>NC_137862.1:30978766-31623766 GCF_963924005.1 Protomyctophum bolini
ACCATTGTAATACACAAGTGATTTTCTCCTGTTATGTTCTTTTTAAGCTTCATGTCTATTTGTATTTCTCCCCACTGCTGTGCGTCAGCGAAGCATGGGCATAAATGTATTGCTGCTCGTTTCAAGGAAGTAATCTGATTGGTTGAAACGGCCATCTAACCGTGCTTCAAATGAGCATGATGGAACGCCCGTGTGAAGTGAGGGGCGCTCTTATCATCATACATCATCTCATTCTGGCCAATCACAATTTGCGTCCTCACTCTTGTCTTCAATGTTTGTGTTTACACAGCAAATCTATATATATTTAAATTAAGACAACAATATAGAATATTGTTGTCTTAATTTAAATAGTAATTAATCAAATTGTAATAATTACTCGTATAACTGGATTCGTTATGCCTACTTTAATGCACTGCAATGTCTTTTTGTACAGTATTTTGTATTTTCATACTTTTCCACATTTTGGCAGTCAATAGAACCAAACAGTGTTGATTTTGACAGCAAATTTTGATTTGGTTTTAGTCATGTAATATTTTATTTAACTAAAACTATTTTTGGTGGGCTGTGATACCATCAAAATGGATGATTTTCACTTAGCTGCATGCCAAAAATAGCTAGTTTTAGTCCTACTGCATCTCTTCTCCCTACACTAAAATGTTAGGGAGGGACTAGTGGAGAAGAGTACAACAAGTACAACATCAGGCATTATGATGCCATCAAGGCCTGCCAAAATATCAACAAAATCAACTATATATTGTCGACTAAATTTGTAAGTTACTACTGTAAGTCAACAAAAACTAGACTTAAAAAAAATAGGTTTTGCGCTGTCAAAACTAACACGGCTAAGTTACTCACTGTTGTTTTCTTGGCGCTCTGTTTACTGTTTGTCTCTCTGTGTAGGTGATGCTTCAGAGGCGGACCTGTTCTCCACCCGCCTGCCACCCGACCACCACACCACGCTGCCCATGGCACACCCACACTCACAGCCCCTGTCACAACACACACACTCCCCTGCACACTACCCCACCTACCCGGGACAGTGACGATCGAATGAATGCACGCTGAACACTCACAGACACGGCCGGTGATGTGCACAAACAGCAGACGACAAAGACACACAACCACGGGAGCACATGCAGAACTCGAGCACACGGAGAACGCAATTGTACGACCACACACACACACACACACACACACACACACACACACACACACACACACCAACCTTAAACTTTAAATAATGTCTCCATCAATAACCTTAAATTATTTTCCTTTCATATCTCAACCTATGAACAACAACCACAACGGTGGTATTGGCGGGTCTAACGATGACCAAACCGAACATTTCTTTCTGCACCAGACGCAGAAAGTCGGAGGAAGACATTTCCCTGGAGGTCTTTGATATGTGCGACTGGGGCTCTTCAAAAAGACTGCATTTCCCACAGTTCCACGGTGGAGCAGAAAGCTGCCAGGTTAAGGTGTGGAACGGCTCCTGCACGGTGTCCCTCTCTCCTCTGTCTATGCCAGGGTTTCTCAAAGTGGCTGCCATGGGTGGCACGCTAGGGTGTCGTGACACAAGTCTGGGGGTGCCTTAGAATACTTTGATAATATTTAGAATTGATCAACGTCACTTCAGTTTAATCACTTGGACCCGAGTATAGACTTTTTTTTAAACTGACCTGAGTCATTAATTGCATTAATTGTTCTTTTTCCATCTGCACCAACTTTCTTCACCAAACATAGCAGATCTACGTGTCACGTTGTGAGCTTGTAGATCTGCTATTGTTGGTGAACATTCCCCCAGAATAGGAATGCTGGGGTTCAACGTGGTTATACGTCAGTATAAAAGTTATTTTCAGTCCTACTGTAGTTTCTGTCCTATAATGGAAACTCATTTTCTCTCATGTTTTCCTCCGTGACATACTGTATTTTAGGGGAAATTATTTGCATATTTACGTACCATAATATGACATGCGATTCTAAACATTTAACAGTGTAATTTAGGGGGGTTCCGTTAATGAAAAAGTTATTTAAGGGGTGCCCGACTGAGTCACAATAGTTTGAGAACCACTGGTCTATGCATGGGCCAAAGACTGCCATGGCCCCACCTGCTGGAGCTGTGTAGTCACTGCACTTGAGCTGCATTGGACTTACTGTACAGGACCTGCACAAACACACCCAATAACGGGGGAGTTTTCTGTACATCAGTGCCGGCTAACCTGATCATTAAGAACATTAAACATGTGTCATCTTGATAGATGCCTTTGATTTCACTGATAATTGCTTAGACTTTTTTCAACAGAAGGACCAGTGTGCTGTATCTGGACTGTTCCAACTTCCAAGCTGTGGATTGTTAACTCTAGTATTAGGATTAGGAACCCCTTTTCCTCCTGATCGGTCCCTGTTATTAACCAGACGTTTGCCTAGCAGTTTCTGATTTCAGACTTTTTCCACTATGTACCTCTCCAGCACCTATAGCCACAGTACATTTGTAGCTTCAGCTATGTATACTCTCATACAGGCCTCAGCCATTTTCTTTTCTTAGGGTCATAATGGGGTGGGGAAGGGGAGGAGTAAAGAGAGACCCCACCCCCTTTCGCAAATAATTTCTGACATAGAAAGGTAGACGCCTCCTCCGGCTCTGGGGCGTCTGTAAAAAAGGGAAGGCAACATGCAAGGCAAGCTTCCGTCTGAAGCACACTTCTGCATCACAGAAAGATACATTCGGTAGTCCAATCAAAGGTGGGACTAACTCTTTCCCAGAGGCACAGGCTTGTAAACGGCAATGTAAACGTTTGTTTCCTCATGCCAATAAAGCTCTGATTTCAAAGCGATTTTAATTGAATTTAAGTCCCGGAAAAGACACGCTGTGATTGGCCAACAGGCAGCGTGCCTTCCGCCTCCTTTTTTACAGGTCGCTCCAATGAACTGCAGCGGCAAATGAGGTATCTAGGTTTTGAACTCTTATATGATTCTGACACCACCCCAGCATGAATGACAGCCTCCAACCGTCAAACCTCAACCATCCCTCACATGGTCTCCTCCTTCCCACCAGTGACCTTGGGCTTATCCCTGCACGTGTGTGTGTGTGTGTGTGTGTGTGTGTGTGTGTGTGTGTGTGTGTGTGTGTGTGTGTGTGTGTGTGTGTGTGTGCGCGCGCGCGCACACGCGTGTGTGTATAAGCGTGCATGTGCAAGTGAATATGTGTGGAATGTGCCTGTACTTGTATCATGAAACAAAAATAACCTCTATTCTATTATCAAGACAGCCTGACTTTAACACTGGCCTTGAAAATAGCCACGTGCATGTATTTAGTTGTGAGGCGAGAGGCAGACGGTGGATGATTGACCCGAGGGGAGGAGTGGAGGGATTGTATAAGAATTAATAGACATACCGAATCGGTACACATAGGGACAACTGGGATGCCATGTTCTCAGCCTGGTTGCCATTAATGCGCAACGACGGTACACTGTGGTGGGTTTTTATTTTACATAGAAAGTCACTTTAAAACATTCTTGCAGAAATCCACGGCCAAAGGTCCGATGCCATATAGGGAAAGTTTTGATGCACGTGACATGTTACACACTTGTGTGTGTGTGTGTGTGTGTGTGTGTGTGTGTGTGTGTGTGTGTGTGTTTGTGTGCACGCACACAGTGATTGAGTGTGTGTACATAATGCAGTAGGATTCAAATTTTATCTATCAGTGAAGGTTCAAAGCAGTTATGAACAGACCTATTGACATGAGTGGCTGCAATATGTTTAAATTCTTTTTTTTTATGATGGGACATTGCATTTCAGCATTTTACATTATATTTAATGCTGGAATACTGCAACCTGCATTTGATGGCTTATGTTCTTTATGTAATTGGAACATGAAAGGGCTAATTGTTTTGTTGTGCTTAATCAATGAGTTGTGACGTGTTGATGTATTTGTGTACATAATTGTACGTTTGCCTTTTCCTGCCCTCTTGAAAGACTTGTACATACAGTATGCCTATTTATTTCATATTGCTTGTGTGTGTGTGTGTGTGTGTGTGTGTGTGTGTGTGTGTGTGTGTGTGTGTGTGTGTGTGTGTGTGTGTGAAAATGCGTGTGCGTGAGAGTGAAAAGGGTTTATTAGGGAACATGTCAAATTATTAATTTAAAATGCATGCACTTGACACATTTTTGTACCATGTATTGTTGACCGACCCGATGGTAGCTTAGTGTGGTGGACTGTAGTGAGTCCACACTATCTGAGCGTGAGTTTCCGCTAACAATGTTTTATCTACCAATTTAACATCCCAAATAATTACTTATTTGATGAGCCCGGACAGTGGTGGAAAAAGTACTCAAATCCTTTACTTAAGTAAAAGTATAAATACTGCTATATAAAAATACTCTGTCACAAGTATAAGTCCTGAATTTTTACTTTAGTAAAAATAGTAAAATACAAATTATTGGCATCAAAATGTAGGCTACTTAAAGTACCAAAAGTTAAAATCTACTAAATTATGCAGAATATGTGTTGTTTGAAAATAAAAGATCTACAAGCTCATAATGCATCACCTCGCAACACATTGTGAGCTTCTAGATTGTTTTCAAATGTTTGTAGTGGAGTAAGAGTACAATATTTGCCTCTGAAATAGTGGAGTAGAATTGAGTAGGCCTATACTCAAGTGAATTACAAATACTTACAAATGTACTTAGTTACTTTTAACCTCTGGCGGCGGAGGAGACTCTCCTACTCAAAGAGTCTCCTATTGACCAATGACCCGGCCATCAGATTATTGGCTCAGGAATGAGACAAAAAATAAATAAGAATTATCTCCATGAATTCAAGGCTTCTTGATACTGTAGAAAATATGTATTCTGTGTGAACTATTATTTAAGACGGACAGATCTAGGCAGACATCTAGCCCTCTAAGACCCAGCGTTGCTTTATAGCAACAATTATATTTTAATTAATTACTTAATTATTATTATTTTTTTCTGTTCTTTTTTCACCTAAACGTCGTATCCTATTTCCTCACAACTTGCATTGTTTATCTTTGCCTTACTTCATCTTCTCTGTTGATGCCTGTGCCATTGGCTTCTTTTGTAAAGAAAGTACTGTACAGTTCTGTTAAAGGGAAACATCCTTCGGGTCATTTAAAGATAAATGGTAATTGTAAGAATTGGCAAAACATTGATTGACATTTGATGTTTTTTTCCCCCTCAAGCTTCGTTTGAAAGCTCCAGAAAGACATACAGCACATGTTTTGTGATACAATAGTTGTTTAATCACAATGGTGGTGTGAGCGCACACACAGGAGGCGATGTAGCTTTGAAATGGATACATGTTTTCACCCATTTCCACGCTGTCTACACCAACAAGTGCATGTTTTGGAGAGAAATAAAGTCCATTACGTATTGACTGTGTAACTCTCACCCTCTGAAAGCAATGCCACTAATACTTGCATTATTGCTATACCTTTGTGAATATGGGACAATGTTCTGCCAAGGACAACTTTGACCTTTTTCCCCTATGGAACTGACTACCAAGGACGACTTTGATGACTTTTTTCCCAATGGAACTGACTGCCAAGGACGACTTTGATGACTTTTGGGGTTTTTATTGATTAAGTTTAGATCGCTAATTTCACCACCATCTGGAAAGCAGTGTCTTGAGAGTACAGGGTTTGATGAGGGCCCAGGTAGGGTTGGGCCTTAACCGTCAACGCTTGACTGCCGACCCGGATCTACTTCGTTTTAGTGTGTTGCACACTGGATGCACATCCGGTTTGGGTGGCCATCTTCCGTCACAATCAGTTAATTTGTTAATTTTCGGGCCTGTTGAGAACTCTAGTTTTCGCCGACTGCCAGGCGCGGCTGCACTAAGGCTCTAAGGGCAGGCTCGTCTAGAGTTAAATGGACAGGTATCAGTCAAAAGGGAGACATCGAAGAGGAAGGATGGATGGGGAAGGATCAACATGTCAGAACAGGTCAGCTCCATATATGGAGATCTAAGGGTTTGAGGTCAGATGTATAGCTGGCCAATATTGATGACATCAGGGATCTATGTCACGGTAATGCCTGGGGTGACCAACCAACCAACACACTGACGGGAAATATACACAATTTCATAGTAAATGTGACCTGTGGTCGCAATAAAAAATTAAATAACTAAAAAAGGAAAAATAAGGAAAAATAAAGTATAAGACAATGGCATTTGGACCTGGGTAATATTAATTTACACTATATCCAAGGAAAAACAAACGACAAAAAGAAGCTTCATTTTACTATTCTAAACTAACATCTTCAGTGAAAACGCCAAGGTGTCGAAAACATCATGGGAGAGGGATTTGAATAATTTATCTATTGGATTTTGGTGTGGTATTGGAGTGTGGTTAGAGTGTCCGCCCTGAAACTGGGAGGTCGGGGTTCGATCCCCGGCTGATATGGCTGACTGAGTAAAATAAAACAATCTACCTGAAAATAGATAGCTATAAGTGAAGAGCAATTTCCGCAATTACCATTTCTGCAATTTCCGCAATTTCCGCAATTTCCATTTCCGCAATTTCCGCAATTTCCATTTCCGAAATTCCATTTCCAACTATTAATGGCAGCTGGGTTTCATCATTCAAATAAAATAGAATTCTGTCCGTTTAGCTATAAAATTATGTCAGGGAATAGGGATACACAGTATATGTCTTTCATTTGCATTGCATTTATTTTCGTTCGAGTAATAGTACAACTCTAATAGTATTACTTATAATAATGTAATTAAAGATAACTTCATTCAGATTTATTTATTTTTATTTCATTTTCCAGATTTTTTTTTCTTCTTTTTTTTAGATTTTCATTGGTGGGCCAGTCATAATGGTCCCGCGGGCCTGATGTGGCCCGCGGGCCTGAGGTTGAGTATCACTGGCCTAACTCCTTCACCAGCACCATGATTCATACCTGACTAACCACTTCTCCACAAAGTGAGAGAGACCCACAGCACACCCGCAAAGCTATAGCGACCATGATCTGGTACCGCCCAATAGAACAAACATGGGAAAATTCTTATTCCACTACTCTGCCCACACAATATGTGGAATGCCCTGACACAGTGACACCATCCATTAAAAAATGTGAATCACTGGTTTCCCTGACAAAAACATCTATCAGGAGACGACGGGAAGGGAAGGGAAGCTTTTATATCTTTTAGTTCTACCGGATCTATTTATTTATTCATTCATTCATTCATTCATTCATTCATTCATTCATTCATTCATTCATTCAATCAAACAAACAAACAAACAAACAAACAAACAAACAAACAAACAATCATTCTTCCTGATACAGGCAATGTTTTGTGTTTCTGTCTTTCCGATGCAGCTATATCTATATCTTTCTTTGTTGTTTTTTAAGCTATATTTATACATCTTTATATTTTTCTATTCATCACATTTAAATGCTATGGTATTTAAATTATCACCACTAGGTGTCAGCCTACTGCCATGCTACCGGATGATCATCAGTCACACTCACACGTGTCCCAAAGTTTGGAGTGAGGAGTCCAGGGGAGTAGGAGACACACTAGGCATCAGTTTAAACAGTTAACGTTGGTTTGTTTGAGGAAAGGAATAACTGTTTCTGTCGTTTTTCGACACTCAGTGGGGACGAGGAGAGTAGGACTACTATAAAGAGCATAGCCTACTGTGCTTCAAAGAGAACGGTAGGTTATTTTCCGTATTAAATGTTTACTCTTCCAATTAACGCTTTTTTTCTAACATTTTTTTCGTCTGAAAATTCTAATAACGTCTGTCATTAAACGTTTGTCTACTGACATGAAGTGACACCCACTACTTTATGCAACGCATAGCCTGCACACATGCATACACAGACACACACACTTTTGACTATTTTGGCAGGTCAATTAAAGAAACACCGGTGCTCTCACTTTCGTTAATGTTTGGTTAACCCGGTGGTGGTGGTTGTTGTTGTGGTGTGCGTGTGTGCGTTGACACAATTCAATACCTGACGACTCACAAACCTGTGTTTGTGTGTGTGTGTGTGTGTGTGTGTGTGTGTGTGTGTGTGTGTGTGTGTGTGTGTGTGTGTGCTCGCGCGCTGTTACAGCAGGTTATGGAAAGTGTGAGTGAGTGAGAGATTTAGTGTTGAGAAATTTAAAATGACCATGTTTTTGTTCTTGCTACTGTAAATTAGAGTGTCTGCTATACATGCCTAAATTGAGGGGAAAATGGGAATTTAACAGAGAGAGAGAGAGAGGATGTGTGTGTGTGTGTGTGTGTGTGTGTGTGTGGGGGGGGGGGGTGGGGGTGGTGGTGGTGGGGGGGGGGGACGTCTGATTGGTGGACCAGGAGTGAGATGTTGATGAGAGACCAAAAATAAACCCTCCTCAGTCACTCAGAGTCCGAGTAGAGGGAATAACACTTTAGAATACCAAACATTCCTGAAGCCGGAACACTGGGCCTCAGTGACCAGGCCAGCACCCCGAGTCTGACCACCATCAGTCCACAATACACCCCCTTATGACCAGACAGGCCTATATACTATGAACAGATGCTTGCTTATGCCCCCCACCCAGGTTGGGAAGTTGGGAACCCTGTCTTAGGTGAAGCATTTCCTAATTCCAGTGGTTTCTCAAATGTGTTTCATTTCAAAACACCTCGGCAAATGCCTATTTTCTCTTTTGGGTCTTGAGCTAAAAGGTTTGGGAACCACTTGGCTAGTGGTTAAGATGTTTGGCTAATTTTGCCGAATGTCCACCTCAGGATATGCATGCTAGGGTTCTTGTGTAAGTAGACAATAATAGTGCATTTGAACATGGATGTTGCCGACACAAGGTGTCTGCTGCCAGAGAGGTTTGACACACTATAGGAGTAATTCTACAGTTGGAGACACAGACACATGTTGACAAATCTTCTCTTATGGGCAGTCCAGCTGGCACAACATCTTTTCAGACGGGGTCTGAAACTAAATGCACATCAATTTTGGAGTGGTTGACATGAAAGTAATCTAGAACCAGTGCTGTGTATAGCATCTAGCTCATGTTGATGGATGCAGTGGAAAACAAGGAGTGTGTGTATGACTGTACAGTGTGCGTGCGTGTGTGTGTGTGTGTGTGTGTGTGTGTGTGTGTGTGTGCTTCCAGCCCACAGCAGCTGCTGTGTGTGAGCTCTGTGGCTATAGCTTGTAGAGCCTGTAGGTGTGGCATCCCTCTGGTACTGGATAATTACCATACACACTGGTGCCTTTACATAAAGTGGCACAGCCTGTAGCCACACAGCACTGCATTGTGCTAGCTGTGTGTGTGCTGCTGCTGCTTACTGTTAGTACATGTTGTAAATATAAAAAATCCATTCTATGGTGTGGCTCTGCAAGAGGCTATACGAGGGTCTATGTGTGTGTCTAGGTCTGTCTGTGTGTCCGGAGCTAATCCTGCAATCCGCTGTACCGATCAATGCTAAGTTAATGTAGTATAGGCTACTATGCACACTGTTTTATATTTCTTGAAATAATATGTATATTTTTGTATTTTGTAAGTTTTGTAACGGAAGTCAACGAGGCTCTGAAACATTTTGGTGTCGTATGTCATTTAATTTAGATATGTCACAGTCAGAAGAGTGATATATTGTGTTTTTTGTAATCTTCATTTAATGGATTTTTATATTTTATATGGATTTCTTCTATTGTCTCCCGTGGGGCAGGTGTTGTCAATTTTCTTCAAGCAGCACAGTGCATCTGTGCAAGTGAGAAAAATGCTTGAGTAAAGCTAAGAAACTGATGCTACGTCTAATGCACTGTTGCCTTTTGTCCCTTTGCTGTACTTCCCTCCCTGCTCAGACTCAAGAGTTTAACATTTTCTCATCATCTCAATACCTCACAGTTCCACCCATGGGGCTGAGTAGACAAGCCGGATAGTACAGATGAAAATGATATTTAGGAACTGCCCATAAACATAAATAGACATACCACAGATATACGTGGAATGGCAGGGCAAGATAAACATGTCATCAAGGTTCACAGTCGTTGACTCCCATTCCAAACCACACATCTTTTAGGAAATCTGGGAACCGATTAAAAAAAAAAAAGGTACTGGTACTCCCTGTCAAAACATTTAATGTTGACATTTTGACATATCTGGCCGTCTAGCGGAGTGTAAAATTGCGAAACGCTAAGAGGCGTACAGTGGTGGGAGAATTACTCAATTGTTTTACTTAAGTAAAAGTGCCAATACTGCAATGTATGTGTAGATGTACTCTGTTACAGTAGTAGAAGTCCCGCATTTGAATTTTACTTGAGTAAAAGTACAAAAGTATATCGCCAACAAACTGAATGTACCAAAAGTAAAAGTACTCATTATGTTACTCACCCGTTTTCAAGGTTTGAAATATAACTACGTTTTCAAATAAATGTAGTGGAGTATAAAAGTACAATATTTGGATCCGAAATGTAGTGGTGTCGAATTAAAAGTATTGGAAATTGGAAATACTCCATAAAGTAAATTAACCTAAAAGGTTTACTTATAAGTACAGTAATTGAGTAAATGTACTTAGTTACTTTACACCACTGGAGTCTGGAGACATAGAGTTGTATTTATAGAATACTGTGCCTTTTATACAGATAAAACAGAAACATTCTTTCTGAAGTCTCCTGTAAAAAAATTGTGCCATTATAGTGAATACAACAACAAAGGAAATGGTTGCCTAGCACAGTTTGACAGTTAATTACTTAATTAATCATACATGACATATTTAATAAGTCCCCCCAACCAGTGACACATTGACAATCTGTTATTCTTTGAGAGTGATGTTTGTCATACAGCGAAGTCATAAATAAGGGCTTAACCACATGAACCCTAGCATGTCTATTCTGGGAATGTCATAATAGACAAAAATACTGTAGGGCACTTGTAGATCGCCTATTTTTGTAAATGCTTATAAAGTTTAGGCATGGGGTAAGGTGGCAGTAGTCTGACAACTCACCCCTTTAGACTCCACCTTAGCCCGTAGCACTGGCTGTAGCACTTGCCCTAGCCGTGGTGGCTTATGCAAAGGCTAATATGTCATTCATACATGGCATCTTATGTAGATCTGGCATTCTATAGTGTTTATAGTTTCACGTACACGGATATTCTACTGTTAGACGGATGATTGGTTCTTAGTTTGCTTATGATCCTTGGATGACTATTTCTATATATTTGATGCCTTGTGTTTGCTTATTGTAAGTCGCTATGGATTAGGAGCGTCTGCTAAATGCCTAAATTGCAATTGTTGGTTAAGGTTGAAAAAAGGAGAGCACCAAGTATAGACCCCTGGGGGACCCCCAGGCAACGACGTCTGGGGTTTAAGTGGTTGAAGAGGTTGTCATTTCTTCCTGCCTTGTTGAGCACTCTGATGTTTAGTGCAGAGAGAGAGAGAGAGAGAGAGAGAGAGAACCATCGCGACCACAGCACTCTTCCCCTTTCTGCTGACTCCCAGGCTCACGCCCAGCTTCACACAGGAAACAATATAAAATGTTGCCGTCGGGCAGAGTAACCTTGTATCTCCAAAGTATCAATAGTACTGTCTGCAATGTAGAACTTCTCCGGTACAAGTAAAAGCCCTACATTCTAGATGTACTTTTGGCATCAAAATGTACTTAACCCATTAAAAACATTCACTTTGAAAGAATATATATTCAAAGATTTGCGCCGCATTTTTACAATTTTTCAAAAATAGTAGACCTACAAGCTTGTAGCGCGCCACTCAGTGGCGCGCTATGAGCTTGTAGATCTGCTATTTTTCAATACCTAAATCATAACATAATGCTAAGACCAAAAGGGGTTACTGCCCAAAATGGGTTAAGGTACCAACATTAGAAAGTACTCACTATGCATAACAAATCAAATGTATAAAAATATTTTGAGAATAGCTACAAGCTCACAAATGTGTCGCATCGCAAGTTCGCAACACATTGTGAGCTTGTCGATCTGCTATTTTCAAATATCCGAAATGTATACAGGGTTTAATGTATGTTTTGTAATAATAAGCAAGGCAACTAGTAACAAATGTTTTCAAATAAATGTAGTGGAGTAAAAGTACAATATTTCTCTCTGAGATGTAGTGGAGTAGAAGTAAAAGTATTTTAAATTGGAAATACTCAAGTAAATCAATTGGAAATACTCAAGTAAATCAAATCAAATCAAACTTTATTTCTAGAGCACATTTACAAAGACCAGAAGGTCAACCAAAGTGCTGTATACGATCATGAAGCAAGCATAAAATTAACACAAACAACATAGTAAAACGACATCAAAGCCACACAAGTATTACACAGGTTAATTAAGTCAAACATCATTGAAAGCCAGGGAGAAGAGATGGGTTTTAAGTAATGACTTAAAGGCCTCTAAGGAGCGGGCAGATTAATATGTAGGGGAAGACAGTTCCAGAGTTTGGGGCCGGCCACTGAAAAAGCCTGGTCGCCTCTGGACCTGTAGTTGGAATTGGGCACAGTCAGGAGCAGCTGGTCAGCTGACCTCAGGGCCCTGGCTGGGGTGTATGGGTCCATGAGTACCGATAAATACAGGGGGCCAAGCTGCAGACGTCTGAGGGTGGACTGGTCCATGCCTACATTTAGCGCATTGCAATAATCGAGCCGTGATGATATAAAGGCGTGGATGACCCTCTGAAGGTCAGGTCGGGAAAGGTAGCCCTTGATCCTGGCCATGAGCCTAAGTTGATCAAAACTAGTAAGTAAAGTACAAATACCTAACAAAATGTACTTAGTTACTTTCCACCACTGCGTATCTCCCACGTTCTAACGTTTTGTGTTTTTCCGCAAGTCAGCGCTCCTACTCGACCATACTGCGGCGTCATACTAAAGCATCAGAGGTATTGTGACACGTTTGGAGCTGCTACTGCTACTTTTGATACTTTTGAATTTGAATCCTGAAAACAGTTTTGGACATATGAGGTTCCCACCCGACAGAGACGAATATAATATACCAGCCCAGGCAGCCAGCCCTCTGCTCTTAAACTGTATTTAACTGTATTTGATATATTCTCTCTACTCTCGTCTTTAGGACTTTCTTGCTCTTTCAGTATCTCATTCTCACCCCTCCTTGTTCTTCTTTTAGCCCTAACGCTTGCAACTTTCCACCACAGTATACAGTACGTGTGGATCATATCTCTAAGTTCTTGCATAGTCTCTCTCCAAAATTTCACAATGTGCTAAAAGCCTCAAACACGTTTTGACATACGCGGTTCTATTTTTAGACGTCTTTTGCAAAGCTAAGCTGTAATCTTAGGTGCCACACAGCCCCGTCATTTTGCATTGTTGGAAAAGGATGTTTAGTTTACTGAGATGCTGACATCCTAGAGCACTAGTTTTACTGAGGTTAGGTTTAGAAATAAGGTTCAGTTTAGTTTAGGCATATTTTTACTAGGGTCACGTTTAGGAATAAGGTTAGGTTTAGGCATAGTTTTAACAAGGTTACGTTTAGGAATAAAAGGTTAGGGTTAGGCATAGGTTTACTGAGGGTTTGGTTTAGGCATAGTTTTAGGGTAAGTTAAGGAATACCTGCTGGTGACCGTTACGAGGTTGGTGGATTTGACCTGGGGCGAGCGTGTTTTGCGGCGAGCATTCATTGCTATTCTATAGAATGGCTGCGGCCTCACTGTATTTGTTGTTGCATAGACGAGGGTTTCTCAAAGTGTGTGCCGTGGCACCCTAGGGTGCCTTGAGATAAGTCTGAGCTGAATTTGAATACCCAAAATCTTGGCCACTCACTCAGTCACACTCGCTCACTCCAGCATGGCAGTGTTACGGTGAAATTGGTGACCTGCTGAAATATGTGACAATCGTGTAGACATCACATAAAGTCAGTGTCTGAACGCAAGCGCAACATTTGATTATTAGCAGATTTCAACCTAGCCATTTATTTAAAGACCTCCATGTAAGTTATGTGAAGTCACATATTTCGGCAGGTCACAAAGTTCACCGTAACACCTCCATGCTGGAGTGGTTGAGTGTGAGTGAGCGAGTGGCCAAGATTTTGAATATGAATTTAGGGGTGCCTCAGAATACAATGTCACTTAACCCTTTCAGCGCTAGCATTTATTAGGATCTAATTCACGCCAGCATTTTTTCCAGTCGAGCTCTTATTTTGAAAAGCCACAGTTCCAGTCTACCGGAAGTAGTTTATCCCAAGGACTGTCTAAAGAGGACGGGACGCGAAGACTGTAAGGGCGCCGCCATGTTGCTCCATGTGCTCCATGGAAGGAAAGAAACATGCGCAATGGGCTTTATGCAGCCAACACTTCCGCGTTCAGCTTCCTTGGTCTCAACTGCGCATGTTTCTTTCATGTGAGCAACATGGCGGCGCCCTTACGGTCTTCGCGTCTCGACCTCTTTAGACAGTCCTTGGCTTATCCTAGGATGCTCAACGGAGCCGAGACGGGCCTTGTTTACAATGTGAATCCAAACCGGGGCACTGGAACGCTCCACATCACATCCACAGGCGTAATAATGTGTAATATTGCAATTATACAACAGTTGCCCTTAAAACTAAGAACATCGCTGAAAAAACATATTTTTTTAATGACAGATGTAGCCACTACGACCACAAATGTCCCAAGAAACTAGCTAGCCTAGCCACCGAGTTTGCTGCCCTCTGGGAGACCAGAGCAGCTGAATTATTTGTTTTGATTAGGTGTGGAGTGGTGCTCGTTCCACGGCTAGAAGGCTGTTTCAACCAATCAGATTGCTTCCTCGAAACGACCTGTTGTATAGTTCAGTTTAACCACTTGTCTTATACTTGTCTATACTTTTTCAGCCTCCAGTTGGAGAACTCAGTGATTTAGGGTCTTTGACATCCAGGTCCATCTGTCTGTCTGAATATTGATTGATTACTTTATTAACAGTTTCCCAAAGTACAGTTTAAGAGTACTTTCTTTCACCACCACACGGCTGCTGTTGTGTGAAATCCTTATTGCTAAACAAACCCTCTGGCTCTCTCTACTAGTTCCATTAGAATTGGTGCTCAAGTGAGTGAGTGGCACAGTTTAACTCCAGGGTTATTGGCTCTATTTATCTAAATATACTCTTACAGATGGATTAAATAAACTGTGTGTGTGTGTGTGTGTGTGTGTGTGTGTGTGGTGGAGGGCTGGGGTGGAGCAGGAAGTTACAAAGACACCATAATGAAGGTTTCCATACGATGGTTAATTACAGTGCTGGGAATATTCCACCTAACGAGCTCTAATGGTGTGTGACATCAGCCACTGTGCAGCTAATTGGCCATATAATTAGATAAAGCGTTCCTCCTGAACTGCCATGAAATAGGATAGTCTATCAATTAACGGCTTGTCACATTATTCTCCCAATGTGACAGCGTCTCCCTGTAACCATGGTTGCATTTGTAAATTCTGAATTAAAACTGAGTATTCAACACACACACACACACACACACACACACACACACACACACACACACACACACACTGTGCCACCACCATATACATGTATTGTGTGCGCGTGTGACATGGATAGACAGAAATAATGATTGATGGATAGATGGATACAGTAGATAGATAGATAGATACAGTAGATAGATAGATAGATACAGTATATAGATGGATAGGTAGATGGATAGATAGGTAGATCTGTTTGCCAGAAATACCGGCTGTGGGTCCGACCGTTCCGAGGTGGCTGGATTAGTGGGCCCGACCCTTCCGAGTTTGCCGTAGTTGACTACGGCGAGTGGACTTTGGTGGCCAGACATCCATGGGTCCGACCGACTCCGAGGTCGCCGAATTTGACCCGGGTTGAGCGTGTTTTGGGGTCGAACGCTCTTGTATTCCTCCTGGGTTAGTGTGAAAGTGTCCTTGAGCGAGACACTTAACCCCATTCTGCTTCTGATGAACAGGTTGGTGCCTTGCATGGTTTCCTCGTTCGTGTGTGTGTGTGTGTGTGTGTGTGTGTGTGTGTGTGTGTGCGTGTGCGTGTGCGTGCGGCTGCATGCGCGCAGGTGAATGTAATGTACATCATAAAATGCTTGAAATAAGGTGCTATATAAATGCACCATTTACCATTTTATAGATAGTAATTTATCCTTTATCGATCCTGGGGGAAATTCAGTTTTCATAGCGGCACCACAGCCAGGATGATGAAACAGAGATACAGGCAGACAGAGATGACTTCAGAATAAATTGTGTTAGCCTGTTAGGCTACTGCAGTGGTTCTCACAGTGGGGGGTTCTCGTCCTTGGGAGGTTCCAGGGGGTCCCCAGCAAAAGTAGTTAAAGGGATATTTATTTCCTTTTTGTGAACACCCCACACAGTTTTTTATTTATTTGATGTTAATTTTATCCCCCTCCTATATAAACCCATTGTAACTTTAAACACAATTCTAACCATGATACAGTAGATTAATCGAAAACACCCGTCCTGGTTTCTGGTGACTCGTGCTACCCACCTAATACATTATTTTCAATAACTTAAAAAATAAAAAAATAAAAAATAAAATAAGGATCCATAAAAAGATCATCATTATCATTATCATGCAGGCCTGTCACAATTATTACATAGATCAACTATTTCCACTATTTTGTAATTTTTTTTGGAAGGAGAAAAATATAAAAAATGATTAAACGTGTCAGTGATTTTTTTGTGTACCGGTATTTAAAGGAGAACTGACACGCCCCTCGGGAGCTAATAACTGCTATCAAACAATGCTATCATGATTCTGACGTCAGAGTGGCGAAAGCTTTCCTCATCGACTTCTATGCGGGCTCGCCGGGCTTGGTGGCCGTGGTAGCATAGCAACTTATGCTACTATTTTGGTGTCACATTTAGCTTGAATACTGGGTGAAAGTCTCATTCAAAAAATTAATTTTTCGCAACATTGTTCAGGTGAACTGTGTGTTTATGCTTGTTCATTGTAATAATCAATATCGCTATGATTATTTTATTTATCGCCGCGTCGCTCCGCATGACAACATACAGTCTAGCCCGTCTCAGATGCAGGCTGCACACACACGGACGGACGGACGTATAGTCTCTGGTCAGGTCCCCGCATTGAACTGGGCATGTGTGTACGCACACACACACACACGGCTATAGTGCATGACAGCGGGGAAGAGAGCTACAGACGCCCGAGGCAGATTCCGTGCCATTGCGTGTGTGTGTGTGTGTGTGTGTGCGTACACACATGCCCAGTTGCGGAGCGACGCGGCGATAAATAAAATAATCATAGCGATATTGATTATTACAATGAACAAGCATAAACACACAGTTCACCTGAACAATGTTGCGAAAAATAAATTTTTTGAATGAGACTTTCACCCAGTATTCAAGCTAAATGTGACACCAAAATAGTAGCATAAGTTGCTATGCTGTGTGTGTACACACATGCCCAGTCCCCCGTAGAGGCTCATGATCTCGTCCGCAAGACTATGCCTCGGCATAGCGATATTTATTATTACAATGAATACAAACATAAACACACTATAGTTCACTTGAACAATGTTGTGGTAACTAACTACGGTATTACAGAGTGAGAGCGAGGGTGTACATGTCAGCCTGCGGCTGAGAGGGGAAAAGAACAGTAGTCGCGCTGCTCTCACAGCGGCCAGACAACAGCAGACCGTCCGTAGTCGCGACTGTCGCGCTGCGGGGCTGAGAGGTCTCAGAGCGGGCAGACAGGGGTGTTGGCGACCGGGGGAACATGGGACTCCAGTCCAAAATTTGCGCTTGTGCTGCAGTTCCCCTAAAAAACCCCACGCCAACCTCAATTGCATTCAAACTAAGCATTTCTGGCGAAAAAATAATTTTTTTCAATTACATTTATAGCCAATATGACGCTAAATGTACCGTCAAAAACGCTAGCCTGACCTATAGCCACTTGTTGCTAGCGCCGTAGCCCCGTTTCAAACTGTTTCAAACTGTTTTCAGTCAGACCACGTGATGTGCTGTACCACCCATATTAATTTCGGGGCATGTCAGCGGACCTTTAAGTTATTTGTCAAATCCGCCATGTGCAATTGTGATTACAAAGCCTAAAAGGCAAACAATAGAAATACGAATTGTAACGTTCAAATGTTCAATGCAAAAAAACATTAAATCGCAATTTGTGTGGCAATTTAACATCAACTTAGATTTGTGTAAGTGCCAGTTTTGCCACCTGCCAGATGTATGATACTTATCAGATTTGTACAATAAATTTTTTTTCTTTGCCATATCACAAAAAAGTGTGAATTTTCTACATTTCCTGGCTGCTGATTCGGGATCCGGTTTGGTTTTTCAAAATAAGTCAGGAATTCAGTAAATCTGACCCTAGATCTTTACTCGGCAGTGACATTAAAAATAGCGGTCCAGCAAGTTGTCTACTTCAACGCAGCAGAGTGATACGTTTTTGTCACCTAGGAGTCTCAAGCAAGGTTGTTTCTTACAATATTTTTTTTTGGGTGAAATTACATATTTACACCTGTGATTTCTCGTTTTTGGCTGCGTAGTGCGTACAATAGTTTACTTTCAAATACGATAGTTTTAAGCCTCCGGTAGGATAATTTGAACATTTCCCATCTGGCAACACTGGCAAGTGTGTATGGTATAATTATCATGCAGAGCATGGCCTCTGTAGCCCACAGTGAACTCTCTCTCACTGAGAAGTTCACAAGGTACTTTTTTTTTAAATGCCACATGCAGGCTGGATTAGTTGCTATGGTAACAAAGCTGTCGGGAGAACCTGGAAGAAGAATGCATTGCTCGATACGTTGGCAGTCTGCCCGAGGTTTAGTTTAGTTGCCCACTGCTGCTGTAAAGTTCGTGAGGGAGATGGGGAAGCTCGGACACTGTTTTTTATTGGTCCGTCTGCCCACCTCATGCCTCTCATTCTTCATGTTGAATAGTGAGATTCAGGGTTTCAATGATACGTTTACATTTTGGTTATAAACTGGACTGTTGCCTGTTGGGTTCCCTTTTTGGGAATGATGCCATGGCATAGAGCTGTGGTTTTCAACCTTTTGAGCGGTGCTAGCCACTCTATATGCACAGCTTTGTGTGTTTGTGTGTCTGTATGAGCACGGAATGTGCTCAGCTGTTTGGCTGTGCACGTAATGTGATGTATGATGATGTATGTTGATAAGAGTGCCGCTCACTTCACAAGAGTGATTTTTTTCATATCACTGAGGTCCATTATTTATTCAGCATTTAAGCCACGGACTACGTACTACGTGCAATTTGATGAGATTTTGCCTCTCAGACCCCATATTTTAAGATTTTGTCGTAAAATTAAACCAGAATTTGGTTTCATTTTACACTCAAGAGTTAAAGATAGTTAAATGATGATCCATTTGGTTTCCAACTCTTCATCGACTGACTGTCGTAAAATCGATACAGAGCCACCTCCCAGACAATGTTGCCAGAGAGGCAGAGACAGTCTATTTTTGGACTACAATGCTTATATGAGCCGATTTTAAGATGAGCTGATGTTGTTCTCCATAGAGAAAACACTTCCGCAACCCAGCAGGGAATGAACGAGTGACGTCAGGAGTAAAAATGGTCTAAAGATGTATACTAAAGACTGGAAGATAAAGTGACTTCATCCATTTATGTTTCTTGGATATTCAAAAACAGCACATCTACAAGCTTACCCAGCTAGCAAGTCATGGCGCGCCGCCTGCGGGAGGCGGTCGCCGCGCGCCGCCGATCGTGTCCTCCGCCGGGCGCGTCGCACGATGTGGCCGCGTCGTTCTTGATCAGCGTGTGCCGTGCGCGCCGACGCGCGTGTAGCCGGCGCCCCGCTTCTCTGCCGCGACTCGAACGTCAGCTACCGAAGGCAGCAGCAGGACAGCGTGGAGCTGTCTTATGACACCACCCCCCCCCCCATATATATTGCGACCCCGCACCCCTCCTCCCCCATGCTCACCTCCCTCCCACATATTTATAGAAACATAATAAAGCAGCAAATGTATACTTAATTTTGTTTCTTTATTAGGAAAAAAAAAGGTTACAATGAAATAATTTAGGCACATAGAAAAAATATGTAAACAACCAAGTTTAGAATACAAGAAAACAGTCATACCATTCAAACACTTTAACCATCATTGTTGGCTCACGAGCTTGTAGATTTGCTATTTTTGAAAAATCGTGAAAATGTGGCCCAAACACAGTGAACGTTTTAACTAAAAACTGCAAGGATTTAGAAGACATTTTGTGGAATCAGTTCTCAAGTTTAATTTCTATAAAACACCAAGTCTATTCTGTGTGGAGTTAGTTATGTAGGCCCAGTAATGTTGCAAAAACAGTTACACAGCAATAAACAGAACACACAATCGAGATTCACCTTTTGAGCAAGAAATAGTGCAGCATACATTCAAGAGTCCATTTGGAAAACCCTATAGTGGTGGGTTTGAACCCTTTTCATGCCAAAGTTATTCAGCATTTGAGCCACGGACCACCGTTTGATGAGCTGCCTGCCATGCCTGTCCGTTTCCTTCCTTTATGAAGCCTGACTGGTGGTGGCCGCCAGCAGAAGTTCCAAAATGCACCCTGTCCAACGTCTCCGGCTCTCAGACCCCAGGTCCCTGTCACTGAAGTCCAAGATCCAGTGGTTTTAGCCACTTTAACCATTATTTAAAAAGCTGTAAGCTGTTGAAAACGAGTTTGCTAATTTTGAAACATCGTGAAAATGTGGCACAAATCTGTAAATATATATTATTTTGCTGCAAACGTTTTAACTAAAATCTGTGAGGATTTAGAAGACATATCAGTTCTCAAGTTTAAGTGCTTAAGTCTTTAAAACACCAATTCTCTTCTGAGTGGAGTCAGGAGTTTCTGAGCGTAGCAATGTGTGTATGTCCCCGTGTCTGTATGTCCGAGCACGGAAAGCTGGGTGCGTTCCTTGAGGTCTGGATGTTGCATATAGTAGAGGGTCAGGGAAACCCGACTGGTGGTAGAGCAGAGGTTGCATTTGAAGTCGATAGGTCTTCCTCCAGCGAAAGCTCGTCTGAAATCACAGAATTAATTAAATAAATTATTTTCACCTTAATCATTTCTCTGGCTTGTGATCCATGACTTAACAGTTGCCCTGTGGGTAAAACCCAGCCATTTTCTAATTTCTATTCCTGTGCTAAAATGTGACATGTGACAAAATGTGAAAATGTTCTTACCATTATTATTATCCATTTTATTTATCCATCACCATCATCTCCACGTGACCTCCTCATCTGTAATTTGAACAAAATCAAATACAAAATTGATATGGATTGCATTTGTATAGGGCTCACAACACGTGAGCTTGTAGATCGACTATTTTCACCATGCAACCAAGTGTAAATTCAGGCATTCTGAAATAGGCCTACCTACCACCTTCTACACCTCAGTCATTTAAAATGTCATGATGGTAACAAATTAACAATGGTACACATTTCAAACTTGAGGCAAGAGAGCTTGTAGATCGGCTATTTTCAGCAGGATCCAAAGGCCAATATATACAGACGTTACACAAAATATATGGCTTAACCTTGTTATGTAGCTGCTGTTGTTGTTGTTGCCATGATGTAACTGGAGTAGAAACCAGGTCAGGGTGGTAGAGAACGCAGGGTTCCAGTCCTGAGAAGTTTAGACAAAGACAAAGATACAAAATTGAAATTTGTTTTCAGTAAAAAACGTTCAGTTGTTTCAAAAAGTAATTACTTAATTCAGTGGTTCCCACCAAATAACTGTTCAGACAGAGCAGAGACAGGGCAGTTTAATAAAGATTAAAATTAGCATTGATATTTAAGTCCACAGTCATCACAGTAGGCCTATACTTACTTTAGAAAATGCGTTTCATGGTGCAAGTTCTTGAACAAAGAATGACAAAAAATGTGATTTACAGCAAAAATGCTGTTTATGTAGCCTATACACAAGCAACGTATCAAATCTTATCCAATTCGAATAATTGTGGACTTTTATCAACATAAGAAGACGTTAGAAAAGAACATCATGATACATTATTATTGTTCGCTACTAAACCATTTTACTTCTGATGAGGTTGCTTTGTTTCCCCAGGCTCCACAGTCTGGGTCTTGGAACGTCATCTTGTTTGTCTGTGAAATGAAATAATATAAAACACCGTCCATAACGCTTAAGCTGCAACAGCTTTCGCTTTCTTTCCAATGGAGCTGTTTTTAAGCCTGTTAAAATAGCATGAATTATACGTTTGCTATAACCCCCGTCCAGACAATAGATTAGCTAGCTAGCTAGCTATAGCTACCGGATCGGATACACCGGTAATCTATTCCCTCTGCTAGCGTTAGGAAACGAAACGATTCTAACACGTGAAATTACACGACACACAGTATATATCAGATATAAAAATACACTGACCTTTCAACTGAATTTCTCCGGAGAAAAACTGTGTAATAATAACTAATATAAGCATTTGTTGGTCAGTCTTGTCTTCTGCCGTCTGCCGTCGATTCATTCACCAGTCAACAAAAACAACAACACTGCAATGCATGCCGGGTAAAGCCTCGGCCCCAGGCTAGCCTGAACTAAAGGTACAACAATAATAATAATAATAATAATAAATATAGCCACAAGAATAAGAAGTAGAAGAAGAATCCACTTAATTATATTCAATAATAGTTAAAAAAAAAAATATTTATACATAATAATGCACATCCTCGTCTGAGAGAGAGAGAGAGGCGGGCGGGGGAGGCAAGCCTTACGTCAGCGTGAGGAGGGGCTGTAAATCGCTGTAAATTCACGAGGCATTAAAAAGTAACTGAGATCGATCGTATGACGCGGGGACAGCGGGGGGAAGTCCAAGTCAGCCCGGGCGTGCTGCGCTGTGAAGGCGACAGCGGGAGGCGGTAGCTAGCGGGGAAATGTTAGCTGGGTTACATCACATCACTTTATGCGGCGCTCTGAGCTTGTAGTTCTGCCATGATTTTTGAACATTTTAGAAAAATATTGAAAACGTTTGGAAACCTTATGTTTCCTTTGTTTGGAAACACAAATCTTCTTTTTCTGGGGGTGTCTGGCACAAACTCTTTTCAGATGGGGTTCTTTTCAGATTGAGAACCTATATAATTCAACAGGACACTGATTCATGTTGGTAGCACTGTATGTGCCAACAGGCAGTTTTGCCATTTGACCACCAGGGGGCTCCGAGAGCCACAGTCCTTGTAGAAAGTGTGTAGTGCTAGGAGATGTTATGAGTTCTGTGCTTCTCCCAGAAGATTTGAGCAGTGATGGAAAGTAACTAGGTACATTTACTCAAGTACTGTATTAAGTTACATTTTGAGGCATTTGCACTTTACTTGAGTAATTCCAATTTCCAATACTTTTACCATAAATCTCAGAGACAAATATTTTGTACTTTTACTCCACTACAATTGTTTGAAAACTTTAGTTAGTAGTTACTTTTGATTTCGACTATTATTACAAAACATAATATATGAAGCATTTCAGCCTATACATTTAAGCCATTTACAAGCCAAAGTACAACCTCACAATAAGTCGCATGGCAACACATTGTGATCTATTTTTTTGAAAGATCTTTATACATTTGAAAACTTGAAACATTCCGCAATAATTAGTACTTTTACTTTTGGTACTTTAAGTACACTTTGATGCCAATCCTTTTACTCAAGTAAATTTTGAATTCCGGACATTTACTTAGTATTTTAGTATTGATACATTTATCCAAGTAAAAAATGTGAGTACTTCTTTTGGCCTGATGTTGCTTGAGTTGCTACTTTTTATTTTTAATTATGCTCTGCAGACCGCAGAGACACACAGAGAAGATGAAGAGACATGCACAGAGTACATAAATAGATACCGCCACACAAACCACACAGATAATCTGAGTTCAGTTCCACTTACATTGGAGACGGATGCCAGAAACCCTGAAGGTTAATTAGCAGACAACAACATGCAGTATAACAATCATGTATGTAACAAATTGAATACATACATACTTACATAGGGCCACGAGGCACAGTTTGAAATATTATACGCTGCCGAGATTGTTTTATTACCTTTAGAGCATACGCTGAAGTATTTGCAGCTTTCAACGACGAAACTCCGGCGAAAAATGGTCCGTCGGCATGTTTTGATCATCAGTACCAGCGGCCATTACAATGCGCTACAGGATCCACCTCCATGATGCATTGTAGTCCAAACAAACCCCCGTCCACTTACATTGAGCTCAATTTCCCAGAAGCCCTAGCAGCCCAGATGTCGGCTATAGCGTTTTACGCACGGTGGAACACTGGATTAAACAATTAGCGGTCGTCAAACTGTTAAAAGATTAAGGAAAAACAGTTGAAAAATCCACCTCAAAAGCTGCTAATAAATAGCTTACATTTTTGTCGGTCTGCATGTGCGAATGGTCAATGGCCGTGAGAGTATGGTCAATACCTGCCAGAGTTTCCCTAGAATAGTCTGCACACTGCCAGCATTTTTACTTATCTTTCAAGACCCACATAATATTTAGTTAGGCTCTATGATAGAACAGTCTCTACTTTCACCTGAGATAAAAATTGTCACAGCAATGTTCTGTTCTTTAGTTATTGGCTGTTGAATATAGCTTGTTTTCACCAAAAAAACGCACACAGAAAGCAGAGAAATGTTATTTCTTTTATAAATCTTTATTGTAATTGTATACAAAACCAGCATGGTTGTTGTGATCACGTTATTTTGGGTTGTCCTCTTCTTCTTCGGAAGTCCCAGGTTAACGCACATGTTGCGGAAGAGCGCCCACTATCATAAACACTGAAAATGTATACACACACACACACACACACACACACACACACACACACACACACACACACACACACACACACACACACACACACACACACACACACACACACACAATCCAATCAGGATAGATAGACCTCATTTAGCTGGGATGGATTAGTGGTGCGGCCTGGTCATTTGGCTATAGCACCTTTCACAGTGCTTTACACACTCACACACACACACACACCTACTTTCCCTGCAATTCACCAGCCCTCATGCTCCAGTCACGTGGTTCCTCAAACTGCTTTTAACTTCAGTAAACCTTTCCCAGCACATTGTGAGGTGGTAAATCTGCTATTTTCAGCAAAGAGATTTGATGTGTAGACGGAAAAAAGTGTTCAAAGTACAGTTGTAACTCAAGTCCAGTTCTCTAAATGCCTATTCATACTCCAGTTTTAGGTGATAAGGTGGTTTGTAAAAACAGAGAGATGTGTTGGGTCATGTTGTAGTTTCCGGTGGTCACCTCATCAAAGTTATCAGTATGAATAGGCCTTATAGGCTTATAGACTGCAGGGGGTTAAGTGGTTAAACGGTCTTTATCTCATGTGCCCTCCTGCAGTACCACCACATACCCCTAGGGGTACACCTATCCCCATTTGAGAAACGACTGTTCCAGTTTGTAAAATGTCGGTTACTGGTGGTGTGGTGAGATGAGTGAATGGATGGATGGAGGTTGGGATGGGTGTGTGGGTGGGTGGGTGCGTAGATAGATGGATGGGTTAATGGATGGATGGATGGGTGGATGGATGGATGCCCTGAGCAGACGGATAGCGTGCAACAGAACAGCAGAGCGCAGCGACCTGCAGTTTGTTCCTGCCTTAAACGTTATGGACTTCTATCTGAGGAAAATGGCTTTGGACCCATGCAGTTCCTTGAGGGAAGATGACGCTGAAACTACTGTACATGACATGACACACATGCACGGAAACAAACAAACAAACAAACAAACAGATAAACGTGCAGTTGTGTGTCAGTTAGATAAGATGATGTGATTGTTTTGTCCCTTCGGAGTTCTGGGATCTTTACCGTTTGTGCATGTGTGTGTGTGTGTGTGTGTGGTGCGTGTGCATCCGTATCCGTGTGCCTGGATCGCAGCCTTCCTTTGCAGCACAATCTGTCAGAACGATCTACTGATGAGATTACTCACTCTGAGACGCCAATTGCTTTCTCTGTTTTCACCTGCCTGGATGCAGCGTGCGTGCGTGCGTGACTGCGTGTGTGTAGACCAAATGTCCCCACAAGTATAATACCATAGTAGACTTAGACGTTGTGAGGACCGTTTTCCTGTAGTCCTCACAAGACATATCGTTGTTTTCTCAGTAATACAAAGGGTTCTAGAGAGAGGATTACAATTAGAAAAAGGTTCAGATTGGGCTCAGGTTTAGGACATTTAGAGCAGTGGTTTTCAACCCTTTTCATATCATGGCCCATGGCCACAGACCACTGGTTGAAAAATCACTGATTTAGAAGTTAGGCTTCAAGGTTGGCGTTAGAGCTATGCCTGATTTATGCTTAGTTGTGTGCTGGCGTGGCGTGTTGTTGGCTTTTGTATATCTTCACATTTTCTGGCTACTGTTTAGCCCATTTTTTATGAAATGCTAACATTTCGATGTTCTTGTCATGATGTCCTGGCAGAGAAATGAGTACACCACTACACTCTTAGAAATGAAGGTTGTAAGTAAGGTTGGGCGGTTTGCAAAATGTAAAGCCCCGGTTTACTATGACCGATTTTGAGTGATGCACTGACTGACGGGAAATGCTGTTTTGTAATGAAGAGTAAAATGTTTTAAGTAGTAGGGATACAGACCTGCCACAGCCAGTCATGTGCACCTCACTGACTGTGCTTTATACTAGTGTGTGTGTGTGGTGATAATTGCTGATTCCAAACTGGTGTGGGTGAGTGATCAGTGTGATGAGCTGCGAACTGATGTAGATGGTACCGTGACCAATCAAATACAGACATACAATTATAAACCTGGGTTACACTAGTGTCGCCACTCTCTTTCTATATTAAGCCCCACATACACCGTCTGCGAACGCCGCGCGTCAAAACAGCCGCCTCCGTTATTTTCAATGAACCTATCCCACACTGGCGGCGTCCGACGCTCGTCCACTCCTCGTCTGATGCTCCGATACGCCACTGTTCTATTTTCCACATGAGGTCACAATGAGGTCACAATGACCTGGGGGCTTGCCTGGGGTGAGCGACAGGGATTTGAGTTAGTTGACGTGTCAAAGTGACGGGGATTGTGAGTGAGGTGACGACAACGGTTTGGTTTCATAGTTATCTTTTCAGAATGAACAAGCACAGCTTCATTTCAGAGTATTCCTTACAAGACCTTTAAATCGATCAAGTAAAATCGAGTTCTTCAGTTTTAAAACTGAATTTCTACATGTGAGGGACGTAGTAGTGCTGCCAACGAATATTCTATATCCGAATATAGATTCGAATCAAAAAAAATAATTAATAACCGAATATATAAAATTAAGGTTCGAATTAAAAATAATAATATTTTTTTTATTTTTATTTATTATTATTATTAGTTTTCGGTGCCATGGGTAAGCGTTGTGACTTGTGAGCTTGTAGATTAGTTATATTTGCCACGCGACACGCCGACAACGGCATACATTGAAGAATAAATCAGCAGCCTCGCACATTTCCTAAACACAGACTATACAGCGCAGCGCAGCGCAGTTCTGATTGGCTGCCTCGTCTCCAGCCACGTTGCCTCAGAATTCTTTAGGGTCACTAATTTGAGCATAACAGCGAAGCGCAGGCGCTAGCCAGCTAAAAAGTTTCATAACGTCGGCAGCAGACCCACAGTCCACAGATAATAATAATGCAGCAGAATTAACACTGCCTCCGTGCCTCGTTTTGAGGCACGGAGGCTGTGTGGTAGGATTGCTCATTTAAGAATTTTTTTTTACTGGAGAAGGGAGAATGTATGCGTTCCGTTCCATCTCAGTTTTCAGCAACACCAATGCGCGGAGAGAGAGAGTTGCGCCAGCAATGCGATCTTAAATCTTATGTCTCAGGTTGTATTGGTGTAAATATAATTATTAAAAAAAACGATTGGCTCGAATTGAAATCCGAAATCCGAATGGCTCGAATTGTTCGAATCCACGTGGGTTTTTAAAACGAATATCCGAATCCAATTTTTGGACAATTACGGCAGCCCTAGGACGTAGTAATGAAAAGTAGTCTTACCCAAGTTCATTATTAACATTGGGGATTTCTAAAACAATTAGTCTTGAGAACACTTACCTCCATCCGTTCCACCCTGCCTGCACTCTCTTCTTCACCTCTCTTCCACACTCCCCATTACTCAGGATAGTTGACCCCAATTGAACTCCTTCACCTCTCTAACACACTCCCCATTATTTAGGATAGTTGACCCCAATTTAAACTCCTTCACCTTCACTGCATCCACTCTGTTCCACGCACCTCGTTCACACACAGGGGTCATCAGTATGTGCGTACACGGGCAAATGTTTCTGTGGCAAAGACTTGGCCTTGTCTGTAGCAAATATTAGATTTTCTGTTTTACACACCATGGCATTATAATGTTATTTTGATCATAACCCAATTACTATATTTTTCAGAATATGTATGACACTGATTTACTATGACACTATGGCACATTAGTAGTCTACTAGTGCTAGTGGTTCTCAAACGTTATATTTACAAGGACCACCTTAACTCTGAGAGTGTACAAATGGAACCAGAGAAAAGTTAAATAATGAAACTAATAGCCGTTCTAGTTTAGTTTAGTTTGTTAAGGATCCCCATTAGTAGAGGACCTGGCTAAGATATGTATGCCCTTCATTTAGGAGAGAATATCGCAACTGTTCTTGACTAATATGAGCGCCACGAACAACCTGGGAACTGTGAACCATTCTCTATCCGGGTTGAAATACCCGAAAATAAACCGTTGGAGCTACAGATTTTCTGAGGTGCTCAAAATGTTTGTTGAATCCGTGACCGAGCCAGCAACCCTCCAGGTCATCATAGTGGCCAAATCCAATATGATGTTTTTTGACAATTAGAAACATGTTGGAATGGTTATCTTTATGACTGGGTGTGGCTGAACATTTATTTTGCATATTTCAAAGATGGCGACTATCTGACAATTACTTTTACTTACCTTAATTTTGTCATTATTTCCAAATGTGGTGTCTATTTTGTGCTTTTTGAGCATTAGAAACACATTGGAATTCTCATATTTATCATTAAATCCATCTAGAGCACTGATTTGCTTATTACAAATACTGTATGTAAAAATGTTATGTAACAACCAGATTTGAGTGTAGAGTTGTTGGAATAAGTTAAGATCAAACTGGAGGAAAGAAACAACCTCTATACAGATATAACAAAAGAAAACATCGCATGGATGCACCTGGGACGTATCCTCAGTGATGTATCCTGAGGTCAACGGGGTTTCGGGTCTCGCAACATCATACCCCTCACTCAGGCGACCCAGCCGGGAGTGATCAAGTCCCGACTTACGTCCCAGTAGCTACCCTCAATCAGTCCCACTAGGGAAAAACCAGGGGCACACAATCCGTTGGAACTACTCCAGAACTACTCTGCCAGGGCTGGGAGGTACACTTCTGGCACATGGAGGGACTAGGCTCTGTGGGTTGTCTCCTGTCCGGGCCCCTCCTACGTCTCACCAGGTCCACTCCTGCTCTCACCAGAGCAAGGACCTGTGCGTTGCACCAGAGTCCCAGCACCAGACAGTTCATTCAGGAGTGGTGGGCAATGGTTCTGCAGGGTCATGGTACTGCGGTTCCGCTTGCTGCTTGCATGGCCCTCCTAAAGGCCTCACCGAGGGTTGTTGGGCTTCCTCCTCACGGAGGACACAGGCTGGGGCACCAACCCAAACTGCTCACCAGGTTGCCGTCTACATTCCGGCTGTCACCCCCGTCTCTCCGGTGGTCACCAGACTATACCTGGTTGTCACATAGTCTATTCCTAGATACAATGTTATTAAAACAATAGAATATTCATGGCATAATATATAATAATAATAATAATAATAAATTATGCTGAGCATCAGTCAAAGCTGTGTATCAAATTTTAAATCACACACACACGCACACGCACACGCACACGCACACGCACACACACACACGCGATGGCTGATTCTTCGCTTGTGAAGATCATAGGAGGAGTTTAGAGTTAGGAGTCCTTTAGCTTTGCCTTGCGGCAGGCACGTTCATGTTGCTATAATCCGATTCTTGTTGTTGGTGTCCTGCGCAATGTAATTTGGCCATGGGTCCTTCTTGGTAGGTTAATAATATCCACAGTTTCTCAGTAGCGGTCTGCAATTTAATCTATTATTCAAGCTTCACCCTCCGCGCCAATACAAATGAAATCGTCGGGTGGCCACCGTGGACTGGACTACTAGGCTGATATTATTTATTATTGGATGCAGCATATGCAGAGCCTTTGCTCTGCATGCGATTTCCACAGCACAGCATTGCATTCTCCTCAGACATATTCATATATCTTGCTCAAGAGTGTATAAAATAACCCGAACTGAGTAGCCTACATTTCCATCTACAAGGCTCAAATCTCATGTGAGAAATACCGCAATTACGTGTATGGCAGCAATGTGCATAGCCTATATTGTTGGATACACATGCTCTCCAGTAATTAATTGCATCATTCCAGCTGTGCAAATTGCAAAAGTAGCCTATAGGTCAAGTCAATTAGGCTAGCCTGTCACACAGCGAGGTCTGAAATGCCATAACGACATGAAAAACCATAACGACATGTATCATCAGGGCTCTTCAGCAGAACCAGATCGAAAACATGTCCTCACGCTTAAAAACTGGATTATTTCTTCAAATAGATCAATCAGGAGGGCTAATACTTTATTGGCATGTAGCACTGGTTGGACGTACAAAGATATGTTCTCATCAGTGCACGACGTGTATATCTGCGCACCAACTTTATTTAAGAAGCTAGTGTTTTCCGTCATGAGACCTTTGATTCATTAGAGAGAGAATTCGCTCTCCGTATCTCTCTCTCTCTCTCTCTCAAGCCGTAGTGAGAGAGAGAAAAGTGAAACATGAATGTATACGCATGCAGCCATGCACGCTACATATACAGTTTGTACAATTTATTGGTAGCCTATATACTGGCAGATGATAATGGCACAAGGGGGAATTAATAATCAGACTTTGAACATTATAGGCTATACAGAGAGTGTTTACATGACAGAATTCCGTGTGGTAGCCTAGACGCAAAGCATTTTAACCAGAGTGGGCGCTTGTTGTCGCAGTAAAAAAAAGGACAAGAAAAAAACTCAATTCTACCCCAAATCACCGAAATGTCGATTCGCATGGGATTAGTATTACCTCGGGAACCAGATGTTTGCTGAATTATGGTAGGTATGGTCTGTAATTATTACAGCCCAAATCACTGACATGGTCGATTCGCACGTGCGAATAGGGCTTTAGTCATGGAGTCAGTGACCAGCCCAATGTAAATTTTGGATGTAGTGGCAGCAAGTGGCCTTTAGACAAGCTCAATCAATGTAGCCTGGGTATAGGAGGATGGTTCTTGCTACCATTGTTTGACCAACATTTGCCTTCCTTGACTATGGGAAAAGGAGTGCAGGAATCTCACAGAAACCCTGGTCACTCTCACCTTGGTGCCTGAAAATATCAACTCTGATTTCCATTTCCAAAGATTGGCCAGACTTTTTGCCTCATCTTTAGACATGCAACTACTGAGAAAGTCAGAATATGAAACGATTCACTGCACACACAATTAAGTTAAGATAGGCCTACATTAAAAAGAACATTGAGAACACATATTTCATGTGCAGAACATTTTATTAGGTTCTACAGAAACCGCAGAAGATAGGTGGAACTCTTAACAACTGAAGTCTATATCGTTGCTGTTGGGTGGAAACCTGGTATGTCCAAAAATGTTCCTCTTTTATTATTATACTTTAAAGAATAAATAAATCGTGACAATAGCCGATCTACAAGCTCACAATGGGTCACATTGCGGCACATTGTGAGCTTGTAGATGGGAAATCTTCGCTACTTTTGTTGAAACTTGAAAGACGCAGATGTGAGGTTTCTGGCCAACAGCAACGAATCGATATGACGATCCATTCCATTCATGAAGACGTCAGCCCAGTGGGTCTCACCATGACAACACGTGGAAGAGAGGAGAGAGTCTGCTGCTACTATAAACAGCCTCTCAGTGCACATTCACACAGGAGGACCCTTTTCATATCTAGGACGGTCCATTATTTATTTGGCATTTGAGCCACGGTTGATTTGATGAGATTTAGCCTCTCAGACCCAAAACGTGGAATATGTTATCGTTGTATAAGATTTTGTCCACAATTCTATGTTGTATTCATGTTTGTACTATAGGAGAGATAACAGGCAAACGTTGATCAAAATAACGTAATAACATCATTCTTCTACATTATCTAACTGTGTAGACTTCGTATAAATTAAGTAATGCAGATGTTTAACAATAATTTAACTCTTGCAGCGTAAAATGAAACCAAATAGGCGATGAGGAGCAGAAATGAAGCGCTAGTATATCCATCAGATCAAAACCACGGAGAGCGCCTTGGATTAGGAGAGACGAGGCCTTCTTTCTGCCGTGCTAACAGACTAGTGACTTTATTTTTTCAAATAAGTGTACAGAAAGTGTTAAAATGTTTTGTTGTAATGTAATGTTGTAACTCCATACACGCATACAAAACAGAAAGTACAAAAATCACGGCGCTCCAGCTTTAAAGATCTATAAGGGTCCATTTGGTTACCAACTCTTCATTATTTAGCTGGGGACCACCTGGAACCCCCTCCCGGACCACTGGTTAACTTGAGAACCACTGAAATAAGAGGATTTGGACATACCAGGGTTCCACCCAAAAGCGACGATATACTTTCAGTGGAGTTGCACCTACAATTATGTGGAACAATAATATACTGAAATATTTTACTGAAATGAAATATGACTTGCTCTCGAGAGAAAAACATGTTCATTCTCTTTTTAATGTATCTTATCTCATAAAACTACATTTTGTGTGCAGCCAGGCGTTTCGTCTTCCGGCTTCCTCAGTAGCTGCATGCCTACAGATGAGGCAACATTGATTGAATCCAATAAATAAATCATTATGGTCAATGGTCATCCATCAATTTAACTGCCTATGTTACAATTACCAATCTTTACAGTGTTCCCTAGATGGCTTCATTCTAGGCTTAAAATAATTGACATAAATGTTTTTTGGAAATATCTACAGTATAATGGCCTTGTTTGAGTGGAACCACAAAATGGCCACCCCATGGGTTATTTATATCCCATAAGACCACTGCTTGTTGACAAGTTCTACTGCCTGAAAGTCCATTTCTCCCGTGTGCACGAAGGTGTGCTCTATTGGCTTAGCGGTAAACATTCCAGCACGTTTGCAAATCCCCAGTTATAAGACAAGACGAGGACAAGTGGAATTAGCATACACATTATGCTAATGGAGATAGCAGCAGAAGAACAATTTCTTCTAAAAACTTACATTTTTCAGAAGCAATTTGTTCAGAAACTCTGCCCTTCAAGAAAAGAAAAACAGTGTGTGTGTGTGTGTGTGTGTGTGTGTGTCATAACCCCCATTCTCACATACGCCATGATTGCCACGGATGCCCATGGGAGTACATAATCCTGCTGCTACTGCCTCCTGTGAAATTAGATGAGATTAGGGGATACACAATCTCTGTGGTAAGACTGCAGGCTCCTTGTCACAGCTGGTAACACCTGACAAAACTCAATCATAGGAAGTCAATACAGCAATTGTACTTTATTAATTTTCTTTTTTATATAAGACATTGACATAGACAATTAGACATAGACAAAACACAACCAAAGAAATGCATAACAAAACAAACGCATAACAAAACAAAACAAAACAATATAACAGAGATGCACAGAAATATCCCGCAGTCCACTCCAGCCCCAATTCCAGACATATTCCTTCGTATTTTACTACAGCACATTTTGAACTATTGCACCGCGCGCACTAATAAAGCAGTGTTGCCAGAGTAAATAGCATTTAAGCTCAGACTCCAGTGGGACACATTGAGAGTAAGATATCCCTCCAATCAGGATAGATAGACCTCATCCTCATTTAGCTGGGATGGATTAGTGGTGCGGCCAGGTCATTTGGCTATAGCACCTTTCACAGTGCTTTACACACAACAACATTAAGACCAGTGGTAATTGGTAGCAAATTTTGATTTAGTTTTAGTCATAGCCTTTTTTAATACATTTTCATTTAGTTGTAGTCGTTGTCTTTTGAATTAGGACGCTATCAAGGCCCACCAAAATACGTTTTAGTCGACTAAATCAACTGCAGATTTAGTGACTAAAATTATATTTAGTCTTAATAAAACTAGACTTAACACTAAAACATTTCAGATAACAAAAACAAATGACTAAAACTAAATCAAAATTTGCTGTCAAAATCGACTCCCCAGACGACCTGACCGGTCTGGATGGTTCCTGATGTAGTGCTAGATCACAAATAGATTTGAGAGATGTGCAACATTACATTATTTCTGTGAAGCAGAGATCAGGATAGATCTGTAATTATTCACACCAAAGCTCCTCCTACTGTGTTTCATTGCGTTGCATTTGAACGGCGTCGAGGCTACGTGTCTGTAAAACGGTTACAATTTCAACAGACTCAAGTGCAGGTCAAATAGCACTCAAAAGTGATGTTTATTTACAAGACAGTAAATCTTGAGTAGCTCAGTGCATATTCTCGAGAATATGCAAAGAAAGTAATATCGGCACTCTCTTGAGTAGTTTCTTATGAGCTTGGTTTATGGAGAAAACACAGCAGCAGCACAGTTTTAAATGCTGAGGAAAGCTGATGTGCCGAAGTGCGTCCGTTTCTCTAGGTAGACTGCTGCTGCTGCTGTGTTTGCTCAACGAACCAAGCTCATAATTAAGAAACTACTCAAGAGATTCCGGATATTCCTTTCTTTATCTATGTGACCATACACTATGGAGTGAAGGAATGTGAAATGTTCTTCTGGCAAAGGTCAACAAGGCTATTCAAATAGTGGGCATTAACTATTGAGCTCTATGACAACATGACAACATGACAGTTACTATACTTACTACTGACAGAAACCTCTCCATATTCTAACTTTTTGTAGCCTGGCTCCAGCCCTGAATCGCTAGCTACGACCATTAAAAACATGTTCTGGCAATTTAGAGTCTCGTGACTCTTGTCTACGGCAGTGTTAGACTAATTTGAAAATCGGTTACAGCGGCAGATTGGCCATAAGCGTCGTTTCAACTTGATGACGTTAAACAACAAACATGGCTTTCTGCCCCCACTGTGGTAACTTGCAACCGTATCAATCTGGCTATTAAATCACCCTAGGTTAAATAGTTTATTTTACGGTTTTAGAAACAACATCATCCAACATATTTTACCGTGTTTGTTTACATGCTATAGCACTCATGTACTGTGCTTGTTTGGTCTTTGCTACTATTTTGAATGGTTGGTGTGAACCAATCGCCGAAGACGCCCATATCAGAAACTGCTGCCATGCAGGGAAGGGCTTCAGTCTGAATAATGAAGTGAAAGGGAAATTCAGGCTAAGTCAGGCTAAACCTTTTGTGTTATTTCATAAACTAACACCCTACTACAGCATCACACAAAAGCATCAAAAGTAGCAGTGGAACGTGGATGGAGCCTGCTTGTGTGCAGATTGTATGAATAATTCAAAGTTCCATTTCCATAGCTCACCTTCCCAGATCCTATGCAATGTACCTTTAAACCAGATTCATGCTTTGGCGGAAAAGTGATTTATTAAGTAAAAGTATGAATACTGCAATGTAGAAGTACTCTGTTAGAAGTAAAAGTCCGGAATTCAAAATTGACTTGAGTGAAAGCACACAAGTATTGGTATCAAAATGTAGTTAAAGTACCAACAGTAGTTGAGTACTCATTGTGCAGAATGTCTCATTTCTGATTTTCATAAAAATCCTTATACATGGCTGAAGTGGTTAATGTTTGTTTATAATAATCAAAATCTACAAAGTAACTAGTAACTAAAGTTTTCGAATAATTGTAAAATTAAAGTAAAAGTACAATATTTGCCTCTGAGATGTATTGGAGTAGAAGTAAAAGTTCTGAAAAGTGGAAATACTCAAGTAAAGTGTGAATAGCTCAAAATTGCACAACGTCAATGGCGGGTAGAAGACTAGTCCTAACCGTTACTGTTACAAAAAAAGCATCCTGCATTCCAATCGACTCTGTATTTACAACAAGCTCTTGTTAACTGCTTTTGACCCCCCTGGACGTCAGTCCAAATCCAACACCTAACTGTCATTGACGTCCCCAGACGTCAGGACCGTGTTTTATGCTAAAGATCGCTCTTTGCCAACATATGAATGGTTCCATGTTGCTAGGTGATCGGTACAACCGGAAGTGAACCTGAAGCCAAATGTTTGTCTCTGTCTGCCTCAATTTAATAGATTCATAAAAAGGCATTGATGTTGGATTCTTTTCACAGATTGCGTTTTTGGTCAAAATAAGCTGTATTGTATGGTTGAGTATTATTTTGCAAAATAAAATAAAATCGCGGAGAAAATGCCTAATAAAAATATTCGGCGATGGACCCAACCTTAACTGTGGGTTCAGTCTCCACACAACCGGAGAGGTCTGGATGCTTCATGATGTAAATCACAAATGTGTTCTTTCTGGCAGATTGGTGGATTTGAGAGGGATGTGTGCAAGATTACATCAGGATTACAGCATCATCACAGGTTGAGTGGGTGTTAAACGGACTGTTAAATGGTGTGAAGCAGAGATCATGCTTGCAGACTAGAGATGGTTGATAAATTAGTGATACATGCCCTCTTATCCCTGCATGTCATTACTTGCTCGAGCAGAGCGTGCAAGTACTGCGATCGGCTGGGTATGGATGGATGGATGGGATGGTATGTAGTTGTCCTCCAACAGCCAATTAGGGACCACCATTCTTGGTGACATAAGGTACGTTTCAAGGTTGGTGTAAGTTCAATAACAGGTCTAAAGGGTTTAGAATAGCAGAGAGCACTAGGACTCAGAGCAGCAGTTTTATTTCACCATTCATAGTAGTATATCATTCTGAAATTAATCCTTTTTGTGATTTTGCTTTCCATACAGCCTTTTCTATGGGGGTTTCTTTAATGGTAGGAAAATTCTTATACGTGTTGGCCTTCACCCTGCTCCTTTTTTGTAAAAAAAAAAAAAAAAAAAAGTGTTCCGGGTAACTGATACCGTTTTTTTATGAAAGTTAAGTCCGCAAATATCTCTTTATTGCAAAGATCACCTAGTTCTGTGACTCCTTTTTGCAATAATACCATATCTTATATTTTCTGGGACTAGAGGGTTATTCCATAGTGGTTTGTGTTTATATAAGATAGGGCGGAGTCCCAGCAACTTGTGACTTTCCTGCCAGCACTCGATTTTTTGTGATCTTATTAGGGGTGGGTCCCGAACCTCGGGACCAATCCGGTACCGAACCGAACATGCTCGAGTACCGGGTACCCATTACAATAATTCAATTTCGGTTCTCTCTATCGGTTCCTGGGTGACACCCTGCACGCACGCACGCACATAAAACAGCTGATTATAATCAGATCATGCTACTCGGAGAGCCAGCAACAGACCATGGTAATCGCTTCCTATTGTTGCGTTGTCACACGTCTAACCATTAGACGTGCGATAACAACACAACACGGAACAATAGACTCTAACGACCCTCGGCCATTGAAATGTTAATGCTTAGATGCATGCAGAAGACGCTACATTTCGCTCCCTCCAGAAAGACTGGAGCGTGCAGAGCGCATATGCACGTAGACACATACATGTCCCGACCCAAACATTGAGGAGCTAAAGTAAACGTGACGTTGTTGTGATTAAACATAATGTGCCACGAAAAATATCTGTCCAAAATAGCTGTCCATAGATGTCCAAACATGATCGCCTCGTTCGGCCAACAAAATATATCTCCCTCCCTCCACAGAAGCGCAGTGATGCCTGATTTATTCTTCGTCGTACACGTGTTATGCTTGCATGCTGAAAATGGCTGATCGACAAGCTCACAACGCGTTGCGGTCGCAACACGTTATGAGCTTGTCGATCAGCTATTTTTAGCACGTGGAAATATGCAGGCTGTGAGAACTGAGACCCTTCACAATAAAAGCATGCAGCTTTCACAAGATGGCCCATAATAAAGACAAGGAAAAGGATTAAGAATTAGGTGGCATTTCACATTGCATACGAGCTATTCTTTTCTCCAAAATGTATTTAAAAAAATATATATATAATTAAGGAATTAATTTGGATAATGGAGATATTGTAAAAGTTGTCACTTTATTAATCCCAACACTGTATGTATGTATATATACTGTGTGTGTGTGTATATATATATATATATATATATACATTACCTGACATTGAGCTTTTTTGTTAAACATTTGACCTCTTTTATATCATTTTGGAACCGAAATAGGGAACCGTTAAGAACCGGAATCGATAAGCAGAACCGGAACCGGTACCGGACTCGAGAAAATCCTAACGATACCCATCCCTAGATCTTATACAAGTTTTTTAATTATCCTATGAATGGAATTGAGCTCAATGTAGTTGGTTTAACCATTTGTTGTTCTATATTTACCCAGGCTGTGTTCATGTTGTCTCTTTGAAGCCAGGTCCACACAGTTCGTAATTGTGATGCCAGATAGTACAATTTGAAATTAGGTAGATGTAGTCCTCCTTTTGAGATTAGGGCTAGTAATGTTGATATTTTTACTCACATTGCAGTCTACTATTAACTTAAGTAAAACATTTGAGTACGGTACCTTTTCCACGACTGGTCTTGTGTACATAAGTAAATCCTGTTTTTGTCAGACATAGTAGCAGAACAGGTATTAGTAATGAAAAAGCAAAGAACCTTGTTTCCAAGGTTGTTTATCTTGACTTTGTTCAGCTCGTTCATGTGCCTGATTGTCTGTGGGAAGTAAAGTTATTTATCAATCTAGTCTAGTGTCGGTGCATGGCCTTGAGGCTGTGGAGACATGTGCTATCATCTGATACAGGCTACTATCAGATTGACATAAAACTGAGAAATAAGGGCGATAGTTTGACAGTGTTCCTGATGGTTTCTTATTGTATTAACAAATACAATAAGAAACCATCAGGAACACTGTCAAACTATCTCCCTTATTTCTCAGTTTTATGTTAGGCTCCGAGAGGGTAAAGAGGATACCTCAGGTATACGAACAAGATGGGAAAGAGAACTGGGTATATACAGATATCGGAAGAACAATGGCACGATTCCCTCCTGCAGATTCATAGATGTTCAATCAATGCAAGACACTGTCTTATACAGTTCAAGATTGTCCATAGACTGCACTACTCGGATGTCAAATTGCATAGAATATTCCCCTCTGTGTCACCTGTGTGTGAAAAATGTGAGTCTGGGGAGGCTCTCTGGCCCATTGTTATATGTTATGTCCCATAATTCAAAACTACTGGATCAACTTTAATACAATTTCCACAATACTTTCATTTCAAATTACACCAGTTCCTCAAACTATCATCTTTCATAATTCTGCAACCATGAGTGGCCTCCCCATGGCTCACAGATGTTTTCTTAATTTCTGCCTCATGTCTGCTATGGGAAGGGAAAGAAGGTCCCAGTGTCAGAATGTGGGTAGCTGACCTGGTCAATACGTTGGAGGTGGAGAGGATACGATACTTCAAACTAGACCAAACTGATAAGTTCGATTTGATATGGCAACCCTTCATAGAACATCTGGGATAATCCCCAGCTACAACACTGCTGCTAAATGATGACCAATATACTCTGTAGTCGCTGCCCCATTTTGTATCTGTTTTTTGTTGTTTGTTTTTTAATTTATTTTTAGTTTGCATCATTCTGTTTTATGTATAGGAGTATTAATCTTTTTGCAACGAGTATTCTGTTGCAGTATTGATACTTTCATTTAAATAGGCCTAAGTGAAAAATGTGAGTACTGTTTCCACCACTGCAAAAACGGCACGAGGTACAGTACGTATACAGGCTAAAAGTGAGACCAACAACTGGGACGAGCAGCTCTGTATTTGTGGAACATTCATGATTAAAAGCGGTTCACAACGTGAACAACAATGTGTTTACCATCGTGTTTACTGTATGTAATGATTCTATACAAATTATATTTATACAATTAAATTAGTATTATTATTTACAGATGGTTCATCTTTAGTTTCCCCATATTTTATGTGATCTATAAGATCATGCATTCTGTTTAGAGGTATTATGAAACCAGCTCTGTTTGCTGATGTATGTGCATGACCTCTAATGTTCCATAAGAGACGGACAGTCCCTTATAGATTTATGTCCTATAATTACCTTGAACAGTTTATGAGGCCTACAGGCCTTACCTTGCACTCTATTATAAATCAGCTTAGCCAGCTGAATGCATTGTGATGCACTGTTGGGTGTCGCTGGGTGGAAACCTCTTATGTCCTAATATGTTACTTTAAAAAAAGAAGCCGTGTTCCAATCACCGTACTTCCATCGGGGATCTCTGCATCTCTCTTTTTCAAGCTAGGTAAGTGATCGGATGGGACCGTCTGTCAATCATATTGACATGTCTACGTGACGTATGGTAGCTGCACTAGCAGGAAAGTAAACGCCCCCTGCGAACAACGCCTGATAACATTAGATTCAACACTTTAGAAAACCCCTCACTATTGTGTCGGATGTGTAGGTCATCATGTCTTCGCTTGCTTTCATGAATAGAAGACGATTTTCCAATTTTAAAGCACTAGAAATTGCAACAGGCACTTCTCAATGGCGTTAAACCTGGTCTTGCCAAGATCCCGCCCGTAGCTGCCGCTGATTGGTCCCATACGCTTAACCAGTTTTTCCTCCCAGAAATCTCCCCAGTGAGGGGTGGGAGGGGCAGGGGCAGGGGTGGGGGTGCAAGGCAACGTCCCCAGTCCCTAGGTTGGTGTTGAATTTCACTAAATATTATTATAAACTTTCACGACAACCTACTGTAAGTACAAATATCATTTATGAAAAGGCTAAAGTCAAGTCGGTTCACAGAAGTTGTTTGTGAGGATTATCTGACGAGGTACCATCGAGTGGGCAAAACCTTACATACCGGTAATACAAAATTATACTAAATTGTTCCTTTTTTTAAAGATATTATTTTTCTCTTTTTTCTGCCTTTATTGATAGGTTGAAAGTAATCTGACAGGAAATGGGGGGGGGCATTCACTTCCTTCTTCATGGGCCGACAAATCTTGCTATTATCTCTGAATCGACGGCACTGTCCATGGTTTTCATCAGAACGGCAATGTTCTGTCCTAATTACTGACTTAACCAATCATCTCGTTTGGAATATTAACGCTTCTAAAGAGAGACGAGACGATCAGACGAGGTAGTGCGAGGTAGTAATGGTAGTATGGAATTATACCTCCCGGTTTTGGGGGAAATGGAAGGCGGGGCTTTTCAGAGTAAAATCTGCCCATCTGCTTGGCACCTTTATTCTGAAGAACTCTGCCAGCATCATAAGTGATAAAAGTTATGGCTCTCGCCTTTTCTTTTATAGTTTTTTCTGTGGCATTCATCTTTGTACATGTATGTTGGGAAGCCAGCTATACAGTATGTATATACAATATGCTGTTTCTGATATGATTTGTGGTATTGTAAAAAAGAAAAGGACTTAGGACACACGTCATCAGCGTGTATTTTATGTACTCAGAGTGTGTGCGCACATCAATTAGTGTGTTAATGGAAGAATCCATAGAATGGTATGAGGATGCATCACTTTGCCTGGGATGTGCTGGGATCAATATTATGTTTCTCACATCCTGTGTGCAGTTGTCAAGTTACATCTGGCTGCTGCCTGTAGAATGTGTAGGTACTTGCATTGCTATACTTCATGTGAGCAGTGGTTTTCAACCTTTTTCATGCCCATGGCCTTGACGTGTGTGTGCGCGTGTGTGCCTGCGTGCGTGCGTGCGTGCGTGTGGAACTGTGGATACACACACACAGGGATATGTCTCTACATGGAGAGACATATCCCTCCTCCCAACTGTTCATAAAATTCCTCCTCTCTTGCATTTTGCCATGGCTAGTGAAAATAATATTCTGCCTTTTGTTAGAATAATATTATAACATTGTTAGAATAATATTCTAACAAAAGGCCTACATAGAGAGGCAAGGAATGAATGAACATACCTTTTGCCTTAAGACCAGACCATTGACGCATCCCACTTTCACACAGTGTTTTTAGATTTCCATGACGCATTTGGAACCCTGACGCACAGCATTATGTTTAGATCCCTGGAGGAAATCCATCTGCCCCAGGTGTATATAGACATAGTCAAGGATGTCTATAAGGACTCATTTATCCAAGTGATATGTGGCAAAAGGCTCACGGATCCAATCCCCCTACAACAGCATAAAACGGGCTGCCTGTGGAGCGCGGTGAACATTGTGCTGGCAATCAATGGGTGGCTACAGTGGATGTGCCAGTGCAGGCCCCCCCAACCCTGTGCAAGGGTGCGCAGACGACATGGTTGTATGTTCCCGTCACGAGGGAGTAATAAAATGCATGCTTCCAGGACTGACTCCTTTTTACGGCCAGGCTAGACGTGATAAACTCCTCTCCCACTGGTTATGAAGCTGGAAGCGATTAGGCATGGTCACCCTGTCCAAAATACAACATCTCTTTTCCAATGTTCATATACCAAAGAAGGTACTGTATGACTTTAACAACAAAACTGTACAGAGAGTGAGAAAATGGTTTGGCCTGAGCACACACAAAACCTGTGACTTCATATTTCACAGTAAGCGGGAGGGAGGGCTCGGGGTACCGGACATTGAATGGACATACCGGTATATATCCACAAGCCTTTCCCATCATTAAACATGCTTAACAGTGACGATCAGGCAATCAGAGAGCTCTCCAGAGCCTCGCAAGTTCTCGATCTGGAGTGACGCAGGCTCCCCAAAACAGGCGACCCTCCCCAGCTTCCTTGGGTTAAAAAAGAAGCCCAGTGGTAAATTGGATACCAACGCAACTGGTTTTGGTGTAAACTCTGACTAGCCTGATCTGAACGATCTGTGTAACTGGACGGGTGCCTCTTTGGAGTGGAAAGCAGCGGACAACGAGACGGTGCGCTACTCTGAATCTGCATCACTGACCTGTCAATCAACGCACACGCAACAGCAAGCCGCGACGACGGAACAGCAAGCGCGCTCTCTACCAACGGCACGCGTTCGCATCTTCTAGTGCTCAGAGAGCAGCATAGAAGACGGCGCTGGGCAGGACTCCAGTCAGCTGATCATTCCGTGTCCCACTCAATTCTAAAAAATGCAGCGATTGATGAGGACATCAATCTTCACAGTAAAGGCACGCCTCCAAGTGCTGCCAACCAAACTGAATCTATCCATCTGGTATCCCAATAATCATGACCCTCACTGTCTACACCATGGACAGCATCAGACCATAGAGTCTTGTCCCATATATTAAACGGCTGTAATATTTACAAAGGACTGTATATAGAGAGGCATGACAGAATTGTTAACATTATTGCCAAAGATGTGTCACCTATGTTTGATTCCTCTGTTGTGTTTCACAAAAATTCCTATGTGAAACCAGAAATGTTTCAATGCAATGACCCAACCGTATTTGCAAATATAACTGCAAATACACCAGATGTCATTATAATTGACCAGCACAGCAGAGAGTTTTTTCTATTGGAAATTGGCTGTGCTTTTGATTCAAGTTTAGAGGAAAAGCTATCCTTACTCAACAAGTAAAATATCAACCATTAGTACAGCAGGCCATTATACAACTGGGCTATACGTGAGTGCTCATTGTTTTTATATTTGGCAGCCTGGGCCATATCCACAGGCTAGTGGTCAGAGGCTTGAGGATTATGGGGTGTAAAGCAAAGCAGCTTGCAACATACTGTTCAATCTCCTCCATTATAGGCAGTCTGTCTATTTGGAGGAGAAGGTGCTTTTTGTGCCCATGAGTTTCTTTCTGTGTTGGTAATATGACAGACTGAAGTGACCAATGTTGGCTGTGAATAAGTTAACTATGCATCTGTTGCATCAGCAGGCAGCGAGTCCAGCGACAGACTCGCAACACACGAGCAGCAGACGGGATGCACAGGGATGACAAAACTTTATTGCACACATCTGTGCTTTCATCCACGCTTCCATAGCCTTTTAAATCTTATTTCCCATCCACGGGCACAAGCAGTGATATCAGGCAGCAGCTTCCACCCGATCTGTGGTGGTGTTGTGTTGTCTGACGAGGGAAGCTATACTGCTAGTAGCTAGCATGGGAGCTAACGTTAGTTTCTTCCATATAGTTAGAAGGAGTCCGCCTTAATAACACTATGTACTTTCCATCCGTTCCCCAACCCCTCACACTCGCTGCTGCGTTTACACGGGCAGACACAGACGAATGGGAATATCATTTGGAGCTTTAACAATGAATGATAGACTGTATCGTTGCGTCTGCCTGTGTTTAATGCTCAGGGTTTCACTGTCCACAGCAGGCAGACCTGTCAAAATGCACAAATGCACCAAAACTCAGAGACCACCACCTATACATTCAAACCCACCTCTGGAATATTGCTATCTCATTCCACTTTAATTTATTTTATTCCATAGTCTTAGTTTTTCTCTAATACAGTTGTTTTTATTTGTTTTTTCCTTGAAAAGTGTCTTTAAGTACCCAGAGAAGCATTATATAAATAATATTATTATCACTATTATTATTACTACTTGTTTTATTGCCTATGCTTAAAAAAAAAGCTCACTGTTCAGGTCAAATAGGCCTATTGATATGCGATTAAAATGTGATTAATTAATCACAAAGCCTCCAATTAATTTGATGTTTTTTAATGGACGCATAAGTGTTTATTATCTTTGTCTTTTGCCAACAAAGATGTATTCGGCTATTCGATATTCGGTTTTCGGCCAACTGTTTCCTATATTCGGTATTCGGTTTCGGCCAAGAAGTTCCCTTTCGGTGCATCCCTAGATATTACCGGTATATGAAATAGCCTATCATACATTTTATTTTTATGTTATTATTTGCATCTGAACTTGTACTGTGGTAGTCTATCTCAGTTATATACCGGTATATTTGTGACCATTTGACTGAGGGACTGCCATTGTATTTTTATTTTTTTCATGTCATATGAAAGCAGGGAATCATATAGCTTCAAATGACAATGACAACCTGTCAACCTTGATTCCAATGCCAATGTATTAATACCTGTACGCTATAGACATTTTATTTAAAGACATTTTTAAACTTTTGACTAAAAATGGACTAAAACCTTTTACTAAAATGACTAAAACTGACTAAAACCCTTAGGAGTTTCCGTCGACTAAAACTATCAAGGATAGAAATGACTAAGACTAAGACTAATTAAGCATTTTTCCAAATGACTAAGAGTGACTAAAACTAATAAGCATTTCGTCCAAAAGACTAAGACTGACTAAATCTAAAAAATGCCTGCCAAAAACAACACTGTTCTGTACGTTCCTTTTGCTTTGTAGTCGCTGATGCTGCAGAATCAGACGGGGGAAATGTTGTTTGCCGTCAATGTCGCCGTGCTCTTCACACTCTGTCGAGTGGAAACCTCATATGTACTGTGATCAACGCGTATATACACCCGCCTTCTAATGAGACCGCAAAATCCCTCTTGGAAGAGCCACCCATCGACTTCTGTAATATACGGCAACCTTCCCTGTGTTTCTTATCTAGTCCGATCCAGAAGAACACAGTTTGCCGGCCACTGCTATACAGATCTGATCATGAGGTTATATCTTTCCTCCTTCTCAATCCTCACTCAAAGCAGACCAGAGGTAGAAAACTGCTCCCTGTCATCACTAGGGACATGCATCAGTAAGCAGGAACTGGGTATGGCAATGAAGGACCGGGAAGTCTGGCGTGGCATTGTGAAATCCATGCTCTTGACCACGGTCGAAAAATTATGATGGCATAAATCTACGAAAAAACCCCACAAAAGGTTAGATTTGTTTTGACTGGAGTGTCTCTGACTCAAGCGCACAGCGAGGAAGAGGCAAATTGAGGATGAAAGCCCACCCGGGCGTGTTTATTAACCATTGACTGCCAGCCGCGATTCAGTCAAATGTCCCTCACCGGTCACCGCCGGCCATAGAAAAAGTTTATTTTCTGCTCCAATACAGCTCGGGACCGGATCACATATGGGTAGACTGGGGCGCCGCGTAGGAGGCAGGCAAGGCTCTTGTCAGCCTCTGGAGGTGATTGGTGATGGAAGGCAGGTGTGGAGACTGGGAACTGGAAGCAGTGGTGCTGCGAATGTGCTATGGAGACCTCTGGTGGCGCTGGCGAGTCCAGCGATAATTATATGGAGATGGAAGGTTTCGTTTAGCTGCCTGCCAGTAACGATAATGCATGCTCGTCAGGTGCAACGACAGGAGCCTGGTTTTGGGGTGGGGATGGGGGGGCATCATGTCTGAGGGTCCTGTGGGTCCCGCTTACAGTGAATCAACTCACACTGTGTGGCTGTGTGCTGTGCACCCGAACAACTCTAGAATGTACAATGAGCTCCAATGCAGGGAGGGAGAGAGATGGATGGATGGATATTGATTGAATACTTTTAACCGTTTGCAGAATAAAAGCACAGGGAAATAGTCCAATACAAGGTCTGCTAAGAGGATTTAAAACCCAAGAGAGCCTACAGCTTGTTTCCATTGCGGTCCTTCATATTCAATTCATCTGAACATTTAATGACATACAACTATACAGTAGCCTACTATTGATGTAAAAACATCAATAGACATCAATAAACATGAAGAGAAGAGGAGAGAAGAGAGCTAGGGAGACAGATATTGTAGAAAGAGACACGGTAACATGTGGGAGTGAGAGCACAAGTGAAACATGCTGCATAGAAGAGGTGTATTAAACACATACAGAAGAGGTGTGTGTGTGTGTGTGTGTGTGTGTGTGTGTGTGTGTGTGTGTGTGTGCTACGCATTTGGACCAGATCTCTCTCTGTGAGTGCGTGCACGGCAGGGGAGGATGGGCTGCCATCCCCTGATTGGCTGTGGCGGGTAGTAAAGGGTGTGTCTTAAAGATGAATGTGTGTCTCCCTGTCACCAGCGCTCATGGTTCTGGGACAGACACCTGAGACGGAGAGGTGCAGGTGGTGGAGAGACACTGGTGCAGAGAGAGGGAGAGAGAGAGAGGGGCTATGGGAGAACAGAAAGGGGAGGGGGAGAGAGAGAGATAGCAGCTTGTGAGTGAACAAGGAGGGTAGAGAGAGTGAGAGTGTGTGTGTGAGAGAGAGAGAGCTCCAGGAAGGCTGGACTAGCGCTCAAACACTGCAGTCATTCTTTCATCTCTGAAACTCTCTCTCTCTCTCTCTCTCTCTCTCTCTCTCTCTCTCTGTCTTTCTTTCTTTCTGTCCGTCTCATTCCTGTGAGTGCTGAGCCATGAGCCACATGGACACCTTGCTGTTCTCCCCCACGTAGATGAGAAGAGAGAACGCTTTTCCAAAGGAGTGCGAGGAGCGGGACAGCCGCACCGGGCGAGCGAGTGATACTGCTGCGCGGACGAGAGTCTGGGAATTAATTACTCATCAGCAGCACAGGGGAGCGAACAAGAGAGAGCGAAAGAGAGGTGTAGGAGAGATTACCAGAGAGAGAGAGTTTGAGCCAGGGAACAGGTGTAGAGGAGGATAATACATTATCCCAGAGCCCCTTTTCATTTACAAAGGAAGAAGTTAGTACAGATATTGGCGAGGCGAGGGGGATTTCAAACGGCGACCGCCACTTGAGAAACCAAATAATTCCTCACATGCGCTATATTGATCATTGCTCCCCACTTTCCGCTTCATCCTCTCTCATTCACCAGAGCATCCTTCCGTCCGCCCTTGCCACGTTTAATTTCAAACCCGTTTCTTTTTTCGACCCCTTTCTTTTTTTATTCTTTGCAGTTTTATCCACGTTAGCAAAAGCGCAGCGGCGGCAGCAGCAAAACCACATGGGTATTAGTGGGTTCTACTTACAGCTCTGAATCGTTCTTTTGTCAGCGGGAGAGTGAGTCATAGATTAGTGACATTGTAGCACCGTTGTCACTTTTTGTACCCGAGTACACCTGTCTCTGAATGGCAGCGGAGCGGATACATCTTCTGCTTCATTCTTCTCAGCAAAGCTGGACATATTAAGGGCTTTACTCTTGAGAGCTGGCAGCAGTCTTTCTGACTAGGATGTGATTGAATCGGCAGAACTGCTGTGGGAGCATGACACCTGCGTACATGGGATCCATGCATAAAGCATAGGGGTGTGCGTGTGTGTGATGGGATAGTGGCCTCTGTGCACATTCATTACAAAAATCCAACGGTGTTGGATTATACGAAGGGCTATGGATGGACGTGTTGCTGATAGAACGGAACCATGTGGAGCTGACGAGAAGAAGGCCACGATGATCTTTTAGCCGATTAACTCGAGTCACGTTTTGACCCTCAACTAAACCCACTTCATCTAGCCGGCCACGCTGCTATCAATCGCTCATGGGGATTCAAATGAATGTTTGAGCTTAACAAGAGAGACCTCGACATTTGAGAGACTCACACCTTTGGCCCCGGGAGGAGGAACCGCCAATTATCTGGGCGTCCACTTTGAGCACTTTGAAACTGACTTTGAGAGAGAGAGAGAGAAAAAAACTGATCAAATTTATTCCACTCATTAGTGTTTTTTAGTTTTTGTGGATCTCCTTGAGCGGTGTTCGGAGGGAGTCGAGGGAGGGGGATCGCAATCAAAGTGTAAAAAAGAAGTCCCGTAAACGATGAGGCGTTCGAGCACGGACGAGACGCCGTACCGGCGCAGTCCGTCCCTGGACAGCAAGCCAGACTCGCCGCCGCCGTTCGGCTCAGGGTTCCACCGATACAGTGGCGAGTTCGAGTTCAAACGGCCGCCGTTTGCGTTCGGCTTCCACACCACCAAGGCCCCGGGGGAGTCGGGGCGGGCCAGGCCGGACGGCAAGGGGCGTTACGCTCAGGGCAAGAAGTACGTGGTGTTTTACCTGGACCTCTCCTTCATCTTCCTCCTAGAGCTGCGGCGCTGCAGGATGGCCGAGGGCTGCATGATGGGCCTGCGCTACGGGATGGTCTTCTTCAACCTGCTCTTCTGGGTGAGTGTCACACACACGCTTTATATCACTGGGTGTACCTGCATGAGTTTGTGTGTATGCGTGAGTGAGTGTGTGTGTGTGTGTGTGTGTGTGTGTGTGTGTGTGTGTGTGTGTGTGTGTGTGTGTGTGTGTGTGTGCGCGCGTGTGTGTCACAAGGAGTTTCTGATTCTGGAGGTGGGCTGTGTCTTTGATTTGTACATGGACCTGGCATTTCAAGATAAACATTTTAAGTGCCAACCATTATTTACAATCATAACAAACCTTGGGTAAAGATGTAGATTCTCCATGCTGATATTTGGAAGCCTGGGCCATGTACATAAACTGACCACGAGCCTAATAGCCAATATGCCAATAGCTGGCATGACAAAGAGCAAAGCCAAACAATTTGTCAAATATTGCTCTGTTTGTCTCTGTGGAGGAGAAGCTGCCATGTGTATCCTTAACTGCCCATCAACTGTCAACGTTACATTAATTTGGTTCCCTGCGCGCGTGTGTGACACAGACGCTTTTTTCCCCCTTCATTTTTATTATTACACTGACAGCAAACGTGTTATTGTTATAATGTACAGCTTGCCTGATATCTTTAGACATATTATGCCACACTGTCTTGTAATAAATAGTATAACACGTGCACAGCAATGCACACACACACACAAAGTCACACACACACATACACACATTTTCCACAGTTCTCAACAATAGCCTAGCTTTTATTAATATTCATGCAGCAGTCTTACCAGCATTGATGATTGATTTGACTTTGGCAATTCCACATTGGCATTTAATCCACATAGCGGGCAGCGCTGTTAGACTACTTTGGGACTGTTCGTGCAAAGTTGCAAACTCGGATCCAGTTATTTACTCATACTCAACTGTTCACTGTTTAACAGCTAATAAATCAAACTATTTACATTAATCCAAGCATCGTGGTTTACATGTGGTCATGGAGGAAGAGGATAGCATCCACTGTGGATAGGTTTAACGCTGTCTTCAATGGTTATTCCATGCAGCTACATTAAAGTTACGTTCGCTGTAGCCCCATGTGACCTCAGTCCCTACGTTCATTCTGTATAGCTCCTACAGAATGAGCATAGGGACTGAGGTCACATAAGGGCCTGTATACGTTCGCTGCGGGTGCTGCTGCTGTTTGCGTTGCACCACCAGGAAATACACAGAGAGACTGACTAGTCGGATCTTTTTATTTATATTTACACTTTTTTCTATCAACACCATGGCCAACCTGATCACCAATTATGCTAATGCATAATGCTAATGCAACCTTAGCCCAACCCGTCGGGTACCTACGGGCCGGGCCAGGTTTATCGGGTATCCCAGCTCTAGTCGGCACGTGTGTATTTAGTGTATTTGTGTCTGCCAGAGCAGAACTGGATGATGCTTCCACAGGAGAGCAGCCTCAGGGGCTGTGTGGTGTGTCCGCTGCAGAAAAGTGTTTTTGGAGCCGAGAGAGAGAGAGAGAGTCCGAATGCTATATGGAGTCTGGAACAAGGTCTTCCGAAATCCGAGTAAGGAAGCTGCCATTTATTTTTCTGCTTAAGCAACAACCATATGCTTCCGTGATTTCTATTTATAATACATTTGAATGTTGTCTGTAAAGACGAAACAGAAGTGGGGAGGAGGCTCCACGTCCGCTTTATATTTTACTCATGATAGAACTTCCGTTGCTCCAGACTGTATGATGAAAACATTTGGAAATTGAGAGAGGCAACAGTCTGGAAACGCGAGACTCCACAGAGACAGAGACAGACAGAGAAAGAGACAGACACAGAGAGAGAGAGAGAGAGACAGATACAGACAGAGAGAGAGAGATGAATTGCATTTTTATGGCGCTTTTCTATGCACTACGTGCCTACTCAAAGCGCTTACAATGGTTCATTCATTCATACATTGGGAGGTGAAGCGGCGAACAGTCGACGCCAGCGTCCTCACTTCCCACCCCCAATCCAACCCTTGATGCTGAGTGTCAAGCAGGGAGGCACTGGGTCCCATTTTTAGAGTCTTTGGTATGACCCGGCCGGGGATCGAACCCCGACCTCCCAGTCTCAGGGCGGACACTCTAACCACAAGGCCACTGAGCTGGTGGCCTTGTGGTTGATGTCTTGTTCCTGCAGCCTGTCAGAGTAACTGAACCAGCTGGTAGGTATACGTGTTGGCGCAGTCTGATAATAACCACTTCTTCTGGATCTTGTCAAGTCACGATGTGCCAGATTTCTTGCGATGTTACATCGGGTGAAACAGAAAATGAAAAGGCTTTGATGTGGGAGTTGAAGGACACATTGTGATCAAAGATAAGTCTCAGATGCCTTGCAGTGGTGCTGCAGGCGAACGTAATGAAGCCTCCAACTGTATGGCAGTAATGCTGGGTTTATGTGTTGCTAATGTGTTTAAGACAGAGCACAATCACTTTTGTTTTGCATGGATTTAGTAGCAGATAATTTAACTGATTGTGTTTACTCGTTTACTGCTGGAGTAAATAAATATATAATCAAACCCCTGCCAGCGAGTTTCCCTTACCTATTAGGTAGTCACAGTTTTATCTCCAGTACCATTGACCCCACGATTGTTGATAAACACAGGATTTCTCTGTGCTTACGCATTTATTTAGTTTCTCTATGGTTCGTTGAAAATAGCCTGTCTGACCGAAAGTCGAGAGGAGAAGAAGAGAGGCGAGATACAGGCAGTGGGATCAGCAGTTATATAATTTGTGTCAGTGTCCTTGAGCAAGATACTGAACTTTACAGAGTAAAAGCGGCCATGTCTTCCTGGCACCTCAGAGCTTCTATTTTGAAGGAATCCTGGCGCCTGATTTACAGGCGTTTCCCAAATTGAATAAACAGGTGGAGGAGGCCTTGTGATCATGTGATGTGATGGGTATCTGTGTGACAGAGAGTGAAATGGTGACTTATGTCAGTGAAGAGCACCATCTAGCATAAAAACCAAAAAGAACACTGGTGATTGGTGGTGTGGGCTTGTGAACAATGAAAAAGAAAATATGAACAAACGGACTTAAACCAGCTTCAATGCAGTTCATTTAAGGACAACACACCGATCCCAATACCTTAAACTGATTTTATTGAAGAAAGAACTGAAAGGAATGAATGGACGAGGGACTTCAGCCTTCAGCCATAGTCTTTGATGAACTTGCCTACTTGAGGAAGCTCGGTAGGGGGTCTGGCGTAGTTCCTGGGCACCATGAACCCCCTCAGGTCCTCCTTATGGAAAGGAAAGAGTAGAGAAGATGGAACAGAGAGGAAACAGCCAGATGAAGGAGCAGGGTGGGAAATAGGAGGCAGTGTTGACTTTGAAGTCTTGGGTCTGAGAGGCTAAATCTCATCAAATGGTGGTCCATGCCGTGGCTCAAATGTCAAATAAATAATGGACCTTGATATGAAAAGGGTTGAAAACCACTGTTGCAATCACCACCTTTATGCTCAGGAGTACAATTGAGGGCAAGGCGGCAAGCCTTCATTTTCAATGTAGGGCTAGGGCTAGTCGACTATTCAACTAGTCGACTAGTAAATCCACTAGTCGACCTTGTTGGTACTAGTTGACTAGTAACACCGTCTTTTAAAGGGAACGCGTATGCTGGCACTGGGAACTGGGGTTTATGCTACCAGCTGGCGGTAGAGATAGAGTTAAGCAGAACAGCCAGTCAATCAAAACAACCAAAAGAAAATAACTCTATGGATAAAAATGTTTTGGAGCATTCCTTTCAACTGACCAAAGATGGCATGGAGCTCAGTTTAGAAGAATTTTGGTGTTCATTCCAAGATGTTGGGCCGCTGACATAAAGTGTCTTGCCCAGTTCTGCATAGTGACTGCAGGCGTTTGTTTACAAGAGATAGAAAGACGGCCAGCTAACCTATAACGTTTTCAGATACATAATGTGTGCTGATTAAAACCCATTCAGGATGGGAACCCCTTTCGGGGTTCTTGTCGCTATCTACAGTATATTATATGATACATTATAGCAAAAACCGGCCTCAGTCCTAAATGGGTTAAGTTTAAAAGGTAATACTCTGTCTGCATGTCATCTTGAATGAGATTCAAAGCGGAGTAGTTCTGTAATTAAAAACAGCTGTGTTTGAAGAAGCGGGTGAATGAAATCAGAATTAATTTGTATTCTTGAAAGTATATCGATGTCATCACACAACACATTTTCATTCACAGCAAGTAATTCAAATTGGCTTTTGATATTAAAATACAATTGACAACTAGGTATGCCCATACTGTATGATGACCACAGATATGCTCTAAAAGTGTGAAATCCATATTTTCATTTCACCAGACCTTTAAGAAGTATACGACTCGTGACACCAACGAGAGACATGCGTGCATGGATGCATGTACGATCGCAATGGAATTAGGTCCTCTGACATTTTGTGATGATTCTACTGTACTATGCACCTTGGTTAATTGTATCATGGGTTAGGGTTTATTTATTTTGGTTCAAATAAATAAAATAAAATAAAAAAATGTGCACACGTGCACAATTGTATGCACAGCAGACACATGAGCATATGTCTGTGAGTGTGAGTGTGAGTGGGAGAGAGAAGGCAGACGTGCACTCACTCATGCATGTGTTCGTGTCAGTGGTGGAAAAAGTACTCACATTTCTTAGTAAAAGTATCAATACTGCAATGAAGAAATACTGCTACACGTAAAATTTACTTGAGTAAAAGTACAAAAGTATTGGTAGCAATATGTAGTTAAAGTACCAAAATGTATGCAGCATTATACTTCATAAGTTTTCAAATGTAGATCTTTTGGCAATATAGTAATAATAATAATCAAAATCAACAATCTTAATGGGTTAACAACACTACAGTGTAATCCATTATCAGCCCAGAATTCATCCTCTATCCTGTTTTCGAAAATATATCTTCTTGCTCCTTTCCACAAAGACACAGATCTGATGTCAATCGTCCTCCGTCTATAGTGGATCTTATCGCTTTACCCTCGGGGACGTTTTGCTCTAACTGTGTCATTCTGCGTCTGTCAATCCTATCTCTGACAGCCTCGTGAGTCGTGCCAGATCACTTCCATTTGCACCGCTGAAGCTGACAAGTGCCACCAGTGTTAATTTAGTCAACTATGATGAAAAATTATCGTCTGCTATCTTTTTTCACTGACAGAAACTAAATAATAATTAAATAAAAACTAAGCTATGATGACTAAAACTAAGACTAAATATATTGTCAATTGTGTCAACAAATAAAAACTAGACTAAAATGTTAGGGAGGGGCTCGTGGAGAAGAGATCCAGTACAACTAAGTCAAGCGATTTTATTTTTGGTTGCGCTCACTGGAAATAACAGATGTACACGCTCACACTGCATTCATTCCATTGAAACTGAGGTTATTGTTTCCACTTCCTGAGAAGTAACCGTTTTGGACATACCAGGTTTCCACCCGACATTGACCGTTAGGCAGGGAGCGAGGAAGCCGTCCTTCATTTTTCTGGACGGACGGACGGACGGTTGGTTATTACCTTGTTAATTGAACAATGAAGGGATAGTTCTTTTCTAGCACCTCGACAGTTTCACAAAAAAACTGAAATTTGAGACACTTGACAAGCAGTTGTCATGATATTTCTATGCCCACAGATGGAACCATTGGAGGCCAATTTCATAACAGTCCTTGTGTTCGGATTTTTATTATCCTCTAAAAATTTAATTGCTTCACCTCACTTTATTGTCACATTGTGCGCAGGTGAATAAGAGTGTCTGACATTCTGTTCAGTACAACAAGCTACCCATTCATTGCATTGTTACATTTTAACACTTGGGCAGTGTTGATTTTAACAGCAGATGTAGTTTCAGTCATAGTAATTTGAAATGTTTTACCTTTAGTCTAGTTTTAGTCAACTAAATGTAAGATCCCAGTTTTAATGGGTTAAATAAGAATAGGAGTAAAATATAAAATGTCCAAATGAAATATACAGTACATATAAAGTGTGTAATCAAGATAGAGTTCCCCAGTCACTTGTGCAAATTAAGAGCTCTCAAATTCTGCTTGAACCCGACCCGAAAATGTATGCTAATTAACCAGGCTAGGCCTTAATTTTCAGGCCCATTGAGAACTCAAATTCAAATACGTCATATCAAATAGCAGCAGATATTAAATATGCAGAAATTGTATGGGAATGGGGTGTATTCATATATACTGTACATTGACATATTTTTGGATCCACGGTGGAGTGTCTTTTGAGGATATTCTGTGGTTGCATAGCATTTTTGAACCACATCCATATTTGGCATAATCCAAATAATCTGATAATAATCCCATAATAATAATCCGATTTTAGTAGTGCTGAACGTGCAGCCAGATCACCCAGATCTGCATTCCCCTCGCTTCGACCTCTGGCACCTTGACAGTCCGGTCATTCCCCTCGCTTCGACCTCTGGCACCTTGACAGTCCGGTCATTCCCCTCGTTTCGACCTCTGGCACCTTGACAGTCCGGTCACACTAAATGGTTTCCGGGTCCCTCGGGTGGTGCAGAGGGCTACAGTATCTGCCCCCCACCCACGGCAGGAGTCTAGGGGCAGTGTTTCTCAAAGTGGGTGCTGGCCCACTATGCTATTTGGAATTCATCACCATCACTTCAGTTTAACCACTTAGACACACTATACTTGGTAAAACACACCCGAGTTGCACTGAACTGTACTTGATTTTTTCCCCCATCTACACCAACTCTCTTCATTAAAAAATAGCAGATCTACAAGCTCACAACGCATCACAAACTGCAGTTCATAAACAGCAGTTGATATAGCAGTGGGATGAACTAATTGTTGGCATAGATAAAAAACAATCAAAGACAAAATGGTTTCATAATGTGACCACTAAATTGGGAGATAAAAACAAACAAACAAATTGGTTCATGATGTGAACATTGACTAATTATTTCCTTGTATTGCCTTCTTATAATTATACTAAACTAGTATCTAACATCATCATTTTTGGGCGGAAGTGGGGTTGTTCGATTGTTCAAAATATTGCCGGTGGTCCAAAAATAGCTTGTGATCCACTGTGATGAGGTGGATTATGTTTCCAGACATCTACAGTAAATCAATGATGACCTGTCCAGTCAAATTCCACATGCTTCATTGGAACAGATGAGGGGGTTATAGTCATATTAGGAACTCCTGCATTTTGTTTTCTGAAAATACAAAATGTAGACTGATGGATCGGGAATACATTAATAATGAATGAATGACTGCAATGTGTGGCTGGGCGTTTCTAATTGGACATTGTGGGCCTAAAAGGTCACAGTCTCAATTGAATAATCTGTCCGTCAACCAAGGGGTTGCATAAAAGTGGTTTAAAAAGTACTTGCATGTTTTACTCAAGTAGAAGTATCGATAGCATACATAGGGCTGACAGATAGGGGTCCATAGGGCAGGGCCCATGGGGGTCCATAGCAGGGCAGGGTCCATGGGGGTCCATAGGGCAGGGTCCATGGGGGTCCATAGGGCAGGGTCCATGCCATGGTTCCATAGGGCAGGGTCCATGGGGGTCCATATGGCAGGGTCCATAGGGCAGGGCCCATGGGGGTCCATAGCAGGGCAGGGTCCATGGGGGTCCATAGGGCAGGGCCCATGGGGGTCCATAGGGCAGGGTCCATGGGGGTCCATAGCAGGGCAGGGTCCATGGGGGTCCATAGGGCAGGGCCCATGGGGGTCCATATGGCAGGGTCCATGGGGGTCCATAGGGCAGGGCCCATGGGGGTCCATAGCAGGGCAGGGTCCATGGGGGTCCATAGGGCAGGGCCCATGGGGGTCCATAGGGCAGGGCCCATGGGGGTCCATAGGGAAGGGTCCATGGGGGTCCATAGGGAAGGGTCCATGGGGGTCCATAGGGAAGGGTCCATGGGGGTCCATAGGGCAGGGTCCATGGGGGTCCATAGGGAAGGGTCCATGGGGGTCCATAGGGAAGGGTCCATGGGGGTCCATAGGGCAGGGTCCATGGGGGTCCATAGGGCAGGGTCCATGGGGGTCCATAGGGCAGGGTCCATGGGGGTCCATAGGGCAGGGTCCATGGGGGTCCATAGGGCAGGGTCCATGCCATGATTCCATAGGGCAGGGTCCATGGGGGTCCATAGGGCAGGGTCCATGGGGGTCCATAGAGCAGGGTCCATGGGGGTCCATAGAGCAGGGTCCATGCCATGGTTCCATAGGGCAGGGTCCATGGGGGTCCATAGGGCAGGGTCCATGGGGGTCCATAGGGCAGGGTCCATGGGGGTCCATAGGGCAGGGTCCATGGGGGTCCATAGAGCAGGGTCCATGGGGGTCCATAGGGCAGGCCAATCAAACAGCCAGCTTCCACAGTATGCTAATGAGTTGGTTTTTACAGTTGGTAATAAAGCTCACTGCGCAGTCCAAGGCACAAAGGCATTTAAACTAACCATGTGGAAACACTTATTTCAGTCTGCACAGCTGACTGTGTTTCTTCTGCTGAATAAATTATGCATGTTGTGCATTAAAATCCAATTCATGGGCTCATATTGTTTTTTGTATTTGCTCCCCACGTGCCTGTAATACCAGTTGGGTACTGCATTGATTTGGCTTGAATAAAGCTGCTTTGATGATTCATATTTAAATCATATGAACGGTCTCACTAAGTTGGTTTAAAAAAAACAAGTTGTCTTACCAAGCTCAACCACTCAATTCCTGGTTCCGTCCATCAGACGTGTCCACACGTCCTAGGGATACCAACCGACGCGTTCAAAGGACGTATCCTCATAGATACCAGGCGAGAGAACAATATTCCCCTTTTTTTAATTTCTCAGTCCGACTCTCGGCCACCGTCATTCGGGGGGGGGGGGGGGGGGGGTGGTGGGCTGGTACAGACAATAATAAGCTACCCCCACACACACACACACACACACAAGAGTGAAACTGGCTGATGTCCATTTTTGCTATTTACAAAAACAGTATTTTGACAATAATTACCAAAAATAGGATCACCAGGTTGAAAGTGATTTTCTACTTCATGCCCCCCTGGCCCCGCGGTCTCTTCATTTTATGACTCTGAGGGAATTCTAGTTATTCTACTTTTCTTTGCCGTGATGCTTGAAATGTTCTATTTTGGTCCTTTTTGGCTCAGCTGACACATCGTGGCAGAGTTCCAGATCTCACAGACCAGACAGAAGACGCATTAGTCACACACAAGGACTTGGAGTACATCAACCTGACACTTTCTATATTTCAATCTGACTCTCACTGCATTTATCACACTTGGAGGTGCCTCTAGATTAACACATTAAGACCTGAGGTGCCTTCTAAATCAGTAGTTCAGTATGAGCTTTATTGTCACATGACAGATTTATAAAGTAAAAGAGTGGGTGAAACTTATTTGTGTGCATAGTTCCCACTTTTTTGCCATATTAAATGAAGGAAGGAACCTAAAGGGGGGGGGGGGGGGTGACATCAAGAAAAATAAACAAAGTAAAAAAGAAAATCTACATACAGTTCTCACACCTTTTCCTAATGTAAATAAATAGCAGCTATATCTGCTATTCTTCAAAAGCCAATGCAAAACGATCTACAATGACACGGATGCTTTCTCGGTTTTAGTGGATTAGCATCAAAGAGTGACTCTGTCCCGTATACCTTTTGATGTCCGCCGGCTCGTAAGAACAGCCATCATCCACTGAACTTAATTGCTGCCAAAAATGTCAGCGGGAGCAGCGGAAAGTGTGATAGAAAGGCGCCAACATTCAGTGCAGTACGTGTCATCGTACAATTTATTACGACAGAAACTCGCATGAGGCCAACAAAGCCTGCTGCTGCCTGAACAATTTCACTTGGGAGTGGAAAGAATATACAAGTTTTTTATTTTTCCAAAAGCAATATTCTCTATTTGTATTCACTTCTTCACTTTATCTGTCTATCACTGTCTCACTTTGACTTTCTCTCGCTCTCGTGTGTGTGTGTGTGTGTTTGTGTGTGTGCTTTCACGCATGTCCTCGCGAATGTTGAGAGACCACTCAAACAAAAGCCGAACCACTTAATTCAAATTGGAATGCTATTAGCGTTCACTTACTCATGGCTGAATTAAGTTACCTTCACGTTAATTCGTCTCATTAGCTGAACAGAGCTCAACACACACTGACCTGAAATGTTCTCGTCTGCTCGTTAGACTGATGGGATGAAACAACCAGGGTTATCAGCCACTTACTTAACAACAGCTTGAAAGGTACTAAAAAGACAGACAAATGCAAGTGTCGTAGAACAAAGGCTGTGGCTTCTTCTTCCTAATGTTGCGACAATGACCTCGCGGGATACTGAACAATGGCAAACGCCTCCCAGAACTACACGGCTATGCACGACGCAAACCATTAAAGTGTCCTATAGTCACAATGTCCAAATAATACTTTATTCATAACGGAAATTAAGTCCAAAATCAAATCAGTCCCAAAGCAGGATGAGACTGGAGTCGAGTGCAACCTAACACAACAGCAAAAATATCATAGTAAATAGCATGACATGCTTAACACTTGGTTACATGCTGAAAATAGCCGATCTACAAGCTCACAACGCGTCACAGCGTGATGTGTTGTGAGTTTGTAGATCTGCTCAGCACAACACACACACCGAGCGCATGAATGTTTACATGTCACTGTAATGCAGGGCACAATCCTTAAAGGCTTAGTGAAATAAAAACTACGTTTTTCACACTTTTAGACCATATCTGTGGTCATCATAAGGGCATACCTAACAACGGATGCCAAAAAAAAGGCAAATTCTCATTTATGCGTGTTTTATATCAAAAGTCCATAAAAATATATTTTTAAGTGGTGCAACCACTTCCTTAAGTGACTATGTGTGTGGGTGGCTGCCTGCCTGGGTGGCTGCCTGCCTGGGTAGCTGGCTGGCTGAGCACGAAAACAGCATGGTTGTTTTTCACCACATGTGCGTAACCTAACACACACACAAACACACACGCACATATTAACTGTATATATGGTGATTTCGGGTGTGCCAGTATAGTACAGTGACAGTACAGTACAGAGGGACCCCCACACGGTAACTCTGTCATTTCCCAACCGTTTCGGACACAGGGCGGCTCGCCGGAATCTGGCCGGCACCCTGGATGCGTTCCTGTGGGTCTGGATTTTTAATTACTTCCTGAAAACGAAAACGTGCTGTGATGAGTTGACGTGTAGAGATGCACATCAATAACAGTCAATAAAAATGAAGCTCACCAGTTTGATTCCCATGCTTCGTTGTCCTATTCCACAGCTGGTTTTGATTAAAGAACTATACTCTGTTTTTAATCTCATTCAAGATGACATCCAGACAGTGTATTACTTGTTTTAAACGTAATCATCACGCTAAAATATCTATATAGGTTGTGTATAGTTTAGAAATAATCCGCTGGTTTAACAGACTTTGAGACCCCATAGCCTGGAGGGATGCGACGCTCTGATTGGTTCAGAAACTTCAGAGCAGCGTTTCAGGGTGAAACTTCAAAATAAAAGGCCCACCATTTCCGTTTCTCTACACCTTTAATAATAGCTCTGCTGTAAAGTAACTAATACTATGTAGCCTACATTAACTACTGTACTTAAGTTTACTTTACTCAAGTATTTCCAGTTCTTGATACTTTACTTCTATACTCCACTGCATCTCAGAGACATTTTTTTACTCTGTTACATTTGACAATGCTGTGTGCGTGCGCGTGTGTGTGCGTGCTTGAAGTAGTGCAGTTATTTTTTCTCACTTGCTGTGTTTGAAGTATCTGTCTGTGGCGTTGTGTGCGACTTGCAGGAGTTAGGCTAAAGTGCCAGTTTTCGTGCTACCATAATGTAGCCTACCTACACAACTGTGAAAAATAAGTTTTTTTTAGGAATACAATTGGGGGTGGGACTCTGGTCGGTGAACACCAATATTCTCCAGCGCTTGCTCCAAGCACGCCGGTAGTACTTGGAGATCCAAATATTGTTTCGGGGTGGTGTAGAAAGATTGAGAACCAATGATGTAGGTCAGTTGTTTTCAACCTTTTTCCATTATTTATTTGGCGTCTCATCATTTTGATGAGATTTAGCCTCTCAGACCCAAGACTTGGATTATTTTGTTATCGTTGGATGAGATTTTGTCCACAACTCCATGCTGTATTGATGTGGTAGCATAGGGGAGTTAACAGGCAAACGATCAAAATAATGCTTGTCTATCACACATTCACTGATGTTTAACAATAATTTAACTCTTAGGGGGCAATTTAACTCTCAGGTCGGTAGTGCTGTCGCCTCACAGCTAGAAGAACAGTGAAAACAATTTGGTCCCGTATCATGGAGTCCCTCAGAGTACCAAAGTTGCATGTCTGAGCTTTTAGCTTCAGATCAGTGAGGAAACTGTCAAAAGGCTCATGCTGTTGCTGCACTCGAGAACGAAATACATATCTCTCGTATGTCTCATTCTTCTTCTCGAGCACTTTATCCAATTTATTTTTGTCATCCAGCTCGTCATAGACAAACGTATTGTACACTGCAATAGCTTGTGGGCCTGCCATTGTAAGAAGTAATGCTACTTTCCTTGCATCCGACTTTTCTTCCAGTCTTCCAACCTTAAGAGGTTAAAGGTTAAGGTTAAAGATAATAGATAATGATCATCACAGTCCTGGGTTTTATTCCCGCTTGGGAAGCTGTGGGCGCTGGCGGCGTGTCCTCTCCTCCGCGTCATCAGTGCCCATACCCGAGGTGGGGTTGGCAAAAGGGCCTTTCTGTGTGGAGTTTGCATGTTCTCCCTGTGTCCCCTGGGGTATAGGTACCCTCACGAAAACATGCAGTAATCCTGGTCTCTAAACTGCCTCCCCCTGGCCAACTGGAGCGCCTGATGGAGGGGAAAGGAACTGGTTGGAATAACGTGTTCCTTCCACACGCTACGTCCAACCAGGGAAACTCCCCCTGTGTAAAGGAGTGACTTGGACACTCATGCATGAAGGAAGCATGAGTTCAAGTCCGTTGCTCTCCCCAGGTTGGTGGAGGGTGTGTAGAGCCCAGGATCACATTAGATAAACGACACAGGGTTGAAAAATGGGTTACAAAATCGTGGGATAAAAATTATAGAAATAAAATAAAAAATGTACTCTTTGAGAGCGTGAAATGAAACCAAATTTAGTTTCATTTTACCCTCTCAAGATCTATAAGGGTCCATTTGGTTACCAGCTCTTCCATCATAGGACCACCTGGAACCTCCTGAAGGACCACTGGTTTTAGATCAATACAATTCGCTTTACTGGCTTATCTGAGCCCCCCTTCCCCTCCCTCAGCCCCACCCGCTCTGACACAAAGCCCCACAGAGTCCATCGACTGTCAGCCGGGACGGTTGGTTGACGTGACTAGATAATATAGGTCTGCAGGATGTCTCCGGCGGCCCGCCGTTTGTGTGAGAGTGCTTGACAAACGTCACGGCCACAAGATAACCGCGGGGAAGCGGATAGACGAGGTGGAGTCGAGTGGACAGAGGGTAAATGCCATTTTCTTGCCACCCCATTTATCTGAGTGACTCTTAACAGCTTTATTACCGGGCTGCGACAGCATCTGTGTGTGTGTGTGTGTGTGTGTGTGTGTGTGTGTGTGTGTGTGTGTGTGTGTGTGTGTGTGTGTGTGTGTGTGTGTGTGTGTGTGTGTGTGTGTGTGTGTGTGTGTGTGTGTGTGTGTGTGTGTGTGTGTGTGTGTGTGTGTGTGTGTGTGTCGTGGATAGCTTATCTTCATAAATGCTAATGCTAGCTGGCATACAAAGTATTAAATATAAAAGAGTCAGAGGCTTGCATAGCCAGATAACTATTCCACAATTTCCGAATGCTATAGAACTACACCTAGTGGTAAGCTGACATTTCCGTTCGTAAAAGAATATTTAAAAAAAGTCTTAACATTTTTTTTATTTTTTTCCTTTTCTGCTAAGCAGCAAGCTATAAATGCTTCCACTTTAGCTTTATCTCACGATAGAGCTTCCATTGCTCCAGACTATGGCGGAAGCATTTGAAATTGCTAGAGGAGAGGCAATGCGAGACTAGCAACCTATTAATAGTTTATGGATTCTTAACTTCAACTGAAGAAATCAGCTGATAACATGTTTTCTTGTTTATCTTTTATCTAATGCCAGGCATGCCTGTTACTTTATGATACTTACAACATTTGAAGAGCTGATTGAAGTTGAAAATTGCAAGTTTGCACATCCTTTTTTGCAGTAATTAAATATTAATGTATATATGTATATTACTGACCTGAGTTAGAACAAGGATTCCACCGCAGGAGTGTTCATTTCTTTAAGTTTGGAATTCAAAATTTACTTGAGTAAAAGTACAAAAGGATTGGTATCAAAATGTACTTAAAGGAAGACTGACACGCCCCTCGGGAGCTAATAACTGCTATCAAACAATGCTATCATGATTCTGACGTCAGAGTGGCGAAAGCTTTCCCCAACGACTTCTATGCGGGCTCGCCGGGCTTGGTGGCCGTGGTAGCATAGCAACTTATGCTACTATTTTGGTGTCACATTTAGCTTGAATACTGGGTGAAAGTCTCATTAAAAAAAATATTTTTTCGCAACATTGTTCAGGTGAACTGTGTGTTTATGCTTGTTCATTGTAATAATCAATATCGCTATGATTATTTTATTTATCGCCGCGTCGCTCCGCATGACAACATAGTCTAGCCCGTCTCAGATGCAGGCTGCACACACACGGACGGACGGACGGACGTATAGTCTCTGGTCAGGTCCCCGCATTGAACTGGGCATGTGTGTACGCACACACACACACACACAGACACACACACACACAACTTTTAGCCGTGGCTATAGTGCATGACAGCGGGGAAGAGATTCCGTGCCATTGCATGTGTGTGTGTGTGTGTGTGTGTGTGTGTGTGTGTGTGTACACACATGCCCAGTCCCCCGTAGAGGCTCATGATCTCGTCCGCAAGACTATGCCTCGGCATAGCGATATTTATTATTACAATGAATACAAACATAAACACACTATAGTTCACTTGAACAATGTTGTGGTAACTAACTACGGTATTACAGAGTGAGAGCGAGGGTGTACATGTCAGCCTGCGGCTGAGAGGGGAAAAGAACAGTAGTCGCGCTGCGGGGCTGATCTCACAGCGGCCAGACAACAGCAGACCGTCCGTAGTCGCGACTGTCGCGCTGCGGGGCTGAGAGGTCTCAGAGCGGGCAGACAGGGGTGTTGGCGACCGGGGGAACATGGGACTCCAGTCCAAAATTTGCGCTTGTGCTGCAGTTCCCCTAAAAAACCCCACGCCAACCTCAATTGCATTCAAACTAAGCATTTCTGGCGAAAAAATATTTTTTTTCAATTACATTTATAGCCAATATGACGCTAAATGTACCCAAAAACGCTAGCCTGACCTATAGCCACTTGTTGCTAGCGCCGTAGCCCCGTTTCAAACTGTTTCAAACTGTTTTCAGTCAGACCACGTGATGTGCTGTACCACCCATATTAATTTCGGGGCATGTCAGCGGACCTTTAAAGCACCAAAAGTAGATCTGCTATAGAGAGTATGCACATGCATGATTTTCCCATCAGGACACGCCCCCCTCATCTAGACTGAGTGGCAAAACATTGAGCAGCATGGAGTTTGGAAGCGCTCGTTGGAAATCACAACTGTCCTGCGTACCACCTGTTTCTAAATGTCACATAATGCAGGAGGCAGCAAAAAGGTCCATATGAACATTCCCAGACATGTTGTTTCAGCGCAACCTCGATGTTGCTTCTCGCCCCCAGGGCGAGACCAGTAAGTACAATATTTGCCTCTGAGATGTAGTGGAGTAGAAGTAATAAAGTACTACAATTGGAAATAGTAGAAATACCTGAGCCTAGTTACTAGGCTACTGGACATCTGTGACATCTGCTCCACATTGTGTGTGTGTGTGTGTGTTTGTGTGTGTGTGTGCTCTCTCACAAATTCCCTCGTTTGTCTATACCTTCCTCTAACGCTCCTGCTGACAAGCTGAGACCAATACATGATGATAATGAGCACCCTATGAATAGAAAGTAACACATACAGTGCAGGCACACACACTCACACACAGCACGCTGTCTCTTACATGGTGCAGTGTCTCAACCCTGCTGAAGATAACCATGAACCCCTATAGCGGGAGGGTTCAAAGCAAATGATCCTGTAGTGACAGGTGGTCAGATTAGCTGGATATTGGACAGGGGCAGCGCTGACTCAAAAGGTTTTCAATACTTTATTAGTCAGAAATGAAAATGTGGTTCAGTCAGACATGAACCCATTCAGGACGTGAACTCCTTTTGGTGTTTAAAGCATTATGTTATACTGTACGTTAGCAATTGAAAAAAGAAAATCTGCTTTCTATTTTTTTTTAATTGTGAAAATGTGGCAGATCTTTGAATATATATTCTTTCAGAGCAAACTATTTTAACTCAAATCTTTGCTTCTGGGTGTGGGGGTCCCTGGAACAACATATTTTCAGATGGGGGTCGGTGGCCAATTACATATATTTTTATATGTACTACCTTCAACTACTTCAAGCACCTTGAAGGTAGTAAAACCCTTGCCAAGCTGCTTTTTATTGATTTCTCCTCAGCGTTTAGTACCATAGAGCCCCATGTTTTGGTTGAGAAACTGGTTAACTCTTTTGGTGTATGTCGATCCTTGTCTGGTGGGCTGGATCCTTGATTTCTTAACTAACATATCTCAACGTGTAAGGGTTAATTAGATACTGTCTAGCTTCCTGACATATTCTACTGGCTCACTCAAGGGGTGTGTTCTATCTGCCTTTTTATACATTCTTTATACCAACAACTGTTATAGCCATTTTCATAACGGGTTCATCATTACGCTGACGACTCGGTCAACGATGACTGTTTGATGACTTCCTAACGCCTTCTTGCAGCTTATTGTCTCTAAAACAAAAGAGCTATGCATAGATTTTAGACGTTCCCCACAATCCCCTCCAGAAGAGTGTTGTCAATGGACAGACAGTAGATTGTATCCAGCTATAAATATTAGGGGGTGCACGATTATGAAATTATGACCGATTTCCGATTATTTGCAGTCATATCTGCTGATACCGATTCTGACCGATTCCGATATTATACAGAGGACCACAATGGAATCAAGCCTATGCCCTAGGAGCTTAGCCCAAAGCCTGTTAATAAAGTATTCAATCAATAAATAGCATATACTCTTTTCCAAGTGTCTGTTTTCACAACTGAATGACTACTAAATGAGATCAGTACACAAATTAAATGTAGAATTATTTTTCATTTTTATTTTTTGCTGGTGAAAACCGATTAAATAATCTGTATTATTTTGACCATTCTGATACCGATATGGCATTTTTATGGCCGATATTGCCAATTCCGATTATGCTATAATAATTGATGACAAGTTGAAGTTTGACCTAAACACTGATGTGATGTGTTTGTTTTTGTCGCCTTTATTTTTTTTAGTAGGCTGACAGGAAATGGGGAGAGAGATAGGTGGGTGACATGCAGTAATGGCCATCGGGATCGGGAGTCGAACCCGCGGCACACTGCCAGACTGGACTACCAGCCAGTCACGACCGCTGAGCCACGGCCCACGCCTACAACGCCTGTACTGTTTAAAGAAACTGGCTAAGTTCAATGTCGACAAGACTCTAATGAAAGTGTTTTACAGTACCTACATCGAGTCTGTCATTTCCTTCTCGATTATATGTTGGTATGGCAATCTTTGTATCAGAGCTCCCTTGTAAAAATTGTAAAGTGGCCTCTAAGGTAATTGGCTCACAGATGAACAGCCTAGAACAACAAACGACAAAGCCAAGTCTATTGGTTCTGATGCTAGAATACGAACTTGTTCCATCTAGCCTTCGCTTGCGGGCCCCTCGTACCAATACAAACATGGGTACACATATTCTTGTTCCATCTAGCCTTCGCTTGCGGGCCCCTCGTACCAATACAAACATGGGTACACATATTCTTGTTCCATCTAGCCTTCGCTTGCGGGCCCCTCGTACCAATACAAACATGGGTACACATATTCCTTTGTACACTGAATGCTGCTGGAAGGTCATGGAGATAATCAGGCCTTATGAGCACTTTATCGGTTCTGTCTTCTGTGCCTATGTACATGCACTTTCTATGTAAATGTGCACTTTATTGCATAGCACTTTGTAACACCTTGCACTTTAAGGTCAAATGTGCACTTATTGTACCTTTTCTGGTATCAATTTGTAGTATGTTTTAATTTATTGTGTTTGATGTAGTGATGTCTGTCTATGATGCTGCAACCAATTTGCCCTTCAGGGACTTTAAATAACCTTGAACTTTGAACCTTTTGGGGTCCTTGAGATGAAAAACTTGACATAGAAACATTATTTTCTGCTGATACCGATTCTGGCCGATTCCGATATTATACTTGTGCTGCCTTCAAACATTAGAAATACACAAAACAAAAGTGAGTCATTGACGGTCACATTATTAATGTGTCATAAATATCTGTGAAAATAATCTGTATTATTTTAACCCATTCTGACCTGAGATCAGATTCATACGAGGTTTCCACTGGACACACACTGGTCTGATTAACCCATTCTGACCTGAGATCAGATTCTAAAAATGTCAGTCGCTCTTCGATTTTTCTAAAATAGCAGACCTACAAGCTCGTAGCGCACCACTCGGTGGCGCGCTATGAGCTTGTAGATCTGCTATTTTTCAATAGCTAAAGCATAACATGATGCTAACACCAAAATGGGTGCCCGGTCAGAATGGGTTAAGACCGATCTTTTCGATATGCTACCGATTATATCGTGCATCACTTGTGTAGTACTTTGTGGTACGACGGTATCGTGCAACAAAAATAGCCGATCTACAAGATCACAACGCGTCGCTACCCCAACACCACATCAGTTGTTTTGGCCACGTGACGCGGTTATATTGGAAATCCTACCACTGGCTGGGCTTGACAGCTCAGCTGTGTTGATTGGTTAGATGGAGCCTCTGTAACAGCTGAGCGCTGCTACTTTGAGACTATTCCATGTCTCAGTCAAATTATCTTTTCTATTTACAGGGAGGTTGAAACATTATTTTTATTTTGATAGTGAATTGCCCCACAATTTGAATAGATTTAGATGTGTTTTGTTTTGTTGGTAACTGTTCGCATTAACTGTTCACAATACTACAGAAGAGGGTGTGCTGAGCTTTACTGTGATTATTAGCACTTCAGTGAAGCTTGCGGAACTCTACTTTGTCTCGTTCCTGACCACATCACTGCAATCAGGGTATGGCAACATAGCATAAACAATTACTACTGTACATGTACAAAAGACATGGACATTACCCTCGTTGTCTCCTGAAGATGCCAATTTGTAAAGAAACCAGTGTTACACATTCTTTAATAGATTTGTCAGGGCATTAGTAGTAGGTGTGAGGTTGGAATGGAATGGAAAATACTTTATTAATCCCCGAGGGGAAATTGAATTTGTTACAATAGCAGCAACAGGCAGCCAGCGTTACGCAGCGCCAAATTGACTATCTTAAAAAAACTATCCCATTGACATTTGCTTAACCCCTGAGCAAACCACGTACTGCAAAGGTGTGTTGGAAGAAGGTGGATTTCGTCGACTAGAACTATGCCGAACAATGTTCGTCGACTACCTTTTTTCACTGTCAAACTAAATAAAAAGTAAAAACTAAATAGAAACTAAGCTATGATGACTAAAGCTTTGACTAAAATCACTAAAACTTAATGAAATTTTATTCAAAAGACTATGACTAAAACTAAATCAACATTGCTGTCAGAATCAACACTTCCTAGCTGGTGTGACCAGTACAGACATGGTGACAGCTGTGCTCTGTCCATCAACCATTTATAAGCCCTACATTTAGTGGAAGTAGCCGATCCACAAGCTCACAGCAAGTCACTTTGCAGGCCCATCTGCTATTTTTGGAAATGGTTAGAAACATATTTTTTCCCATAAATATTCACAACATTTCTGAATGTTTGCCGCGGAATAGAGACGTATAGGGTTCATGTTGTTAATAAATCAATGCATACTGTATGTATGTGGTCGTGACTTATGGGTGTGCCGAAACATACTTCTCACATGACAAAATGTAGCCTACTTCATTTCCTCCAGCAGCAACTGAGTTGGACAAGACAAGGTTTTGTTTTCACCCCGTTTTGTCAATTTATGTATTAAATTAATAACTGGTGGGCAGATTGTCAGTACACTTGGTGGGAATTATCATTTTGCCTCTCCGAAATAAATATTGGCTTCAGAATTGCATAATCAGTCACATCCCTGGTGGAAATGGCATTATCTGTTGCATAGTGTTGGTTGGTGTATCTCCTCACACACTCAAGCGGAGGAGATTTCATGCAGGAGCAATTATAATAGTCTTTGTTCTGAGTCAGAGAAACATTAACGTGTTTTAAATTGGCGTGTTCTGCTAAAGATCTGATATTAATTCACTACTTTATTTGCCATTATGCATGAGAATAACAAAATAACAAAAAACATCTTTGGTTCAATGCACCTTTTCCCTGCTGGTACAAATCATTATGAATGGACTGTTACATTTATAGAAAGGTAGGCGCCTCACTCAGCTGTGGGGCGTCTGTATCTCGAGGCAAGCTTCTGTGACGCATGGGGAAGCTTGCCAAGCTTCCGCATGCGTCACAGTTAGGGATGTTCAGGCGGTCCCACTTCTGGTCCGTTAGAACGGTGTACTGCAGGCCAGCCCATAGAAGTCCATTGAAATTCAACTGTACAGTAGCTGGGAAGAAGAGAAGCTCAGTCTTTTCTGGGTTCAGCTTGAGGTGGTTGGAGGACATCCACTGTGAGATGTCAGCCAGGCATGCAGTGATGCGCTCTTCCACCTGAGTGGCAGGGGGGGGGAGGATAGAAACAGTTGTGTGTCATCGGCGTAGCAGTGATAGGATTGTGAGCAGAGATGATAGTGCCAAGGGATTTAGTGTACAGTGAGAAAAGGAGGGGACCAAGTACAGATCCCTGTGGGACCCCAGTTTGGAGGGTTCGGGGGGATGATAACAGACCTTTCCAGGAAGCCTGGTAGGTCCGGTCGGTGAGGTAGGAGGAGAACCACTTTAGTGCCGTCCCACCGATGCCTAGATCCGCTAGGGTGTCTAGGAGCAGCTGGTGGTTCACTGTGTAAAAGGCTGCCGATAGGTCTAGGTAGGAGAATCAGGACTGCCGAGTGGGAAGCAGCCTGGGCAGCATGTAGTGCTTCTGTGACTGCCAGCAGGGCAGTTTCTGTGGAGTGGACACATTCCTTTGTTTTGCTTTGTCTTGTTTGATTATTGTTCCATGACACTTTCAGGATCTTTTAAATGTTAACAGAACTAGATAGTTACAGTCACATCATTGAAATTGGGCTTGGAATTTTGCTTTGGGCTTGAGCAGTTGAATGTACTGGGGCTGGAACCCCCCCCCCCCCCCCCCCCCCCCCACTATCTCTCTCTGTAGCCTCTGTAGTAGGGACTACTGAATAATATTATATATAATAATAACATAACCTGTTTGGCTAGACACCCCACACAATCAGACAATCAGGTGTGCTACAGTAATTGGTGTACTCTAGTGCAGGGCTTCTGCACTGGAGTACACCAATTACTATGTATATTCAAATGCATTTGCTGTAACTAACCTGAATATCTAAAACAATATTTGCATCCCTTTAGTTCACCATAATAATCTGAGGATACTGTTATCCTTACTTCATTGTCCCCACCAACATTAGAAAGTAAGTTGGCCGACGTGCTTTCAAATGCAAAGCTCCTGGCGACTGGAACAATCTTCCCAGTTCTCTTAGATGTATTAACTCCTTCAATATCTTTAGTCTCTATCCTTATCATCTTCAAATACCCTGGTGCTGCTTCTAATATGCCTCAGATTGTTCTCTCTGTTTCTTACATACAGTACAAGCCTGTGAATATACTGTACTTTAACATCTAAACTGCATGTGCACGTTTGTATTTGTGTATTTATTCATGTCGTTAATGCATGCTATCACATGTGCATAGTGTCTGTAGTCTGTTATTGGTTTTTGGTTAGATTTTTGGTCTATGCTCATCTTTATAGTACGGAGTACTGTGATGCATTAAGTGCCTTATTCTCTGGGTGATTACTAGGTGGGGTGGGAGTGGCCAGTTTGGGAGAGCTTTCTGTTTTTGTTTTGTAATGTATACATGGATGTATTGTTTTTGTCTACTATATTTGCTGTTTTCTGTTGGACCCCCTCGAAAAAAAGGAGACGTATCCTTTCAATAAAGGTTCATATATGAAAGTCCAGGCCGGTGCCACAGAATACCTTTATAATATTTGCAATTTATCTGTCACTTCAGTTTAACCACTTACCCGAGTTAAGCTGTACTTGGTGCGGTCTTTTTCAGCCTACAGTACCTAGTCTCAGATCGGCTATTTTTGGTGAACGCTCCCCCAAGAATAGAAATGCAGGTAAAACACCAAGTATAAAAGTTATTTTCCGTCAGTCCTAATAGAAACAAATATTTGTCACTGTACCTTTGGGGGAAAGATTTACATGTTTACATAACTAGCCCTATCAAGCACTATCTCACAACGGGTAACATTGTGAGATATTTGCCCCCCCCCCCCCCCTTGTGGCCACGGGGGGTACTGTGCCTGGGTGCGTTTTAATTCACTAATAAATTCATTATTAATCATTAATGTGTCAAATCGAAGAAAGGGCTCCGTTAAGACCTCCATATTCATATGGTCAATGCCTGTGTGAAAAGTGGGAGTGATTGGTGCAGGCAATGATGATATAACGCGCTGTTTCTGACACACACAGACAGACAGACAGACACACACACACAGACATTGACTGAATTATTGTATGATATGACAAAAGCTGCTATATAAAGTAACAATGTCATTCAGGGATGCCGTGGATGAAAATGTTATTTACAGGGGTGACCTGAGCCAAAAATGTTTGCGAACCACTGCTGTAGTACATAATTATGTGATGGACAGTGAGAGAATTCCTACTCTATCTCCTATATGCCACAGATGGTGAGCAGATGGAAGGGAGCGAGAGCTCCCTCCCTCCCTCCCTCCCCCGCCTGCTCGCCATCTCTGCTGACGCAGGGATGAAATGCCAGCTCCCTACACCTAATTGACAGCGCCGCCTTGTCACCAAAAGGAACCGCAGTTTAGGTGAACGGAGTCCCCCGTGTGCACTGAATGAATAAACAGCACTGGGTGGCACTGAACTGGGCTCGGCTGTGGGATATCCCGCTGAAAAGACTATTCTGCATAAAAGTGCTCGTTTCTACACGTCATAATACTGTATATCGTCGCTGTCGGGCAGAAACCTCTTATCTCCATCTTCTACATGTTGTCTTTTGTTGTGTTGTTCTACTTGATCAACGTCACACAAAAGCATCAAAATTAGCCAATCCATGACCACGCTTGTCTGCTACTTTTGCTAATTTAGAATTTGACACTTGAAAAGTCTTGGAGACTTGGACATACAGTATGAGGTTTCCACCCTACAGAGACGATGGACCAATGATAATTAATAATGTCCTCTCGGGGCTGGCAGAGATGAATGCTAAAGAGAATCCTTGGGGTCTGTTGTCCCCGTAAAAACAAAATAACTATCAAACTATGAAAGGAGGACTTTTAAATGTTGCACAAGGTGCATTACTCATGTCAAGGGAGGATGATTCACGGCGCAGTGTTAGCATTGGAAATGAGAGCAGCCGAGGCTGAGAGAGAGCCATCGCCAGGAGAACAGGCAAGACTGGAATGAACAGGGATGGATGGACGGGCTGGATACCAATCAACTGGCTTTTTTTATCACTGTCTTTATCATATTTTTTTTGCCATATATTATCCATTATTATCCATCATTTGAGCCACGGACCACCATTTGATGAGATTTAGCTTGGTGTTGCTACCATTAGGAGAGATAACAGGCAAACGTTGATCAAACTAACAATTCTTCTACATTCTCTAATTGTGTATATCTGCACTTTTCCGTCCAAATTATCTCTTCATTAGGGGAGAGAGTGGCCAATGGATTTGCACGAAAAACACGGTCACCTTGACCGTAGACGTAGTATAGGTGAGTTTAGTTCAGACGTGCTAGTGTTAAAAGAACATGCAACAGGCCTACCTTATCCTGTCGAAATTCCGACATGTTCTGGTGCGGCGCCTAACCTTGCGCCTGACCCACTTAATGAAGCCCTCGGCTCTGTCATTTGAAGTGTTAACTAACTTAGCTAACAGCACATTTACAGCCATATAGACAGCTCCTAGAAGCCTTGCCTCTGTCACGAGCATATGTCAATAGAATTAGACGATACTAAGCACGTCCACCTTCTACTAATTACACTCAACATCTGGCTGTCGTAGCCGAGCTACTTCATTATCACCAGTTGTGGAAAGTACTAAATACATTTACTTAAGTACTGTACTTGAGTATAATTTTGAGTTTGAGTATTTACAATTTACAATACTGCTCCACTACATCTCAGATCCAAATATTGTACTTTGTACTCCAATATTGTACTTTGTACTCGACTACAATTATTTGAAATCGTTAGTTACTAGTTACTTTGTACAATTTGATTATTATTAATTATTATTAAGTGTGCAGTAACCACTTCAGCCAAATATACATTTCGGACATTTTAAAATAGATGATCTACAAGCTCACAATTGTGAGTTTGTAGATTGCTCTAAATATGTTGTATACATTTTCAAAACTTGAAATGGGACATTTTGCATAGTGAGTACTTTGTACGTTTGGTGATGCCAATACGTTTGTACTTAAAGTACATTTTGAATTCCATATACACTTACATTTCAGTATTGATACTTTTACTTAAGTAAAACAATTGCATACTTTTTCCCCCTACTGATGCACAGTGCATTAGGAGTGGGGGCTGACAAGAATAGTTTGTGAAGGGTTCCCCAATTAATCTTCCTCAAGGGCCATATTTTGACTAGGTTACCAGGCTGGGGGCCAAGCCCGCCTGCGCGCACAGATTTTGTTTTCTCTCTTTTCATGAATTAATTAAGCTTAGAATAGATGTAGAACAGTGGTTCTCAACCAGTAGTCCGGGGACCACCTGTGGTCCTAGAGGGGGTTCCAGGTGGCCCCCAGCTAAATGATGGAGAGTTGGTAACCAAATGGACCCTTATAGATCTTTAAGTCTTGAGAGTGTAAAATTAATTCATTTTCAGTGCAAGACCCCATTTGAAAAGATATGGCAGTTCTAGCAGTGATTCTAATCATTTTAATTTGAAGGATGCCCACTTTGACATGCATAGGCTACTGACCCCCATTTAATGCCATTTATATCTGGGACCTCAATTTATTATAACTTTTATTTATTTATTTTTATATCGTAAAATCAATGTCAACTTAACTCTCAGAGAGTACAATGGAACCAAATGGATCCATTTGGTTCCATTTGTACACTCTCCATTTGTACACTGCCATAACTCCTTGAACATGTTTAGATTACTGTCATTATGGTAATCTCACACTTCATATCGCACATACCATATCTGTAACTTGTATTAGCCCTCAAATGGGAGGGGGGGGTCTTTTGGGGAACCCTGAAGGATTATAACACTCAAATTCAGGGATATATATTTCAGTTCCCTTATCAACACTATTCGCACTGGACTCGTATTGACTGGAGAGACCTCTGCAATAAAGGCTGTGTACCTTAATGTACCGTTGTGATCTTAATCTGGTTCCAGCCAGTCGATCATGTCCACAATTATGTAAGGTAAAAATATGGTCTTGTCGGGTGGAAACCGACAGACAGGTTTTCAGGATTCAGATAAGAAAAGTAGCAGATCGACAAGCTCAAATTGCTATTATATACTTTTTATGCTTTTAAGGCTGTAAACGGTAAAAATCTAGAGCTTTTAGAATCCATGTGGGAATGCCGTGGCTCCAATGTTGATCCCAGTCTTCATGTGACCAGCATGTGACAATTGTGACATCATCAGTCATCTATTGTATTACATCGGCTGCCCATGATATATCTACAATTCCAAACATTGATTACAATTCTCAGTTGTGGGTCAAACTAGCAATAGAATAAATGTTCAGAAGCTTCTGCCATAAAGCTTACTGGTCTCGGATATTTCACAAAAGCATAGGTTAAGGCCTCACTGTGATTTCTTCAACTGGTCGTCTGCAGGAACACAATGTTCAGAAAGAGAATAGTCAAACCTGATAATTCTACATTTTATGCTAATTGTCTAAGAAACACATCACTAGTGTGTGGGAGGGCTCCTTTCACACTGGTTACATCTGTGAAATCACAGATTAGGACTTGGCCTAGCAAAAATGTGCAGTTGTGAGATTAGTTTTTGATTTAAAATGAAAGCATAAAATTACAGTTAAATGTTTTTAAAAAGCAATTAAACCTGTGAGGAATAGTGGACGATGTACATCTCTGCATGCAACGTTTGGCACTGATTTGTCCAGCGGATTGCAAGCATAGATCAGACAGACAGACAGACCCTCATAGACGACTAGCCTCCTGCAGAGAGCCACACCATAACAAGTCCCGGGTAAATGTCCATATTATCTGCAAACACACAGTGATCTGATATGACTGAAATGGAATGAAAGGAACCTTAATTAGTGTCATTGGTAACAGTTGTGTTTACTATTTAGCCGCTGTGAAAAAGGACTCTAATAGATCAATCACGTTTGAGCTTTAAGCTTGTGAATTAGTACCATTGGCATAGGGACATTGCCAGTCAGCCCAGTGAAATGCTATTGATCTCCTGTCTAAAGACCTGATATTTTAATCTCACTTCTTTTTTTCCCTCATTCCACTAACCTTTTCCAGGCTCAATAAATACGTCATATTTAATAGGACAAGCGTAGAGATAATAAGCTTATGACTTGGAGTCGACCTCATATGTATTCCCCCCCCCCCCCTTCCTTTCAAATGTGCTTTTAACTACATAAAATAATACTATTTAATTGCTGAGTTCCCAACAGGCACTAAACTAGACACACACATCAAATGGAAGGGGACTTTCTTTTGTACCCAACCGGCAGAAATCTTTGGCAAGATGTTATGATCATTGCTGCCAGCCTGCCTGCGTGACTGTCTGTGAACCAAGTAACTCCAGAGCACATTTTCTAATTGCCTAGAAAGCGTTTTATCAACGTCGGGTTTGGGGACCAGGCACAATCTCAGTAGCGGAAATTGGGACGGCAGATCTTCATACAGTAAATATCCGCCATCTTTGGTACAACGCAACTCCGAGTGGTCAGTGTGTGTTCTGCATGCTCCCAGCTAGAGCGCACTGCTCTGAATGTGCGGACGGCAACAAAAAAGACTTGCGCGCGGAAAGTGTCATGGTCTGGTTTGTGGCATAGACAGGTAGACGTCTCCTCCGGCTCTGGGGCATATGTATGGTATGGCTCTGGGGCATATGTATGGTTTGGCTCTGGGGCATGTGTATGTTATGGCTCTGGGGCATGTGTATGGTTTGGCTCTGGGGCATATGTATGGTTTGGCTCTGGGGCATGTGTATGGTATGGCTCTGGGGCATGTGTATAGTATGGCTCTGGGGCATGTGTATGGTATGGCTCTGGGGCATGTGTATGGTATGGCTCTGGGGCATGTGTATGGTATGGCTCTGGGGCATGTGTATGGTATGGCTCTGGGGCATGTGTATGGTATGGCTCTGGGGCATGTGTATCGTATGGCTCTGGGGCATGTGTATGGTATGGCTCTGGGGCATGTGTATGGTTTGGCTCTGGGGCATGTGTATGGTATGGCTCTGGGGCATGTGTATCGTATGGCTCTGGGGCATGTGTATGTTATGGCTCTGGGGCATGTGTATGGTATGGCTCTGGGGCATGTGTATGGTATGGCTCTGCAGGGGCATGTGTATGGTATGGCTCTGGGACATGTGTATGGTATGGCTCTGGGGCATGTGTATGGTATGGCTCTGGGGCATGTGTATGGTATGGCTCTGGGGCATGTGTATGGTATGGCTCTGGGGCATGTGTATGGTATGGCTCTGGGGCATGTGTATGGTATGGCTCTGCAGGGGCATGTGTATGGTATGGCTCTGGGGCATGTGTATGGTATGGCTCTGGGGCATGTGTATGGTATGGCTCTGGGGCATGTGTATGGTATGGCTCTGGGGCATGTGTATGGTATGGCTCTGGGGCATGTGTATGGTATGGCTCTGGGGCATGTGTATGGTATGGCTCTGGGGCATGTGTATGGTATGGCTCTGCAGGGGCATGTGTATGGTATGGCTCTGGGGCATGTGTATGGTATGGCTCTGGGGCATGTGTATGGTATGGCTCTGGGGCATGTGTATGGTATGGCTCTGGGGCATGTGTATGGTATGGCTCTGGGGCATGTGTATGGTATGGCTCTGGGGCATGTGTATCATATGGTGGCTGCAATTTCTGGTTTCCAATATGGCGGAGGCACAGCACACTGCCACTCAAAGTGACTACTGGCCAATCACAGCGCATCTTTTCCGCGTCTTCCTCCTCAGTGACATCACTTCCTCCACAGTGACTAGTCCTAGAAAAGACATGCTGTGATTGGCCAGTAGTCACTTTGAATGGCAGCGTGCCGCTACATACTAATTTTTACACTTATGCTTATAACCACGCCCCCGGGCAAGTTAAGTTTACTGAGGTTAAGGTTAGGGTTAGGTTTAGGTATAGTTTTACTGAGGTTAGGGTTAGGTTTAGGCTGTCAATCACAGCGACTGGCCAATCACAGCGCATCGGCTGCACAACCCGTGTAGGCTTTGGTATGTCGCCAGCGTGCCTTGTCTCCGCCATATTGAAATCCAATATGGCGGCCTCCGTAAGATACATTTATGATACTCTCTTCTGGTGGCCATTTTGGACATTGTTTTGGCCTTGCATTTGTCTTTTGTTTTTCCCGCCTCCTTATACCTACCATACCCTTGCTAACCACCACACCTGAGGTTTAAATGTGATTGCCTTGATTTGTTTGTAAACCCTGTTTGTCATTCAGTTGGTGCTTGAGAGTACAGGTGCAATAGATTTCTAAAGGTTCACTCTAGAGACACTCCGATAATCGGCCAGTGATCGGTGATCGGCCATATCGGCCTATATACACTCTGATCGCTAATCTGCATTTATCTGTGATCGGCAATTAATCTGGAGAAATCTTTTACGGTCTGGAGAGGCTCAATTGTATGCCCATTTCCTACACCAGAGAACTGGTGTGGCCAATCAGGACACGGTATGCAATATGGGCGGGCTTTGGTACAGTGACGTTCAATGCTTGAGACCTTTGACTGACAGTAGCTCTGACCAATTGCGTCAAAGAGAAAATGTTTGAACCCGTCCCCCGGGAAACAAGATCCATACACAGCATCTCCAGACTCAAATACCACACGACAGTGTGATTTGAGTCTGGCTTATTAGCCAGGCTAATTGACAGCCCATTCGTCTATAGCTTTAGCCTAAAAACGAAATACTTTTGCGATCTTCTGGGCTTTTTGACCTTTTGGATTTTCTGTAAATTCTTTGTAGAAGGGACGTTTGTGTCCTCAGGCCATCATCAACACAGTGCTCACAGTATGTGAACGGTGACATACCGCTCCCAATGGCCAGATTGAGCAGAGAGCACCCCTGGGATGCCCTCCAATTGGTCCCCACTCACCCTGAGTATCAGATGATCTGATTCAGTTGGTTCCTTTTGAGAATGACCTTCCCATATAGAGGAAGTCAGGAAGAGATTCATGAGATGATTCATCTCCACCATGATTGATAATTTTTAGTCGTTTGTGATTCATTATCTTTGTGTCACAGATACAGTATGCGCAAGCACGCACGCACGAACGCACGCATGCACGCAGACAGACACACACACACGCACGCACGCACGCACGCACACACACACAGGTTGTGACTGAAAATTTATACTTAGTTGAAAATAGGTGCTCTATACTAGGCCACCATCTTCTGACCACCATCTTTGCCCTGTACACCTGCATCAAACATATTTGCGTCCTGTTATTCAAAATTGACACAGAGGGTGCCTTTGGCGCAGCCATTACTGAGGTGTAATCAGCACTGATTAGCTACACCTGGCCAACAGGACACTGCTCCATGGATTTGCTGTAGCCCGATCTCCTCAGGCAAGTCATTCCAACGTCCAGGGCTCCTGGTGGCAGAGACTGATCACCTTTTGTCTTCAGGTTTACTCCTCAGAACAACCCAGAAGGGCCTCTCATCATGGGGTTAAAAGGTCAGTGGTAGGCCGAGCCCTGCCTTAAGAGTAAATCAATACCAATCTTAGAAATCAATTCTAAAAACTAATTTGTGACCAATAAAGGGGAGGCTCAAATTGCCGTAATGTGCCTCTGCTCTTCTGGTCTGATGGAAGGGAATGTCATGACATTGGATAAGTGTCTTTTCATTAGTTGACAGAGGAGAAAGCCATTCCCACGGGGTCGCTCATTCTAAGCGTGCTCCGAGTGTAATAAATGCTTGTTTATTTAAATGGTTGTCACGTGTTATAGTTTATCATGCCAATCAAATCGAGGCACGCTCAACATAAACCCCTTCCACACACCAAGGAAGCATAAAGCCCCACATCTAGGGCTGTCACGATTACACATTTAAGTTGACGATTAATTGTCACACAAATAACAAATAATTGGAACATTTAATATGAATATAAATTACATTTCTGTTTGCCTTTTAGGCTTCGTAATGAAAAGGTGCACAGGGCAGATATGACAAATATCTGAAATATAATAGAAATAAAGAAATTACTGTCATTTTTATAAATGTTATAGGCCTACTTTAAAAAGACACATTGTCAACTTTATTATCTGCAAATAATTGTGATTAGACAATTGTGTAATAATTGTGATAGGCCTACCCACATCCCCTACACACCAAGGAAGCATAATGCCCACATCCCCTACACACCAAGGAAGTCTACATTAATTATTTGTAATAATTATTCCCAGGACCGTATATATAAGCACCCCGCCGCTAAGGGACGTTATTTGCGTATACTCCGTGTATAGGCTAATGATTGAGCCCCACGGCAGCTTTTAACGTTGATCCGGTTGCTATTGCAACACCTCCATCACCACCAGCTATGGGATGTTAAAACTTTTGTTCGGTTACGAGCAGGATTTTCAAATCCAGCAGAGCTGTCCATGGTGGATCTTCAGCCATCCACATTTTTGATGTAATTTGCAAATGTTCCCCCCAAAATTAAGCGTCTTTAGGGTTGAAGTGGTTAGAATTCCAATACAGTCAGTCTCTAGGAAAACATCAGAATCCACAGAGCCAGACCTCTTTCTCTAGGCAAACAACAGACGGATAATGAGGCGCTGACTGAGCCCTGTAGCTAGCTGTGTATTGCTACTTAACCTTGCACATAAATCTGTAAGTTTGTACCTAATGCTCTGGGTTTTTCCATATAGTTAGTGTCTGTCACTTCAACCATTCACATGAAACTGTGATTTTATAAACCTGCTGATATTATGAATTGACCACCAGTGGTCAAAATGTATCCTTTCAACTTCAACTTCAAAGAGTTCAAGTCTGTTGCTCTCCCCATGTCCCCCATATATGGGGACTATAGGTTGGTGGAGGGTGTGTAGAGCCCAGGATCACATTAGATGATTGACACAGGGGTGAAAAATGGGTTACAAAAATATATATATATATAAAAAAAAAAGTATCATGTATAGTCTATAATGGTCAGACAGATCTCTCCTGTGTTTAATGTATCATGTATAGTCTATAATGGTCAGACAGATCTCTCCTGTGTTTAATGTATCATGTATAGTCTATAATGGTCAGACAGATCTCTCCTGTGTTTTAATGTATCATGTATAGTCTATAATGGTCAGACAGATCTCTCCTGTGTTTAATGTATCATGTATAGTCTATAATGGTCAGACAGATCTCTCCTGTGTTTTAATGTATCATATATGCCAATCAGAGGTCAGACTCAGAATGCAGCAGCAAAGCATGAATGAAAAATACAGCATAGATCTAACATGAGCCTTGTGCAGCGTTGCCATGTCTGCTTATTATAAACGTTTTTGTGTAAAGTTGCTCGGTAAAATCATTAGTAGGTGTATGGGTTGTGGTTTTCTGGGCTTGTCTGTAAAATGTAGTTTTGGGCTTGATTCATGAAAGTTGTTTGAACCAGAGCTTCTCAAACATTGTCATGTCAAGTCAAGCCAAATTAATATGGATTTGGGTTAAGGTTAAAAAACCAAGTATACTGTATAGTCGCTTTGACTCGCTTATCTTTTCTGCTCGTTTTGGTACACCTGCTTGTTGCTTGTTTCTCTCGCAGAATCTGACAACACCACTATGCCAACCACAACGTTCTCCTGCTGTTCTCACACCTGTTCCTCCTCTACGACCTCCTCCTCTTCCTCCCATCCCCCCTTCACCTCCTCCTCCTCCTCCTCTTCCTCCCATCCCCCTTCACCTCTTCCTCTTCCTCCCATCCCCCCTTCACCTCCTCCTCTTCCTCCCATCCCCCCTTCACCTCCTCCTCCTCCTCTTCCTCCCATCCCCCCTTCACCTCTTCCTCTTCCTCCCATCCCCCCTTCACCTCTTCCTCTTCCTCCCATCCCCCTTCACCTCCTCCTCCTCTTCCTCCCATCCCCCCTTCACCTCCTCCTCTTCCTCCCATCCCCCCTTCACCTCTTCCTCTTCCTCCCATCCCCCCTTCACCTCTTCCTCTTCCTCCCATCCCCCCTTCACCTCTTCCTCTTCCTCCCATCCCCCCTTCACCTCCTCCTCCTCTTCCTCCCATCCCCCCTTCACCTCTTCCTCTTCCTCCCATCCCCCCTTCACCTCCTCCTCTTCCTCCCATCCCCCTTTCACCTCCTCCTCTTCCTCCCATCCCCCCTTCACCTCTTCCTCTTCCTCCCATCCCCCCTTCACCTCCTCCTCCTCTTCCTCCCATCCCCCCTTCACCTCCTCCTCTTCCTCCCATCCCCCCTTCACCTCTTCCTCTTCCTCCCATCCCCCCTTCACCTCTTCCTCTTCCTCCCATCCCCCCTTCACCTCTTCCTCTTCCTCCCATCCCCCCTTCACCTCCTCCTCCTCTTCCTCCCATCCCCCCTTCACCTCTTCCTCTTCCTCCCATCCCCCCTTCACCTCCTCCTCCTCCTCCCATCCCCCTTCACCTCCTCCTCTTCCTCCCATCCCCCTTTCACCTCCTCCTCTTCCTCCCATCCCCCTTCACCTCCTCCTCCTCCTCCCATCCCCCTTCACCTCCTCCTCTTCCTCCCATCCCCCTTCACCTCCTCCTCTTCCTCCCATCCCCCCTTCACCTCCTCCTCCTCCTCCCATCCCCCTTCACCTCCTCCTCTTCCTCCCATCCCCCCTTCACCTCTTCCTCCCATCCCCCTTTCACCTCCTCCTCTTCCTCCCATCCCCCCTTCACCTCCTCCTCCTCCTCTTCCTCCCATCCCCCCTTCACCTCTTCCTCCCTTCACCTCTTCCTCTTCCTCCCATCCCCCCTTCACCTCTTCCTCTTCCTCCCATCCCCCCTTCACCTCCTCCTCTTCCTCCCATCCCCCCTTCACCTCCTCCTCTTCCTCCCATCCCCCCTTCACCCATCGCTCTGCACCATTCTACGCTCGCTGCATTCAGCTCACAGGTCCCGGGGGGGAGCAAGAGGAAGAGAGTGAGAGAGAGAGATAGAGAGAGAGAGAGACTGGTACTATAAATAAAAACATTAAAAGTGAGAACGCAACGGCTCTTTGTCGTTTTCTATTCTGATCGTTGCCGTGTAAACGTGACCTGAGACTGCCTTCTGAAGTCTGCCTATTTCTCGCACGCACGCAGTCGCATGCACGCATGCACACACGCACGCACGCACGCACGCACGCACGTATACACACAATAACTATAAATCACGAACACAAGTGTCCGACTGTCTGCTCTACCCCGAAATTGAGTCACAAATAGAGGGGCCTCAAAGCGACAAAAGCAATTTCCATCAGACCGTGGGGGGATCCTCCACAAGTGCCATGAATGTCACCATTTGTTGCAGAAACATATTTTTCACCCAATGTCAAACAAGGTTTTGATATGCCATATTACTTTTTGCCCATAATTACCATTAAACAGTAGTGAAGGATCTATTTCTTCAAACAAAATGCAATGCAAAACATTGCACCAGATTGTGACATGCTCCAGTCCTTCCCACCCAGATCCCTGATGGCTGCAACCCACAATGTACAGTACAGTACAGTACAGTACAGTACGATACCTGGCCTAGGGGAGCCAAGTACGCAACAAAAATACAGGGGAGACACAGTACTCAAATGAAAGGGACTGGGCTTAAGTTATATACAGGGTGTCGGCACCGGGCCCAGGTGCCGCCGCTTGACTGATTGTCATGATGTCACAGCTCTGCTCCCCAATCCACTGCAAGATGAGGAGAACAGAAATTAGAGTAAGCAAAGCAAAGAAACCATAAACTACTAACCAAAGTGAATAACAACTATACTATATAAACTACACCAGACCACATAATATAATATACCATATACTATACACCCTTACAATACAATATACACAGGGGGCCGTCACACAGTACAGTACAGTACAGTACAGTACAGTACAGTACAGTACAGTACAGCTGGCTAGGAGAGATCCTGCCTCATAGCAGAGCATCCCTGAATCTCTGGTTAATTTGAGTTCTCTCTCTCTCTCTCTCTCTCTCTCTGCGGGTTGTCTTTATTTAATTAATACAGGTCACCTTTCTCTCCTGCTGGGGGGTGCGGGAGGGAGGGGGGGGATCTGTGTCAGCTCGCAGTCTGTTGGCTGTCTGTTTTTACACCATGCAGGACCCTCTCTCCGTTCCTCTGCTAAAACCAAGGCTCAGTTACACCAACAAGGGCATTAAACAGGAAAGTCATCTCTCTCTCTCTCTCTCTCTCTCTCTCTCTCCTCCCTCCTGTAATTCCGGTGCACCGGAATTACTCGTGGCTCCTTTTTTCTCTTTCCTTGTTTTACGGGTCGATCCACTTCCCCCATCGACCATCCACACTTATCCCATCAACCATCCACACTTATCCCCTTCTCCTGTACCTGACTTCTTCATTTCTTCCTGCCTGGCTTTCACTTTAGCACTGACACATGTTCTACTGCCAACCCCATGATCTCTCTCTCTCTCTCTCTCTCTCTCTCTCTCTGTCTCTCTGCAGCAAACACTCCCACCCATCTCCATTTCCCCTGTCGATAAGAAGATGGGATTTTTATCAGTGTTAATAAAGCCTCTTTTTTTTATAGAGACAGAGAGACAGACTGACAGAGTGACAGACAGAGAGACAGACTGACAGAGTGACAGACAGAGACAGACTGACAGAGTGACATACAGAGAGACAGACTGACAGAGTGACAGACAGAGAGACAGACTGACAGAGAGACAGACTGACAGAGTGACAGACAGAGAGAGCTCTATTCTCTCCTGGAAGTATACACATGCAGTACAGTATACGGAGCGCGTTTGAAGCCCTCTCGCAGGCAGGAGCGCAGCGTCTCCTCCAGTCTGGAGACACACTGTACTGTAGCCTCTTCACCTGTCTCCTTCAATAATGACATTAAAGCCTCTGCCCCTTCACATGATTAGATATCAAATAGAAAAGAAACCCTCTGTAAGAGCAGAGCCCACAGTGTCCATGGCCACACGTGTGTGTGTGTGTGTGTGTGTGTGTGTGTGTGTGTGTGTGTGTGTGTGTGCGTGTGCGTGTGCGCGTGGTGGGGTTGTTGAGGGCCAAATGTGCCACGCATTTTGAGCTAGGGCAACATGACTTAAAAATATATAAAATAATATTAATAATAGATTAATGGTTTTGGACAGGTTTCTACCGACAGCGACATTATCTTTAAAATACTCTTTTATACACTTTTCTTTGTACAACCTGATCACTGTCTGCCTTTTTATGTTCTTTTTATTATGTTTCTACTACAATTTGTCATGTCATGTAAAGCGCTTTGTAGCAAAACAAAGTGCTAGACAAATAAACATGATTAGTATAGGCCTATTGTTTATTATCATTGGAAAAGCAATCAAGCGAATGATGCTTTTGGCAAGCAAAGTCTGCAGTTGTTGTGCATTACTGTATGATAAACCATATAATCTGCTATCGTACTGTCTGCCACTATCACTCTATGACTGAGAACACAAGTATTATATCAAACCATATCTGCTGCCAGTGGTGGAAAAAGTACTTTACTTAAGTAAAACTAAGTATCAATATATTGCAGGATTAGTTCATCAATATTTATGAGAAGATCCGTGAAAACGTTCCATAAAAAACGCTTGGATTCCGGCGTGCAGGCGGGTACAGTATAATAACATGCCGTTCCCGGGTGTTCCCTCCGGGCCACACTACTAAACAATGCTTCTGTGATTGCACCCTGCATCGTCCCAGAAGAAGCAGCGAGCAGCCCTCCTCCTCCTCCATCTTGTTTCCGTTGTGCTGCTCTGCGGAATGCAGCCAAATAGACGGAGACAAAAGACTGTCATATTGACATCTTCCACCAGTTATTAAGTTTAATTTTGTTAAGTTTAACCTACATGCTTCCAGGCCCATGCAGTCATTAGACACATGCTGTATAAGCCACCGCACAGTGTCGGAAGAAGTACTATAAGAAGTATTAATACCACAATATATAAATACTCTGCTACAAGTACAATTCCGGTATTCAATATTTACTTGTAAAAGTACGCAAGTGTTGGCTTCAAAATGCACTTAATGCACTTAAACTACTTAAAGGGGAATACCACTCATTTTCAATAATGCTGTATTGAACTATGCCATTAATATACCGTAGAGTGGTTGTATGGAAATCAAATAAAAAGTCTCTCCCTTCTGTGTAGTTTAGAACTGGACAATGTCTAGAACTTATGTGGTCATGTGATCATTGACATCACAAAGATGTACTCTTTGGCCTGCAAAGTAGATCTTTGTGATGTCACTGATCACATGACCCCAAGTTCTAGACCTCCATTTCTAAGCTACACAGAATCATAGACATAGGGTTGTTTGCACCAAGAAAGATTAAATAAAGTTTAGTTTAGTGTTAATCAGGGATTTGTTGATCAAGGATTAATTTTAATTCGAGTTGTGCTGCACCACTTAATTTTAAGCATTGCTTAACAGATCTGTGATTAAATCCTTAACCTGTGATTAAAATCCATTAAACTGTGATTAAAACTTTAAACTGTGATTAATGAATGGATTAAACTTTGTTGTGTGTCCGCCATCTTGGTTTTGCGCTGTAAATAAACAGCAGCAGTCATGAGCATCATTAGCGTTACTATTTCATTCATATTTGAATTTAAATAAATTTGTTTAAATTTAATTATAGTGCTTAAAAAAACAAAACCAAGATTAAAAGGATGGTTTAAAACTAAACCGGATTAGTGAAAACTAGGTTTAAAGTTTGGTGCAACTGGATTAATAGATAAACCTTGATTTAAACCAGATTAAGGCTTAATCTTTCTTGGTGCAAATGGCCCATACTGTATAAAGTATTATTTTAAAACTATATTAATGACATAGTTCAATGTTGAAAATTAGTGGTATTCACCCAAATGAAAGTAGGCCTATTATCCCACCGTGACGTGTTGTGAGCTTTTAGATCTGCTATTTACTGCTAAGTAGGCCTACTATATAAATTATATAAAGTGCTGAAGTAGTTATATATGTTTTGTAATAATTATCAAAATCTACAAAGTAACTAATAACAAAAGTTTTCAAATAATTATAGTGGAGTAAAAGTACAATATTTGCTCCTAAGATCTAGTGGAGTAGAAGTAAAAGTATAATTGGAAACAAAGTAAAGTAAAAATCCCTCAAAAGTGCAGGTGAGTACACTACCTGAGTGCATGTACACTTTACACCACTGGTTGTACCCACAGCTGTAGAGCTGTATCCACAGACAGTTATACCCAACAGTTGTGTCCACAGACAGTTATACCCAACAGTTGTACCCACAGACAGTTATACCCAACAGTTGTACCCACAGACAGTTATACCCAACAGTTGTGTCCACAGACAGTTATACCCAACAGTTGTGTCCACAAACAGTTATACCCAACAGTTGTGTCCACAGACAGTTATACCCAACAGTTGTGCCCACAGACAGTTATACCCAACAGTTGTGTCCACAGACAGTTATACCCAACAGTTGTGCCCACAGACAGTTATACCCAACAGTTGTGACAACAGACAGTTATACCCAACAGTTGTGACAACAGACAGTTATACCCAACAGTTGTGTCCACAGACAGTTATACCCAACAGTTGTGCCCACAGACAGTTATACCCAACAGTTGTGCCCACAGACAGTTATACCCAACAGTTGTGTCCACAGACAGTGATACCCAACAGTTGTGTCCACAGACAGTTATACCCAACAGTTGTGGCTACAGACAGTTATACCCAACAGTTGTACCCACAGCTGTAGAGCTGTACCCACAGACAGTGATACCCAACAGTTGTGTCCACAGACAGTGATACCCAACAGTTGTGCCCACAGCCGTGTCTTTGCTCGTGTAAAGCTGGCTTCATTGTGACCTTGCGGTTGTGTCTGGCGGCTATTGATAACTTAGTATTCAAAGAGTCTTTCCCTCCCGGGAAGCTTGAGCGTTATCGCCACGTTTATCACACTCACTCACTCCTGTCTGGTTTAGCAGGCAGGCCGAGTGACTTAGAGGCTTAGACACAATAATAACACTACACGCCCCCAGCAAGATAAAGAAAACACTCCTGTAAGGAGACGCACGCTGCCCACTCTATATATCATGACAAAGCTTTTGTTTCGTTTTTTTGCCAGTGGTGGAAAGTAACTAAGTACAGTACTTTTACGTATTTGAGTATTTCAAATTTGCAATAATTTTACTTCTACTACACTACCTCTCAAAATACTTTTACTCCACTGCAATTATTTGAAAACTTAATTACTAGTTATTTTGTAAATTTATATATAACTAGAACTGCACTCTGTCGAGTGCCTACTTCCGCTTTGCACACAAGTAGGCCATACTAGTGCGCAAGCAGAGCGCGCAAGTACTGTCAACCGCTATGAACTTTCAAATCTCTGGATCGCAATGGTGACGTAATAAAGATAGCTTTCAGATTGCATATACACATGTATGTAAGTTGTATGTATATGTCATTTGTAAGTTGATTAGCAGTATACTGTATATTACTTTGGTCGTTTGATGCGTATGTCCGTAGCTGCGTATGACGTAATGAAGATATGTACCAATGCCAGGGTATAACTGGCTCTCAATGGTGACGTGATAAAGATATGTTTCAGTGTCGGGGTCGATTAAAATGCCCCTATGTATACATGTATGTAAGCTGACACCAATGCCATATCAAGCTCAAATGAATCATTACGTCATACGCTGCCACGGGACATACGCATCAGAGCACCGGACAAAAAACATTACTTGCACGCTCTGCTTGCGCAAGTAATTATAGGCAGGAGACAAACCATAGAGACCTCTCAGTGTCTGCAGTCCCCCAAGAACACACGAGGCAGAGGGAGCCTCCTGTTGGTTCTGGCATGAGAGAAAGGACAGTGTACGGATCCACGGGGGGGGGGGGGGTGGCACAGATTTTTGCTGCACCTTGGCTATAGCTAGTGCTGGTTGCGCTTCTGTGATGGCTGCGCCTGGGGCGCCTTTCAGCGGATTTGTCTATAGCTGACCAATCATTGCTGACCCACCAACTGGAGAGTGTAGTGGTTGAGGGTTGGAACACTCTAAGAAGGTTGGAGACCACCTGTTAACCTCTCTTCCAGGCCAATGCTTCATCCATTAGAAATGGATTATAATTGCATCTTTGATGTATTTACAAACAAAGCATGCATTAACCACTTAAGTGGCCCGATATACATTTGCGCCATTTGAAAATAGCCAATCTCGATTGTAGATCTGCTATTTTCAAAAGATTTGTACCGGTATACATTTTATACATTTGAAAACGTTGAACGAAGTGCTGCTATCACTTACAGCACCTTTAAGCCCTTTAAGCGATCAAAGGCCATTCCCTCCCATCTTTTGAAGAAGAATAGAGAGCTCACATTTCCTATTAGTCCCTCTGATGCTCTTTATCTGTGAGAGCGAGAGGCGGACAAAGGAATGCAGCGCAATGGGATTTTAAAACGGCTCCTTACATGGCGAGGCAGAGCCTTAAAGACAGCTTTGTTAACCAGGAGACGAGATACATTTCCTCACCCGAACACATATATTCTAATGAAATATGTATCAGCCCCGCCCATGGGGGGATGGACCATATTTGTCTAAAGGGATGTGGAATCCACCAGGGGCCTTAGTTAGTTATTCCCCCTCTCTCCACACATGAGAGTACAAGCTACGGTTTGACGACTAAATAAAACTTTTCGGCTGCTTGTTTATATACTTTATTCTGTATACTGCTGCTTACCTAGTCTTGTTTTTGATTGGATGAACTGAACATGCAGATTTTATTATGCACCGTATAATAATGAGTCTTGCTTTGGTTGGTTGGATGAAACACGCAGATTTGTTCAACAAAGCACCAGTGTTCATTTCGTCGACAACAAATATGGCGAAGAATGTCCGTCCACTACCTTTTGTCACTGACGAAAACAAATCAACACTAGAACTGCACTCTGTCGAGTGCCTACTTGCTTGTTGCACACAAGTAGGCCATAAATGGCAGATCTAGCGTGCGACGTTGTGAGCTTATAGAATTACTATTTTCAGCATGCAACCAAGTGCAATTTGGCGTCATCAAGACCCGCACACACACACACACACACACACACACACACACACACACGCACACGCACACACCACACCACAATGTCCACCAATGCCTTGCAGTGTGTGTTCGCCCAAAGCCATGAGTCATGTTCTAGTCTGGTTCCAATCTCCCTCCTCTGGAGAACGTCTCTGATAGGAGGAGCTGAGCGGCTCATCTAGGAATTATTCTTAAGGTGTCTTGTTCTTGTCTGTTGATTTTGTGAGCTGCTGTAGCATCTTAATTTCCCCTCTGAAATGAATATAAAGTATACCAACGTAAAAAAGTTTTGATTGATTGAATAATGTATTAGTCGGAAATGTAAACAGCAAAAGGTACAGGTCAGTGAGTTAGACATTAAGGCCGAGAAGGGGTCGAATCAATTTGTTTTGGTTTTTGTATAGGTCATCTGATGCTTAGTTGCCTGAGGTACACAGTTTGTTTGACTGAGTAGTAAGTTAAATGTGTACACTAATGTGTACACTATTGATGTTTGCACATTATGGTGCAATGATGTTAAGTAACTTAAGTACTACAGTATGTACTCAAGTACTGTACATAAGTACAATTTGGGGATATTTGTACTTTACTTGAGTATTCCCTTTTTACTTCTACTCCACTGCATCTCAGAGGTAACCATTTAACTTTTACTCCGCTACATTTATTACCAGTTACTTTGTAGATGTTTATTGTAATTACATAAGCACATACATTCTACTTCAGCCATATACATTTCGGCCATTTGAAAATAGCCGATCTACTTATAGATCGGCTGTTTTCAAAATACTTTTTGAAAACTATTGATACCAATACTTTTGTACTTAAAAGTAAATTCAGAATTACAGACTTTTACTTTTAACAGAGTGTTTCTATATTGCAGTTTTGATACTTTTGCTTAAGTAAAACAAAACAATTGGCACTTTCCCCACCACTGTATCTGTGTGAGCCATGATACCCACTTTTATCCTCGTTTCACTTCTGCTGTCCCCAGGCTTTCCTTCTCAGAACGCAGGTCCTGAGATCTGAGGTTAAGCCATTAAAACCTGGGGGCCATTCTACAAAATGTCTTCTAAATCCTAACAGTTATCTGAAGAACCTGTCGCTTGCTACAGTATATCAGTGGTGCTTAAAACCTTTTCATGTCGATGACACCCAGAAATCATTATGCATTTTGGCCGCCGACCCCCATTTAAAAATGATTTGTTCCAGTGACCCCCAGATGCAAAAAATTGAGTTAAAAATGTTGGCTATAGGCTATAAACGGCAGATCTACAAGCTCATAGCATGGCGCAAAGTGACACGCTATGAGCTTGTAGATCTTCTATTTTTGAATAGCCAAGGTATAAAATGTCACCAATGCTCTCACGGATGGAATGGGTTAAGTCGTTCAAACGGCTGTTTACAGCTAGAACCAACCTGCATCTCTGAGGACGTTCAAAGTGTTTACATCTAGAACCAACCTGCATCTCTGAGGACGTTCAAAGTAAACACTTCTTTACTTGAAAATGTTCAAAGGCTTGAATGGAAAACCATAACATCCTAGTCCTCCGACAACAACAACAACAACAACAACAACAACAACAACAACAACATAAAAGTCCATCCATACAGACTTTGGGACCACCACTGTGACTATAGTACCTTTTATTGAGATGGATATCCCATCGGGATTATGTATCGTCTCGTTCTCGAGGGGGTTCTTATAACAAAAATACAGCAAGAATAGTAGAACAATACAACAAATACATCCATGCATACATGAATAAGAAACAAAACCACAAAAAAAGCTCTCCTCCTGAAAGTGCCTGCTCCATCTGATCACTCACAGGATAACAGACTTCATGTATTATAATGCACCTAGGTAAAGCTGAACATACCGTAAACAAAAGCAAACTACAGACCGTTTAATTGGTACTTGGAGAGCCATTCAGAAGATATCGGTATAAAAAGGTTGGGAACCAATAGTTTAAAGTGGCTGTAAAGCAAATTATGCTATTTTCTTATAGACATATTACACATGTAACACGGTCATCTATGAAACCCTGGAAAAAAAATTTAACTTTATTTTACAGCACTGTGGAATAAGACCATTTCGCGTTTTTTTATCATATCTGCGGGGGTCGAGATTACTATATCACCGCGTGACGTATCACGGTGATAATTAAATATGTAATGAGCCCACTGCCGAAGCTCCGCCCCATACCTGGCTAGCTAGCTACTACCAGAGCCTATACTACTAGCTACTAGCTTTAGCTTAGCTTGCTGTTGTTGTTGTCGTCCAGACTCCCCACGCTCCCTCTACCACCACCACAGCACCAATCCCTACAGCTAGTAGACGGTACTTTTTCCAGTTTATTGGTTTAGCTTTTGGCCTTTTTGCTCGTTATCATGGCTCCTTGGCGAAAATGCGTTTTACCTGCCTGCCATGCTCGCCAAGGGGGTTCCATTTGTTTATTCGCGTTCCCCAAAAAAGAGGAAATGAGACAGAGGTGGATGGAGTTTGTGATGCGCCACGGCGGGAGAGATGTGCAATACACCACCTCCACTGCCTACCTATGTAGCCAACATTTCACCGCCGAATGTTTCTCAAACTGGCAACGGAGACAGCTCACTCATGTTGGTTAGTGGTGCCGAGCCGAACATATATGTCGCCGCTGGGGCTCCTCTCCCCCCACCTGTATCACTATCTACCGTCGTCAACAGGCCTGTTGCTTCTCATGTAAGTTTCCAGCAGTACTTGTTATTATAATTATACTTTTTTATTTATGTTTAGTAGTTTGGGCTCTATTTTCTGCTAAACGACAAAATGGTCAATATGTTACGTAGCGTTTGTAGTGTGTATCGTATCATCCACTGTAACATAGTGCATAGTCCATGATTTGACCATCGACCAAATACAGAAAGTATTGCACTGTACCGGAAAGTGATGGTAGTAGCCTAGTCTGGTTGCAGTGTTTCCTGGATATGAGTAATTTGGAAATATCACGTTCTGCTCTTTGATAAAGTTATGCCTGTGTTGTGTTGTCCACTGAAATAATTTGCCAAAGTCTCCAAAACATTTTTCTGGTGATGATAAACAGAACACAATAGAACATGTGCAAATGCAATGCATCTTCACTGACTGTCACAAAACACCATGTGCATTTCATGTATTGTAGGTAAGGGTTTACCCCCCTAAGTGTACAGGGGCATAAGGGGCGGTCTCAAGACTGATGCTACAGTTATATAGGCCATTACAAGTGGACATTCACATTATTTAATTTTCTACATACAGCTTTACGAGGGTGTTATTGATCAAGTCATAGCCTGCACTATTGTTTTCATGAGCAGAAGTAGGCTATGTCTGAATAAGTAATTTATACTGTCATCTTATCTGTTCACAAAGCAGACCCTTCCATCCACAAGAGAGACACAGGGTCAGCACCCGAGAAATTGGGGTTCAGACTGACCGCTCTGTGGGGAGAAGAACAGTTGCAACGCAACTTGCCAGAAGAACCCTCATTAGCAGCAAGAGTGAAGGTTGGTCAAGTTATTATGGTAGTTTGTAATTGTCTGACAGATTCTATTGATGAACAATATAATTTTTGAAGGACAACACTCCTGTCACTTATTGAATAAAATATAACAGAACCGATTCATTAGTCATTCGACACAGACAGTACATTATGCTGCATACTGATGTTCATTGTCAAAGTATTTGTATACTATGTGCAGTGACAATAAATGTAATCTAATCTAATTACTGCTGTCACAATATCCTATAATCTATTATTCGGTCATTGGACACAATGTACTAAAGCTTGGTAAAATCACTAAACTAAATATTATGTCAGACTTAGTTGATTACCACTTCTTATTGGCTTAGAGACAGTAATTATTAATTGTGGGGTTACAATATATTTACATGCACATCTAACGTGCCTTAACGAATGCACAAAATACAAACCGAAAACAATGAGCAGGAGCAGTGTATTTGAATGTGAGTAAGGATGGATGCTTTAAATATGTTTAAGGAGTTAATATATGTAAGGGAACTGGGAAGATTGTTCCAGTCGTGACATCACGCCGATCAACGTCTTTACTGATTTAGGTGGAGATAATGAAGTAAGGACAGTCTGTATATGCCTTAGGTTGCCTAGAGATCCCATACCCTGAGGCGAAACAAGCATGTGTCACAAGAGCACTATCATATGACAGACTAACTATTCAAGGTTTATGCTTCCTGGCACTGCATTCCTCACGGGTCACTGTCTCTCTGTCTCTCTGTCTCTCTCTGTCTCTCTCTCTGTCTCTCTCTCTCTCTCTCTCTCTCTCTCTCTCTCTCTCTCTCTCTCTCTCTCTCTCTCTCTCTCTCTCTCTCTCTCTCTCTCTTAACCCTGCTCCCATTATGACCAGGCATGGATATGCTCTAAGACTGTGAAGAACATGTTTTTCATTTCATTGCCATCTGACAGCTCGACGCCCACTGCCTTCCTTTAATTTAAAATGTCTTAAAGCAGCTGCTTTAAGAAAACAGTGTGACAGCTGGTGCATACTCGGCTTTAATTGTTGTAGATGATCTTTGTATGTTGACGACGTGGTTGAAAACCTAAAGGAGTTTGATTGAAGCAAAGTCACGTTCTATACTGACTGCATGTAATTAAGTGTTACAATGTCCCTATCAGCCCTCATTCGAGGGGGCAACGGTGGTGCAGTCACTAGTCGCTAGAAGGCCCTGGGTTTCATTCCCGTGGGGGACGCTGTGGGCACTGGGGCATGTTCTCTCCTGCGCCTTTCTGTGTTTGAGTTTGCATGTTCTCTCCGTGTCCCCTAGGGTAGTAGGTATCCCCTCACAAAAACCATCATGCATTAATCCTGGTCTCTATACTGCCTCCCCCTGGTCAGCCGGGGCCTGATGGAAGGGAAAGGAACTGGTTGGAATAATGTGTTCCACCTGTCAGGTGAGGTGATAAGAAGTGGCCTTGGCAGAGGGAGAGTAGTGGCCAGGATTACAGCTTGGGCAATATTGGCACAGGGAGAAAATGGGTTTCAAAATCGTGCAATAAAAATGTAGAAAAGAATAAGTTACAATGTCCCTTTCAGCCCTCATTGTTAAAATGTCAGAGAACCAATCTAAATCAGTTTTTACTAGTCAAGTCAAATAAATGTATTTATATAGCACATTTAACAGCAGTCTATCTACTGTACAGTGCAGTAATAAGCACAGTGCAGCATATAACGCAATAATAACAAAAAACAGCAAAACATTGTGACCGTTGTTCAGTTTGACCCACCAGTTTTGGAGATATCGCTTATAGAGTAATTTCTTGCAGAAAACAGCGAGTTGAGAAAGCAGGCTTGAAAGGTTCACTTCTGTGGACTCTGACATTACACCTAGCTACATGTTTAAGCATTTTAAGTTTAAGCACATCGATTTCAGCTCTGATATTTTTTCGAATGAAATTTCAGGGATTTTTCAAATCGATATCGTTGCGTGTTATTATTAGCGACCCAAAATATTTCAGTAATACAGTATATATTTTTTTACTGCAGTGAGGTTTTTACTCCATTTTAGTTTAGTTTATTTTTGTCAAAGTAACATAAGTAATAAATAAATAAGTAACAAACAATGAGACATTTCACGGTTCCTGAATCTGATCAAGCTTTTACCAAATTAATGCAGAAACCATGAGAATATCTGTCCCCTGAAAGACAAACAGTAACTGAAGAATTATCCCTGCATTTATTCATATAATATTTTCTGGGAAATTGGCTGCACATGTTTGCAAACTATCTTTGTTGCTTTGCAACCATACACAGAGGCGTTCTCCGTGTGATTTACATACATTCGCCTTATAACAGTATATTTTACACCATGTAAAATACAAGATTTATTCAAAGATAAGACTGTTGATTTATTCATACCAGGGGTGGAAAAACGTCAAAATAAGATTCATTTAAACCAGGGCTAATTTTATTATATTTATTTTTATTTTCATTTTTATGTATTGTCAAAAAATGATTATTGTTTTTTGTGGAAAGTTAATGTTAAATACGGGACATTTACTCTCCAAAAATGGGTTCCAACCCTGTGTTTGGGAAAGTCTGAATCCACAATTCAACTACCTAAACATAAGACATTGTTATATACTGTAAATGTCTTTATAGCACATTGCTACGAAGCTCTCACGATCACCTGCAAGAGGAACTGTGTAGGTTTTCTTCCAGCTACAGTATCTTGCTCTATTTTTCTTTTTTCTTGGCAGATCCAGTGGTTTAGCAAAATGCACAACATACAGTAGGCATATATATATATATCCTTTCTGGATTCCTTTTGAGTCTCCATGTCCACGGCGGTCTGACACATTCCGTTTGATGCACACACCACTTGAAATATTCAACACTATCACTGCCTTCACATTACCTGCATGTCCAAATGGATCCCAGAGGATGTTGCTGCATAATCGTCACCGTCCTGGCAGAATAACCTCGTATCTCCCTATTTCTTGCTTTTTATGGCTTTTCAGAATATACGGCTTAGAAACGGGTGGAGTTTGACAGCAATTTTTTTTAGTCATAGTCTTTTGAATATTTTTCAATAGTCTTAGTGTTAGTCTATTTTTATTCGACTAAATATCATTAGCTTTAAGTCGACTACATCTGCAGTTAATTTAATCGACTAAATTCTACTGGATCTCTCCTCCACTAATTGCTCCCTAACATAGTTTTAATCATCATAGCTTTAGCTTTAATTTAGTTTTCATCTGTGAAATAAGGTAGTCTACAAACATTCTTCGTCATAGTTTCAGTCGATGGAATCGCCACTGGCACGTACATGTTGAGCGGTTTAAGCAAGTAATAATTGACAATGGAATAGAATCACAGACAGGGTGATTAGCCCTCTACGGGGAGCAGGGTGGTCTTCTTAATCACCCTGAACAGCTTTATTTCTCAACAATGACAGGATCATCGTTAATTACCCCGCTTATTACTTGGCTACTTAACAAAATAATTTAAAAAAGATTGAACTGCTTATTCAAAGTGACTGGCATGGTCACTTTGAATCAGAGAATGAGTGTGTAAAACTTGGAGTCCTATTTTAATAATAATGTATATGTCTTTCGGTTAATTAGTCCATATAGGAATAGTGACACTGAGGAAGTCACACTGAGGAAGGTTGTGGTGTTTGATCGGCTGCTGGGGTTTTCCAATAAGTAAGAGATCCTAAAAGGAATAAGAGAGATCTTTCCAAACATACTGTTTCTGAGAGAACCGTTTGTTGCGCCCGTGGACTGTGAACAATTCAACATGACAAGTGCTTGCATTCTCTTTTGCAAGTTACCATTTCCATCGCAAAGTATCCCATCCCAAATTATGGCCATGTCCAAAACAGGGACGCCAAGTCGGAACTGCAAGTGGTTCTAAATATTGAACCAATGACTAAATCATAAGTGTATTAAATCCGTAGGACCACAGGTACTTTTTTCCATTTCCTGAAATGGTATAGTGTTGGACATACAAGGATTCCACCTGACAGCAGAGAAAGAGAGAGAGAGAGAGAGAGGCACAGATTGCTTAATGTACATATTTTTGATTCCTAACCGTTTATATGATGTTTTAGCATAGTATCGTATATTTGTATGTCATTAAATGTCAATCAATCAATCAATCAATCAATCAGAGAGGGAGAGAGAGGGAGGGAGACTAAACCACTTCTTTCAAACAAACTAATCTTCTTCACACAAGCTCTTCAAGGAGGCAGCAGTGGGCTGCTGAGCATTCTCAAGTCTATAAGCCCTTTTAGCCATGGGCAGATTACTGGAGTATTTCCAATACTTTTACTTACTCCAATACATTTCAGGTGCAAACACTGTACTTTTACGCCACTACAAATATGTTTTAGCCATTTGAAAATAGCCGATCTACGTGCTCACAATGTGTCGCGACACATTGTGAGCATGTAGATTGGCTATTTTCAAAAGATTTGTATACATTTGGAAACCTGAAGTGTAACTTTTTGCATAATAAGTACTTTCTACGTTTGGTACATTTTGATACCACTACTTTTGTACTTTTAGTTATAAGTACATTTTGAAGTCCGGACTTTTACTTGTAACAGAGTATTTCTATATTGCAATATTGGTCATTTTACTTAAGTAAAACATGAGTATTTGTTCTACAACGGCGAGATCTGGCATTTTGCAGGAAAATATGAAAGAGAGTTGGAGAGAGAGAGGGAGGTCGGCCTAAGAGAGTGGGGGTCTGGGGGGAGAAGGCATGAAGAGCTAATTCAGAAAGCTAACTATGGAGAGATGATGAGCTGCTGATGAAAGGAGAGACCCTATCATGTATGAAGGCTGCCAGGGGAGCGCGCTGTGAACCCATCCTCTTACAGGGGAGGTGGGTTTGATGATTTGAGGAGAGAGAGAGAGAGAGAGAGAGAGAGAGAGAGAGAGAGGTGGATGTAAAGTTGCAGACGGAGGTGGTGTGAGGGAAAGAGAGAGAGAAAGCGGTAGCGATTATGTGGGGGGAGCGCGGGGGGTTCGATGGCGGGTGGAAGAGTATAGGCTGATGGTGAGCCAGGGAATTAAGCAATGTAACCGGGGAGACAGTGAAGAGATAGAAGATAGGTTTACATGCAGAATCCTGCAGTATGGTGGAGTAATGCCTATAGATTTATGTTATGTCGTCTACATATCAGTGGTTTTCAACCCTTTTCATGTCACGGTCTGTTATTTATTCGGCATTTGAGTCACAGATCACCACTTGACGAGAGTTAGCCTCTTTGAATGGCCGAAGCGTTGAATATTTTTGTTATCGTTGCATAAGATGCTGTCCACAATTCCACGCTGTTACGTACTGCTGTTGTTACCATATACAGGCAAACGTTGATCAAAATGACAATTATTCTATATTCTCTAATTACTGTACGTAGACTTCTTACTGTGGTTGAGATACGTAAGTCACGTTCCACAGAAGCAAACAAAGCCTCCATGTCGCGTGTGTTTATATACTCGGCTCAGCAGCGTTCCACAATCAGAGGTGTCGGTGTGTGACACAACAGTGTCTGCGTTTAGCGCTTCACTGTGCTCTTTAGCATGACAGCTGTTGTCACTTGTCAGTATAGTGCAGTCAGTCGATATGCATTTACAATGCCTACGCATTCATCCATCCATGTGCAGTATACATGCACAGATCTGTGTGTGTGCGTACGCATCTGCATGCGCACGTGTGAGACTGTCTAGCTCTAGCATACCACATAACTCCGTAATAAAGTGACGTTTGACCGATCAACTTCCATCTCGGCGTGGGCGTTGCTGTGGGCCGCGAGGGTGCGTCGTGCCGAGTGGAACGTGTTGTGTTTTTCACAGAGAGACACATAAAAGCAGTTAAATTCAGAGAGCACGGTGAAGTAGTATTTATAACCCACTCTGTTTGTTATCAACAGTAACTCACTTCATAACACAATCACAATCCTTTGCGGGAGGAGGGCCCTCTCTCTCTCTCTCTCTCTCTCTCTCCCCCTCTCTCTCTTTCTCTCTCTCTCAATATTCAACATTTGTACATCCCGGTACGCAAGAGTAAACCTGTTTTATTTCATCTCCTCGGCGCTATAGCAAAAAATAACAACAAAAGAAAAAATAACTAGTACAAAGTACATAACTGTACTGCTCCGAGATGCCTTTGTTTGCTATGTGCTGCCATGTGCGTTGATCCTACTTATTACACAAACATTTTATGTTTTATGTTTTATGTTCCGTGTAATGGCGTCAGTAGCATTGAACAGACAGCCATCATGCTCTTTTAGTGTCTATGGGTCACATCGTCTTTATCGGGTGGAAACCTCATGTGTCCAAAACCGTTACTTTTCACGATCCAAATTCAAAAGCGGCAAAAGTAGCAGATCTCCAAGCTAGAGATCACTAATGAGCGCAGAACAAGTTTGACACTTTCATGGCAATCAATCAATCAATCAAGCTGGTCGAGCTCCGCCCTCCTCCCTTCCCCCCACAGGGTCCCTTCAAGGGATGAATGTCAACATTGTAAATGTCAACACAAAACCAAAATACAGCCAGAGGGATGTATTTCTGCAAGGACACACACCACCACAATAATATAGTGCGGCTGATAGAGGTGAAAATATTAATATATACAATACATATATAAAAAAAATAGACTATGTTACCTAGTTTCCCATTAGAAACAAACAAACACATATGTAGAATATGGAGATAAGAGTTTCAATTTGTCACTCCTGACTGGTCCAGTCTGCTCATAACGATCCACACACTGGTCGATGCCTATCTGTCTGTCTGTGTTCCTGTCTGGCTCTCGCTGCCCGCTGGGCCCGTCGTGTTGATCAGGTGCCTGTCTGTCTGTGTTCCTGTCTGGCTCTCGCTGCCCACTGGGCCCGTCGTGTTGATCAGATGCCTGTCTGTCTGTGTTCCTGTCTGGCTCTCGCTGCCCGCTGGGCCCGTCGTGTTGATCAGGTGCCTGTCTGTCTGTGTTCCTGTCTGGCTCTCGCTGCCCGCTGGGCCCGTCGTGTTGATCAGATGCCTGTCTGTCTGTGTTCCTGTCTGGCTCTCGCTGCCCGCTGGGCCCGTAGTGTTGATCAGATGCCTGTCTGTCTGTGTTCCTGTCTGGCTCTCGCTGGTCAGATGAGGACCCGGGCAAAGCAGACCCAGGTACAGGGATATTTTCATTTGGATTTCATCAATTACAGTTCCCCCCCCCCATTCAGGACGATTCTAGCTGATTATCGATTATCGATTCTAGTTCTCCCTGATTACATTCAAACATAGATATAAATATATTATCATTGCCGTGAATGCCGAGAATAGAGCCACTTGCCCTCAAATTCTGGTGTTTACATTGACCAAAAAACACAATTTCCCCTGTAATCAAGAACTGCCAACTCTAAGAATAGGCTCTAAGTCTATGCACACTGCACAGCAACCATTTTGGAAATAACTCCTACTTCCAGGCTTCTTCCGTACTTTCTTCACAGGTGTTACCGATGATAGCCTACAAATTAAGGCTCTGTTCCATTCTGGTCAAACAGAGTCAAGGTGCTGCTATTGTGCATGTTGGCTCACTGGAAACACTCTGCTACACCAGTGGGTCTCTATTGGTGCGTTCACACGGGCAGACGCAAAGACGAATGGTAAGTTTGTATCAGCTACATGCATCATTGCCTCTTTGCATCATCATGTCGCTGGCTTCCATTGACATGACAATGAATGACAAACTGCGCTGTTGCGTCTCCCCGTGTGAATGCAACAAAAGTGTTATTGACTGGGTTCCATGGCCCTGTATGGGTGTGTAACCCTGAGAGTGTACAAATGGAACCAAATAGACCCTTACGGGTCTGTAACTCTGAGAGTGTGCAAATGTGTACAGTACACTCATATGTGTAGTTATGGGGGTCTTTGAAATAAAAATGTTTGAGAACGACTGTACACTAAAAGGAACAGAGCCTTAATTAGCATCATCGGTATCACCTGTGATGGAAGTCAGAAGAGCCCCCGGAAGTATAGGAAGAGATATTTCCAAAATGGCATATGTGCATAGAGCCTATTGTATTGAATATATAACCTGCCATTATGCTTATTCCTTGACAACACAGTGGAACACACTAGCATCCATTGAACCATGCTGGGATAATAATATTTTGAGCTGCTTGTTGTCATGTGTTATTCATAGAGGGAAAACCCACTGGACCCGTAAATTAACCATATACACATATATGCGTACATACTGTACTGTATACATGCACTCATGTGTGACACTGTCTGAACAACAATGAAAAAAAGGCTCATGCCTTTTTCATAAATTACTTTTGGACATCTGGAAAACGTTAAACATGAGCGAGTGACACATTAGCCTACTTTACCTGGGTAACATCAACTTCTGATACATACTTGACATGAAATGATAGTCCTGTACCGTCACTGTGTATCGCTTTGTTTCATTACCGCGACCGTGATAAAATAGGCTGCAGCTGTTGTTCCGCGGCTGAGCACACTTATGAACGGGTGAAGATCATAGGTTGATTCACGTTGATTTTCCAAACAGTTTCCCAGTTTCTAGGAATTACATTCTGGGCAGGCAAGATGGGCACAATCAGAATCACAAAAGGTTTTCAAAGAGATATACCTGCCAGACGAGTAGGATACAAAGGCTGCCTGAAAGGCATGCATTTGCATTCCAATGGGTGATTGAGAGTCGCGCTCCATACTACGCGCAACGGCCAATCCGCTTTGTCGTGTCGTGTTTTCAAATGGATTTGAAAATATGACGGGAAAACTTGTGATTCCCTTCTCGCGTACCAGTGGCACTTGGTTGGGAACCTCTGATTTAAGGCACTTTACTTTCATGAACTGAAGAAGGGACAAAAGGCAAGTTTTGATATTTGTCTGTTAATTTGGATTCTTAACTGATTGCTTCAACAGTTTTGTGTTTTTATTTTAGTTTGCAATATGAGATTTAATTATGATTTAAAGCTTTATTGACGCATGGTACAGGACCTTCATTTGTTTAATATAACTCTCAGACATACAACTTATGGTTGTAATTGTTGCACACATACACCCACCCTCGAGATTTATATCCATGACAATTATTTGAGCGCTTAGATGGCACCTTTCAGCACCATGGATGCTGGTTCAAATAATGACAACTCCAGCAGAGCCAGCGACAGACAGTGCCGTCATCTCGTATAAACCCTTGGTATTAACGAGAAAACTGTAGAGTCACCCGAATCCACATGTACACGTCCATTATCCATCCGTCATCCAGATGCATTAATTATATCTTCCTATTTATAGATCCACACCGCAGGGATGCATATGGGATTCCATATGGATATGACAATAAGTATTGAACACCAATGTTACGCAGTGACTGTATATACAGTACAGTATGTATCCATGATAATATCCATGGTAACAACAAGCCCTCCGCCTTCATTCACTTTCTCACATCTCAACTTTTCATAAGGCATTTACAGTCGTAAAGTTTTATTCCTCCCTTCCTTTTCGAGTGGTGCAACCACTCCAAGGAAGAGCTATGGGACTATGTGACTATGTTACTATATGTATATGTTTAGAGTACCAGTAGGGGCAAAAGTGGCGCTGTTGTGCCAGGAACAGAGAGAGAGAGATAGTGTTGCACTGTTGCCTGCTAATGAGAGAGAGAGAGAGAGAGAGAGGGGGGCAGGGGCAGAGTTGCACCACTCAGTTCACACAGGTGTGATTTTTTATTTCGTTTTAAGTTTCTCTCTCACTATAGCATGCCTTTAGGCTGCTGCCGTGTTGTTGTTGTTACGTTGAAGGACCCCATGCCGGCAAAAATTAAATTTGTGGTTGCAGACCAGAAAACCTGCAGAAGGAAGGCAGGGATTGACGTGCACAAAAAATCTCTCCAGAGTTGGAGAAAATATGCATAAAATAACTTAATTTGAGGATTAAAGTGAATGAGGAGGCAATTACCTTCCCAGCAGGGACACCAAATTAGAATGTCATGAGTCCATTTGTGGTCTGACTGAAGCCTGTATCATTATCTGTACACGTACGGTAGGTATGCTCGGCATCACTGTCTGCCATGTTGATGCTTGACGTCAATACAGCATGTATTCAACGATAGCAAAATATCGTAGCTTTTGAGTCTGAGAGGCTAAATCTCATCAAATGGTGGTCTGTGGCTCAAAAGCCCCATAAATAATGGACCTTGATATGAAAAAGGTTGAAAACCACTTCTCCAACAATATGACTCTACGTGTGGGCTATTTTGGTCCTCATGTGGGCAGTTTAAACAAAAACAAGCATACGCGCACACACATACGCACGCACGCACACACACACACATGCACGCACTAACACAGAGGGTTGTTATCAGCCAGTGAGTTGGAACAAATTTAGCTCCAGAATCGTGTTAGCCGTGGACATTTAGCTCGCCTGTGTGTGTGTGGGGGGGGGGGAGAGAGAGACCTGGGGGACATTGGAGCTTCCATTACTGGGAATAGATGGAGCGCATCGCCTAAACAGACTGCTGCATTATTCTGCACCTCCACACCCTATACCTCTTTGGTGTGTCAATATCTTGTTGTCATTTTGCATCACACCTGTCCTGCATGCTCTCCTCTTCATCACACCTGTCCTGCTCTCCTCTTCATCACACATGTCCTGCTCTCCTCTTCATCACACATGTCCTGCTCTCCTCTTCATCACACATGTCCTGCTCTCCTCTTCATCACACATGTCCTGCTCTCCTCTCCTCTTCATCACATATGTCCTGCTCTCCTCTTCATCACACATGTCCTGCTCTCCTCTCCTCTTCATCACATATGTCCTGCTCTCCTCTTCATCACACATGTCCTGCTCTCCTCTCCTCTTCATCACATATGTCCTGCTCTCCTCTCCTCTCCTCTGCATCACACCTGTCCTGCTCTCCTCTCCTCTTCATCACACCTGTCTGCTCTCCTCTCCTCTTCATCACACCTGTCCTGCATGCTCTCCTCTTCATCACACCTGTCCTGCTCTCCTCTCCTCTTCATCACACCTGTCCTGCTCTCCTCTCCTCTTCACCACACCTGTCCTGCTCTCCTCTCCTCTGCATCACACATGTCCTGCTCTCCTCTCCTCTGCATCACACCTGTCCTGCTCTCCTCTCCTCTTCATCACACCTGTCGACCCCTATCCTGTCTTTCCTCTGCAAGGACTCTGTTAAGGAGTGTGATTGACAGAGGGACAAAGGAATGCTTGTACCTATTGTATTTGCACCCATGGACCTCGTACCTCCTACCTGATGGCATTAGCCGATACTCAGGGTGAACATGGGAGGGGTCAGACACAATTTTCTTAACCTGTCCAATGGTGGCCTGCTCAAAGATGACCAGGGGGGTTATTGGAGGTGCAGACATACCCATGATCTTCCCTGCCATTTTGGCTAATCTAAGGATCTCAGATTTGTATTTTACAGTTAGGTTTCCAAAGCAACTGGGGCAGCGGTGGCCGAACGGTTTGCGAAGCGGTCTTGATATCGGAAGGTCGCTAGTTCGTATCCCCGGACCGGCACGTTAAAATTACCACCGTTGAAGTGCCCTTGAACAAGGCATTGAACCCCTACCATGAAATGTTCTATGAGCAGGGCCTGGCTGTAAACAAGTTCTTGAGCTTAGTCCAGTTACCCTGGGTAAACATAGTACCTTTCTTTCTTTCTTATACCATACCTTAGAATTAACTCTATGCTAGCTCTATAGAAGATCAGCATTATGTTTCCGCTTACACCAAAAAGTCTGAGCCTACGTAGAAAATGAAGGCGTTGGTGTACTTTTGCACACATACTTGTCACATGGGAGTGCCAGCTTATATCACAATCAATGTGCACTCCTAGATATGTGTAGGACCAAGCTCACAACGGGTTGTGAGCTTGGAGATCGACACCATCGTATGACAGACTATAAATCAAGGTTTATGCTTCCTGGCATTCATGGCTCTCTCTCTCTCTCTCTCTCTCTCTCTCTCTCTCTCTCTCTGTTTAAATACTATATTAACAGTTTACATATTAACAAAAGACCCTGAGGGCTCATTCCCATTGCCCCCCCCCCCCCGTCTCTCCCCTTTGATTGATTGATGGAATACTATATTAACAGTTTACATATTAACAAAAGGCCCTGAGGGCTTGTTCTCCTCTCTCTCTCTCTCTCTCTCTCCCTCCTACCCCCCCCTCTCTCTCTCTCTCCCTCCTAACCCCCCCCTCTGTCTCTCTCTCCCTCCTACCCCCCCTCTCTCTCTCTCTCCCTCCTACCCCCCCTCTCTCTCTCTATCTATCTCTCTCTCTCTCTCTCTCTCTCCCTCCTACCCCCCCCCCCTCTGTCTCTCTCTCCCTCCTACCCCCCCTCTGTCTCTCTCTCCCTCCTACCCCCCCTCTCTCTATCTCTCTCTCTCTCCCTCCTACCCCCCCCTCTCTCTCTCTCTCTCTCTCTCTCTCCCTCCTACCCCCCCCCCCTCTCTCTCTCTCTCTCTCACTCCCTCCTACCCCCCCCCTCTCTCTCTCTCTATCTCTCTCTCTCTCTCTCTCCTCTCTCTCTCTCTCTCTCTCTCTCTCTCCCTCCTACCACCCCCCCCTCTCTCTCCCCATCTCCCCCTCTATCCCTCCATCTCGCTCTCATTTGTTATGCAGCGCTGCCATCGCCTCGTGCAGCTCTCATTGGTCACTGTCTGTGTAGATTTCTGTTACCTGCCCCCCGGCAGACAGTGTACGTGACTGTGTTCCATTCCTCTAGCGGTGGGCGCCTGTCTGAAGAGGAGCTCTCCGCGGTGCTGAAATGCAGTGCCATGGCAGGCTGTGGTCAACAAGAGTGCACTTCTTACCCAGAGGGACTTGTTTATATCAGTGATACTTAAATTAACTGACCCGCGGCACCATTTTGATAACGGGATAATGAGATAATAATGGCCAAAACATCTTGAAAACTACCATTGAAGATCTGCAGATATTCAATGTTTTGTTTTTGTTTTCTTTTGTTTTTGTTTTCTGGGCAGGATTGGTGCCCTGGGGCCTGTTCCACGAAACTTGGAATAACTAATCCAGGATTTAGGCCCAAATTTAAAATCCTGGTGTTTACAGCCTGGTTTATTCCCTTCCACTAAAGCCAAGCGAGGCTTAGAATGGGCGGATTTAGCGAGCCAGGATCATAAAGCCTGGCTGAATAGACAGCTTGGCTGCTGGACTATAGACCTGAGACCAGATTCTACAAATGTCTACTAAATCATGTTTTCTGAAGAAGAAAAAAAAAACTATTTTTCTGTATCAGTATTCAGTGGACAGTGGTGGTACTCAAACTATTTCAAGGACCCCAAAAATGTTGTATGTATTCGGCCGCCGATCCCCATCTGAAAATATGTTGTAGTTTAGATAAAAACATTAGCTGTGAAAGAAAATATAATTAATGATTTGCACCACATTTTCATCTTTAAAAAATGAGCAGATCTACAAGCTTGTAGCGTGGCACTCTGTGCCACACTATACGCTTGTAGATCTGCTATTTTAAACGCTAATGCGACACGGATGCGTTCCCGTCCTAAATGTGTTAAGAGAGATCCTCCGTAATGAGTCGTCCTCTGACAGGAGGTGATGTGCTCTGAAGACGTATGGATCACACGCAGGCGGCAGATTACTGGAGGACATGCACAGATCTGTCTGGAGAGCCTAATTCCATTCCTTAAGTGTTGCACTTAAACCCAATTTCCGCCAGCATTAATTAATCCCTCGATAGCGTATTGCCAAGGTTTTATCGCGCGTAACACTTACTTTGAAGAGCCAAATATCCTAACCGCATGTTACAATGACAACATGCTGTGTGTGGTGTCTTGACTGGTTGTTGTTGTCCCACTTTGAGTGTTATGCTAACGAACGGTAGCTAACGATACGATCGGATAAAAACATGGATTAAAGAATATAAACCCTGGAAAACGTGTCTGGCAGGCTAGGGTACTAATTTAACCCTACGGTTTCGCAGGGTTTGGCGTACTCCGCTATTTATTTGTACTTTACTTGAGTATTTCCAATTTCCAATACTTTTACTTCTACTCCACTACATCTCAGATCCAAATATTGTACTTTTGCTCCACTACATTTATTTGAAAACTTTAGTTACTAGTAAGTTTCTTAGATTATTATTACAAAATATACATTAACCACTTCAGCCCTATATACTTTTCGGATTTCGGTCATTTGAAAATAGCCAAACTACAAGCTCATAATGAGTCACGATGCAACGCATTGTGAGCTTGTAGATCTGCTATTTTCAAGATATTTATCATACTGAACAAATGAGTATTCCTACACTTATTATTGATACTTTTACTTAAGTAAATCATGTGGGTACTTTTTTTCCGCACTGCAAGCGAAGCGATGCGAGCGAATGGAATCTAATGAAGATGGAATCTAATTAGAATCCATGCTTTTCAATGAGACTGTTCTGCTGCAAGCGACAACGCGTCATGCAGCGACGTCATCCACCTCTCCTATGTTTACTTGCAGAGCCTCTATTTGAGCGAGGTTTCGCGGCCATGTCCTGCCACCAAACACTTTTATTGAATGAGATCTACACGCTACTATTTATTGGTTATTTGATTGGTTCAGGCTACGTCGTAACGCAATCACTGACGCTCTATATCAGGACAGTTCTTTGCGTGATATCACTGTCGGAGTGTCGGAACATTCACTCCTTGGCTGTGCACAGGAGGTGTAATGCAGCCTGCAGGTTAATGTCCCAATAAAGTAAGTAAGCCTTGCCGAGCCATGAGGCCCATAGGGCAGGAGCCAATCTCCTGTTTCTGTTAGTGAGGCAGCTTTGATGTATAAGTACCCCCCCTGGACATGACGCTATAGTATGTCGCAGGGACCCCAATCCAACCCTTGATGCTGAGTGCCAAGCAGGGAGGCACTGGGTCTTTGGTATGACCCGGCCGGGGATTGAACACCCGACCTCCCAGTCTTAGGGCGGACACTCGAAATACAAGGCTCCAATACTGATATAATATTGATTTCAGAGGTTACAAAAATGTTTCGATATTGTACCTTTTGTTAAAGGCGCAGTGAAATGAAAAATAAGTTTTTCACACTTTTAGACCATATCCGTGGTCATCATATGGGCATACCTAACAATGGATGCCAAAACAATGGGAAAATTCTCATTTCTGTGTGTTTTTATATCAAAGGTCCATAAAAACGATTGTATTATTTATTTATTAAAACGAAAACGTGCTGCGTGATGACGTGTAGAGATACACATCGATAAAAGCCAATAAAAATGAAGCTCACATGTTTAATTCCCCATGTCTGCGAATCCATGCAACACAGCTGCTTCTGATTACAGATTTCTCCGTTTTTATTTCCATTCAAGATAACATTCAGACAGTGTATTACTCGGTTTCAACTTAATCATCACGCTAAAATATGTTTCTGAAAACATTATAGGGTAGAAATAAGCCACATAACAGTAAACTGGTTGTGCTGGGCGACCGTCTGATTTATAAACAAACAACACCACGCTGTTGCGCATAGCATTAGCCACCGTCCCTAGCTACCGTCCCATCGCCTGAAGGGATGCGACACTCTGATTGGTTCAGAAACTTCAGACCGGTGTTTCATGTGGAAACACCATTTTCATGTTGTTCACCATTTCCGTTTCACTGCGCCTTTAATACCTTGACTGCCCACCGTCAGTTAGAACCAGTACATTGCTTTGTTTCTTCAGGACTCTTTTCAAGATAGCACAGTCCCTGTGTGCAGATAGCACAGTCCCTGTGTGCAGATAGCACAGTCCCTGTGTGCAGATAGCACAGTCCCTGTGCTTGACCGGATGTAGCATAACGGCTAACCAAATCCATCGCGGGAGGATCGCCGACCACCCCAGGCATAAATGATTTTACCTCAACTAGCGATGGGACCGCGATTGGTCGTCGTTTAAACGGATGCCTGGCTATTAAGACTGCCGGAGTAAATAAATTTAATTCCTTTCTGTTTTTCCTTAACTTTTAAGTAGTCACAGCATATTTATCGCCACTTCGATTGATCCCCTGAACCCCCTTTAGCAACAAAAAAAGTCAAATCGTCCATGTGTTCAATATTTGGCGTCCGTTGAAAATACCATCCTGGCAAACGCAGAAGTGGAATGATACAGTAGCCGAGACAAAGTCATTTCAAAGAATGTTTTTTTTTGCGATCACGTGAATTCCTGTTAGAGTAGTAGTTTCAATGAGAGTCAAATGGTATGGCCGACTTTAGCATCAATGTGCAATATCTTCAGCTGGTTGGTTGTATGGCGAAACACCAACACACCATAATTCTACGTATTGTGCTAATTGCGTGGGTGTGGATGTGGTGTGTGTGGGGGTGGGGGGGGGGGGGGGTTCCTTTCACGCTGTTAAACACAAATCGCATTTTAGGATTTAGGACCTTTTTTTCCAGTTGTGCACATCCATGCATTGTAAGCGCCAGACACACAATAACTACAGGCTTTAGCAGGAGTTCTTTAGCTGGAGCTCCAGATGAGGAGCCCAGCGTGAACAAACGCCGCAAACATGGGTGTCAAATGGTTTATGGGGCAATATGAATGCACACAGCATTAGGGAAATAAGATGAGCAGCGTATTAGCGGTTTTGGGGGGATGTGTGTGTGTGATGGGGGGGGACGGGACGGGACTCCCCGCAGTGTGATTTAGCCATGGGCTGGCTGCCTGTCAACACACTGTCGTTGTGACAACCAGCAAATCCACAGTCACCTCCTCGTTCCATATCATTAGACCTGACCTGTTATAGGTGTGTGTTGTGTGTGTGTGTGTGTGTGTGTGTGTGTGTGTGTGTATACGGAAGGAGAGGATAGAATGCCCTAGAGATTAGAGAATTATTGATTAGCCTTTGCAGTGCCCCTCTCTCTCAACCCCCCTCCCTCTCTCTCTCTCTCTCTCTCTCTCTCAACCCCCCTCCCTCTCTCTCTCTCTCTCTCTCAACCCCCCTCCCTCTCTCTCTCTCTCTCTCTCTCTCAACCCCCCTCTCTCTCTCTCTCTCTCTCTCTCTCAGTTTATTTATAGGGTTTTCCACACAAGGCACAGTGTTCTTGCTCTGCTCAGCTCCACAGCTCGGTGCCTACAGCAAATCTTGTCATTTTAGTCATACTCCTTTGAATAAAATTTCAATTAGTTTTAGTCATCATATTTTAATAATCTGAAATGTTTTAGTTTTGGTCAATCATAAGATGTTAGTCGACTAAATCGCATTTTGTAATGCCTGATCGTCTATTTTCAGAACACAACGCAACCAAACATAAAATGACTTGTCTTTTAGGTCCTAACATTTAGTTTGTTGACAATAAATTGTCCCTATATTTAGTCATAGTCATGTCATGCAGCTCTTCATAAGCACACAGATCACACAGCATCAAAGTGATGAGAACAAGCACATTAAGGCAATGAGCCAAGCTGCTCTCACGCTGCCCCATTTATTCCTTTCCTTGTCCGCAGCAGCATAAACACTCCATTACTGTGCCGACCCGTGGCACATGTTTGGACTGAACATACTAGCGTAAACGCTGTGGAATGATCTCAGTTTCAGTCATCATAGCTTAGTTGGTATTTAGTTTTCGTCAGTGAAAAAAAGTAGTCAGCGGACATTTTTCGTCACAGTTTTATTCGACGAAATGAACACTGCCCCCATAGCCCCCATCTTTTTAGGACATTCTGGAATTAGGAAGAAGTGTACACTGTGCTTTTCTTGTCAAAACCTATGCTGGCTCTCATTCTCTTTTCTTCTTTTGACAGAACAGCCATTTTTGTCTGTCGCGGGGAGAGAGAGAGAGGGGGGGGGGGGGGATTGTGCCATTCTGATGGTGACAATGTGGAGTGTGATTAAACGGGGCAGTGGGGAGCCGATGGACAGATTGCATGGAGGGAGGCAGCAGGCTACTCCCCTCACATGCCCCCCTGTAATCAGTGGTGGAAAACAAGCAGTGTACAGCATTCACTATCCAGTGCATGCAGGCGAAGGCAACCTTATAGGCACGGGGCACAGTGGAGGGTAAACACTGGCACATTGGCATGTGTGTAAGAGAGGATTTTAGAGGATTTAAAAACAAATGTAATCAATGAAATGACCTAACATGGATATAATGTAAATGTGTACTTTCAGATATTTACCACTTGACCCTTCAATACTTTGCAAACTTGACCTTTAAAACTTTAACTGCCCACGCAGCGTCAGTTGGATTGTCAGCTATTTGGGGCTTCAGAGCCCTTTTTCAAGGTGACACAGTGACTCCATCTTGTAGATAGCATAGCATCAAACGAAACATTCGTGGGAGGATCGCCGACCACCCGAGGCATGAATTCTACCATGACTAGTGATGGGCCATCAAAAACACTGTTTTGATTAGAATTGTAATCTGTGATTTAGATTCAGAGATATCAGCGTTAGAAGATTTTTCCTCCCGTCCGCTATAATGGAGGGAGACGAACCAACCAGAAGTGGTTTTGGAAGTTGCACAACAGACACGGTCAGACTGTAGTGTTTAGCTCGCTGATATCAAATAATTAAAAAGCTTAAAATATGGAACATCTCCGTCCTGGGCAGTCAACAGATGGGCTTCAAAAGATGGAGTTTCCGTCCTGAGCAGTAAACGATCGCACCACAGCATGTTGCTTTGGACTGGTGTTGGTTCAAGTGGTTAACGTAAAAAAAGAAGCTCCTATCACACAAACATTTGGTGGCAGTTGAATCTTATCCCTGCCACACACATACTGTACAGTATACCAGCACAGTGTGAACAGAATAACCCGTTCAAAGTGACGCTGCGTGGAGTGGCTGTGGAGAAGGATCTGTCAAAAGTCTTGTCTGTTTTATAAAGCAGAAGGATCAGACGTCCTCGCTGTTAGCCAGCAGCGTGGTTCCTTTTGAGGTCTCCTGTGGAGCATGGAAAATTATGTAATATGGTCGATGAACATCATATTGAGTGAATGAGGGCAGCTGCCAATGCTATCGACGTGTCGGAAGGTATTTGGACAACCGATTATTGGCACGACTCCCATACCCGCCACGGGAGCTCAACTGATCCTTTCAGAGACCATGGACATTATAGAACGGTGCAGTAGGCTACAGAAGTACTACTGTTCTCAAAGTGGGGTCCAGGGACCGCCAGGGGTCCTTAGGTTGGTTCCAGGGGGTCCCTATCCAGCATAATTAGTTAATTGTGTTAATTTTGACAGCAACATAATTTTTTGTCACTGTATTTTTAATAACATTGAATTTAGTTTTCTTGTCAATCGGCCCTTGACAAGAAACGTATGGGCCTTGATGGCGTCGTAATGGCAGATTTTACACTTTGTTGCTGAACGTCGGCGAACATCTTTCGTCATAGTTTTAGTCGACAAAAATAACATTGTTCTAAGCCCTCTGCAGAATATTGTGTCCCTAGCCTGGAGACTTTGGGGTGGGAGGATAGAATATCATCCAAGGCTGAGTGCCAACATCTTCCAGACATCAGTAGTGAGACAACATTAAAAACTAAAAAGTATGGAACAATTTGTCAGTGCTTTTTGCTACTGCCAGAATTGCTTATCCTTTTTATCACAGAACATCAAAGCCCCGGAAGGAATCGTATTTCCTTTTTCCTTCCCAACACTGCATCCTCATAATAGCTTTGAAAGAAAATAAAAAATACAGTATACTACGCTGAGAGACCTGTCTATAATTAAAAAAAAATAATGACCCTGTTCTGTGTACTGACCAAGACCTTCAGATAGAAATGCTGGCTTATTAGTACTAGACTAGTGCCCGGCTGTAGAGCACCGAGTCAGTAATGGGCTGTGGAACGCGTGTGTGTTGAATTTAAAGTCGGTGGGGCTAACGGTTCTTGACTTATGTGCATTACACCCGTATAGACGTACGTATGTACAGACAGACGTGCAGACAATTTATAGATACATTTGTTCCTGCAACAGGATAAGTGTGGATACAGTACTGTATCTCTTTCTTATGCGCCTCACAATATTTGTGTAATTGCTCCACACCACAGTAGCTCCACATATTTGCTATATTTTGTTAAAAGGTTAAAGATCTATTTCTGATATAGTAATAATCGCTAGTGAATGTTTGTTCACAGGAGTCGCCCAGTCTCTCCAGCTCTCAGCTCTAATAATTTCAGCCAACTAGAAGATGCACATTTATCAGCTTCATGTTTATCGTGTAACAGTTCCAATTTAGTTTGTTCAACTTTGTGTCATCACTTCCAATTTCATTTGTTTAATATGTGTATCCTGTGTCCTTAAAATAAAATTGGTATCCTGACCTGAAAATGCATCTTCTGTTTAACACATACAGTAGGATGCTAAAGACGAGTATACCAGTTTGTCTTATGCGGGAGTATTTACGTTTTAAGCAACTCGCCCTAGTCACTGGAGCACAAGCCACATACAACACCACCCTCCTCTATAATAGAGAAAAGAAAATCTCTCTCTCTCTCTCTCTCTCTCTCTCTCTCTCTCTCTCTCTCAATAATTCAGAAAACAACTAAATGCACGGAGGCAGAGGGACACACATGCAGGAGGACAGACTGTAGGAAGTGTGAGAAATGGTTTAGGTGGGAAGACGACAGTGACAGTTTTGACAGCTGTGTAAAAACAGTGAAGTAGTTTACTTCTACAGAAGAGGAAAAGAGAGTCAGCTGAGGATCATCTTAAGACTGTTTCACAGCCTTCAAGGGCGGTCCACATTCTGAGAAGGCTCTGCTATATTGGCACGTCAGTGGGAGAGGCCCAAGCCTTGTCATTGAGCAGTGATGATTTTGACAGCAAATTCAGATTTAGTTATAATCTGAGTCATAGTCTCTGGAATGAAATTCTGTTATGTTACAGTCATTTTTGTAGTCACATGAAATGTGTTAGTTTTAGTCAACTAAATGTCATAAGATTTTAGTTGATTAATGTAGTTGATTTGTCGACTAGATAGTCGACAAATTACATCTTCAACTTGTGATTTAGTGAAAGACGTAGTTAAGGTTTTTCATTCCTAATTGTAGTTATAGAGGGCAAGTATAATGTGTTAAGCTTAAGGTGTATTAAGTCTTTTTAGCCATGAACCTTGTGAGTAGGCCTACTTTTACCACCACATGCGGGCATAATACGGACACATCAGATTTAGCGTATTTAGACACAGATGTGTTGTGCCACAAGAACAAGATCCAAGTCATCTGAATCCTTGAGATCATAATTAAAACGTTAGATTTACACTGAGTGTGTGTGTGTGTGTGTGTGTGTGTGTGTGTGTGTGTGTGTGTGTGTGTGTGTGTGTGTGTGTGTGACTGTGTGTGTGTGTGCGTGCGTGCGTGCTTGCATGCGTGCGTGTGTGCGTGCGTGCGTGTGCAGAGAGAGAGAGAAAGAGAGAGAGAGAGAGACGGATAATGGGCCATAATGGGTTGGGGAAAACATTAAATGTATCAACCCATTTATTTACTGGCTGGCAGCTGTGTACGGTAAACCAAAGCCAAGATTGTGCCTCAGCGACAAACCAAATGGACATGGCATTTTTTGAAACACGAGAGCCTGTATAACATCAAGTAAAAGCTATCATCATCCTCTGGACAGAAAGGCTATAGCTACTGCATTTCACGTAAACTCCTGGCATCCCTATTTCTATGGGAATGACATAATGAGGGCAAATAACTTAAATAATACAAAATAATATGCGAACATTCAGCCAAAAAATAGATGGCAGCCACATTTGTTTCTTCACCAGACGATAGAGGAGACCCACTTCCTCCTCCCAAGACATCCTTTGTTTACATCTTCCCCGAAAAATAATAACATCTGTGGGTCTCGGAAGGTTTGTTAATTAATTCCTGGCAGTCAGTGTGTTTAAAGCAATTCCCTTTCTCCATCCATCCATTCACACACACAAGTTGAGGCAGAATCTATAGTGCCTTTTCCTTCCCACAGTATAATTGTGTGCAGTCAATGAAGTCATACACTTTTGTTCAGTACACTTTAGCTCGCAGCCACTTACTGTATACTCCAGCCTTGAACCCTATATTCCTGTCTAACCCATTTAAACCGGGAAAAACATCCATGTCATTTATGATTTATTTTGTGTGTTTGGCTATTAAAAAAATAGCAGATGTACAAGCTCGAAGCACGCCACTTTGTGCCGCGCTGCGGGCTTGTACATCTGCTATTTTTGTAAAATATGTGTGTAAAAAGAAAATAACTAGTGATTTAGAAGGCATTTTGCAGAATCGGCCTCGGGTCTTAAAGGGCTAATAAAGGGGGAGTGAGCTGACTGTAAAGGCTGAGAAGAAGATACTGTATGGGCTTTTGCACTTTTTTTTATTTATTTTTACTGTGGGAAGTAGGTCAGTGGCTAGCTGGATATCTTAACTCACTCTGCTGCCTGCAGTGTGTCGCTGTCCATGGTGCTGAATTCTCTGTGGCTTTGCCCAGGCTGCAGTTTTGTTTCTCACATCCCATCGTTAAAGCTGACCGACTGTTACTTTGCGAGTGATAAGATCTCCAAAAGTAGCTTATCTTATCTGTGGGCGCTGCAGGGGGCATGTTCTCACCTCTGCGGCATCAGCGCCCATACCCTAGGTGGGGTTGCCGAAAGGGCCTTTCTGTGTGGAGTTTGCATGTTCTCCCCGTGTCCCCTATGGTAGGTACACTCACAAAAACCATGCAGTAATCCTGGTCTCTAAACTGCCTCCCACTGGCCAGCCGGGGCGCTTGCTGGAGGGGAAAGGAACTGGTTGGTATAATGTGTTCCTTCCACACGCTATCCTACCAGGGAAACGCTCCACACGGTGACACACTATGGGCTTTTATATCTACCAGTGTTGTTTTTACCAGGCTTTTTAAAATGTAGTCAGTCTTAGTCTTTTGGACGAAATGCTTATTTGTTTTAGTCACATTTTAGTCATTGCTATCCTTGATAGTTGTAGTCTAGTTTTAGTCAACAAACACTCCAAAAGGTTTTAGTCCAGTTTTAGTCAAAAATAAAAGATACATTTTATTGTTGAATAGATATCTTAAATTATATATTTTATGACTGCGCTATCTGTCATTATGATGACAGATTCAATATATCTCAGTTTGAAGATTCAAATTATTAACTAGCCTATCAATACCTTATAATTTCCTATTGTTAGCTTGTAGAACTGTTGGTCTGTTCATTATAAGTTGAACAAAGTACTTTTAACTGTTGCTGTTTACTGTCCCTTTCACGGAGTGCAGTGCTAAGTGCTCCGCCTCCTCTCTCATTTTCATGAAACTTTGTTAGTCACCAAAATGTTTGGTCAAACCATGTGACTCCCATTGGAAAAGCATTGTGGTGGCCCAAAAAACAAAAAAACAACGAAACATTCGCTTGATTGGTGTTTGGTACATGTGAATGAGGCCTAACTAGTCTCGTCTCGCCAATGATAACACACACGTTTCGTCATATTTTAGTCATCAAGCAGAGCAGCAATTAGTCCTCCAAAAAGGGGCGTTGACGTCGTCATTTACGTTATTGTCATGCCTGACGAAAACAACACTGATATCTGCTTGAGTGGGAGGAGGGGGCTTAAGGAGAGAGAAAGTGGAGAAGAGCTTCCTTGGGTTAGAAGTACAGGATTGGATTTTGGTGTGGTAGAAAGAGGTTTTAGCAGTGGTTAGTGAGAGGGAGAAGGCAGAGAGGAGTGAGTGAAAGTGGGAAAGGTCATCAGGTAGCTTTGTCTTGCGCCACTTTCTTTCGGCTGCCCTTAGAGGTGTTCGTTCAGATCTGAGAGTTTCAGATAACCAGGGAGCCGGTGGACATGAGCGAGCTGGCCTGGATGAGAGCGGGCAGTGTTGGTTGAATGCAGATGAGATAGAAGAGAGGAAGGATGAGGTTGCAGTGTCAGGTGAGAGAGAGAGGAAGGACTCCAGGGAGGGTAGAGAGGAGAGAATAGAGGATGAGAGGGAGGTTTAGTGACTTGAGATTGCGTCGGGTGGTGATGTTCGGAGGGTTATTAGGTTTGGGCGGGAGAGTGGAGAGAGAGAGGGAGAAGGTTCTGAAGTGGTGGTCAGACATAATTAAGGGGGTAACAGAGAGTGTAGAGGGAGAGCAGGCTCTGGAGAACACAAGGTCCAAAACATTACCAGCCTTGTGAGTGGGAAGGGAGGGAGATAGGGAGAGGTCAAATGAGGCCAGAAGGGATGTAACGGGAAGATACTTCGCTGGTGTAGGTACTGTAGGTTGAAATCACCATGTGTTCCCGATTTTAATATGTTAACATGAATGGACGACATTGTGCCAAGAGACGAGTGTTACGGACTGTTCTGAAGTCTAGGGGTTTACTGCCCGTAATATGCATGAAAGATCAACACCGTTCATAAAAGAGTATTTGTTTTAATACTCAAGTCAAAATAAGTTAGCGAATGAACCCTGCATTACTGAATGAACACTTACATGACAGAAGAGTGATGAATGAAGTGAACTAAAGAAAAGGCAATGATGGCCAGACGATTAACCCTCACTAGATTAATGATTAACCCTCCCTGTCTGTCTAACAGACAGGCAGGGACAAAACTATAACTGAACCCTAACACACAGAACAAACACTCCTTCCCGACGGGAGTGAACTTAAAGACAAGCAGAACGAAACACATGGCGTAGGCGGCTGGAGGGAAAGCCACACGTAGCAGTGTTCCCACCCCGAAGTCCAGGCATGGAATGTCTTTTATAACCAGGGGCCTGTTCCACAAAACTTGGATTAACTAATCCAGGATTTAGGCCAAAACCAGGCTTTTAAAATCCTAGTCTTTACAGCCTGGTTTATTCCGTTCCACTAAAGCCAAGCGAGGCTTAGAATGGGCGGATTTAGCGAGCCAGGATCATAAAGCCTGGCTGAATAGACAGCCTGTCTTTTTGTCTCTAGACCCATTTGGTGGAACACAGATTTACTGATCCTCCTTCTTCATGGGGTATTATGGCAGTTTGCATCCTTAATAGTTGCATTACTGCCCCCTTCTGTATATCTCAGTATCTTTACTAATCTATTCAAGACTTACTGATACAAGGACTTAAGCTTCTAAAATAAATACTGCTGCTGTAATTAAAGAGAGACCATACTCTCAATAGTGGATAGACTGATTGATTAACTACCCCAAAAATATAGTTTACATTTTACCACTACTATTAACTTAAAACAGAATTATTAATACTAGTCCTTACCCGTTCTGAATATATGAACAGCAAATATATATATATATATATATATATATAGAATATTAGTGGTCCATGACATGAAAATGATGTTTGACAGTCAGCAATATTGTTGCTTATTCTAGATGTATTTTCGGATTTTCTGACTTTATCTGGCCTGTTAACATTTTCAGAGACCTGGTTGCTTGTTTCCCTCTCAGTCAATGTGGCAACCCTGGTCATTGCAGTGTTGATGATGTAGCTTAGCACACAACAGCTAGGACGATGTAGCAGCCTGCTGGCGTCATGTTTAAAAGTATTGTGCGCAATTTATGTCCCCGAATGTATGGATATGGACTTATGGCTCCAATGGAGCCATTTCTTTAGTAGAAGTAGAAATTTAACGTGTTGCTGAGTGTTTACCGTCGCGCGCGCGTGCGCGCACACACACACACACACACACACACACACACACACACACACACACACACACACACAACGCCTCCTGGCCTGAGGGGGTTGGAGTGATGTAAAAACAATATTTGTACAGTGAAATACATCGGTAAAATCGGTAAAATGTAGCCTAGCTGGATTGTGGGATCGTGCAGATTTTTTTTGCCATGGAGAGATGTGTGCTAATAGTGTGGCTCGGTCGGAGATAGACCACAACGGCTGTGCTGTCTATTAGGAGACACACACGCAGCGCCAAATTGTATAGGGCACATTTTGTTGTGTTGCAGCGGTAGCTAGAGGAAGCATGCCAGTGGGGTAACGGTGATAACGGTGGCCTGTGATGCAGGTGTCGCTAAGGGACGGAGGTGCGAGGTTAATTCACTAATAAATTATTATTATTATTAATCATTAATGTGTCAAATGGTGAAAAGGGCTCCGTTACGCCCTCCATATAATTATGGTCCATGCATGTGTGAAAAGTGGGAGTGATTTGTGCAGTTAATGATGAGATAACGCGCTGTCAGTGACATTCAGACAGACAGACATTCAGACATTCGCTGAATTATTATTTAGATTGTAAGCATAATGATATTGTCGCATTGTGATATTTGGCCAGCCCATAACTCCCTCCTCTTGAGGGAGCTACCTTTGGGGAAGGGGGTTGTTGTCCAGACAGGGGCCAGACTGGTGAACAGTGGGTCATGGGTTCAATAGTGGGTGAAACGTTACAATGGTAATATGTTGTAAAACAATGAGTAATGGTAATATTTAGTGGTTTTCACTTTTATAATATAATATAATATAATATAATATAATATAATATAATATAATATAATAATTATTCTTAACCACGCACTTGCACGACAGCAAACCTATTCTGGGGAACATTCACCAAAAGCAGCTGATCTACAAGCTCACAAGCTGTCATGATGTTGTGCAGCCTAGATATATTTTGGTTCTTTGATTTTATATAGTGCTTAAATTAGTCCTTAATGCAGACCGATAAAAATAAGGCAACATAAACCTATACTAATTGAATAAGTGTGGAAAACTTAATTGGTTTGTGATCAGTTTGACTGCTTAATGAACAGTCACAGGATTAGGTTAAACCTAGGTTAAGCCTGGTCCGGAGCAGGCTAAATCCAAAGCATTAGTTTCCATGGTAACTAATGTAGCATCACTTTCATGAAACCGAATCAAGCCTCAACATATCCAGGTTAACTGGTTAAATTAATCTGGCAAGATTAACCAGCTTTCATGAAACCGGTTAATCGCTGATCCAGGATATATTAAACCAGGATATCTGTTAAATCCCGGCTTAATCTCTTATCCAAGTTTTGTGTAACGGGTCCCAGGTAGCCAAGCCTCTGAGGTGCCGTAGGACTGGTTAGCCAATAGGATCCAAGCATCCTGAGGATCCTCTCAAGGTGACAGCTCATTAGGGACACATCACTCATCATCTGCAGGGGACAAAAGCAACACACAGTACCAGGCAAGAATAGGCGCTCCTATGACCTAGTACAACTAAGCAAGCAAGGGGCGACTGTGGCTATTCCTACTAATCCAACATAATAACAAAAACAGCCAGCGGCTGTTACAACGAGTTCAGGTGTGGCTTCAGATTTAATGAAAGCCACACATTATCACTGAAAGGCAGTGTAAACAACTTGTGTTACACACTGCAATGTTGTGTCTCACATAATGCTGCACCCGAACCAGTCCGACCAGCACAATAACTACTGGCAATAACGTTGGAACAGAATTGAATGGAATTGAATGAACTATGGTGAGATGAGAAATGCACTCACAGGTAATAATAAATAACGTGACATACTGTATACAGCACCGATAACAATATAGGAATATGGATGAATCCCTTTGGGACGTTACACAAAAGCTGTGGCATTCCTATTTATTTAAACCAGAGCACATACGTATCTCCACCAGCCTGGGTGGCCTACCCATGGGACTGTGTTTAGACTAGAGGCATACTTTGACATGCTGTACATGACAGAGTGGCCGGTAGAACCGCTGGATGGGAACCGTGAGATCAATCCCCGATTCCTCCCGATGTGCAGCTTGGTGCCTTGCATGGTTTCCCCCGCCAGCAGTGTATGAAACTGTACTAAGAGGCAGTGGCCAGTGGTGGATAGTAACACCGTAGGATACATTTACTTAAGTACTTTACTGAGTATGTTACATTTTCATATTTACTATATCTGTTTAGACGGGACAGCGCACATTAATGAACATTCAATACATGAACGTGAATTAAATCGACTGAACATGATCTCATGGATACATGCCGGATTTAGCTACAGAAGCTTGTGTGTGTGTGTGTGTGTGTGTGTGTGTGTGTGTGTGTGTGTGTGTGTGTGTGTGTGTGTGTGTGTGTGTTAGCTACAGACTGGTGGAATACATGCACTATAGGGGCGTCATTGCCTCATTTAACCTCAATTTCAGTTCTTTTATACACATTTTCTCCATCTCTGAAAGTGTTTTGCAGATTGGCGTTGAGTGCACATTTCTGTCTGCATTCTTTCAAGGATCCACTTTCAACCTCACATCCCTATTTTGAGCATTGTTCAAAAATAGTCGGACACATTCGAGTACTTTTTCTTATTTTGATATTTTATATTATGATCCAAATACTTGAAATTGTAGCCTAATGCAAATTAACTGCTTCCTAACCACTGTTAGGAAGCAGTCAGAAGTGTGTGTGTGTGTGTGTGTGTGTGTGTGTGTGTGTGTGTGTGTGTGTGTGTGTTTGCGTGTGTATAGTGCCTGTTTTTATTGCTTCACTTGATGACATTGACCATCAGTAATGATTCCACCAACAACACAAATCAAAGGTGGGCGATGTCTCTCCTTTAATGGCTGTCTGGGAAAATCCCACATTATTGAGTTTGAACGTCTAAATGAATCCGCTTAGTTTTATTCCATTTGCATTACTTGTCTTCTCTTAGCGGTCCGTTATGGTGCCGTGCTGGTGTTTCATTCTGTCTTGTCTTCTCTTAGCGGTCCATTATGGTGCCGTGCTGGTGTTTCATTCTGTCCTGTCTTTAAAAAAAAGAGACATAGAGTCGAGGGTGGCTGCGCAATTACTGCTAAAGTGAGAGTTAACAATAAAAGCTTCGCAAAATCTATTAGCGGGATGAATTGAGCGTGTGAGTTTTCAGGATGTGTGCGTGGGCTGCTGGAGTGCACAGCGAGGCTCGGAGCACAATGGGAACACGTCCATAAGCCATTAAGACCCGAGGAGCCGATTCTACAAAATGTCTTCTAAATCCTAACAGTTTTCTGAAAAGCCTGTGTCTATACAGTTTGTCCAATTGTCCATAGTGCTCAAACTGTTTCACGTCAAGGACCCCAAATATTATATGTACGGTATTTGGCCGCCGGACCACCATCTGAAAATGTCTTGTTACAGGGACCCCCCAGAAGCAAAGATTTTAGTTAAAACGTTCACTGCGAAAGAGTGTGTGTGTGTGTGTGTGTGTGTGTGTGTGTGTGGCTAAAGTTTTAAACAATGGTTAAAACTTAAAAGTGGTTAAAAGCTAAAGCGACATAGATGCGTTCCAGGTTGTAATGGTTTAAATATAACAACTGCATTGTGGGGCCTGGCAGTGAGTCAGTCAGGACATGCAGGGAGACAGAGCCGTCATCTGGCAAGAGAGGAGGAAGGATCAGTCTCTATCAATCAAATGTTTTTTTACTTAAGTAAAAGTACCAATAAGGCAATGGAGAAATACTCTGTTACAAGTGAAAGTCCGGAATTCAACATTGACATGAGTAAAAGTAGAAAATGATTGGTATCAAAATGTGTGTGTGTGTGTGTGTGTGTGTGTGTGTGTGTGTGTGTGTGTGTGTGTGTGTGTGTGTGAGAGATAAGGGCTAAAACAAATACAATTCTGCCTAAAAAAGCCTTACAGTATATGTACTTGCAGAGGCACAATAAGACAACCAATAAACAGGGCTTGAATGTCCATAAACATAGTCTTTAAAAGCCAATTCAAGGGCTATCCAGTTTGAAACATTTTGCAGGTCATTTCTACAATCTCTGCTGGCTGCAGACTGAGCAGACTGCACAATACAGCAGACCAGGCATGCGACCACAGACACAGACAGGGGGTACAAACCAAGGAGAGTTTTTGTACATCAACACAAACCAATTAATAGTTTGACAGCTCTGTAAAGTTTAAATTGGAATGTCACTTTTTGTCGGGATAGAAATGACCTCTTATCTCCATATAGTCTAACTTTTTGTGTGGTTTGTTTCTTCTTTTTTTTTTACACAAATTAAAGCCCTACTTGATCATACTAACTAACTACAGTGTCACAAAATGGCTCAGGGGTAGAGTGGTCGGTAGAGGGGCATGAACATGAGGTTCCCACTTCCCAGTTCAAACTCTGCCATCTGGTAGCAGTATATACAATATTATTAACATACTCATTGTGTTTCTTATTTAGGCTACATATTTGAATAGATATAGGCATACGAGATCCCTGCTGTGTGAAGGGACAGGTTATAATTATACAGACATGCAAAAGTGTAGCTTTGTCCTATGGGGGGTCATGTCACCCGATGCGATATTTCTGACGGACCGTAATGACATCATGCTGCTTGCAGGCGAGCTGCACGCATGCACGGTCATTCTCAACTAACTACAGATGGGTTTCCTCCGAGGTGGAGGACACGACCTTGTGGTCTTAATCTGTAATCAATGCATTTGAGTTACTATAAAATAAGGCTGCTGGCTATATCTTACACTCACTGTTAGGAGTATTTGTGTTTGTTTTCTTGATTGGTCAGTCACTATTAGATTTGGGGTAATACATTAAACAGATCAGCAAATACTACTCTTAACAGCCAATATATTTATTTTTTCTATGGTCTATAATCTCATCAGGTGAATGTTCATATCTTGCCTAATGAGTATAGCTTTGTACTGATTGAGTAAATGAGCATGTCATTTTTGAGTGGTGCAGCCACTCCAATGAACAGCAATGTGTGTCCCTATGTCTGTTGAGTACCAACAGGTGACAAAGTGGCGCTGTTGAGCTTCACACTGCACATGTGCATGATGGGAAGCTGATTGCCAGACAAAATAGTCTCACAGCCAATACTCAGACAACCAATAGTCAGACAACCAATTGTCCGACAACCAATAGTCTAACAGCCAATACTAAGACAACCAATAGTCCAACAGCCAATACTCAGACAACCAATAGTCCAACAGCCAATAGTCAGGCGACCAATTGTCCAACAACCAATAGTCCAACAGCCAATACTCAGACAACCAATAGTCCAACAGCCAATAGTCCGACAGCCAATAGTCAGACAACCAATCGTCAGAGACCCCAACAGCACCACTCACTTCAGTCGGGTCAGATGTTTTCTATGATCTCATCAGGGAATTAATATTCATATCTTGCTCAATGCTGAGAGTATATATTTGTACTAACTCAAGAATGTCGCCCCCCGGCCAAGCTGCAGGGCATTGCCCTCTTAGCTGTGCAGATGATTGTTCTCTCGGGTGGAGAAACCATGCAGGGTTTGAATCCCAGCGTTATAGGACATAAAACTATACAGATTGCAGCTTTTAATAATTCATCAATCAAAATGCCTCCATGTATGAAACATGTTCCTTCAAATATCTGGACCAAAACTAAAACCTTATGACTAAATCTAAATGTTATTCTATAGTCAAAAGACTATGACTACACTAAATTATGTGCATATGAGCTTGGTATATTACATACATTTTTCAGTAGCTGCCACAGTACTTGATGTACAGTAAACAACAACATCCCAGTATCATCTATAAACAGCAGTTTGGGTCAGAACAGTTCAAGCATATTAATTAAAGTGCAGGAAACTTCTAACTTACAGATTCTTTGGTTTGCTCACGGCTCACTTTCCATCATGACCGCCCAGCTCTCTCCTTGAATCTGTTCTGGAGCTTAGTTTCTTTGCCCTAAAGAGATTATTGGCAAAATGTATACTTTACTTGACTCTTAAAATTTAGAATGGAAAGAAGAACTAGATCTAGAACCTTCTGAGGACATGCAGCAGTATAAGATGCACTAACATTCACTTTGTTTCAAACTTAAAGCAGCAGTGGCACACATGTAACTTTTTTATGAATTACATTTTAGTTGTTGTTTTTTTCTATGGTAGAGTATGTTTATTGTTAATCCAATATAATACGTCTCACCTAGACACAGGACACAGGATCATGGAGTAAAAGCAAGCAGATATGACCATATGCATAGAAAAGTAGACCCCTCGTTCGGCTCTGGAGCATGAGATCTCAAGAGAATGCAATTAAGATACGGAAGCATAGCGGAAGATTGACAATCTTCCCTGTGCGTCACAGAATGGTAGGCAAATCAGAGGAAATATAAACGGTTGTTTGTCGATCTCATGCCAATAGAGTCCTGGAAGACGCGCTGTGATTGGCCAATAGTCACTTAAATGGCAGTGATGCAGCCTTCCTTCCACACTTCCGCTTGACTTGAACTACAGCAGCCAAAGAGACATCTATATATATATATATATATATATATATATATATATACACGTATGCACATACACACAGTATGGATGCGTGCGTGTGTGTGTGTGTGTGTGTGTGTGTGTGTGTTTTATATCTTTCTGTCTGTCTCTGTCTCTCTCCCTCTCTCTCTCTCTCTCTCTCTCTCTCTCTCTCTCTCTCTCTCTCTCCCCCGGGGGGTGGCAAGAATATTTGTGTTTGGGGATGGGTTTAACTCAGGCCAGCAGATGTACATAACATACTGCTTCAATGGAAAGGAACATTTACTTCAACTTTCAATCTATTAATTATAGATTTATTCCCAAATGTGACATTACAGTAAATTGAGGCCGTGCCCAATGTTTACACTGTTTGGCAATAGCTTCTTCATCTGATATAAATAAATGGACTGCATTTCTTTTTTTTTTATGATTTGTACTTTATTTATTTTCTTCCATATGTATAAAACATTGACAAGACACAACCAAAGAAATACACAAAACAATACAATACTACAGATGCACAAAAAACAAAGCATAACAAACACATAACAAAATAAAACAAAACAAAACAATACAATACTACAGATGCACAGAAATATCCCGCAGTCCACCCCAGCCCCAATTCCATGCAGACATAGTTCTTCAATATATCTTTCCAACAAATGGACTGAATTTCTATAAAATTGCCTGCATTTCTATAGTGACCCGCCTTATCCCAAGCTGTACAATGTGTGCATTACAATCACCCATTCACACCCATTTACACAAATTCATACACATTCACTCACATTCACACATGCACACACATTCAGACATTCACACAGAGGAAACGGTCAGTGGCATGCAGACAGTCAGTGAGTTAACTAGTAGCATGTAGACAGTCAGTGAGTTAACTAGTAGCATGTAGACAGTCAGTGAGTTAACTAGTAGCATGTAGACAGTCAGTGAGTTAACTAGTAGCATGTAGACAGTCAGTGAGTTAACTAGTAGCATGTAGACAGTCAGTGAGTTAACTGGTAGCATGTAGACAGTCAGTGAGTTAACTAGTAGCATGCAGACAGTCAGTGAGTTAACTAGTAGAATGTAGACAGTCAGTGAGTTAACTAGTAGCATGTAGACAGTCAGTGAGTTAACTAGTAGCATGTAGACAGTCAGTGAGTTAACTAGTAGCATGTAGACAGTCAGTGAGTTAACTAGTAGCATGTAGACAGTCAGTGAGTTAACTAGTAGCATGTAGACAGTCAGTGAGTTAACTAGTAGCATGTAGACAGTCAGTGAGTTAACTAGTGGCATGTAGACAGTCAGTGAGTTAACTAGTGGCATGCAGACAGTCAGTGAGTTAACTAGTGGCATGTAGACAGTCAGTGAGTTAACTAGTAGCATGTAGACAGTCAGTGAGTTAACTAGTAGCATGTAGACAGTCAGTGAGTTAACTAGTAGCATGTAGACAGTCAGTGAGTTAACTAGTAGCATGTAGACAGTCAGTGAGTTAACTAGTAGCATGTAGTTGTAGGCAGTCAGTGAGGTAACTATAGCTGACTCTCTCCACTGCAACAGAGGGCACAGCAGGCTCGCTGTCGGCCTCTTGTAATGCTCCATCAGCTCTTTGGTCCTGTTGACACTGAGTGACAGCCAGGCTGTTCTCCTGGCATCCTTGTTTCAGGCCCTCCACCTCTCTCCTGTCTCACAGTGGTGGAAAAAATACTTTTTTTTTGTATTTTTTTACCTAAGTAAAGGTGTCAATGTTCTTTCACGTTAAATAACAGTCCGGAATTAAAAATGTATTGGCTTTTTGTTTGGTTGTGCTCGGGAGTTGCGGGCGAGTATTTGAACTTACTGTTCTTATGAATAATTGCTAAGCCAATGTGCTCACAGAATGCTGAGATGTGAGTGCTGGTAAGAATAGGTTTCAGTCTGTACTAGGGTACCTAAAAAGGCATTTGGCCTCTCTTTCTACTCGGGAGTGTGGAGGATAAGACTCAGTATTAACATGTTTACTGCCACCTGGTGGACGCAAGAGCCAACACTAGACTGCCGACCCGGATCTACTTGGTTTTAGTGTGATGCACGTCCGGTTTGGGTGGCCATCGTAGATGCTAAATAATTAGCGTCAATGCTAATTGACGCTAATTTGTAGCTTTCTCTAGAAAGCGCCAATGTTCCAATTGAGATCACCGGATAATCAGAAAAGACCTCCGAACATTGCACATTTTGTCAAAACCATGGAGAGCTCCGTAGATTTAGTTATTCAGCTTTTTAGTCAGCCTGTATACAAAAAGTGAATGTGTGTGCGTGCACAAAACCAGGCCAGGATCGCTGAAGAAGGAAAGGCCAAGCAATATTTTTTAGAAAATCAGCAATCCAGTTTGATATCAACAATAAAGCTTAATCAACGGAACGCTCCGCCAAAAGCAGTTGCCGGTTGGATTTTAATTGGCGGAACGTTCCGTCACGAGCAGTTAATTAGCTAACAGTATAGAGCAGTGGTTTTCAACCTTACCTTACCTTAGGTTGAAAATCACTGCTGAGTGCAATGGACCTTAATAGAAACAAACCGCTGGGTAATCATTTTCATGTAATCCTTTTAGCATACCTTTTGACTGTACTACTACTGTACTGTTGACAATCTTGTTAATAAAGTATTCAATCAATCAATCAATGAAACAAACATTTTCATGTTCACTTTCAAAATTCACTGCGATGCAAGTATCTTCGCTACTTCTGCATGGGTTTGGAATCCTTCAGGGCTTTTTACGATCTTTAATGATTCCTAGGGGGTTCCAAATGGACCCGATCCCTTACAAGTTTGTAACTCTGATAACAAGTTATAATTCAATTCAATTCAATCTTTATTGCAGACTCATGTGAATCCATATCACAGTACAGAATAACAATTCAATAGATAAGAAGTAAAAATATAGAAAGAAATACAATACAATAAAAAGAGTTCCACCATGTTCAGTTTCGAACATACTGACACGTTCGCCAATGGTTCCACAGTCTGGAGGAAAACCTGACAGAACTTCGCATATATAGGGTTAGTAATGACATCAATGATGTAATTTAATGACTCAGATACTCTACACATAAATCTATACATGAGATTGCGTATACTGTTTGTTGAACCGTTATTGTAATTGTATAGCAGACATTAAGTCCACACACATACCAGCTCTGACCACTGTGATAAACCAGTTCCAGAAATGGTTCCAAACGTGATGGTTTTGTTGGATCCAGCCATTTGCAAATAGCAGATCTACAAACTCACAATGCGTCACAATGCAACACACGTTGAGTTTGTAGATCTGCTATTTGCAAAATATGTTTTATACTTTTGAAAACTTTAAAAGGGACATTCTGCATAATGAGTACTTGGTACTCTAATACATTTTGAATTCCGGACTTTTACTTATACTTTTACTTATATTTTGCAGTATTTATTTTATTTAAGTAAATACATTGAGTAGGCTACTTAATTCTTCCACCACTGTTTATTGGTCATTTGTCAAGTGGAGTGCAGCATTATCCATCCATCGTCCTTTCCTTTGTGAGGGACCTTAGAGCAGGGTGCATTGTTTAGGCACCCAGCTCACACCTCACCCTATGACCTCACCATCTATTTCAACAACAGGCTGCAAACAGCCTGACTATTGACTATTTAAAGTTATAACGTCTGGTGTCGGGTGTAAACCTTGTATTTCTCATTTCTCTCTGTGTCTTGCGTCTGAGAGCCTCAGAGAAATCGCTGTGGTATCGAAATATCAATACTTTTCCAAATATCGTATCGAAGTTTGAAAACCAGTATCGTGACAACACTACTTCTACATTGTTTGAAGGACCATGATAAAGACGTTTAATGTTTTGTTTTGAAACTTTTTTAATATATTCTCTGATTCTCTGAAGACATAATTGTCTTGTCTGGTCTGCATAACTCCTCCACCCTGAAATAATATGTTGGATAGGCTGAAGGGAAGTTGAACCGGATAAATTATATTGAGAGAGAGAGAGAGGTGAAAAAGGTGATTTGTGCATTTAATAATGCTGAAAAAAGATGATTGTATAATAACAATCCACTTCTGAATGCGTTTTCCCCACTCCCTATCTAATGTTTCCAGGTACCGTGCTGCAATTAGCATAATACGTGTAATCGTCCAACCCCTGTCGACTTTAAAGGATTTTACCCTGTCACTAAATTTAATTAGCTTTAATTAGCGGGATATCTTCGCTGCACAGGAGGAGCTGGTAGCAGCGGCGGTGGCAACATGTGTTTGAATGTGCATGACTAAAAACAAACGTTAAGGGAGGTAGTGCTCCAGGGCAGCCAGGCTTATCCCACTCCTTACTTAGGGAAAATTAACGAGTGGATGGACTTTTCCCATTCTAAATGCCAGCCGTGAAATTAAATTGCCAGCAGTAAGGAGCATTTACCTTGTTTACACAGCGGCTCATTCCAGCTTTCAATTTTGAGAAAGAAAAGACGGGGGGGGGGGGGGGGGGGCATGCATGCTGTGGGGCTGTTTTCTATTATTATTTTTTTTTAAATATCTGTTTGGGAATGAAGCTGTTTGTTAGCGAATTAAATGTTACACACAGCAATAATTCTGGTCTTATTTTTTGTCTGTTTAAGAATTTAATTTATTTTAAGAGAATCAGCATACTAGTGGAAGAAGCATTCAGATTTTTCACTATTTAAACATTTAGTTTTCTAATTTATGGAATTTCTTTGGCTTTGGTTGGCTCCCACAGTGTCCGTTTGCTTGCTACTAGTCCCAGGTGCCCGACACAGTGCCCTGCCGGCCTCATCCTTCTTTCTGACCTTGTCCGTGACCTGTGGGTATAGGTCCCCGTAGAGGTCCATGTTTCTCATGTGTTCCGTCCATGTGACACCCCATTTGTAGCATTCTTGTGTAGACTCCATCCAGGACCCTTTCCTGTTGTCCATGTCTCAGCCCCATAGCCTACTGACTCCACTGTTGCTACGAACAGCCACCTCTTGAGGTCTTCTCCCATGCCATGTCTTTTTTCCCCACATTAATTCCATGCAAGGCATTCCAGGCATTTTCAGTTGAAGCAGTCCAGGGTCCGAGATATTTTAAGTCCTCGACTGGTGCGAGCATCGTCCCGTCCACAGTATCAATGGTCCCGTCCTCCGTGTGAACTGTCGAAGTACTGTACTTAAGTACAATTTTCACTTTTAGTTACTTTCTACCAGTGACAGTATAGTGCACATACAGTACCTATAGTAACCATATATCACCCATGTGTCACAGCCTTGAAAGCTTGAGCATTTTCTTCCAATGTTAACAAAAATGCAGCCTTATTACAGAAGAGACATTCCACTCACTGTGACTCAAACACACGTGCGCACAAGATTGTACTACTGTATTTGTGAGAACGCCGATTTTATGAATGCCATTGTCGTTTGCTATAAGCCTAGAACCGGAAAATAGCAGAGCTACAAGCTCACAATGCAACATTTGTAAATGTACAGTATCTCTAAAAGAAATCTATTTTCAACCATAACATAACTATTCTCACAAGAAAGGTTATGTTATGGTTGAAAATAGACACACACACACACACACACACACACACACACACACACACACACTCACACACACACACACAGTGTTATTGACTCCACAAAGGACTAGTTCATGGTGTCTGTATGACTGTATTTCCATTGTTCTGGGAAGTGTTGTGAAACAGCGTCTTGCGGAGCAGCTGTTCTGCCAGAATGCTTTAGAAGCCAGCTCCATTCAGGTGGATTCTGTTCTCATCATCCAGTTGAAAGACGCCAGCTGGGCGTCCAACCAAGCCCCCACGGAGCAGTGCTAATTTTGTCCACTAAAACCAGGACAAGCAATGTTCGTCGACCACCTTTTTTCACTGACAAAAACAAAATAATAACTATAAGCTACGATGACTAAGACTAAATATAGTGACAATTTCATCAACAAATAAATACTAGACTAAAATGAGGGACTAGTGGAGAAGATATCGGTAGAAGTCATTTTATTTTTGGTTGCACTCTCAGTCTCAGCTCACAACGCTGTGACACGTGACCTTGTAGATCAGCTATTTTCAGCATGCAACAAAGTGTACAACCTACCATTACGCCATCAAAGCCATGCCAAAAAATGAAATTCCCCTCTGTCAGGTGAAAAGAACCAGCTTGGACTCCTCATGCATAGAAGGAGGCATGAGGTCAGTCCGCTGCCCCCCCAGGTTGGCAGAGGAAGTGTAGCGCCCAGGATTACATTAGATAATTGGCACTGGGTGAAAAAAGAAAACTGGGTTACAAAATCGTGGGATAAAATGTATTTAGAAAAAAAAAAGCCATGCCAAAAAGCATTTTAGTCGAGAGAATCAACTGCAGATTTCAACTAAAATCTTATATTTAGTAGACTAAAACTAGACTAAATCTAAAACATTTCAGATGAATTAAATATGACAAAGAAACTAAATTAAATTTTATTCAAAAGAAACTAAATCAAAATGTGCTGCCCCAGATGAATAAATTGTGACATTTTAGTTGACGATGAACCCATTCTGGGCGGGAATCCCTTTTGGTGTTTTAAGCATTATGTTATGCTTTAGCTATTGAAAAATAGCAGATCTACAAGCTCATAACGTGCCGCGCTATGAGCTTGTAGGTCTGCTATTTTTTTTTTATCGTGAAAATGTGGCGCAAATCATTGACAATTTACAATTTAGGCATTTAGCAGACGCTCTTAATCCAGAGCGATTTACATTAAGCAAGAACAAAAAGAAAAGCATGGGAATACATCACATAAAAACATTTATCAAGAAACATGCGTAAGCTAAGAAAGTAACAGTGGAATATCTATATAATGAAGCTATACATATAAACTACAGTATACATCTATACTACTATGCTATACATATGTTCTATAACGTGCTATGACTGCATACAATGCAATTATAGTGCTGTCTACATAACATGCTATAAGTCTGTATCAAATGCTATCTAAGTCTACATGCTATCTAAGGGGGTGGGGTAAGTGCTATGGGCCATGATGGAGTCTGAAAAGGTGGGTTTTCAGACTACGGCAGAAGATTGGGAGTGATGCTGCAGTTCTGACTGCAATGGGAAGTGCATTCCACAGTTTTGGAGCCAGAAGGGAGAAGAGTTTGGGACGTGTGGAGCGTTGTCCCGGCGCTTTTAGTGAGGGTACTTCCAGCTTCCCTGCGTTGGCTGATCTGAGTGCGCGGGAGGGTTTGTAGGGTTCGATCATACTTGCAAGATATGGGGGAGCCATACCTTTGGTTGCTTTGAATGCCAGCATCAGAGTTTTGTATTCTGTGCGGGCAGCGACCGGGAGCCAGTGGAGGGAGCGGAGCATTTCATTTCATTTTCATTTCATTTTTATTTCGCACATGGTGTATCACAATACAGCAGGGGGGAGACATGTGAGAATTTTGGCTGGTTGAAGACCAAGCGAGCTGCGGCATTTTGGATCAGCTGGAGAGGCTTAAGTGCACATGCTGGTAGGCCAGTAAGGAGGGAGTTACAATAGTCGAGTTTTGACAAGACTGTTGTCTGGATTAGAAGCTGGGCTGATTCCTGGGTGAGGAACGGTCTAATTCGTTGTATGTTATAGAGTGTGAACCTACAGGATCGAGTGACCGCTGTGATGTGAGTTTTGAACGAGAGCTGACTGTCCAGGACAGCTCTGACTATATATTATTTCAGAGCGAACGTTTTTAACTCAAAGCTTTGCTTCTGAGGGGTTCCTGGAACAACATATTTTCAGAGGGGGGTCGGTGGCCAATTACATATCACCCTTTGTCAGCCTTCTGATTGGTCCCTGACTGACTAACCAGCAGGCTCTTTCTGCTTTGTTCCGCCATGGTTCCGCCTTGTTTATATTGAATTTGCTCTTTTGGAAAAAACTAAAAACAAACATGATATGCCCAGTCACCATGCTGCACCTGTGATGTTTACTGACACCAAGTTTAAAATAAGAATTGAGTGCACAAAATATCAATATGAAGCCATTGAAAAACAGTCATGTTATTTCAATTGTAGTGGATGGAGAGAGAGGATTTTTGTCCAACCACGAAACGGCAACCAATGGGTGCAAAGAGGGGCACAACCACGGGCGGGACTTGACAAAAGGTTTTTCAGAAAACTTTTAGGATTTAGAAGACATTGTTTTAATTTCGGCGTCAGGCCTAAATGGGTTAATTGTCACTCAAATAATTGCCATTGAGTTGCGTTGCGTCATTAAACACTATTGGCCTACAGTAAGACGGATGGATACATATATAGATGGATGGATAGATAGATCCTCCCTTCAGCCGTACCACTCATTGCCAGTTCTCCATTAAAGACAGAGGTTCTTTACTGTGCAATACACACATACTGTACTATTCGCCAACTCCTCATCCTCAGTGAATGAAGCCTCTTCACTTGCTTCTATAATGTAGCCTCATTCTGCATTCACAGACACACACAGAAAGAAAAGAACAACTCAAATGACTTATTAATACTTCTAAAAATGTGTATTAATAATATACCTTCACATCTGTAATGCATATGGGCCAAATGTTGGTTAAAAATGTAGAACCTTATGACTTACATAATGCAGGCTATATCATACACTTAGTTAGAGTGATTCCAATCGAGGGCTATATGGAATCACTCTAACTAAGTGCTAATTATACATTAACAGTAATTATACATATGTGTATCCCCATACCTACCGTTGTCTGAAGACTATGAAGGAGTGTGAGTGTGTGTGGGTGTGTGTGCGAGGGCATACACATCTCAAAATCAAACTAAAACAGTATTCATGTATATGAGGCAACCACTTCATATACATGTAAACACGTACTGTATGTATGAACATGTATATGTGTGTTTGTATTATAGGCAAATAGTATAGTATGTATGTATGTATGTATGTATGTATGTATGTATGTATGTATTTGGTTAAAATGGGTAGGGTTTAAAAAAAGGCAAGAGCTTGCTCTGGTGCACTGGCCTAAAAGTGGGTCCTTAAACACTGCTAAAACTTCTGAAATGTATGTATGTAGGTATGTGTGTGTGTGTGGTATTTAAAAGGGGGGCTTTTTTGTAAAAAGCCCAGCCCACAATACCTTCATATATTTAAAACTAATCCAAAATAGGGTTACCAGTGAAGGGCAAAATGCCTATTCACTGGGGACTATGCAAGGCAGAGGCGTCCACCCCCCTGAGTCCAAGTTAGGCTAGACCGCATACCTAAACCATGGTCCGAAACTGTCCTCTAAAACACAATGGTAAAATGGATATAAAAATAGACATTAATAAAACAACCTAAAACCATAAAAGAGTAAAAGTTCACAACAAGGCCTGGATACCATTTATTTAGTTTGCAGATAAATTAACAGAAAAGGGATAGAATTCAACTTTTTTCATTTAAACCAGTGGGTGTTACAGTTTGTAATTTTTGAATCCATCTGTGCTCCATGAGTTTCCGCTGTCCACTGGTCCATCGGACTCCACATTCCAGACCTGAAATGATGAGGTTAGTGATGGGATGGGATTGAAAGTGTGTGTACAGAGTTGTGTGTATGTCTGCTCGTTTGATGTGATATAAGTGCTGTTTGAGGCGTGTGTCCGGTTTCTCCTATGTAGTGTTTATGACATTGTGTGTAGGTGATGATGTAAACTATATTGGGGGTGGTCAGAGACAGGGGATCCGTGATGGGGGAGGAAGTGTGACTATGGGGGTTTGGGAGGTAAAGTGGAAAATTTGGAATGCACAAGGTCTCCCAGGTTCCTATTCCTTCTGAGGGCCGAAATTACCTGATGTGTTTGTAATGGGGGGTAGGATTGTTGTGTAGTGGTGAAATTTTGTTTAAATTTGTGGTGAAGTGGTTGGAGTGTATGTGAAAATGTGGTTATGAATGGGAGTAGTGTTGTAATGGTAGAGGAGCCGATGGCCTGGATGGTGGGAGAAGAAGAGTTGGAGGAGGGAAGACATATAGGAGAGGGTATGCTTTTAATAATTTTGTATTTTATTTTTACACACGTTAATTGACTGCCAGATTAATTTCTGGCTGCTTTTAGCCACTGCCAGGCTATTTTGGTATTTGCTTAACATTTGAAGTAGTCACAGAATATTCTTCTATCTTCTACTGTATATGTTCACTACGATCGCATCCCCGACAGTTGATAATGAGAGATTTGCTGTGCGTTCACAAAAAAGAAATAAAATTATATATAATGTGTGTGTGTGTATATATATATATATATATATATATATATATATATATACACAGTAAGACACCCTGGGGGTGAGGTTGCGTGCACGCATCCGCCTGGGTGACGGCAGACGACAGACTGCTGGGCGAGCGCTGGCGCTTTGGCATGGGGGGTCAGATCAATGAATTCTGTACTGGCCACATATGGAGCGTGTCTTGAGTGTACAGAGTTTGTCAACAGGGCACTGCAGGGCATGGCGTATAGAATCAACATGCATGAAGCCTCTGAATGAATCTGGTGGTCTTGCGTGCGGAAGGCCAGCTGTTTTTATTCAACCTGCTGGCCTAGATTAGCTCATATTTTATTGAGGTGCAATGCATGACCGTGGTACAGTATATAATCAGATTGATTCTATCCCTTTGAATGTTTTCTGACCCAGATATGTTTTATTAATATTCTCATAGATGCATTGGCATTGACGTGGGTTTGAATTAATTCAAAGGACCTTTCCAGATAACGTCCTCTCTTTCGTCCTGATCTAAATCTGAACTGCAAATAAAGGCTAAGAACTGCATCCCACCGCGGCGGAAAGTAACTAAGTACATGTACTCAAGTACTGTACTTAAAGCTCACTACAGTATGTGACTTTGCTCTTCTCCGGATTTGATTTTTTTTTCAGTGCTCACATTTTTACCATTGAGCTAATAGAGACAGCCTGCTTGCTCAGGGGATGAATTGAATCTTGACCACCAGATCAAAATACGTGTCAAATACTCTGTCTAAGTGAGTTGTGACCTTTGCCACAATCTAAATGTGGGGTGGTTGTATTTTGTCTCCCCGACTAAATACAACCACCCCAATTGTATACCGTACAGATTGGACAAAATTAAATGTTTTAATTACATATTTTTAACATTGTTCCCTACAATTTTGAGGTACTTTTACTTTATCCTACTTGAGTAATTCCATATTTCGATACTTTATACATCGACTCCACTCCATCTCATAATGCAAATGTTGTAATTATTTGACAGCTTTAGTTACTAGTTATTTTGCAGATTATTTATACGAAACGTAAACAAACCAATTAAGCCCTATTTTGTTTGATATTGTTTGTTCACATATCCTTACGTTTGAATAGTAATATCTGCTTGGGAATTTAAGTATATTTTTGGATGCAGATACTTTTGTACTGCCATTTTACTTGTGAGTAGTTTTATATTGCGTTTTTCTTTTTTCTTCTTCTTTTTTCTAACCCTGACTACAGTAAAGGTTAAGAAGTGCATACAGGCTTCATTGAGGCTTAGACATCCACATCACAGACTGACTGGCAGTCAGGTACTATATATTCTCAGGTTGATTCAAAGTGTGCATGTCAGCAGGGATCATAGCACTTCACTGGATAGCAGAAACTGAAGAGAGAAATGGGGCTCTAGGTCTAGACTAGGATGAGCTCTTTTTTGCAATGTTCTGATCCAGTTTAAAACAGATTTGCATCATCAAGCAGACGGAAACCCCAGAACTCTCCTCCAAAATGTTTAGTTTTTTTCATGCATTCTTCTTGGCACACTCGAGCAGAAACCTCTTATCTCTATATTCTAACTTATTGTGTTATTCTTCCCATAAGTTAGGGTTACGCTTGCATGCGGGCCCTTTGTCTAAGACAAATTTCTTCCTCGGGAGACTAATAAAGTATACAATACAATACAAGTTAACGCCCTACTTGATCATACTATAGAGTCGCACGAAAGCATCAAAAGTAGCAGATGCACCAGCTTGTAGATCTGCTACTTTTGCTACTTTTGCATACATTCAGAAGCCCATTATTCTGAAGCGCTCATTACTAACCCTACCTCTCTAACTGTGAGCGGACGCCACCGCGCGCCAGGCTGGCGGTGCGTCGGAATGCCACTCTGGTCCCGACGAGCACAGGGATCTGACCATACAGTAGTTATACGCTACAGGGTAGAGCTGTTGCCTGCCACAACGACAAATTGAACCATAACAAGACAGACTGTACCAAAACAATAGCTACATGCAAAGATCTTTGGGTCTCAATTTAATAGACATGTTTTATGTTTTCTATATCACTATATTAATTTGTTTTCCAGAAACTTAAGAAAAATTAAATTAAAAATTCCTAAAATGTGGAGAAGAAAACATAGTCCCTACAAATACTTTAGTCAGAAGTAGTACAGTAAGACATTAAAAAAGGACCTGCATGGGGACGATTGCGGACTACTATATGTAGTCAATTCGTCAACAAATAAATGTATATTTCAAAAACATAACATAGCCGCATTGTGATGCATTGTGAGCTTGTAGATCAGCTTGTAATTGGTTGATTCATAATCTTTTGTGTGTTCTGGTCCGGTGGAGACAATGAGCTGAAAAGCACTTCAGTGTTATCAGACAATAACTTCTGATAAAGGTTTAGGTAAGAAATATGCAGTGTAGTTGATTCATTTCCCATTTACAATGAGTAGTTTCAAAGTGTTTTCAAATAATAGTTGAGAGCATAACCACAGTACATTTCATATAAACGCTTCTAGATGTTGTACTTTCATTGTCAAGTAAAATAACGTGCAATCTTAAACTGATTCCAACCCTATCATTATGGCTCTGAAGACTCATTTATACTTAGTATCACATTATGAGTTCCATCAAAGGTGTGTAATAATGTTGTTCAGTGATGCAGAGAGACCAGAATGGCTTTACTTTGCATTCGCCAAGTAATTACAGAAAGCTTGGGACTAGCAAACAAGCATAATTATACAGTACACGATAGTTTTATTTTGGCTCTTGTGTTACAAATAATAGTTTCAATTATGTATTTGTGTAAATTGTGGGTGAATTGTGTTTAGTTGATATTTTTTGAGCAAATTGCTTATTGTGCAGTTTTCAGCTATTGAGAAAGTTCATCTGGTGATTTATAATCCTGTTTTAGACAAGACACACAATTAGAAATTCATTAATTTGTGCTGCAGTGTCGCATGCCAAAAACAGCTTATCTACGAGCTCACAACACATGGCTTTGCTGTTGTGGCACACAGTGTTTAAATCACACTTTGAGTCAACATATTGCACGACAGCGGTTCAAGCCCGATATGCCATGTTTCAATTCTACAGACAGTATTGCTCAGCGGCCTTGTGGTTAGTGTCTACCCTCCCAGTAAGGGCGAAATCCATTTGACCCGACCGCCCTGTCGGTCGGTAGTCCGACGCAGAGGGTCGGGTTAAATGGATTTCGCCCTCCTTCCTACCCTGAGACTTGGAGGTCGGGGGTTCAATCCCCAGCTGAGTCATACCAAAGACTAAATGGTACACAATATGGCTCCCTGCTTGGCACTGAGGATAAATGACTGGATAAGGGGTAAGACTGCATGACATACTGTACTGGTGTCATGTCCAGGGGTTGTACTTGTACATCAAGAAATAGAGGAACATTTTAATTAATATAAATGTCCTCCTTTACAATCCAATGGGTCAATTAAAGTGAATTATTTGGTAGAAACGGCTGCATTTATTACCATGTGTCTGTCTGCATCTTGTTATGAAAATCCATTTTACGCTCTTAGAAGAAGTCTGTTTCTATAAATGCCATTAGCGTGTCATTAATGAGGTTTAATGTGATGTTTATTGAATATTTATCGTTCCTTGTATTAATTATGATTTCGCTATAGGCCTAAGTCAATCGCTGTATGTAAGGATATTACTCAGTAAACTCCTGTGTTCATTTAACTCATATATTATAATGGAACCAAATCGACCAGTAGGGGTCCGTTTGGTTCCATGTGTTCACTCTCTAAATTGACGAACCAAATCGATCAGTAAGGGTCCATTTGGTTCCATGTGTACACTCTCTAAATTGAGGAACCAAATCGACCAGTAAGGGTCCATTTCTACAGTATGCATGTGTGTTTTAAATTGGACTGCTGCGGCGACTATTTGCACATTTGTTCAATGGACGAATATACCACGATTGATCTTTTTACTACAAGTGGGCATTACTCAGCGTTTTAGGAAGTAATTTATCTCTACTGCCATAAGGTGTTTTCAATACGGAAGCTGTCTGTGGATATGCACATAGAGTGATCTTTGTTTTATTCACTCATTTGTTATACTGTGTGCATTAAGGTGATCCATCTATGGGGTGTCAAAACCGGGCCATGTTTGAAAATATTAAAATGCCTTGTACAGTAGGGCCAACTGCATCACCTGTCAAACTCTACCTTCGGACCATAACAAAGTCAAGTCACGTACAAATGCGTCACATACAGTGCAAAGTCAAACATATCGCTCTTATTACTGACATTGATGATGTATTATTTTGTTTTACTTTTTCTTCTGCTTTAACCCATTGACGCCTGGTGCAACGTATACGTTGTTCTACCCTTGATGCCGGCCGCGCTCTCTGTGTCTCATCAGCTATTGCTATACATGTAGCAACATAACTATTTAAAAAAAAAATCATCAGAATTTGAAGGTTTTCAGAAACCTTAGGTCAGGCCCTAGAAGGCGTTCCCAGATTCGGCCTCAGGCATCAATGGGTTAACACATTTTGTACTGTACATCATATACATTGCGGGTGTTTTCACCGAGCCCATGCAGTTTCTGCAGGAACTGCTTTTCTAGTTATTATTTTAGCCAAATATAATTAGGTGTGAACTGGTCTCTACAAAATAAAGCCTTTGTTTCACATTGTCTCTGTTGGGTGGGAACCTTGTATGTCCCAAACTGTTATATATATATATATTATTCACGATTCAAAGCATAAAAAAGTAGCAGATCTACAAATTTAAAATGTGTTTAGTCCATTAAAACCACGAAAGCCATGTGACATTCTAAAACAGTAGATATAGCCTATACAAGCTCACAGCCCTGCAAGCTTGTACATCTGCTATTTTGTTTGCATTTAACAAAAAATCTTGAGGGTGAGAACTATTGATTTTAGATGGCATGTATAGAATCGAGCTCAGGTCTGAATAGTTGTTTGAATGTGTTGTTTCATGTATAGAATCAAGCATGCATGTATAGAATCATGCATAAATGGCTTCTCTCTGTCCCTTCCTGAACAAAAAATAGTTGTGATTTGTTATTGTGTTGATGATGTACTGTCATTGTACTTTTTATGTTCAAGATACATACAAATCAAATCAAATCAACCTCAGGTCTCAATAGTTAGAACCCAGTGGAAGTGGAATAGTAAGAGAGTGGCGACACGCTTTGATCTTGCCGCAAAGCAGGTGCCTATGGGCTATAGTTCCAAACATTGGAACTATCCCTGGAACTATCCCATTGAGATAGAATGAGCACTTCCGCATTCCATTGTTACAATGGGAGTCAACGCTAGTGTTGTCACTCTCATACTATTCCACTCGGTGTTAGAATGCGTTTCTTCATGTGTAGAATCGACCTCAGGTCTCAATAGTTAGAATGTGTTTCTTCAATTTTTGGGCACACTGTATGAGGTTTCCACTCGACACAGCGACAGTGACAATATGCTTCTGCTTGCCATTGTTTTTATTGCCGTTTTTGCCGTTTTTCAAGCAAAATGTTGTAGTCGGGTATAAGAGGGGGTATTTGATTCAGAAGTCAGAGAGAGAGGAGAGGCGATATACTGAGCCAAACAGTTTGAGAAGCAGTGCATTAGGGAAGTTTTCACCAGAGAGAGAGAGAGAGAGAGAGAGAGAGAGAGAGAGGCCTCTCTTCATTTCCAAACTGTGTGAATACTCCTGTCATGGCAGATCGTTAACACAGGCCTGTCTAAGTGAGTGGAGCCTGCGCAATTGTCTCCGAGTGGTTTTTATTCATGGTCTGTGTGCCCTACTTCCAACTCTACAAGCCTCATTAAAACAGAGAGAGAGAGAGAGAGAACTGGGAGAGTAGCAATAATCATGTGTTTAGCCATGTAAATCTGGTTGCCTTTCGGGAGTTCTGGCAAAGTGCAGATTGTGTGAGTGGGTTGTGTGTGTGTGTGTGTGTGTGTGTGTGTGTGTGTGTGTGTGTGTGTGTGTGTGTGTGTGTGTGTGTGTGTGTGTGTGTGTGTGTGTGTGTGTGTGTGTGTGTGTGTGTGTGTGTGTGTGTGTGTGTGTGTGTGTGTGTGTGTGTGTGTGTGCGCGTGTGCGTGTGCGTGCGTGCGCGTGCGTGCGCGCGCGCATGCTGTATTATACATACTGTATGTGTTCCAGATACATCTGAACATACTCTCCGATGTGTGGATCTTTACCACTTAAGCTCTTTTTTGTACTTCAACTTCAAATAGTCCACAAAATAGCTCACTACTGGAGGGCCCTCGTGGGCCGTGAGGAACCCCAAATAATCAGCCAAAACACTAAGATCAGATTTAGTTTTTCTTTAAAACCAGTTAAAAGAAAGTTTTCATTGTGATGCAGATAAATATGAACTTAAAGTATACAACATTGATCCCAGCCAGAACACAATCGATTCATTGATCATTAAGATTAACACGCTCTGACAATGTGAACACTTTTCTGCTTTTTTTCAAGATTTGAAAAATAAGTTAGGGACTGCAGTGCTATCTGGTATCAGAGTTGCAATACCAACCCTTGACAGCCCGTTCATGCCAACAGTAAAGTCCTATCTGATTGTATTAAAAGAAGTTGAACTCAACTTTGCTCAAGTTTTTGTTTCATAGAAATCCACCGTAGGCGTAGACCATAGATGTTATGAGCTACTTTTTGTCAATACATTTCCATGCAGGTGAACTGTTCGATTTAGGAAGCGCTCATTTTGACACAGCATCCTGCTGCCTCCCGCATTATGTGCAATTTCGAAACAGGTGGTATGCAGGACCGTTGAGTGTTTCCAAGGAGGGTTCCAAACGCAAACACTCACTGCACAGAAGTTAGTCACAGAAAGTAGCTCATAACTTCTCTATGGTGGAATTTTGGCTCATAGGTTGGTGAACCACAGAAGCCTGTGTTGGTGTGTCTCCTCTCTGTCTCTCTTCCAGCTGTGGGGGTGTGGGTTTTGGTTAATGTGTTGGTGTGTCTCCTCCCTGTCTCTCTTCCAGCTGTGGGGGTGTGGGTTTTGGTTAATGTGTTGGTGTGTCTCCTCTCTGTCTCTCTTCCAGCTGTGTGGGTTTTGGTTAATGTGTTGGTGTGTCTCCTCTCTGTCTCTCTTCCAGCTGTGGGGGTGTGGGTTTTGGTTAATGTGTTGGTGTGTCTCCTCTCTGTCTCTCTTCCAGCTGTGTGGGTTTTGGTTAATGTGTTGGTGTGTCTCCTCTCTGTCTCTCTTCCAGCTGTGGGGGTGTGGGTTTTGGTTAATGTGTTGGTGTGTCTCCTCTCTGTCTCTCTTCCAGCTGTGTGGGTTTTGGTTAATGTGTTGGTGTGTCTCCTCTCTGTCTCTCTTCTAGCTGGGAGGGTGTGGCCTGCTGGGCGTGGGGGTGTGGCTCTCGGTGACCCAGGGGAACTTCGCCACGCTGTCATCGTCGCTGCCCTCGCTCTCCGCCGCCAACCTGCTCATCGCCGTGGGAACCGTTGTCATGGTGATCGGCTGTCTGGGCTGCGTCGGCGCTGTCAAGGAGAGTCGCCCGCTGCTTCTCACTGTGAGTATAGTGGCTCCTGTTAGGGGTCATAGGTCATCTGGCTAAATTAATTACTATAAACACACTTTTTTTTCTCCCCAATTCAGTCGCCAGTTAAAAAGTATTTAAATGTTTTACTTAAGTAAAAATCACACCCGTGTGAAGTGCGGGGCACTAATATATTAAAGTCTAACTCATGTTGATATGGTGATGTAATGGTGATGTAAAACAAACGGTGCAAACACAAACCAAATATCTCAGACAAAAGTGATATAATCTGATATAATCTACTTCAATATTTCTATAGTTGAGTCATCGAGTTAGCTGGTGTGTTTTTTTATTTTAGCACAACTAATCTCAGATTTGGGCAGTAAGTCATACACTGGCAGCCTAGAGCCATGTGCTGTCGTCTCCACTTTTTTCAAATTAATTGATTTAATGAATTGACAAGTAATGTACCCCGTCCAAACGGGGTACAGTACTTGAGTAAATGTAATTATTTACTTTCCACCGCTGTTGATTCCTCCCCACCCATATCTGTGTGTTGTCAATGCTGTCAACACGGGCCAATTGTGTTCGTATAATAGAGACTCGCCAAGCCGGATACACAGCAGTGGATTCAAACTCACATCCACGGTGCTGGGCATTGACATTTTAACCTAGAATTCAGTTCTTGAATACATATCGTCTGAAGGTTTTCGCAGATTTGTCTCCTGCATTACACTGATGTATAACTTTGTATTGGCTGCATGAGCATACACAAGTTGAGTTGTGAAAAAGAGAGAGATTTCCTGGCTACGTTTGCACATAGTCTATTCACAATGACCCCATATGAACCTACTACACTACAGACTCTACTTCATAGCTCGCAATACAATTTATTTACAGGAAAATGTACAGATGAGTGGTGAAAGGTCAATATCAAGTGCAAACAATGCGAGATGTGTGTGTGTGTGTGTGGTATATTCGAAAATACAAGCTGAACACGTTGAGAGCTTGGATCCTGTTGAGAGAATGCTCCTGAATGCTACCTTCGGGTATGGCATAAAAAGGGCACCATGAATGCTGCATTAATGGTCTGGAGATGACGTTTTTTACAGATGGGTAAAAGAGCAGGGGCTCAAGCCCCCTTTGATGTGCGTGCGTGCGTGCATGGCTAGCAGAACAATATGGATGTGTTGCAGTTCCAAATGGGAAACTCTTGCACCAAGTGGACTGAGATTTAGAAGTGTAATTCGGTTTCATCCATTTCCACTTTTCAGCAACAGACTGAGGAGTGGGTTTGAGCCCAGTGCAGAGGCACGCCAGGCAGGGTTGTAAATGCACATGCTTTTCACATGAAATCACAAGCTTAATGGGAGGAATTAGTGATCAATGGGAGCACAGCACGAGTAAAGGTAAAAATAAATACTGTTGGAAGTCTCCCATGACCATCGGGAGTGTTGGCAGGTATGGATGAGCTGATTCGCTACTGTGTGTGTGTGTGTGTGTGTGTGTGTGTGTGTGTGTGACTTACTTTCACGTTGAAAACGTCAATTAATCAAACTGCATTTGGAGCCAGCGTGTGTGAAACTTTTATTTATTTATTTTTAATCTCTGGAGTAGCCTCCAGAATATTTTGGCTGCAACCCAACGCAATTTTGGCCATACGCCATACTTCCTGTTTACATTAAGCGTAATTCCGGCTTTCACCCTCACTACCGTCATTGGGAACCGGCCACAGACGAGAAATATTATGGACTAATACAGTACATTGCACAAGCACCCCGCAGGCCTCTTTAACATTTCGGGCGAAAGGGTAAGCGCCGTGCATTTTGCATTGGTACATGTTCGACTCTCGTAGACATGAAAATGTGAAAATAGATCAAATACTTCTATGAGAATCTTAACCTAAAGCTAAGGCGGAACATGAAGGTGACTGACTGGCTGTGGACGCTTCTCCAGCTATGTGATGGAAACACTCACTCACTCTTTGTGGAGTTGAAAGATGGACAGACAGATAGACGGACAGACGAAACAGCTCAGCTGCAGGAAGAGAGATTAAATTGTCTTTGGGAACGTTAATCCAGAGCTGATCAACACTGCTTCCCTCCAGTGACCACACCATATTAATTATCAGTCAGTCAGTATGATGCATTTATATCCATTTATATTTCACACACACCACACACACACGCGCACACGCACGCGCACACGCACACAATGAACAGACAAACGAGTGTCTGTGTGTGTGTGTGTGTGTGTTTTCTCGTGAGTGAGCACAGTTATTTGTGCATGTTTGATAGAGAGTATAGCATTAGCATACTGTATAGCATCATGCTGTTGGGTGCTGTAGTGTTCGCCAGGAGGTTCTGTATTGTGTGTGTGTGTGTGTGTGTGTGTGTGTGTGTGTGTGTGTGTGTGTGTGTGTGTGTGTGTGTGTGTGTGTGTGTGTGTGTGTGTGTGTGTGTGTGTGTGTGTGTGTGTGTGTGTGTGTGTGTGTGTGTGTGTGACACTAAACGCGTCTGTCTGTCAACAGTTTGTGGAATTATGCAAAATGAATTGTGATTAGTTAGTGAATCAACTAATAATTGTGACTAGTCTGTAAGTGACACTGTGGAGTGAAGCAGCCATTCACCGCTTATAAAACCCCTAAGTTTGGTAAAACAGCCTCATACCTGACTACAAAATAGTCAACCTACAGGGTCAGAAATGCCTCACTCCACATGTTCTTCTGAGCCCCAGCATCTGAATAGGGATGCTGCCTGGGGTTCAAGTGGTTAAACTTGATTGACAGATCACCCGGCTTGAAGGAGATTTAAAATATTTTGTTCCCTCCTGGTTTCCGAGGTAATTAGTGTGCATATTGTATTCGATACAGAGACAGAATGATCAACACTTTCACTTAGCTGGTTGTCAAATTTAAAGTGGTGCCTTGTTAATGGGCAAAAACATTTGCCCATATTACATTGTATTAAATCCTGTTCTGATGATCGAATTTACAGAACAGTTACAGTCAATTAGAAGCAATAGCAGAAAATGTATTTATGCACGATCTCAACCACTTGATCATTATACTTATTTTAAAGGACCTCCACTTAACCTGACCAGTGGTGCAAAGTGCATTTACAACGTTTTAAGGCACATATTGTACTCTCCACTACAATACTTGTAATACTTTAGTTGCAAGTTACTTTGTATATTTAGTAGAGTATTACAAAACATACATTAACCAATTAAGTGCTGTTTTATACGTCAGCATTGAAAGCTCACAACGGGTCACGATATGATCAGGTATTTGTGGAAAAAGTTAGGCTTTTTTTACTTTCACTTTGGTACTGTAAGAATACTTTCATGTCATATACTTCAGTCAACTTCAGAATACTGTACTTTAACTCACTTCTTCCACCACTGCCTCCACTGGCTCAGCCGATACAGTATAGAGGTATATGGACTGGACTCAGTGGACTGCATTTACATTATATATTACAGTATAGAGGTATATGGACTGGACTCAGTGGACTGCATTTACATTATATATTACAGTATAGAGGTATATGGACTGGACTCAGTGGACTGCATTTACAGTATATTACAGTATAGAGGTATATGGACTGGACTCAGTGGACTGCATTTACAGTATATTACAGTATAGAGGTATATGGACTGGACTCAGTGGACTGCATTTACAGTATATATTACAGTATAGAGGTATATGGACTGGACTCAGTGGACTGCATTTACAGTATATTACAGTATAGAGGTATATGGACTGGACTCAGTGGACTGCATTTACATTATATATTACAGTATAGAGGTATATGGACTGGACTCAGTGGACTGCATTTACAGTATATATTACAGTATAGAGGTATATGGACCGGACTCAGTGGACTGCATTTACAGTATATATTACAGTATAGAGGTATATGACTGTACTCAGTGGACTGCATTTACAGTATATTACAGTATAGAGGTATATGACTGTACTCATTGGACTGCATTTACAGTATATTACAGTATAGAGGTATATGACTGTACTCAGTGGACTGCATTTACAGTATATTACAGTATAGAGGTATATGACTGTACTCGGTGGACTGCATTTACAGTACAGTATAGAGGTATATGGACTGCATTTACAGTATATATAGTGCTTTTCTCCAAAGCACTTTACGATGTATTTCACACACATTCACACACGGCAGAGGAAACCATGCAAGGCACCACCAACCTGCTCATGGGACTAAAGGAATGTCCACACATTTTGCGTGGGGTCCTGCTCATCCATGACAGGCATATTTGGCTAATCCCAATAGCCAGATCCCAGTACTCAAACTTCCACCCTCCACTCGTGTCATTTCCTCACGCCTTAGACCCATCCCCGAGCAAGAAGGAGAGGAGAGGACAGAGGTATCATCCAAGGAGATGTAGAATAATGCAAAACTAAAGATTCTTTAAAACCCATTAACCACCAGAGTCTCTCTATAACCGTATGCACACACCAGCGTTTGTATTAATCCTTCAAGACCCATAGGATATTTAGTTCTATGACGATGTACACACCAAATATATAGAAAGAAGAGTCTCTACTTTCATCAAGAGAAAAAGTGTTTTTCTGCGATGCTCCGTTCTTTATTTATTGGCAGTTGCATGAATATAGCTTGTTTTCACCAAAAACGCTGTCTGGGAACAGAAAATAGTATTTTTCGGCTTCATATCCCATGTTATGGGTAAAGGCAATGCTGGCAGGAGTGCCGGTTTTCTGGTGTTTGACTTGCGGTAGAGTGTTGTTGGCTCACTGAAAGAAAACTACAAGCCAAATGGCATACTATTCAGGATACTGTAGAGCCGCAATGTTATTATTCAACTGGCTGTTCCGCCAGTTTCTTTATTTTGTTGGGACAGTGCACATCGATGAAAACAATAAACACATGAGCTTGTAGAAAAATGCCGGATTTGCCAAAAGCTACTTTCCATCCGTAGTTTCCCCTGCAAAAACAGGATACTGTATATACAGACAGTACTATATAAAGGTCCCCACACACCGGGCGCGATTTTCCGATTTTTACGCGTCCAGTGTGCAACCACCTTAACAATGCTACAACAATGATACAAAGCTCTGTTTACACGTGGTCTAACGTGTACAGATCTACGTCTACTCGGTACAGATAGTAGTCCTTAGGGTGGTTGCATTCCATTGGCTTTTTGAGTTTGAGTTTCAAACTCACTTTTGGCTCATCTGTGGGATGTATGTGTCTCTGCTTTCTTAGTATAGTGGGCAGGTGGCTCTCTGTTTTTATTGTCCTGTGAAGGTTGAGACAGTCTGGCTTCTCCCTTAGGTCACCTCTTAAGCCCCAATCCCCCGCCAGCAAATAAACAAATAAACAAAACAAAAAAAGCGGCTGTCCACCTCATGAACAGCTCTCAGCGGGTAAATGGGGCTGGTCAAGGTCTCAGGTTCCAATTCCTATATTTTTGATTTTTCCTCCTGGACCCCCCTGGGGTTTAAGAGGTTTAACTGGGACACTGTCTGAACAATCGTTGATGGATAGGGAGAGACCTCGCAGTCCTCTCTGGAGTCTAACCTAGTGCCACGCCCCTCTGGAGTCTGACCTAGTGTCACGGCCCATGTGTAAAATACAAAATGTAAAATGTGCCATGGACACATTTGTCCGTGTACATATTGATGACCTGTGTATCCTAGAAGCGAACAGCGAAGCAGATTTGTGGCCAAGACTTCACTCGGTGAGGAGGGTCCAGTGAATGGATCGATGCCCATTCACACCTAACACTGTGTCCTATTAGTTCCCGTTGCCTCAGGGAATGTGTGACTGCATGCTTAACCCGCTCTGTCCGGGAAAGCGTCTGTCATTTTACATTTGAGCTAAAAAGCATTAAAAAAAAATAAGAAAAGGCTATTCTAGCCCTAAAACATGATTGTCATAATTATGACAGTCATGACGCAACTGAAGCCAGTTTCACGTGATTGTTACATTTACAGTGAAAACATGTACATACACATTCAGATTTCAAATATAAAGTACTCACAACGTGTGTCTTTGTCTTTTATTAAACAATGTGGAATGCAGCACGGGTGTTGCTGCATTCCACGTTGTTTAATAAAATACATTTTTATCCAAGCGACCTGGCTATTTTTCTCAAACGGGGTGCGTTCGGAAAACTCACAGTTGCACATCGGGAGCCCACTCGCTTGGTAGTGAGGTCAGCATGCCTATTGCCTATGTCGAACACACCCAGTTTTTCAGAGTGCCTCCCGACCGATAGGGGCGCGTAGTTGAAAGCATATGGCAAAAAAACAGCTCGGATAAAAATTCCTTTTATTATTGGGCAAACATGAAGTACGAGCGGCATGTGAACCGTGGCTAGGCTATTCAAAAATAGAAAATATAAACTCATGGCGCATCACTTCGTGCTGCTCTATGAGCTTGTAGATCTGCTATTTTTGAAGGGGGTTTGTGGCAAAATACATAATTTTGGGGGTCCTTTCCATTAAAGAGTTTAAGCACCACTGACGGCAACAGGAGATTTTCAGAAAACTGTTAGGAATTAGAAGACATTTGTAGAATCTGGACCTCAGGTCTTAATGGGTTAAGTCAGCCCCCCCATGCCACAAAAGCCAATACAAGACATTCTGTTCTGTTCTAAACAAGCGCGGATTCACTGAAGGCACGGCCAGGCAAAAGCCTCTCGCAGTTACGCTGTGCCTCCCCTCAACCAAGCGACTTTTGTGTGTATTGCTTTGCTATATAAGAAAGAAAGTTACTATGTTTACCCAGGGTAACTGGACTAAGCTCAAGACCTTGTTTACAGCCAGGCGCTGCTCATAGAACATTTCATGGTAGGGGTTCAATGCCTTGTTCAAGGGCACTTCAACGGTGGTAATTTTAACGTGCCGGTCCAGGGATACGAACTAGCGACCTTCCGATATCAAGACCGCTCCGCAAACCGTTCGGCCACCGCTGCCCCCTACCCCCTATAGGCCTATTCAAGGCCTCAAGTGTGAAATGTGTCTGACTGCATCCCCATTCACAGAACCGGTTTTCACGTCATCATGGCATATAAACAGCACGCAGGCGCACACACAATGCCCCGGCCTCATTCTTCATTTGATTTATGAGACAGCAGAGAGACAGCAATGGCACTATGAGAAAAAACAGGGCAAACTTATTTTCGACGCGAGGAAGCGTATAAACCTGTATAGGCTACCACCATGGCACAGCAGTGCATACACCAGCAATCATGCCAGCACCCAGCAGAAGCTCTACCGGCCCCGCTAGGCTCACCACCACTGGAGGAGAACTCAGAGGTGACTTCTCCAGCCTAGCTGTTGCTGCTTTAGCATCCATTGGACTGCCGCGGTCTCTACAGAGAAAATCGGAGATCTATCAGTTATCGAGTAGCCAGCAACTCAACAACAGCTAACACAATTCCCTGGTTGGAGACTGGAGATGACGCCGCTTTTTGTTACACTGATTGGCTGAAAGGGTTGTCTGTCAACACTACTCCCGCAGCCAACCATGCATTAGCAGGGTCCAGACTCTTCCGCACAAATTAATGGAAATGAGATTTCAAGGAGTGGTTAACCAGCCTACAGAAATCCCACGAGTAGATCCAATCATCTAACTGGGAGATCTTAAAGGGGGTGTCAGTGATTTCAGTCAAAAACCTTTAGGTTTCGTTTTTGCCTTGGGACACAAGCTTTCATCCAATCAGGATAGAGAACAAAAACGAAACCTAAGGTTTTTTGACCCCCAGGGGTTAACTGGGGACAGGGAGGAACTCCTTATATGGTCAGCACACTCTATAGTAGAGAGGATTATCACAACAAAACAAAAAAATAAGTGATATTTGAATTAAGTGAAATCACTGACTCTACCTTTAAGGTCAGTGGTCCTTTGACGAATGATGGTGACGGCTTCAGTTCTTCATTCTTTCCCATGACCCTCTACCATATTGCTGTACTAGACAGTAGAAAAACCATATGGGCTTTCCCCTAATAAATGCTAGGGGTGTGCTGAAATATCAAAATATCGATATATATCGATACGTCCTCCCACGATAAATAATCGATAACTATTATTAAAATATCTATCGTAAAAATTAAATTTTAAATGTTGTTCATAATGAAGCGATGAACAACGTGTTTAGAAAAGGAGGAAATGACAGCTAAAATAAAGCAAATCCCACTCTCAGATTCCTCAGCAACCAGAAGTACTGAATTACTGGATGGTGATTTGTCCAAACAGCTTTGTGGGAATACAAAATGCATTTCCCCAGCAGTGGACAAGTCCATGGCACTGATACCAGTGATAATGGTCAGTTGGTGGTGTTTGTGAGGTATTATGATGATACCAGTGATAATGGTCAGTTGGTGGTGTTTGTGAGGTATACCAGTGATAATGGTCAGTTGGTGGTGTTTGTGAGGTATTATGATGATACCAGTGATAATGGTCAGTTGGTGGTGTTTGTGAGGTATTATGATGAGGGTATGAGGTAAAGGGGGAGTTTATTGAGTATTATTAATTTAGTGTTTGAGTGGTGCAACCACTATAGACAGCTATGTGTGTGTCCCTCCCTGTGTCTGAGCATGACAATAGCGTTTTTTTCAGTTCCAAATATTTTGTAGTGTTATATAGTTGATGAAATTTCATACAATATATCTATATATCACAAATATCGCAATATATATAATATTGTGATATTATCGCTATCGAGGGTCTAATATCGCGATATATATATCGCATCGTGAGGTACCCATATCGTCCCACCCCTAATAAATGCAATGTAGGCAATGGAACTGAATCAACCGCAATACTGGGAATGATCCAAAACGTTTTCTGCTTTCTCTCAAAGTGAGAGTCATTTAAGGACCTATAGTATTCCTGGCCGTGATTGCTATCCAGAAACTTCAATTCCTATATCGGTCCGAAAAGCAATTAATGTTATATAGCCTACTGTATGTTTCCAACTAATAAAACTGGACAGACAATACGTATAGGGGTCAAAGAGCAGACTGAGAGAGAACGGGGTGTAGCACCAAAGAACCAATCAGGATGTACAGTCTAGAAAGGTGAGGTCAGGGTTGGGTGAAAAATAAGAAGCAAATTGCTTTACACACAACGAGGCCTTTCACATCATCAGCAGCACAGCAGGACAAATGGCATTTGAGATAAATTGGGTCCAGAGAGAGAGAGAGAGAGACGCATAACGTGGTCTGACCCTCTAAAATGAGAATGCAGTTACTTCAGCTGTCTGTCAGTGGTAGTAGTCAGTTCTGTTTTGTTTAGTAAAAGTAGCAATAGTAGCCTACAATGTAGAATAGTGTTCATCCCTTTTCATATCAAGGCCCATTATTCGTCATTTGAGCCACGGACCACCATCTTATGAGATTTAGCCTCTCAGACTGAACAATTAGAATATTGTGGTATTGTTGGATAAGATGCTGTCTGCAATTCCATGCTGTACCAAATGGAAACGGTACGGGTCAATTTGGTTTAATTTATTTGCAATTTTGCATCAAAATGCACTTTCACTTTTTGTGGTTGTAGATCGATTCGACACACATTTCGAGAACACATTATCTCTCCGGTTAGCATATTATCATCTTGCATGCTAGTCTGGGACCTGATTGAGCGACAAACAGGATGCGCTCTTACTTCCGGTTTAAGTGGCCGGTCGAAGGACCCGCAATTTATAGTCATGTAGTAATTTTTGCCTGGCAAGGGCTACTGAGGTGCCGAAAACATGCCGGCAGGGAATGTGTTTTAAGGGGTGGTGCAAGATATAGCCCTTAGTCTTGGTTGAAGTCATTTTTTGTTTGCTGTCGTAGTTTCAGTTCAGTTCAGTTTCAGTTGACAAAATCGCAATGAACACTGTCTTGTTGCAGTGTCTAACAGACAGAGAGCCTCCAGACAGAAAGAGTCAGGTAAAGAAGCAGCATGGAATGTATCTGCGGAGCAGGACGGTGGTCACACACACACACACACACACACCCCCCCCCCCAACCGCTGAAAAGGGAGATCAGTTCAGCAGGGGCCTGGCTCCAAACACAACAGGCCATAAATAACTGTTAGTCCATCCTTCAGGGGGCTTCCCTTGACAGGAGCAGGATACAGTGGTAGTGTCACTTTCTGCTAGAGGAGGACAGGACACAAATGCAGGATAGCAGAGGACAAAACAGCTAAGAATGGCTGTTTGAACCACTTATTTCTTTCTCTTTTAACTTTATTTATTCAGGGAAGGCCATTGAGAGTGACCTATCTTTTTCATAGATGCCCTGATCAAAGCTCTGCTGTATTTCTATTTTCTTGATACCGTAGTCAGTATAAGTGGACAAAACTTCTACTAATGTGATGTTCTCTCTCTAATGTTGTATTAAATAACAATTATACAGTAGTAAGGCTTTCATTTGGTGGGGATCCACAACACTACCTCATTACATTTCTCGAAGATTAACCTGAAACAAGCTGACCCTCCTTTAAGCGTAGTATATTAAGTACATAGCTATGGTTCTTCTCACTGCCAGACAAATGTGTTTTGTGTAAAATACAGAATCAATGATACAGTCGTGCAGACCTCTTCAAGACATGTGCAGGCCTCTGCGTGAACTGAGTTCAAATAAATACAAATACCTATAGTAGCCACACACGGTTGGATCACTTAGCACAACTTTATTATCGTCTCTGTTGGGTGGAAACCTCATGTGTCCAAAACTGTTGCTTTTCATGATTCAAATTCAAAAGCTTTAAAAGTATAGCAAACCGATCAGCTCGAAGCGTGTCAATTTGCGCGGCATTTCGAGCTCCTAGATCTGCTGCTTTGGATGCTTTTGTGTGACTGTACTAGTGATCAAGTATGGTGTTCATGTATGGAAAAAGCACAAAAAGTTAGAATATGGAGATAAGAGGTTTTCTGCCCCAACAACAACAACAACAACAACGATATGCAATAGCTCTTTTCCACTTCAAGGACTGAGTGGACCGTTCCATGCTGAGAAACCTATTGCATGGGTTCTTCTGGATGTGTTTCCATTCGTTACAGCTTGTGTTCACGTAAGGTTCTGGATGTGTTTCAATATGCTTTATTATCCATTGTGATTTGTGCCTAAATCATATTTCATGTTTTTTACGATTTTGAAAAACATTTTTAAATATTGAAAATAGTCTATCTACAAGCTCACAACACGTCAATGTAAATTAGCTATTTTAACATTTCAACAACAACAATATAAAAGATAAATAAGATTAGGTATAAGGGAGACAATGCAATTAGGGCCAAGTATAGTTTGCTGTTAATCACCAAAACTACTGTAAATATAGTTACAGTAAGCTACTGAAAGAGACAAAGGAAATCACATTAGAAAGCCACGTAATATTTTATTATTTTCCAGAGAAGAAACATGCATTTATTCATGTGATATACCATACTCCTGTGTCAACATAAATAAAATACTGAAGCTGACTATTACTCAACACTGCTGACATCCACTGTAGGCCCTTTATCACAGCACACATGGTGTGTGTGTGTGTGTGTGTGTGTGTGCGTGTGCGTGTGCGTGTGCGTGTGTGTGTGTGTGTGTGTGTGTGTGTGTGTGTGTGTGTGTGTGTGTGTGTGTGTGTGTGTGTGTGCGTGCATGCGTGGCACGTGCATGCGCGCGTTTGTGTGTGCGCGTTTGCGTGCGTGCATGCATGTTTTGTGAGGACCCAACCAAGTATTGGTTGGCGTTCCTGCATAACTTCCGGGTATGATGATGATGATGTCACGCACATACCCTCTATAGTGCGACACGTTGTGAGCTTGTAGATGCACAGCATTACAACCTAATACTTTTTTTCTTCGGATTACTGTTACTTTTCACAAAAGCCTTGTATCCTCATGTCACTATGGCTTCCATTGAATATGAATGATAGCCTGTTCAATTTAAAATGTCAATTCCTGCAGCTTTGTAACTTTGTGTCGCTGCAGGCTTCCATTGAAAATGAATGGTAGTTGTGTCTGCCAGTGTGAACACAGCATTACAATATAATGTCACAGGCAGTATGTACAAGGCAACCCAAGTGGAGCACTGGATAAAGAGGACTTGATTCGTGTGCGTTCGAGCCGAGGGATTGTTTGCCGTTCAGAAGCTCACAAGCTCACGTTCAGAAGCTTTTGTGAACGAACAAAAGGTGCCGTGTTTTATGTTTGAGATTAAAATGTCCACAGGCAACAAGGGGGAGAGGTCTTGTTTGTCCAACACAAATTACAACGGCAGCTGTGGACTCACCGACTCAGACATGAAATATGAGCTGAGCTGGTCTGGTCTGGTGTTCTGCCAATAATTTAGAATAGCCTCTGACTGAGTCCCATCTGATACTACAAGCATGAGACCATGCAGTCTTATACAAAGGTTAACTTAAAATGTAATTCATAGCATGGTAATATAGACAGACTATAGGTTCACAATATGGCTAAGACTAAGGCTAGGTTCTTGGTTTAACTCCTAGATTTCTGAGGCAATACACTGTCTCTCTGCATTTGAAGTATGGGTGCCTTGTTTATTGTAAGCCGCTCTGGAAAAAGACCCTTTACTCAATAGCAATTGTAAATTGTGTAAATGTGTGAAATTGGGCATAATATACACAAGACTATATAACGTCAATATACCCTTATATACACAAGATGGTTATGGATATTAGGCTCAGGTTTTTGTGAACACCCCAGAAGCATTTAGATATTTGATATTAATTTTGTCTGACACGCCCCCTTGATGACTGGTATAGTCTTAGTCATAATAGCTTAGTTGTTATTTCGTTTTCGTCAGTGAAAAAGGTAGTCGACGGACATTTTTCGTCATTTAGTCAACGAAATCAACACTGGGCTTAACCAGAATTGTAGTCTGTTGATAAGCCATACAATTTTTATTTCAGCAGTAAAAACACATTGAGACAGTATCCTTTACAAGACAGTGCTGGCCAAGATATTTCACACATCCCATGGGCAGCACAGCAGGACGCAGCACAACAAACAGATTGACTACAGTAAGCATTCCAGCTGAGAACCATGGCAATTAAAATCATAACAGATTAAAAAAATGGCCAGTATACAAACTTCACATTGTACACTTTGTACAATTAAATACAATACAATTTACATCTGAGGCTCAAAGAGATATATCAGAGCAGGAGCAGCTATTCATGAATCATTAATAATAAGTCCTTTTACCGTGCTGCCGTGATTCAATAAACCCCAACATTCTAAGGCTGTATACCCTAGCCCTGTTTTTAGGACTCGAACGGACATTTGCAGGAATCTCCGAGCGAACATCCGAACCATTTGGTTAATTGGTTCTAATTAATTAATTTCTCTGAGTGCTTTTAACCAGGCTGCAATTCATAAATAGATCCTCCGGGGCGACGTTGCATAGACTATTAGTGAAATAATGGTTAAGTTCATCAGGGGTTGGTGAGGGTTGCTACCGGGTTGGCCGACGGGAAGGTGTGCATTTTGAGTGTGGATACAACCGTCTTTACTTTTAATACACTAATGACAAGTCCGTCTTGAACATCATCAGAGTGCAGCGCGTCTCCCCCTCTCTCTCTCTCCCAACACACACACACGCGTGCGTGCACACACACACACACACACACACACACACACACACACACACACACACACAAACACCCCGCGGGCACACTAGCAGGCGTGAAGGCGTCAGTTGGACGTCGCGTCAGGTCTCAGTTTAATGCCTTCCGGGGCGTTGGGCGGTCCCAAGAGGGGACGCACACGGAAGCCTATTTAAAGGCCTGTAGTCCTCTATTTCTTGGTTGGCGAAGTAGGCGTGAGAGTGACACGTGAGTGACAAGATGTTGACACACAGGGAAAGGCGCATTCTGTTGTAGGCTATATGGTGCTGCATTGCTACTTAGCTCGATTGGTCGACTGGTTAACGTACATGCCTTTGGAATGGGGAACCTGTGTTCGCCTCCCGGCCGAGGCCACACTAGTGGCGGTGAGAAGGAGAAGGAGTTTTTGGATTGATGGAGTGGACGACCCCATTAAGCATTACACTTGTTTACAACAGGGTCCACAATGTTCAATTCATCAAAACATTTAGAGACGTACGAATAGACACTTCTATAATAGTTAAAGAACAGAACATGAATTCATCATAAAACAGTGTTCCCTGACCGGGAATCGAACCCGGGCCGTGGCGGTGAGAGCGCCGAATCCTAACCACTACACCACCACGGAGAATGTTGATGAAGATGACGATAACGAGAGAAGTGGAAGCTGAAGATACGGGCTATTTTTTTTATAAAGTATGAAGTTATTTTCAATGTCATCATGGATCAGGGTTACAATAAATGACAATGTAATTCAGCCAGGGGTGCCATGGATGAAAATATTACAGGGGTGATCTGAAGCAAACATGAGAACCACTGCTTTACATTTCTTCAGACAATGTTTTGTTAACAATTTGGACAGAATGTTACTTCGAGGTGCCCACTGCCCAGATGTCTCCCTGTATCCCTCGACATGGGGGGGGGGGGGCCTTTGATTCTGTGAAAGAAGAAAACTACAAGTGAAAACCCGCCCAGTGGATGGGCTGCAGGCTGAATCTTTTCCATTGGCTAGTGCCTATCACTGCCGTGTGACGCGCTTCATTTTCACGCTTGTGCGCGGCTTCCATTTGAGTCTGGGGCAAGCTGTTCCGGAAAGCTGTCCGTCGCGTCCGTCGGGCGCGGAGGTGGAGCTTCTTTTCCATCCACCAGCTGTCTAAAAACCCCACGAAGAAGAAAACTTGAGCTACTTCTGACGCCTTCACGCCTGCTAGTGTGCCTCCGGGGACAGAGTGTCAAGTAGCTGCTGTGCTCCGCAAAAATGATCTGCACCAGGTTTCAAAATGACCCATTACTTTTCAAGCAGCCCCAAAAACATGGTAATTGTGAGTAGCCTACCTGTACAACTGTCCATATATTTTGTCGTTTGATCAAAAATGCTTCCCAATGTCTCTGTGAGCTTGATGGCTGCAGTGTAGCTTGCGTTAGCTGTCACTCGTTCATTCATTTGTTTCACCTGTGTACTCTCAGAAGCGCATTGAAGTGAAGTGGGCATAGTGTGTGTGACTGTGTGTGTGTCAGTGTGTGTGTGTGTGTGTGTGTGTCAGTCACTGTGTTAGTCTCTTCTGCCGCCCGTCATGCAGGACTTTCAATTTATTGTAAACACAACAAGAACATAGTACTCTTATTATGCATATCGCATTCTCGCGGAGATATATTTCTGAGTAAAAAAATAAATATGTATAATAATAAAAATATATAATAATAATAAATGAATAAAAACGAATGGTTCAAGGCCATGAATTAAGATTCGAGTGCCAACCCTAACGAGCGAACATTCACCCTGAATGTTCGGGGACAGCTGTAGTATATTAAAAAAAAAAAAAAAAAAGAGTAAATGTGCACGGCAGACAGACGACGAGATGATGTTCCTTGATGTTTATTTCAGAGTACACAGCACAGCAAACAGCATTCTCCCCGACGGCATAAGGCCCATGGTAGAGGAAGGGGAACATGGGAGGAGAAGGAGGAATGGGGGAAAAACCGGCCCAGATCTTTCTTTGTCTGGCATTATATACACTCAGTCCATACATTACTCTAAATGCACGTGCACTGTTCTGACGTATGTTCATGTGTTTGGCTCTCAAAGTCCAGGGGCCTCCCTGTGTTATGCAATAGCACCCCCCAGGCCTTATGTGTCCATGTGCATGCGTGTGTGTGCGCTCAGCAGGAGACTCCACACTATAGAGCCATGCTCATCGTTAGGGGCCTCTCAAACGTGTCTTGGACTTTCTCAACACGTGTCTAGTGTGCGCGTGCATATGCAAGTAACCTACGTATGGTGTGCATGATGTGTGTGTGCTTTAGCAGTCAGTGTGTCCCCCTGACGTCTCAGTCTAGCTGTGTGTATGTGTGTCTTACAAATTACTCCACACAGCCTTACAACATTCTAATAGATACAGTTGTGTTAAGACCTAGTTTATGCTTCCTCTCGAATGTGACCTGTAGGTCGGCTATTTCCGTGGCACGACACCGTCGCAGGATGAAGTACGAATGGGGCTGAACACAAGGACCCTGGTTTTGTCCTCATTCATGTATTTAACTGAGCCTTACTATACTGTGTGTAGCAGGTACAGTAATGGGGCTAATGGTTAGAGCGCCTGCCTGGGGAGCTGCCCGGAGGCCTCGGGTTGTCCCTGGTTCAAGGCCAGGTCAGAAATATGTCAAGCATGACACATAATTAAGTGATTCAAAAGCTATTATTTTGAAAATAAAGCTAAACCTTGTTAGTTTATTTTCCTCTGCTTAGTATTATGCTTAGAGATATTTAAAAAATATATATATACTCCAGATATAACCAGAATTGGGAAAACAGCTAGCTTGGTTCAGTGGTTTTAACAGACCTGTAACACTTCACTTGCAACAGTAAGTTGCAATGCATGTAAAATGTAAAATCCCAGTAATTAGTCAGATTGCAGTCTTCGTCTTGATCTTGTCCCGTCATAGCATATTTGCACCCCCATCGACGCTCCTCTAGTGGGCAACCCTCAGTCGGGTGGAGCTGAAACCGAATTTCCCCATGCATGATGAAAACGGTCATTTATTATGAATTAATTATTTGTAATATTGACAACTCATTGTGTTGTGTTGAGTAGCATAATACAGTTACAATTGGTAATAACAGCTTATTTATCCTGCTTGTTCTAAGGCCTCCACCTCTACAATGTGCACAAACTTACATGAAATTGCTCTTTGATTTGGCAGGAACATTATGCTGGTTCTTTGATGCTATCAGACACCTGTTAGGCTGTTTGTTTGTATCTGCTTGTTTCTCCTGGAGCAAAAATGCCTCCCTTTCACCCAGATGTTTATGGAGCGTTTTCCTCCCAGTCGTAATTGATAAATTACATCTGTCACGTTGGCTCTATTATGCATCATCAAAGCAGCCATAAAGACATACCCCTTGGCACTCCATTTAATTGGCTCCCAGCCATTTCTTTTATAATTGATATCCTTTCTATATCCACACATGGCTTTTTGCACACATTAATGGTTAATTGCAGTAACTACATAACCTATTCTAATGTGCGACTCTGCCGTAATTCCTCCAGATAATTCCATTTTGGAATAATGTATTATGAAAGCACAATGTAGTGCTGTAGTTCCATTCAGGATGGATAATAGCTTAGGGCTAAGAATATTCACAGAAACCAGAAGGGATGGTTATGTTCTTGTCTAACTGGTGGTGAGGGTGACCTCACTTTCTTTTCTTCTCTGGAAAATTGTGGCAGATTCTTTCTGTTTTTTGCTTGACCCATGGTCCCGATTCTACAAATGCCATCTAAATCAGTAGTTCTGAAAAAAGTTTTAACACTTTCAAGAGTTTGTACATCTGCTATTTTTGAGAACACATAAGTAAAAATAAGTAAAATATAGCTATGCCACAATGTAAATGTAAAGTAAAATGTAAGTAAATGTGAAAGTAGCAAAAGTAAAAGTACTCATGCGGAATCATGTGAATCAGTGAGGATGCAAATTGTGATTGGCCGGCGTGATTGGGTGGGAGGTGTGCAGATAGGAGGGGGGACAGGGGGGGATCGACCCCTTCAGTTTCATGAGGAGGGGGGATTATTCCCTCCAAAAAAAAGCCATGTACCGTGGCTGCATGTTTTTGGCTGTGTTCCGCTAAAAAACCACGGAAGATCTGCGTAATTATGTAAAAGTGTGTGTGTGTGTGTGGGGGGGGGGGGGGGGGGGGCATATCCCCCCTCATGAAAATGTTCATGCGCCCCCTGGAGATGTGCATGCCATTGGTTGAGCATCGCATAACGATTGTGCCACGGGGGACACCCATTGTATGTGGCTGGTAGAGAGATGTCAGACATTGCACAATACTCGACAGATAACAATACTTGGACTTCTTAAGCTATGCCCGTGGCTGTTGTATATTTAGTTACCGGTAGTTGTACGATAATAAGAGGATTGGTTGATTTTGGCTTTTTGACTCAAAGGCTTTCAGCTTTCAGGAAGAAGCCGGGAATACACCAGGAAGACATATTTGCATATTATAACCAGTAAGACGCGCAAATGCGGGAAGCGAACGCAGCTCGTACATATTTGGGTTTTGGACGTATAGCTGCTTTGGGGACTCCTTATATGGTTATGGCTGAGTCATGGTGACGTAATCACTCAGCTCCATATTATGGGCACAAAAGCGGGACAGACAGACACACAGACATGATCTGCTAGGTCTCATAGTAAGTGCTCACTGCGTTCGCAATCACTGCGTTCGTAATCACTGCGTTCGCAATCACTGCGTTCGCAATAATATACTATGTCCCTTTTATGCCCATATATGGAGTTCTTTGTCAGGCATGCACAAATGTGGAGTCTATACAGATGTCAGAACATCACTGTGGTCTCAGAAAAGGCCAGCTCCGTCTATGGAGATCTAGAGGTAATCAGGTGTGATTATTGTCCGGATCCCGGGCAGAGGCTTTTGTGCTGGTTGTACAACCAGCTATCCGACAGACTGGACACCGGTCACTGCACTCCTGTGGTGGTGTGGAACGCGTGTGTCAATTGAAGTCGGTGGGGCGAACGGTTCTCCAGTTATGTGGATTACAGATGTACGTACACACAGATATGTGGTGCATTTATAGATATATTATTATTATAATTATTTGTAGGGCAGAAAAGTGAAGACTGAAAAGTGAGGATGCAAATTGTGATTGGCCAGAATTAGATGATGTATGATGTTGCCATGCTGATAAGAGTGCCCCTCACTTCACACAGGTTTGATTTTATTATAGGCAAAAGTCCTGTTTACACAATCTTACTTTATTAAAAGTACAAAAGTAGACCTTTCAAAATATATTTCAGTACCAAAGTAAAACTCAAATTTGCCAAAATGTGTCATTGTTCTTCAAACATTGACTATCTACAAGTTCAAAAGTAGATAAAATAGTGTTGTAATAATAATATACATGTGCAGTACTGGAAATAACTAAAGCCGTGAAATAATTTAATTGGAGTAAAAAGTGCAATATTCACCTCTGACATGTATTGGAGTATAAAATATCAGAAAATTGGAAACACGAGTAAAGTAAAAGTGCCCCCAGTACTGGGTTTAGTATTGTTGCTGTCAGACAGAAACCTCTTATCTCCTTAATTAACACCCTACTTGTAGTTACACTCGGTGCAATTTAGCCCTGGTTGCACTTTATATTTAATGTAACATCTGTATCTTGTGATAATGTATGTCTGTTGTTATGTATGTTTTACTGTTTGTAATGTATTTGAGAGCTTTTATTATCTGCTGTAAAATGAAGTGCCCAGTAATAAACTTGACCATGACCTTGACCTACTTGATCATAAGTACAGTGTCACACAAAAGCAATTTCACAACACGCTTCGAGCTTGTGGATCTGCTACTTTTGCTAAGTTTTAAATTTGAATCCTGAAACGTAACCATTTTGGACATATACAACAGAGATGATATTTCCAGAAAGCAGAAGCGATGGTTCTGCTGCTTGTCAAAGTGGAGGCCTCGTATATGTAGAAAGATGGTTATGCTGCTTAGCAAAATGGAGGCCTGCCATTTCTTGTTCTCTCCCGTGAGTACAGGTGGTGTCTGGGTAATTGTGATAAAACATGGCTGCTATTAGAGAAAGGCACTCCAGTCTGACTCAAATCAAAGGCTTTTCATCCTGTCCTTCTCTGATGTCGATGATGATGATGTCATCATCCATGGGATAGTCTGTCAGAACAATCTCCGACATTTAGGAGATACTGTATGCCGCTAGTCTGTGAGCCTGTGACTGGTTTTTGTTTTGCCACAATGTTAAAAAAATACTCAAGTAAAAGTCCTTTTAATTTTTTTAATTTTGTCCAATCTAGTGGTGGTATCATGGTATGTTCATACAATATAACAATCGAGGTCGTTGTATTTTGTCTCCCTGTCATGTCTCACCAAACACAGGCTCTAATTTATGAGCAAGCAGGAAGCAAGTATTTAATTGTTAAAAATAAATAAATAATTTAAAATAACTTCAATTATGGTTGTAGCCTACGGAGCCAGACTGAAAACAGAATCAGGCTGGGGGGAATGTAAATGACTAACTGTGGTCACCACCACCATGTTTTTATAAAGTGCCAAATCACAAGCTGTCTCAAGACACTTTAAATACAGAGCAGAGACCTGCCCCAGAGCAAGTATTCTAGTGGCAGTCTCAGGGAGAAAAGTCTAAGCAGAATGAAGTGAATCAGAACCGGGCTCCAGGGTGGACGGCCATCTGCCTGGCCCGTGTTGGGGGGGAAGAGAGAATCAGAACCGGGCAAGAAGAAATGGTGCCCAGAAATACGTACCTGGTCCCCCCTGCTCCGGTCACTCTTATTACGTACATGTCCAGAATAGTGCATGTGTTTAATTGATTATGAAAATAATTGGTAGGTGCTGCTGTCAATGTTGTTGCTGTTGGGCAGAAACCTCCATATTCTAACCTTGTGTGTTTTCTGTCCCTAAATGAACACCTTACTTTATCATTACAACTACAGTGTCACACGAAAGCAGCAAAAGTAGCAGAACCGCGAGCTCGAAACACTTACAATCTTACCTTTTTTTTTTGTGGCTTTTTGCCTTTATTGATAGTTACTATCAGTGAGGAATTACAGGAAAGAGGGAGAGAGAGAAGGGGAGAGACACGCAGCAAAGGTCGTCATGAAAGGGACCTGAACACGTGATGCGCTGTCAGGCCAGTAGCTTATACGTGGCATGCGACTGGACCACCAGGCCAGCGGGCGCCCTGCAATCTTAACTTTTGATGAGGTTTCCACCCGACACAGACGATCATGATAGCCGCTGCACTCCAAAGCTGCGAGAGGAACAAAAGTTTCTTTTCCCCCCCTTTGGCCTGATGGATGAGCTGGTAACCGTTGTAAGCACTCCGCTGGGTGCTGGGTGTGTGCAGGCCTATCAAGCAACTCATCTAGCAAGCCACAGAGAGTCCCGTAAAATATATGACTGCTAATAAATTGAGAGGTGCACTGGTGTAAATCACCGGCTCAAACCTGTCCCCGCCAGGGAGCACATAATTTAGTTCCTCCTCCTCCTCTTCCTCTTCCTCTTCTACTGTGCTGCTAGCTGCCAGAAATACACACAGCTGCACGCTCAATGGAGATGCTCTTCAATCATTTCTGTGTGATCCTTCCACTCATTCTACTTTGTATTTTACTTTCCAATATTTTTTTGTATTTCTACTCCACTACTCCAATTGTTCAATATCCAAATGTTGTACTTTTACTCCACTACTATTATTTGAAAACTTTAGTACTTTAATTTAGCATAATTACTACTTTTACTTCTGGTACTTTAAGTACCTTTTGATGCCAATACTTTTTTACTTGTACTTTTACTCTGAATTCTGGACTTATTTCTACATTGCAGTATTGATACTTTTACTTAAGTAAAGGATGTGAGTACTTGTTCCACTAATGCACGCACGTTTGTATTGCTACACCTGCGAGGACCAGGTGATAGCATACGTACGCACGCGCACGCACGCAGGCACGCACGCACGCAAGCACACACACGCACACACACACGCACACACACAAGCACAAGACCTTTCAAGCTCTCACACTGAAACGGGAGACATGTCTCTACTCCTCTTGTCTTGAATTAATCACTTTCAGGAGTGTACTATATCATGGCCTTGGAAGATGCTATATTAAAAGTACACATCAGGACGTCTCAGACATACGTGATCTGATCTCTGAAGACTTAATCACTGCTCTAAATCAATGCTCGTATTGTTGCTGTCGGGCAGAAACCACATCCGTGTGTGTGTGTGTGTGTGTGTGTGTGTGTGTGTGTGTGTGTGTGTGCGCGCGCGAAAAACAAAGACCTCTGCATCCATGGGTTGCACTACTGTACTGTTTTTTGTTCTAGTTTATTTTTGCTAGCTTTAGTTATAAAGCTATAACTATATAATAATTATAATAGTTCTTCTGTTTTCTACATAAATATAAAATTATTTTTAACCATATAAAATGAAATGTTAAATGCTGCAAATTGTAAAAATGGCAAAATATGACTCCCATATGCGTGTGTGCGTTTTTTGCATCGTCTAGCGATAGATAGGCTCTAATTTGTGCAATGTTTCTAAGATGAAAGAAGGCAGTCGTGGTGGCATGATTCATGTGCGTAAACGGAATTAACTTCAGAATCAATAATGACCCCCAGGTTCCTGACTGCAGTGTTACTTCCTACAGTCAGGTAGGAACGGTTTGGGGCATATAAGGTTTCCACCTGACAGCAATGACATGACATATTAAACCATAATAACAACAAATACAGCTGCAAGCAGCTATAACATGGGGTCACGCCCAAAAAGAAAACATGGTGTCAGTTTCTTTATTGCGCTGATTGGCTGAAGGGGTTGTTTGTGAACGCTGTTGTCCCGTAACCAGAGTCAGACTCAATTTGCATGTATGGAAATGCAATTGCTGTGACGTGGCCAAAAAAAGGCAGAAAAATGGATCGAGCAAATCCTAACAATGAGCCTATACTCATCGAGAGATCTAAAGGTCAGAGGTCTTTTGACGAATGAGTGTGACAGTACGTTTTAACAGCGGGCGACAGCCAGACGAATTTTCTATTATTTTGTCTATGGGACCCGGCGACTATACCAGCGATAGCAGGCGAACAGGTAAAAAGTGGGCGGGGCAACGTCGCCCGAAAATATACAAATAATTCATCTTTTTGGGCGATGTGTCGGCCAATGCTCGTCTTCTGTTAAAACGTACTGTGAGCTTCAGTTCCTGAGGGATCCTCACGGCTCTCTGCCATATTGCAGAATTTAGCACAGAACGCCAAAACTGCTAAAATGGCGGAACTCTCATGAAAACAAAAGGTGTCTACGCTCTTTGGGCTTGACCCCTAATAATACATGTGCTGATGGAAAAATAAAAATAAACATATCTAATCGGTATGTGTGCTGTTCCTTCTCTATCTGTCCACAGTTCTTCATCCTGCTCCTGCTCATCTTCTTCTTGGAGATTCTGTTCATCATGCTCTTCTCCATCTATCAAGACCAGGTAAGACATCCTGCTTCACTTTACCATGTTAAGCCTGAATCCTGGTGTGTACCATCAAGTTTATCCCAAATCCGTGTACCATCGTACATCATCAGCATAGTTACAGTATATGTTTATCCTAAATCCTGGTACCATCGTGCAACATCAGAATATGTGAAGTTTATCCTAAATCCTGGTATCATCGTACATAATCAGCATACCGGGTAGTTTTTTCCCTGTACATTTTATTTTGGAGTTTCAGTCTGAAACCTGGTCACAACCTGGTCACAACCTGTGTGTGTGTGTGTGTGTGTGTGTGTGTGTGTGTGTGTGTGTGTGTGTGTGTGTGTGTGTGAGAGGTGTTCATTCTCGAGGTCAGCTGTACCTTTGACTATAGCCTGGAAGAAGCCTTTCTAACCAAAGTGCTGAAGTATCAGCAGCTAGTGCAGACCGTCTCACAGCTACTGTAGGCTACAGATGTAAACTTTTAGTTTGTTATCTTTGGCAGCCTAGGGCATGTGCGTAAGTAACGAGGTACTGCTCAGTTTCAGCCATTATAGGAAGCCGCTCAATTTGGAGGAGGCGTTGTTTCCTTTATCCATGATTTATGTCTGCTGCCCTGTGTCCGACATGTCAGCTGTACTGTATGTAACGATGCTTTGCCGTCCATGCACGTTGTAACTGGCTGCTCTCCTATTGTCAAACTGCACTGGCAGTATTTATGTCCTTTGTACAAGGTATTCCTGTACTTCTCATTATGTGGACATAAATAAACATTTAAAATGTGTGTGTGTGTGTGTGTGTGTGTGTGTGTGTGTGTGTGTGTGTGTGTGTGTGTGTGTGTGTGTGTGTGTGTGTGTGTGTGTGTGTGTGTGTGTGTGTGTGTGTGTGTGTGTGTGTGTGTGTGTGTGTGTGTGTGTGTGTGTGCATGCACGCGTGTACTGACGATCCTTGCACATCTCTCTGCTAATACACCAGATGCTGTTGATTTCAATGAAGGCTCCGAATGAGTTTCCATTCTTGATCAGTTTCTTGAAGTGGCCTGCACCTTTGACTCTAGCTTAGAGGAAGCCTTTATGGCCAAAGTAATGAAATACCAGCCGCTCCTCCAGACCATCACAGAGCTATAGGTGCAATCTACTTGTGTTTATCATCAGCAGCTTAGGACATGTACATAGGTTGGTTGTAAGAGCCTTAATTCCGACAAATTGGGATGCCAATAAGAAGCAGCTACAAGGCTTGCAAATTTCTGTGAAATCTCCAAATATGGCGAAATGATTAAGTGTCTGTTTGTGTCTCGCATCGAGTCAGGAACACATGGCTGGTATTTTCGGAAATGACTTTCTTTTGTGTGTGTGTGTGTGTGTGTGTGTGTGTGTCTGTGTCTGTGTCTGTGTGCGTGTGTGCGTGCGTGCGTGCGTGCGTGTGTGCGTGCCTAACATCAGGTTAGAAAGAGGAGCCGTACAAGCTGTTGGCAGACGGAGAAAATCACTTCACATCACTCTGTCAGATGTGCACACACACACACACACACACACACACACACACACACACACACACACACACACACACACACACACACACAATGATTTTGTGTTCTGTTACTTTGGTGTTCTGTCGATGCCAGCTGATGGCTGTCCGTTTCACGTCAAGCAAACAGAGTACTTTCAGGACAAAACACGCACAGACACTCGAAGGAAACAGGGTGGGGGAGGGGGTTTCAACCTTTTCTGACACATGATCACTGGGTGTGATCACCAGACAGTGAAGACCTCCACTGCTTTTACCTCTTTTAATATATATTATAAATTAATATCAATGCAGAGCAGCTATTTTTTAGATTAACGTGTTAAAACAATAAACAGAAAAACATAGTTTCAGCCTGACTTTGGTGATCCATTTGCTTCCATTTTGTACACTCTCAGAGTTAAGGTGGTCCTTGAGATTCAAACAGTTGAGAACCATTGGCATTGCTGTAATTGTATAGCTCTGACAGTGTGATCAAATTTGGTTCCCGGAAACGGTTCTGAAATGTGCTGGAACGAATCCATGTTTGATCAGGTTCGTCCGATCGAGGGTTAGGCTCTAATATGACTTAAGTAAAGGTGGTGACAGGAGGCCGGTACCATTTTGTCCTGCAGGGTCTGATCGTTTTATTGATTGATTGATTAAATACTTTATTAACAGTTTGCAGAGGAGGGACGTGGGTGGAGTTGGGGACACATTTGGGGAGAAGAGAGCAGCTCGGGGATTATGATCGATGTCAGTTATTTTTTAAATTCTGTGACAGAGGAGAAACGGTAATTTTACACTGAGCTTGTTTGGTGGTTTTGGATGGTTGTCCGTCGGCTTTGAAGAGGAGTACGTCTGCTGTGCTCCAAGAACACACCGAAGCGGTTAGCTCTGTCCTCTTCTGTATCAGTCTTGATTTTGACTAAAACTATGACGGACAATGTTCGTCAACTACCCTTTTTCACTGACGAAAACTAAATGAAAACTAAAAGACAAAATATATTGACAATTTCATCAACAAATACAATAGACTAAAATGTTAGGGTGGAGAAGAGATCCAGTAGAACTAAAAGACAAGTCATTGTATGTTTGGTTGCGCTCTGAAAATAGATCTAAAATCGTATGATATTTAGTCAACTAAAACTATACTAACAATAAAACATTTAATTTCAATATAACTAACATTTCAGACTAAAATATGACTAAAACGAAATAAAATGTTATTCAACAGACTATGACTAAAACAAAATCAAACTTTCCTGTTGAAATCAACACTATTCTTCACTGTTGGTACCGGTCTCCACTGTCTGATGAAATGGCCGCTGCTTCAGTAATTTGACAATTCTGATCAGTCTTGGTTCTGGGTGGTGAATACCATTGATTGCTCCAACATGCAAGATGATTTGATTACATGCCGGGTGCCCAGCATGTTGTTAATTGTTGCTTGTTGGTTGCTTTGCCTTTCCCTGGGGTGCTGTTTTGGTGTGTCCCGCTAGGGGGTGCTCTGGAGTCAGAAACACACTGTGAGAGCACACTGACTTCTGAAAAAGAATGTAGTACTACTTATTTTTAAGTACTTTTTACTCTGTAAAAGTAAAAGTCCAGAAATCTAAATGTACTTAATGTGTTCTTCCATACCACCTCCCTCTGACGTGTGTGCGTGTGTGTGTGTGTGTGTGTGTGTGTGTGTGTGTGTGTGAGAGAGTGTGGGAGAGTGTGTGCGTGCGTAAAACAGACCAGATTATTTTAGGTGATAAACTTGTTGAGGGGTGCCTATATACAGTTTTTGTCCCCACACGTCTCATATTTGCCATTGACAATGAAAGTACAAATTAGGTCAAATAGTATGACGTAAATTTGTACGATGACAAGAGCGCCCCTCACTTCAGACGGGTGTGATTTCTGAGGGGCGCTATAGCCCCTCCTATATACAGCTTTTGTCCCCACAAAATGTCCGCAACACAAACATTAAATGCCATTGACAATGGAGGGGGAAATTTACATCATCTTGTCCCCACACGTCTCATATTTGCCATCGACAATGTAAGGAGAAATTAGGTCAAATATGACGTAAATTCGTGGCAACAGGCATTCTGATTGGCCAGCATGAGATGATGTATGATGATATACGATGATAAGAGCGACCCTCACTTCACACGGGTGTGATTTTTGAACAGATTCTGTGCTGCGCTACCGAATCTGTCAGCAGGGCCATTCAGAACGTGCATGCATACATTGTTAATTGTGGGAATGAAAACACAGGCGCACCACAGGAAGTGGAGGGCTGAGTGCGGGCCAACATCCTGTTATACACATTCTATTGAGGCCCTGCCCCTCCCAGAGGCAAATTCAAAGGAAACAAACAGCAGAGGGCGCTGTTTTTCCTTTTTTTTGTCGATGGCTTCCCAGATTGGAAACCTTATAACTCCATATTTTATTGTATTTATTTTTTGGTAAATGAATGCCCTACTTTGCCATACTACAATGTCACACAAAAATACTTTTAAATTTGAACCCTGAAAGGTTGCCGTCTTGGGAAAACAAGGTATTCAGCCGATGCTATATGACAAATTACAATTTACAAATCTGAGGCCATGGTTCTCAGCTGGAAACCGATTAATTGTGCATTCCAACTAGGGAATGAGACTTACCCCAGGTGAAGGAGTTTAAGTATCTCAGGGTCTTGTTCACCAGTGAATTAATGGAGGACGGAAAAGGAGATCAGCCGGAGAATGGGAGGAGCAGGGGTATTGCAGTCACTGTACCGCACTGAAGGCAAAGCTCTCTGTCTACCGAGCAATCTTCGTTCATACTCTCATGGTCATGAAGTGTGAGTCATGACATGAAAGAATAAGGTTGCAAATACAAGCGGCCGAAATTAGTTTTCTTCAATGGGTGGCTGGCACCCCCCTTGGAGATAGATTGCGAAGTTCAGTCACGCGAGCGAGACTCAGAGAGTCGCTGCTTCTTCGCCTGGAAAGGAACCAGCTTAGGTGGTTCGGGCATCTGGTTAGGATGCCTCTCGGGCATCTCCCTAGGGAGGTCCTCGAGGCACTACGGATAAGCGGTTGAAGCTGGATGGATGGATGGATGAAAAGACTTGCAATTGGACCATCCTGAATTTCATTCAAACTGTGTCCAGTTTATCCCATTTTCTACCTTCTCCCACGTACCCCCTGCAGTACCTGGGCGTACCCCGAGGGGTACACGTATACCCCCATTTGACTCTTTCAGCAGCCACCTCCATGACCTGTGATGATGTTAGAGCGACTGGTCATAAGAGGCCAGTGATGGAAAAAGTAGGCTACTCAATTTATTTCACTTAAGTATCAATACTGCAATATAGAACTACTCCGTTACAAGTAAACAGTCCGGAATCCAAAATGTTTTCACTTCAAATTGTACCTATAAAGTACCAACAGTAGAAAGTATACTCACTATGCAGAATATCTCTTTTCAAGGTTTCAAATGTACACAATATTGATAATAGCAAATCTACAAGCTCACAGAGCTCTAAAGACTAAATTCCATAAATCGTATGGTATCGTAATTGTAGAATAAATTGAGCTCTTTTTCAGAAATCGAGCCAAAAACAAAGCACTCCAAACAGATAACAGACTACAGATGTAGAGACAATCTCTCTTGCGAAGAATCTATTACACTGAAGGCTGGGAGAAAAATACAGATGGATTCTGGCCAAAATGCCGCTTTACTGTAATTGAATGATGACTTCCATCATAGTGCTGTAGGTGAAAATAAGTTGAAACACAGTGACACCTACGTAGTGGTGCAAAATGGAGGTAGAGCCTGTATGTAGGGTTCACAATCTGAGGCTTGAACCAAAATAAATTGCAATAGTAGGCTAATCGCACATGGTCTTTTATGATCCTTAGGGTCATCGAAATAACATAATAAAAAGCATTCGTTTTGCACTAAAAACATAGCCACTTAATGTGCCCAAATTAGTGTTTGCAATGGATTCAGAATAATGGATGAAATGGATTCACAATCATGAAAACCCCCTAGTTTGACACATGTCACATGCTACTTAAAGCATAATAACAATTTTTTAATGTTACCCAAACTTTCAACTCCTGAATTTACCTTAATCCACTAATTATTATTATTTACAATTATTTATATGTCATTTGGATAACCCTAAGGATCATTATAAAAAACCTTGAACTATTACTATTACTAATTTTGGGTCCCTTTTTAGCTTAGATTGACTGGCCTATCTCTGCCTCTCTCTCTCTCCTCTTCCTGAAGCATTGGTGAGATCGATTGCCCTCAGTGTCATCACCTGTGGCGACAAGGTGAACTAGGTTGGCTAACGAGCTACAGACACTATATAAACTATGGGCTGTGTGTGACCACCTTTCTGTCTTTCTTGAGCTTGAGTTGATGTGGCAGGTTCTCTGTCAGGTCCAGTGGTGTAATTCGTTTCTAGAGCGGTGCTGCTCAAAGTGGGGGGTTCTTGGACTTCCAAAAAATAGCAGATATACAAGATCATAGTGCGTTATGTGACGTGCTATGATGGCGTAGATCTGCTATTAGCAGATATACAAGCTTCATAGTGCGTTATGTGACGTGCTATGATGGCGTAGATCTGCTTGAGTTGATGTGGCAGGTTCTCTGTCAGGTCCAGTGGTGTAAGTCTATTTTTACTCCGGGGGAAGACTTGGACGGATAGTCTTGAATGATCTCCACTCCACTGATCTTTATTCCAAAGTGTAAGGGATAGTATATCCATCGCCTGAGGAGGGCAGCATTACACTTACAGCCTGCCGGAAACCAAACCAAGAGGAAGAAGAAGACAGGAGGGGGGAAAGGAAATGATACTGCTTTGCAACCTTATTTATGTAAACAACACGTCTGTGCTTTTCTTCTGGTTCTATCCTCAAAAGTAGCAGTTTATTTTTTTGTATTATTGACCTGTATTAGTATACTTTCGTTTTGAAATCATGATGTACCCATTCTGGTATTAAGTAAAACAACATTGGGAGCTTGCAGATGGTCTAGTTGACACGTTGTGAGCTTGTAGATCTGCTATTTTTAGAGTGCAACACCCGTGCGCAACCAAACACAAAATGACTTGTCTTTACATTTCATGCCAACCTCTAGATACCTCGAGAAAAGCTATTATTACCATCTTGGCCATTCACGAGATTTGATTAAAGAGCATTAATCCAGCTTTATAATGATTATTTTTACCTTATTTTAGCCACCGTCGCTATAGCCACCATAGGCTTCCCATGGTAGAAACATACATAGCAATTGTCAGTGCACGCGTCATTAGTGGTTTTTAGTGCTCAGAATGGCTCAGAATTCCACACACTACGTCCGGCTGGCTGCATAGAAGGAAGCATGAGGTCAGTCCGCTGCCCCCCCAGGTTGGCAGAGGAAGTGTAGCGCCCAGGATTACATTAGATCAGGGGTTCTCAACCTTTTGGCTGGGGACCCCCGGAAATGCTTTGGCCATGTCTTGCGACACCAGCCCCTCCCCACCACCAATACAAACTGACTGCAAAAATAACCTTAATAATAGAGAAAATATATCATACATGAATACTGAAACCAGCTATAATCATTAAGGAAAGTGTATGCATGTACTATGTGTACTATGTAAACTCTTCATTTCCATTTTCCAGCCATTCAGTTGCAAAAAATAACCCTGCATTAGATCATTAGATAATTGACACTGGGTGAAAAAATGGGTTGCAAAACCGTGGGGTAAAAAAATAATGGGATGAAAAGTATAGGATATAACTTAATAAAACATTATTGAGGTTGTGCTAAGCATAATGATATAGGATGTAAGTTAATAAAACATTATTGAGGTTGTGCTAAGCATAATGATATAGGTTGTAACTTAATTAAACATTATTGAGGTTGTGCTAAGCATACTGACAGTCCCATCGGCAGTTCACAGCCGCGGCAATGGAGGACAAGAATGGGTTCCCGCCCAGAATGGGTTAGATTATTATGAAATGCTTAGAATTTCGGGACACCATGGCGTCATGTGGTTAAGTGGCATTGCCGGTGACGGCTGCTGCCTGCTCCAGTATGAATTGGTTTAAGTGGAGTGGGCAGGTCTTTCAGCGACGATGCGGGGGCTTCACATACATAAGTGCTTATTGTGCCTATTCATGTTCCCTGCAGTGAAAACACGTCCACTAAATATTGTGCCTTGAACGATTTGTTTAGTGGAAGTGCTCAATGAGCATCAGTCGCGTTCTGTTTGCTGTCTGTGTCTGCATGTCTACAATAGGAGGGGAGGCTTTGAGGACACAGGGGTAGAGAAATGCCTACTGTCTCACTTTCCCCTCGCTTCATAAATCTCTATTTATCTCAGCTCATCCATTCTGGATGCTTTAGTTCCCTCCAGAGGCGCAACACTGACCGAACGCTAGGGGGGGATATAGAGCGGCGCCGCGAAGCGGCGCCGCCGAAAAATCCGTCCCCCCCGTCCCCCCCACTACCCTAGGGGAGGGGGGGATGGGGGGGTCTAACCACCAAAACGTGGGGTTATGGTTAGGGTCGGACTACAGAGAGGTTGTTCCAGTGACTCAATCATTGAGTCACTGGAAGCTAAACTATCTGCAATTTCCCCGAAAAATAATTAGCCTATATCTATATACAAGCTCCATTAGCAGGCAGCAGCATGTTTTGTCTAAATTGTCTTTGTGGCCAACAAAAACAGTGCTGTTGACCATGTTGTTACATGGTCCATATAACATACCACCAGACCACCAACAGACAATGCCAATATGCTATATTAACATTAGAACGTTTTAAAGACAGATTAATTATTGACGACAATGCAACCTGTGGGTCCAACGTCACTGAAAACTTTCATAATGGCAATTAAATTTACTCACGAGTGCTGATGTGAAATGGAGGATGTAAGAACACACTTTTGTTGTATTAGAGCAGGGTAAATATGAAGTTTTGCGCCAAGGTCTTATGGCTGTATGTTATTGTCGCAATTTGGTCCGTCTGAGATCTGAGTGAGGGGGCCTTCCTGAGTGAGGGGGTTTCTGACGGCGTCGCTTACTCGCTTCCCCTCTGTCAGAGGTGGAAGCTACGCGCAGCCGTCGGGAACCCCCCCAAACCGACTGTCCCCCCCCCCCCTCCAGAAAAGAGGTCTTTCTGCTACAGAAACTGTCAGACGAAGACCAAAAACACTAGCGGGGTTCCTATGTTGCGTTATATTTTTCGAAAGAAGCAACAGCTGTACCTATAGTCTCGTACCAGGCCCAAACTCATCTGGGGGGGACCAATGTGACGCTGGCAGGGGACGCGTCCCCCGCGTCCCCTAGGCTATTGCGCCCCTGGTTCCCTCGGTAAACACGGAGACAGAGCCATAAGGCGTGCCTGGCTGAGGTGTGTTTATAGTTGAGATGCATGGCTCATCGCCACAGGAGAATAGCTTCTCAACAACATGACCTTCTTGAACTTGACCTTTCACCAACAAAATGTCGGGACGTGTCTGAAGACGTTTTTTGACACGGTTCCTTACTTCCTTTTGTCCATCTTCTTTTTAGCCAATTTCTGATAGGTTCATACGAAGTTACGAACCCATGCATGTTGATCCCCGTTATATTAACTGGATGGGGTGGATCATGAACCACATCCAGTTCATATTACACTGGCCCGGGCTGCAGTAACAAGCAGTACAAGAGAAAGAGGAAATTAACACTGGTGCAGTTCTGAGTCCCACCATCCACAGACGAACACTGGTGCAGTAGTAGTACTGACTGAGTCCCACCATCCACAGACGAACACTGGTGCAGTAGTAGTACTGACTGAGTCCCACCATCCACAGACGAACACTGGTGCAGTAGTAGTACTGACTGAGTCCCACCATCCACAGACGAACACTGGTGCAGTAGTAGTACTGACTGAGTTCCACCATCCACAGACGAACACTGGTGCAGTACTGACTGAGTTCCACCATCCACAGACGGGGGACAGCCTGAGCCTTGTGGTAATCATAAGGTCGTAGACTACTAGTGTATGGAGTGACTCTGAGAGCAATGCACTTAAAGCATTAATGGCTCCCACCTGAGGCCTCATCATGACCATCTGAACGATCCCCACAGGAGATTTAAAGGTCTCTCTCTCTCTCGCTTTGCAATAAAGAAAGTCGAAGCAAAATGCAAAGGACTGCATAGACTTACTCATCTCTCCTTTTATAAACAGAACACATAATTACTGCACAATTTTCAACAAAGGCAGGGCCACACACACACACACACACACACACACACACATTGCATGCATCATTAAATGCATCATTAAAAGTATACCGTATGACCCCACGCTGCTGAGTCATCTTACAAGAAGCTTAGTAAATAATGTGAAACGATCTCTCTCTAAACAGACGCTATATTGCAGTGAATTAACCAGAGGGGGAAAAAAAATAAATTACGTAATTTACCATCACAAATGTATTGTACAGTAAATTGCTGTTCACTTTATGAAGTGATATAATATCCAATGTATTATAATATTCAGAAGCCCTGGGGGGGCTTCACTTTGTGCCATGCCGCAATCTTGTACATCTGCTCTTTTTTGAAAAATATCAAAACCGTTTAGAAACAAATCTCTTAAGGGCGTGCCTGACACGAAACCTTTTCAGATGGGGGTCCACCCTAAACAATTGTGTCCTTGACATGAAAGTGTTTGAGAACTACTGTATTATAAAGTGTTAAAGTATTATTCCATTAAAGTGCTGTATCACTCCAGAGAGTTACATTGACAAACCTCACCATCCTCTAAATGGTATTTATATATAGCGTCTTTATCCTCTGAATATCCTTGTCTTGTCTTTTCTTCGCACGTGTGTGTGTGTGTTAGGGCATTCACAAAAAAATCGATGTATCGATTTATCGATGTCATTAACACAAGACGATTCAGATTAGGAGAAGTCGAAAGTTGAAAAAAATAAATAAATAAAAAGGTTTTCCCCATATCATATTTTTTGCTCTGTGTGCGTGTGTACAGAATTCAAACTGTAGCATTGATTATTGTCACGGACAGAAGTCATTCTTCTCCTTTGCATATATGCACCGGAGCGCACTCGCCTATTAGTTTGCATTGCATTCAGAACGCACACTCAATTAAAAACTGCAGTTGTATATGTGACTCTCAGCACACAGTGTCCCACTATTGACTGGCTAAATTTGAAGTTTGAACTGCGCTGTGTCAGAGAAGTAACAGATAGAAGTGCGCAAACTTTATCCCCAAACGATATCCCCCTCACCTCCGTGCTGGAAATAAAACGTCTGGGTTTCCGAGGCTACATCCGTGCTGACGCAATGACTGTCCTGTTTCTGGTTAAGCTTTACGCGAGGGGCACATGAACCTCTCCGTCTCCGGTCAGTGCGGGTTGTTGTTTATTTGCATGGCTCGGAAAAGAAGTAACAAACTAACATGAGAACGTTATCGAGTTGTTGGAGGAGGAGAAGGTTCACGTGGAAGGTAATGCAGATTGTATTCTGACGATGTGCCAAACTGCTGCTGGCTGCTGTAATGATAATATAAAGACCTATGTGTTCTATATTTTGTTCTGAAGGTCGGGCTGCTGACTGCCACTAGTGTTAATGTTATATTTTGTATTGTGTTCTCGGGCCGCTGTGCTGCGCTGTTACTGCGCTGTGTGCCAATGATTGCGTCATCGTACCAAAACCATAACGTTCTCATGGAAGACAGTTGACTGGCCCTTAAATAGGCTGCTATAGGCCTATTATTGTTATATATCTTTGACCTAAATGGCATTATATCATTATCAACAATGATAATTGTTTTAATAATTTAAATGAATTTAATAATTTCATTTTAAAGGTTTTTTTTTCATAAATAGCTAAATGTGGAAAACTTATAGTTAAACATGCAGAGTGACACATTAGGCATTAGGCCACTACTTTACCTGGATAACATCATCTTTTAATTTTGACATGAAATAATAATCCTGTACCGTCACCATGTAGTGTTTGGTTTCATTAACGCGATCGTGACAAAATAGCCTACAGCTGCTGCTGCCCGCAGAGCATACATGGACGGTAAAGATACCAAAGATTGGACAGTGCTACGCAACATGGAAGTAACACTGACTCGAAGCCGTTTATAAATCAGTCGGTGAACGGACGAGTCAACTTTTCACCGCCGTTTGGTCCCCGTCGTCCGTCCGCCCCTCGCCACCCACAATCATAATCAGAAGCGTTTTCCAAGAGACGAGTAGGATATAAAGGCAGCCTGAAAGGCAAGTATTTGCATTCCAATGGGTGATTGAGAGTCACACTCTACACGCAACGGCACCGTCTGGTGTTTGTCCTCTCTCTTTTCTCAGTGTTTTCAAATGGATTTTAAACGACGCAAAACTTGGAATTCCCTTCTCGCGTACCAGTGGCACGTGGTTGGGAACCTCTGAATGATACACTGTGTCATATTGGAGAGGCCACTGAGTGCGCAGTGCTTTGTTTGACATGCTCCGTATTTGACGGACCCGCCCCTGTTAAGTCGTCGTCGTCGTCGTCCCCCGCATCCCCCCCCCCCCCGTCATAAAACGATAAATCGACTCAACTTCGACTTTACTGTCTGACAAGTCGACTTGGAAAAATCTCATGTCGTTAATGCCCTTGTGTGTGTGTGTGTGTGTGTTATATAAGGTCAGAGAGTGGGCGGGGCATGTCAACACTGATATGAAACTGATAAAAAAAGAACATTGACATTTAACAAGCTACCGAGACCATACCACACACACCAAACACACATACTCTATTAAAAACCACAAGAGTACTGTACTGGCTAAGGTACACCCTGTTTATGGTATTTGTTCATATGTAACAGATCAAATAATTATTTCTCTGCCAGGTATGAATATATCCGTACCCCCCAGCTATGGGACGTTATCAGCCAGGTATACTCTGTGTATATAGTGGTTGAGCCCCAGAGCAGCTGTTAATACTTCCAGCGCCATTGCCGTTGATTAAAGTCAATTGAAGCCTAATTTTTATAGTGACGCTTAACGCCATCGCCGGCACAGAGCCGGCGATGTGGAGCGTTCCAGTGCCCCGGTTTGGATTCATATTGTAAACAAGGCCTGTCTCGGCTCCGTCGAGCGTCCTAGGATAAGCTACTTCCGGTAGACTAGAACTGTGGCTTTTCAAAATAAAAGCTTGACTGGAAATAATGCTGGCGTGAATTAGATCCAAATCTTTCAATAAATGCTAGCGCTGAAAGGGTTGATCCGGTTGCTATGCAACACAACTCCTCTCCATTTACCTCGGTTCAAAGCAGGATTTTTGAAACCTTCATAAGTCGGAATCTAGAACGCTGTCCTTGGTGATCTTCAGCCGTCCAAAGTTCGGATGTCATTTGTGACTTTGTCTCGCATCACTCCCGACATGTAAACGTAAACTTTTTGTCCCTGCTTCTGTGTTGCTCCTCTTCAGCGTCAGTCATCATGGTATTTTCCTAACTAACTATTGAATTGCATGGGAGCTTAAAAAATAGAATAAAATCAAATAAATAAAAAATCGCCAAAGCACAGAGAAAACTGTGTGTTTATCAACAGTCGGGGGATCGATCGTACTGGATATGCATATTCTGTGACTACTTATGTATCCATGGCTTAGTTGCTAGGCAAAGACCACAAATGGAAACACAGGCCTCATCAGGGTCCACTGATATCACAACATGGACATGGATTGGATTGAAATCCAATTGAACCATTATGATTACCAGCATGATAACACAGCATATGCACGGAACCAGGGGAAGCCAAAGCAAGTGGTCTCTGCTGTGTGGAAACCTTATATGCCCAAAACCGTTATTATTTTTTTCCAATTTTCGAATCTGCTATTTCCACTACTTTTGTGCGACACTGTTGGATTAAAGAAAGGTCTACATAATGGAGATACGAGGTTTCTGGCAGCAACAATAATAACATAATTTAATTTGGCTTGTCGTACAGTAACTGTGTGTTAAAGTCACATGACCACCTGAAGGACATTAGGGTTGTGATGATAAATCACTATCATCTTTTGTATTGCATTATTCATTCAGAGGAACAGGAATGCTTTTCTCCAGGGACTAAAGGCCAGTCCCATCTATTCCATTTTTAAATGGCAATCTACCTCAGAATAGTGGTTCCCAACCTGTGCGCTTGTGGCCACTAGTGGAATGCAAGGGTATTGCAAGTGTGCCCCTAAATATATGGCAAAACACTAAGATTATTGTATGCTAAATACATTTATTATTATTATTATATTACATATAATAATAATAATTATTATTATTATTATTAACGCACCTTTAGACTTCATTCGATTCAGAACATTTAAATATAGGCCTACACTTCTATGAAAAACAGGAAATCATCATATAAAGAAAGAAAAAAAATGGAAGAACAGGTACTGTATTGGAAACAAGAAATGATCACATAGTGATATAAAGTCAGGTGAAAGAAGCGCTGTCTCCATTGTGTTCTCCCTCCCATGATTATTGTTTTATTAGTAGGCCTAACGTGTATGTTTTTGTGTCACAACCTCACGCCTTGCGGCCGTTGTTTGTGTGCGCTGTCTCCGTTGTGTTCTCCCCCCCATATTGGTAAATAGTACATTTATATAGCGCCTTTATCCAAGGCGCTTTACATAGATTGTGCATTACATTCACACACACAACACACATTCATACACCGATGGCAGCGGAAACCTTTTTTCATGTCGTGTGCATATAAAATATATATTCTGGCTGCGGCATATGTGGTGTATATGCCGCAGCCAGAACAGCATTGTTCATGTAAACAACTTTGTTCACACTTATTCATTGTAATGATTAAAATGAGTGATGGGAGATTAATGGGGAAACACATCGGTATCGGCCGATATTGGCCTTAAACCATTTAATAGGTAATCGGTATCGGTAATTTATCGGATTTAGCAGACATTTAATTTTATTATAATTATGTTGACAAATAAATAAATAAAAAGCCTGAGAAAGCCTTTTGTGATGATGAAGGTTGCACATTATTATTTTCTGGGGAAGCTTTCGAAAGAGTCAATAGTTGGAACATATCAAGCTGTTTATGTTGGGATATGAGCCAACATATTGTGGGGTTGCACCACACATGTGTGATTTTTTAAATACAGAATGAGATCATATCGACGTCGGTAATATCTGTAATCGGCCATTAACAGCAATTAATTATATCGGATATCGATATCGGCCAAATTGTCTCATCAGTACATCCCTAATCAAAATTGCTATGATGTCGGTAGTATGCTCTGCGCCCCTCAGCACACTGCAGTGACATCATCTGTCTCTCGCGAACCCACTGTATCGTCGTGTTCCCCCGCCCGAATTTCGGTTTGCGAGTGGCGGATGGCATTACCGCAGTAGCAAGCACCACCGCAGCGACGATTCCTCCCTTCTGCACGGGTAGATTCAACCAAGGCGTCACACAAAAGCATCAAAAGTAGCAGATCTGCAAGCTTGAAACGTGTGACACATTTCGAGCTTGTCGATACTGCTACTTTTGAATTAGAATCCCCAAAAGTAACAGCTTTGGACATCATGAGGTTTCCACTCGATTGAGACGAAATATAGCTTTCAGTGCTTTATGATCGGCCTGTGCCTCTTTTGCTACTGTAGCCTTTCAAATATGACATTTTATTACACCTACTGTACCAGCCCTGCTGGACATGATAAATGGAGCATTTATAAATGGTAAATGGTGCATTTATTTTAGTACGGCGGAGGCAGCCAAGCCACCAACCATGCTCATCGGGAGCAGTTTAAGGCTAAGGCCCCTATTAAGCATGTCTTAGTTATAGGTCTTGTATGTATAACTGAAGACGTGGAGGCGTGACCAATGCCATTTTGCTGTTATTGGTGTGGTAATTTGCACTCTGCACCATGGCGCTATGCTTAAAACGCTCCTGAATTATTCATGAGTGAGTTTTGGGCGTCACCTCCATCAACCCAATCAGCGTGGCGGGTGCCATTCCCTTTAAAAGTCGGCTGCACCGGCATTATGTGCAAAGCTATTAAGGGCCCCGAGAGGAGGAACACTGGTCAATATAGCGTGAAGTAGCCTACTTTAGACTAACTGTCTACTTTAGACTAACTACTGTAGACTCACGTTACCACAGTGTTGGATCCAGTCATGACAGTGCCCTAGCCGACGTACTAAATGTACTGACGGATGATGTGATAAAATTATAAAAAATATAAAAAGATATGTCAAGTTAGCTAAAGTTAGGCCTATATAGTTTATGGGGGGGTGGTGACTCAACATAGCGAAGTCCACCTTCAACACATTTCAACAAATAAGCACAAAGTCCACAAACAAACCACTTCACATGAATGATGTTGATGTAACCAGGAGATTTGGTGGGGGATCCGATCCGCAGCGAGCGAGGCCTGGGCAGACTCAGACCCGAGAAATACATGCACCCCGCGGGAGGTTGTGAGGGATGCTGCTGCTGGATTTCACCCCACCCATACCAGGCGCTACATAGCGATTTTCATAATTTAAATAAATAATTATAAACATACTATTTCACCGTTTCTCCGACCCACTGGCTTAAAAGTTGTCTATACCAGTGGTTCCCAAAGTGGGGTCCGGGGACCCCCAGGGGTACCTGAGGGAGTTCCAGGGGGGACCCATCTATTTTGTTCATGTTCATAAAGTGCTAAAGTGTTTAAAGCAGTGGTTCCCAAACTTTTTCATGTCAAGGACCCCCAAATTGACACTACTTAGCCTGTGGACCCCCATTTGAAAAGATATGCCAGGGACCCCCATAAGAGAAGACGTACACATTTAGACGTCTACATTTAGACGTCTACATTTAGACGTCTGTATACATTTAGACGTCTACATTTAGACGTCTACATTTAGACGTATACATTTAGACGTATACATTTAGACAGTGTCCCCCCGAGTGCCTCCCCAGTGTGCCCCCCGATTGCCCTCCCAGTGCCTCCCCAGTGTGCCCCTGAGTGCCTCCCCAGTGCCTTCCCAGTGCCTCCCCAGTGCCTCCCCAGTGTCTCCCCAGTGCCTCCTCAGTGCCTGCCCAGTGTCCCCCAGTGTCCCCCCAGTGTCTCCAATAGCAATACAAGAGCAATAATACAAATTAATCTTAATGTATTAATCTTATTAATTAATGAATCAAATTAATTAATTAATCAAAATTGCGGCCTGTGCCCAGAACCATGCCAAAGCTTTTTCCTGCAGGAAACACTGCTTGTGGTTGTAAATATATTGTTATCCGTGTTGCGAGGATGAGGGGGTACCTGGAAAAATATCTACCCCAAAAGGGGTACCTGGTCCAAAAAAGTTTGGGAACACCTGGTCTATACAACCTATGTTTTGGTGATATCGATGAGTATGAATTATACTACATTGGTTTCAAGCCGGTACACAATCGATCTATTTTAAATATGTACAGTAATAGACCTGTGCCCGTCAGCCACCTTGCCTACTTGGGAACGATGCAAGTTGGGAACCTAGTATGCAATACCCGTTGTCTGCCTGTCTCCCATATGGAGATCTCTGTATCTGTCTGTCTGCCTGTGTCTGAGGAGTGACTGACTGTGAAAAGTGGACTGGTTAAATGGCATGTGTGGGGTTGCCATGGCGATCAATTGGCTGAGGCAGAGGCTGGGAATATGGGTGAGGGGACTTAGGCTCATTATGTCCACTGGCAGAGCCTGACCAGAGCCTTTTGTGGTGTTTCTTGACAACGGTGTATACCGCAGACTCAAGGCCATAACAGCAATTCTGCACTCCCTGTGGTGTTGGTATGGAAAGCGTGTGTCAAATTTGAAGTCGGTGGAGCGAACATTTCTGGAGTGCACGCACACATGCACGCACGCACAGTCACACACATACAGAGATGTGGTGCATTTATAGTAGGATGTTGGAGAGGCTTATTATCGGTGTCAGCCACACTGAATCCATCCAGCCCCAGAGGTATTCTGTTTTCATTAACACCAAAGGTAACATTTCCAACCCTTCCTCAGACTGTCTGAGCTGATGATATCACCACCTATTATTGTGACATCATATGTGGTGATGTCATCACCTCAGACATTTTGGAACCATCCACAGTCCACCTCTGGGACACAAATGGCACCGAAATATGAGCATTAGTGAAAACACATTATCGAGATGTCCTTTAAATATATAAGTATGCTTTAAATCACTCAGCTTAAATTTTAATTTCGCTTCTCCATTATTTAGTCTGAAAGCCCTCTCAGCGCAGCTGTTTTCTGAGAGGGGGGCATGGTCAAAGTGGGACTCTTTGGCGATTGATTCATACTGGATTATCTCCATCCTGATTGTGCCGGGCCGCCGGTTATATTTTATAGATTAGATTTATTATTATTATTATTATTATTATAATATCCCACTATTTTGTAACCCATTTTTCACCCGTTGCCAATTGCCTATGCTGTAATCCTGGGCGATACTCTCCCTCTGCCAACCTAGGGAGAGCCCCGAACTGCGCTCATGCTTCCTTGAATGCATGAGCAGGCTGCTCTTATCACCTGACAGCGTGGGACCTTTTAGCTATGAGGCGACAGGCCGGTTAGATTTTCAACCGAGAACCAGCATCACCAGACCCTGAATGTGAGGCTAGTGAGGTGCTAGCCATTCAGGGGCTGGAGCCAGGCTATTACATCATTGTTGTCTGGCAGAAACCTCATATCTCCGTAGTCTAAACCAGTGTTTCCCAACCTTTTTTGTCCCAGGGAACACTTTTCATAGCCTAAAAATCTCGGGGCACACCTAGATATACGGTGTGCAATTAGCACATTCAACACAAACAACTGTTTCCATAAAACAAACTAACATAGGCTACTTCTCTATAAGCACTGAAGCAGAATCATGAATAGGCCTATTTAATTTATACAAAAGAAGAAGAGAGAGAGCAATGTGTTTGTGGCTCAAACTTTGTCTAATATTGTTTTAGAGCAGTGGTTTTAGAGCAGTGGTTCTCAAACATTTTCATGCCAAGAGCAAAGGACCCCCAATATTTTTTCAATCTACAAAAATAATCCCAAAATCGCTTATAAACAGATTTGGCAACATTGGCCAGAAACGACCAGTGTTGCTTCTTTTTGTCTTATTTTGTATAGACCTAGGTGTCTTGTTTCTGCCATAGAGTTATACTGGCAACACCTCTGGCTTCTAGCTGGTCTGGATATGTGCTGCTCGTCGACTCGTCTCTGTGTGTGTCAGTCCCAGCTCCGTGACTGGGAGATGGGACTGTGGATAGTCTGGATATAACTTTCTGTTACAGTTAAATCCATATAAAAGTACCACACAACTGAAAAGTAAAGCGACTGTGTCTTGTTTTTGAGGGGCGCTAGATGCTTGTTTGAAAACGCCATAGACAATAAAGAGAAATGTAATGTTTGTTTTGAGGACTAAAACAGACATTAGCACCCGTTGCTTAATCAAACATTATGTTGTAAGATGGTAAGAACGCCCCTCACTTCACACGAGTGTGATTTTTGTTTTTTAAATCAGCGCCCTACTTGATCATACTGCAGCGTCACACAAAAGCATCAAAAGTAGCAGATCTGCAAGCTTGAAACGTGTGACACATTTCGAGCTTGTCGATACTGCTACTTTTGAATTAGAATCCCCAAAAGTAACAGCTTTGGACATCATGAGGTTTCCACTCGATTGAGACGAAATATAACTTTCAGTGCTTTATGATCGGCCTGTGCCTCTTTTGCTACTGTAGCCTTTCAAATATGACATTTTATTACACCTACTGTACCAGCCCTGCTGGACATGATAAATGGAGCATTTATAAATGGTAAATGGTGCATTTATTTTAGTACGGCGGAGGCAGCCAAGCCACCAACCATGCTCATCGGGAGCAGTTTAAGGCTAAGGCCCCTATTAAGCATGTCTTAGTTATAGGTCTTGTATGTATAACTGAAGACGTGGAGGCGTGACCAATGCCATTTTGCTGTTATTGGTGTGGTAATTTGCACTCTGCACCATGGCGCTATGCTTAAAACGCTCCTGAATTATTCATGAGTGAGTTTTGGGCGTCACCTCCATCAACCCAATCAGCGTGGCGGGTGCCATTCCCTTTAAAAGTCGGCTGCACCGGCATTATGTGCAAAGCTATTAAGGGCCCCGAGAGGAGGAACACTGGTCAATATAGCGTGAAGTAGCCTACTTTAGACTAACTGTCTACTTTAGACTAACTACTGTAGACTCACGTTACCACAGTGTTGGATCCAGTCATGACAGTGCCCTAGCCGACGTACTAAATGTACTGACGGATGATGTGATAAAATTATAAAAAATATAAAAAGATATGTCAAGTTAGCTAAAGTTAGGCCTATATAGTTTATGCTGAGCCAAACATGTTTGTTTAATTTAAATTTAAATTTAAATGTATATTTAAATGAGATGAAGAAAGAAAGTCCCCACAGAGACAGCAGCAGCTCCATGTTTACGCACAGCAGACCTGCGGTTCATGTTCTTTTTGGGTAAACGACCACCATGCCCTGCATGATCGAGTGGATCAGTACAGACGAAGGAACAGAGTGCAGTGTATCTGTCGCTTTTTCCCCTGGCTCAGCGGCTGTAGTAGTGATTGGGTGGTGAAAACGCACGTAAACACGCACGTGACATGTATTAAATTATGTCTGATTCATTTAACACACAGGTCATTTCCAGGTCATATAAGAACGAGGAAGAGATCCACGCACACACTCACTTCATTTGTTTCTGTTCTAAGTGATGGAAAAACATTTATTTTATTTCATTGGATTCATGAAGGATGATAAGCCTTTGAAATGCCACCTAGAGTGCGCAGGTCTTTCAGATCGGAAACCCTAACCGTAGAGTGCACAAGTCTTTCAGATTGGATTTAATGGAACTGGGGTGAGTAGGGCTTACCATGCGCAATGTGAAATGAAAGTAGACTTCTCAAGGAATGTGGAGAAATTTTAATAAAAAAGGTTCAAAAATGACTATGGCCAAGTCAAACTGCGGTGTCTGATACATATTGAGCCAGTTTGTTTATTCTCTGTAAATATTACAGAACATGATGCGGTGTAGTTTGTATATTTACCATTCACCACCCAACTACATCTTGTACTAATTGGCAAGCTACACCCCTGCATGATCCAGGAGATATAAATTATATAAATGTATTTTTAATCTATGGATAGACGAAGGAACAGTGCAGCTGAAGAGCGCTGTTGCAGTGTTGCCAGATTGTGTAAGATAAATAAGCAACCGGGTCTATGAAAACAAGCCCAAAAGAAGCAACTACACTATTTGAAAATAGCCGATTTACAAGTTCACAACGCGTCGTGTCGTGATGCAACACATCGTGTGGCTCTCCAATTTTCAAAAATGATCTTGGAAATCACTTTCAAGATTTTTCAAAACTGTACTTTTACTTAAGTAAACAGTTGTTTGTGTCATCATGATTATATTAACACAGAATGTGAATACTGTGCGTGCCGATATGGGCGCACAGTTGTCATTCTGAACAAGGTGGATTTTTCACTGTGAATGAATTAAGGCATCATAATGCAGTATGCAATGCCTCTCTCTCTCTTGAATTGAGCCTATATGTAGCCTATAATGTCTAGTGTTTAATGTATAATGTCTAGTGTTTAATGTATTGTGTGATCTGTCTGTCGGGTGGAAACCTCATGTCTAAAACTTTTTAGGATTCAAATTTAAGAACAGCAAGCAAAAGTAGCATACATTACTTGTATGCTACAGAAGTAGTGTGTTCAAGTAGGGCGTTAACTCACAAAATAAACCACAAAATGTTAAAATATGGAGATAAGAAGTTTCTACCTGACAGCGATGATTTGCTTATGTATTTTTCTTTCTGCATCCTGAGGGCTGCTTGGGGACATGGACAAATAACTTATGAATCTATATGACTGAGGCAGAGGCACTACAGTATATGAATATGTGAAACACACTCAACACAGATCATTTATTCACTTAATGCTTAATTTATAGTCTGTGTACAACGGAAGTAGATACAAAAATGCATCACAGCATGCCACGTTGTGAGCTTGTAGATCTGCTATGCTACTTTGTATAAGTACATCTGATATCTTTGTATACTGTAAGTCTATATTTATTTATCAAGCAAACAATTCACTGTTATAATTTACTAGAACAACTGAGTATACTTTTAAGGTTGAGGAAATCGTATTATATTCAATGGCAGCACTTTGAGCCTAATCATATTGTTACTGCAAAATAGTAACATCAACATGACACCGTAAACAGAAATAGTACAATATTTAAAGAGCATTAGTGAGGACCTTATGGAAATGCATTGCAAATGCGTGAAGAGCTTCCATTAATTATAATTATTAAATTATTGTTATTATATTGCTAAAAGACATACTGTATTTCTATCAGGGGTTATGAAAGCGTGCTTATTTGACATGGGGGGGTGGGGGTGGGGTGGGAGGATGTGTAACAATAGAAAGTAGACAACTATGTTGTGGAATTTCAGAGACGGTATAAATGTAATCTGTGTTACAAGGAGGTTGAATTCAAATGAAGATAAAACATTGGAGGGGGGAGGGCTTAGGGGTAGCAGTGGTGCATCAAAACACACTGGAACAGGTCTCTGTAAATACACCTATGAATAAATATGAATAAATATGAATGTATTTCCATACTTAATAATATGACATTCACTGAAGTAGGCCTGCATTCAGTCAATTATCTCACCTTTCGTTGAGAGAAATGATCTGATGTACTGGACATTGGACTGCTGGCTTTAAGAGGGTGGCTTTATTTAGTTCATTGGACAGATGATGTGTACAAAATAAATGTGGCTTTTTGTATGTTTTCTGAGTAAAAATGTCAACAATTGTATAAACTGCATGTAGGCCTACTGTATCTATGTTGGGATAGGCAGGTTAACGTAGTTTTACCAATGAACCAATCTTACATTTTCGGGTTCCTTGACTTGAAAAAGTTTGAGAACCACTGCCCTAGAATACAAGACCAACCACATACAGTACATTCATTGAAATAGAAGTCGCATGTAAACATCTCACGCATTATGCACTAGAGATGTTACACCTGCTGTAGTGTCTCAAAAACAGTGCAAGCTCAAAAACACATTTCAACAAATGTAGATTCATTGTACAATGGCTATTTTAATAGAAAATAGTAGAAAATATTTAAAGTAGAGAGTGGGGAAAGGGAAGCAATCCTATAGTAGAGAGCCCTGGGGATGCTAAGTGTATATATAGGGGTATAAAGTATAAGAGGCAAATCAATTAATCTTGCTTAGCCTCACTTGCAGCAGTTCACTGCCTCCCCTGTGTGAGGTCATTGACTGTCCGCTGGGCGCGTTTGTTCACATCATGTGCAGAGTATTAATTAATCAGCCACTGATTAAAGGCTGGATAACGAATGAGGGGCGCTGACTGTGATCGATTGGCTCAGCTTTAATCTGGACACTATATACCATGTATGGGTCAGTCTTCGGAGGTCCACTGACTGCACATTAAAGGCATGTTTCCTGTACTGTTTGTTCACCTCTCTGCACGGATGTCAGCAAGTGTTTTCAGATTTTACTAGAGAAATGAGCAACCGTGGATCTGCCAAAACAAACTCCAAAGAAGTGTAGACCTACAATAGGCCACATGACATCTTTAAACCTAAAAAAGTGAAATGTGTGATATTTTTGTGAACAGTTTAACAACACAAATCTTGTGTTGCAGAAAATGTTTAAGAACCACTGATTAACACACTGACTGCTATTGACGTGTAATCGTGTATATATACGTGTATCAATAGCCATCTGTTGTCTGCGATCGATGTATATATACATTTTATATTGCTTTATACAGTATGGATCTGAAACGGCACCACTGAATTTTTGTTGTTGCCCTGAGCCGGTTGCTATGTAGGCAACGCCTTGCTGTCCTCTGCATGCACGGTACGTGCTCACGCATGCGTAGACTTAGGATCTTCTATCTTCTTAAAGGAGAATTCCATGCTAGAAGGCTTTCTTTATTTGTAGTTGTTACATCCTCACCAAAGAGGTCCAGGTGTTATTTTGTGCAAAAGCGCATTTTTGGCTATTTCCCTTTCCATAAGCCCTCAATGAATTGAATTGAATTACATTGAATTGAATGGGGCTATGGGGTGTTGTGCTAATTCACTTATTTCGCTCCTCTCTTCATAATGTAAATAGTATCCCAAACGGCACACTTTACTACTTATTTAGATGGAAATAAGCGAATTAGCACAAAAATCCAACCCCCATCGAGGGCTTATATTAGGGGAAATTGCCAATAATGCGCTTTTGCACAAAATAACACCTGGACCTCTTTGGTGGGGACGTAACAACTACAAATAAAGGTAAGAAAGCCTTCTAGCATGGAATTCTCCTTTAACTCGAAAACTACGCCGCTGTCCGTTGTGCTGATCAGACGTCTGATTTTCACGTCATGTGAAAGCAGGGAAACATAGCTTCAAATTGATATTGGTTCAGTTTGACCCACCAGTTTTGGAGATATGGCTTATAGAGTAATGTCTTGCAGAGAAACAGCGAGTTGAGAAAAGAGGCTTGAAAGGTTCACTTCTGTGGACTCTAACATTACACCTAGCAGCTACATGTTTAAGCATTTATTTCATATACATCTCTGACATTTATTTCAGACATGCTCTAGTATGTAGGGAGATGAGTCTGCCTGTGCTATTAACTCATTTTGGATAAAAACAAATATCAGTTTTCTCCTCTCCTGAACAGTTAGTCTTGCCACCATGACTGTCTCTGTATCTCTGTAAAAAAGTCACATATGGAGATAAGAGTTTTCTGCTCGACAGCAACAACATGTACTACAGGTTTTGGGCTACACTTCCTGTTTGTCCGTGGTGGCGCCAGGCGGGTGCGTGATTGTAACCCCTTCGCCACCCCAGATACAGTCGGAGCCAAAGGAAGTAATAAAAGGAAATATCATTTTGAAACGGAATTGGTTTTGAGCAGGGATAAGGATTTTCGGGTGAGATTGTAATCAGGAACCTCCTGGCTGATAAGAGCATCCGGGTAAAGGATTTGCTGGTGACCACTTCAAAGTCTTCTTTGAAATTGCTTGAGGAAGCATGCTGTAGCAAAGACTTAAAGGAGTATAGTACTTCACCCCCGAAAGGACTTTTTCCTCTTTCTATAAATTAATCACCTCGGTGAAGCCACAGAGAATTTTGTGCCTGATGCGTTCACTCATCACGGTGAATAAAGAATCAAAAATACAAAGAGAATATCGTCTCTGTCGGCCGGAAACCTCACGTCGAGAACTGTTCAGGATTCAATCAAATTGAAGTAGCAGATACTGTATACAAGCTCAAAGCGCGTCGCTTTTCGTTGCCTATTGAGCTTGTGGATCTGCAACGTTTGATGCTTTTGTGTGACGCTTAGGCATGTAACGGTATGAGATTTTACAGTAGGCTACTGTATGGTATCAAACAAAATACTGTATATGGCGGCATGTCACAGAATAAAACCAGTGTACATCCTGGGCGAGGTCGCGTGCACGCATCTAACTGGGTGACGGCAGACTGCTGGGCGAGCGCTGCCGCTTTGGCATGGGGAGTCAGATCAACATATGGAATTAATTCTGTACTGGCCATATATGAAGCGTGTACAGGGTTGAGTGTACAATGTTTGTTGAGATTACACAAATTACCATATTTCTTACGTCATCATTGAGAGCTAGTCATACATATACAGTACACACCACGTACTCTGGTCCCAGCAGATCAGGCACAATTTGCTATTTTATTTTTACTGATTATGTGTATAGTATACGTATGACTAGCTCTAAATGATGTCGTAAGACATACGTATACATATACATATACTATATAGAGTATGTAGTTGTAATTTGATTAGCGGTATACTGTGGTTACTTTGTGCCAAAACGTGACAGCCGTCAACCATTTGATGGGTATGCAAGAAAAACAGCAAATCTGTGCCTGGTTTGCTGGGACCAGATTACACAAATGACCATTTTTCTTACTTCATCATTGAGAGCTAGTCATACATATACACACCACGTACTCTGGTCCCAGCAGTTCAGGCACAATTTGCTATTTTATTTTTACTGATTATGTGTATAGTATACGTATGACTAGCTCTAAATGATGACATATGGTCATTTGTGTAGTCTGGTCCCAGCAAACCAGGCACAGATTTGCTGTTTTTTTTGCATACCCATCAAATGGTTGACAGCTGTCACGTTGAAGAGACCGGGCGAAATTATTACTTGCGCGCGTGCTCTGCTTGCGCAAGTAAATATTGTAGAGACCTTCTGTGATGATCTAAAGTATGTTTATATGAATATAATATGAATATAATAGTCAAATTTGCGTTATTGTGGGCTCGTAGATTGGTGTGCGACACCGCCGTGAAATGAAGTCTAAACTTGGGCTGTATGGTGTGATGCATGTGATGGAACGGATCTGTGGAACGGAGCCGACTGTCTGAGGGTATGTATGGACTGCGGATGTAATCTATGGAACGGAGCCTGGCTGTGAGGGTATATGTACTGTATGTACTGGATGGATGGATGGTGTTCAAATCCAGCTTTTTAACAATTGGAAAATAAATCAGGGAGATGAAGACTTGTCTTTAAGCCGCGGGGAGAAATGTCTCCCCACTCCACATCAGATTGGATCACTTTTTATTTCCACTGCTGTCAGGCAGAAACCTTGTATCTTTATTTTTCAACAAAAAAACAATCCCCCTTTTAAATAATTGCCCTCCAAGACTGAAATCATGCTAGTTTCACTATCTCTGAAAAATGCTGAAAGTGAAAGTCTGGGTTTCATACGTAATTTGAACCAATGAATAGTATTACCAAGACTGTGTGACTATACTGTATAACAATATTGGATCCAAATGTCCCCATCAGGCCTTTTATGTGTTATCCTTTTAGTCTTACCGTCTGACTGTAGTACCACATGCTTCTTACACTTCTGACTAATATATTCAGTCAATCAATCAATCAATCAATCAAACAATCTATCAGTGGTTTTCAACCAGTGGTTCGGGGACCACCAGTGGTCCTTGACGGGGTTCCAGGTTGTCCCTAGCTAATTGATGGAGAGTCTGTATGGTCCATATGGTTTCATTTTTTTTCCGTGACTCAAATGGCGAATAAATAACCCAGATAGCAAAATATGGGTGAATCAACGTTGAAATGTGGTTAGGCAGAAATATTGAATCCACATTGAAACCTGACGTTGAAATTATATAAAAAGTGCAAAGAGAGTTACATGTTGAAACAACATTAGGTTTTCAACCATAACTGACACTATATCAATGTTGATTCAACCATCATCTAAATGGTAATCTACATGCACATTTGGGTTGATTTTATATTGAATCAATGTTAGGAATCAACATTGATTCAACCATAATCTAAATGGTAATCTACATGTACATTTGGGTTGATTTTATATTGAATCAATGTTAGGAATCAACATTGATTCAACCATAATCTACATGTAGATTTGGGTTGATATTATATTGAATCAACGTGAAGGAATCAATATTGATTCATGTACATTTTACATTAAAAATAATAAAATTTTCTACGCATTAGAAAAGGTTAGTTTTTCACCAATAACTTTCTGCTGATATAGGTCTACACATCATAGCATTACAACAATATGACCAACATTGTTGGCAGACGATGGGTAGGTTGTTTGTGTGAAAACAAACTTAGAGATGACAACATGGTATTAATATTAATCAATTACGTTTTATTAAGGAAAATCGACAGCCAGCAATTGTGTCCCTGAGAAACATTCTAAATTAGGTGCAGGTGATAGTGACAAATATATATATATATATTTTTTTACCACAGTTATAAATTCCACAGACATGTTTGACAAAGATTTTTTTTAAACAAAAATAAATAATAACCATGGTTGATATAGGACATAAAGATCTTCCCTCATGAAGGACTTTGCAAATCAGGGTCCACAGGCTAACAACTGTCCATTTGGTTGTCATATAACAGCGACACAAAACTGTAAACATATTTGACTGACAAAACAACAGTCTATTGGCATGGAAGAACAGTGTCCATGAACTTGTACTGGGTTGTACTGTATGGGAAACCGTGTGTGGGGTACCCTAAGTGTGACTTTGGGTCGCTTGGTTTGGGTCACTTGGGTTCCTTGGGATGCCGCCCTCCCTGTCTGGCGCATAACGAAGCCACTTCTTCACCGTTTCACTGTAGTCCTGGTTGGTCAGTTTGGAGTCAAACTGCTGAGCAGCAGCTGAAAGACACAAAAATAAGAGTGAGGAAGATAAGAGTCTATCCCATACAATTTCTTATTATCCTGCACCCTCCTGTCCAGCTTTTGGTGTGTGCACAAACTGTCCCACACAAACATTGCATTCCCACCGACAGTGAATGGACAAATTTGAGTGTTGGCCGGAATGATAAGAGTGCCCCTCACTTCACGTGTGTGTGTGTGTGTGTGTGTGTGTGTGTGTGTGTGTGTGTGTGTGTGTTTTTTAATCACTCTGCAGGCCTACAGTAACAAAAGCTACAGTCAGCATCCAGTTAGACTGAACTGGAAAGAGGAGCAAACGCCTAGCTGGCTCCATCTAGGCAATACAATGTGTATCCATGCAACTCTAAAGCTCACCAATTGTCCTTTGTTTATTTCTAATAGCTTGCACTGTCACCATCACTTCATTCCAACATATATATTTTTTAAGATCAAGTGTTTCATTTCATGCCTCAGTCATGCCACTCCCTAAACATAATCTATGAAGTAGTTTGCAGGGAGGAAGCTTACCAAACATGCAGTCTTGTAACGTTGTGTCCTTGAAAGTCTTCTTCAATGCTGCTAGTCTTGAAACTGTTGTGATTCTGATTAATGTGCTGCATTCCAATGTGAAACAAGCTGAAACATTGCATAATTGTACATTTGGATCAACATCAAGCTTGTTCATTATTATAATTTAATAGTATTGTTAATAATAAAATACCAGCATAACCAAACGTCTAACTATAACAACAGGACGAATGCAGTCTGACTGAGACTTCTCTATAAAACACAACGTCATTCAATACAAAAGCACGCGATTTGTCTGTTCGTTTTGGCGCAACGCCGGCTGCAGCATATGCACAAAACAATGCAGTTATGTCAGTGTCACTAAAGACTAAACACAGTTAATATAAAAGTAATATCGCCAAACTTACTGCAAAAGCGCTCAAAGTAGAATCCGGGGGACAGACGAAAGCCAGCCAGTAACCAGAGCGGAAACGGAGTGTGGTTGGAACATACCACTAGAGCTCGTTTAAGTAGGGGGGGACATTTGGACCGCTCCACTCCTTGTATAGTGACTTGTAGATGTTTTGTGACTGCACATTATGTACAAACCGCAAGTAAGAAGATTTACAGACAAGTAAGAAAATGTACAGAAAAATGTCATCAACATATGGTGCTTAATTCAGAACGTGAGATGCCCCTCGCCCAATGATAAAATGCTCTCACCCAGAGTTCAGAGAGGGGGGGTGGGGCTGGGCGGGGGGGGGGGGGGGGGGGGGGGGGGGGGGGGGGGCGCTGGTGGGGTGGGGGGAGTAGAGGGAGTAGGGGACGGGGGCGGGCGGAGGGGGGGGTTTGGGGTGACAAACGGCATATGTTGATTCAACATTGCTTCGATGTTGGCATTTCAATCATTAAAATTCGACCACAAAACAACATTGATTCAATGACATCTTTTCAACATTGGTTAATTGGCATCAATTGGATGATCGGTTGATGGTTGATCCACCATCAATCGTCAACCTTAACCAAAAATCAACCATTTTGACCATAATTCAACATTGAATTAACATCTTTTGCTATCTGGGAATGGACCTTGATATGAAAAAGGTTGAAAATAATTGAACACAGCGTCTTTTTTCACCATTTTCTGAAAAACTAGTTTTGGGGGAGGGGAGGGACGACGACGACATAGGAGGTTTCCACCAGGCAGACACTATTTCAGTTAGAAACTTTTTCCGACCTTCCGTTAGTCCAACCGATTACTAACACTATCCCTAACCCTAACCTCAGTCTTAACCGGCCACGTACTGTAGGTTGCTAACCCTAACCTCTTAACCCTGCAAGACCCGGATATATTTCTACTTGCAAAAAAATTTCAACCATTCAGATGGTGTTAGAGGAGACTAGGAGTACTTTGGAGAGGAAAATATATATATTTTTTATATTGTAATATTACAACGTTGGGTCTATTGGGTAGCAGAATTGCATAGGTCATTCATTTTTACTCACTGTCAGAATAACATGGCAAATGTCCAACAACTTAAGGGTTCATTTATATGGTTATGGTTTATTATCATATCAGTATCCACAGAATCAGAGGAGGAGGCAGGGTTGGTGGAGGTGGAAGGAGTTTGAAAACAGGTATTGACGTATTGTACCATATTAAAGAGCATCGCACCAGTATGTGCAAAGCAAGTTCAGTCAGGAAACTCAGTGCAGTTGCCGGCGCCCGGCGGCCTTTCATTGGGCCGTCTCAGCATCACGTTCTCATTCACATGATTCACTACATCCAATCACACACACATTCCAGCTTCATACCGGCTATTTAAACTGGAAGTTTGCACTGCTCATCCTGCTTGCTTGCTGCTGCACACACTGATTCTGCTGCGCTGCTGTTTGCTAAACTTTTGCTGCTCGCCCTCCTCCACCCCAGCTACCGCCTGTCATTTTGGATCTTATATGTTTAGGTACGGGGGATTCGGAGTCCCTATAGTTGGGACTGATGCGCTTGATCGGAGTATCTATAAAGCTGTTCCAATTCATCGCCAAACCATAATAAATATATTGCTCATTTTATCCATTCCTCAGTTGTCCTGACTGAAATGATAATATGGTGCAATGTTTTGTCTACTCTGTGTCTCAGAGGAGCTCTCTTTCTCGGAAAGTTGGCATGCTATAATAAAAGCCTTGTTCTTGCATGAAGACAAAACAAGGAAATCTTGTTTTAAATTACCAAAACCGCATACCGATGATGTCACTTGTAGGCTAATGAAGTCGCCCTGGCCTATACTTTGTCGAGCAATTAATATAGGGTGTGAATCACAATGTGTCGCCTCGAGATACGTTGTGAGCTTGTACATCTGCAATACTTGTAGGCCTACACCTGCTATTAGATTTTTCACGTTTTTGCCTATAATTAAATGCCCCAAAATAAGCACACACCGGGTTGAAAGTGTTTTTTTTAATTATTCGCATAAAATATATATATATATATTTAAAAAAACTTTTAAAACACTATAATAAGGAGATTAAAAGTGTCAATAGAAGTCGGCAGCAGAGAAGAACCAAGGGGCCTTCTGCTATAATTGGAAGTGTGACCATAGTTGCGAATGCAGTGAGCACTTACTATGAGACCTAGTAGATCATGTCTGTGTGTCTGTCTGTCTGTCTGTCTGTCTGTCCGTGTGTCTGTCCCGCTATCCAAATATGGAGTGTGTTGCATCAGCAATCACTCAGCTCCATATATGGGCACAAAAGGGGCCAGGTCCACTCAGCTCCATATATGGGCACAAAAGGGGCCAGTGATTTGTTTGTTGTGGACCTGGCCCCTTTTGTGCCCATATATGGAGCTGAGTGCGTTCGCTTCCCGCGTTTGCGCGTCTTACTCGTCATATAAACCACAATGCCCTTCATTTGTTTTTTAATATTCTCTGTCCTCTTGTTATGCCGTTTACTTACATTCCTGGTGATATTTTCTACTTTATCTCTCCGTGCGATCAATATGTCTCTCTCTCCATTTAGTCTTTTCTCCATCCATTCGTCGTCTATGTCTGTCTCCTCTCGGCTTTCCGCTTGTATCCCTCCATATAAATAATTGATAGGCCGTCTCTGACTGGCCTGGGTGTAGTTAAAGGGTGACTTAAATCCCGGGGATAACATCAATACATGGCTAAAAAGTATAGCCGTCAGCCTTACTGCCTTCACACCATTCTCTCCTTGTTATTAATGAGTGCACTTTGGAATGACTTTCTTTTCTAGGACTGGAGGAAACTTCACTAGATCTCTTTTGTAGGTCTGTTCCAAAACATTAGATTATTGCGGGAGTCGGGAGATAGCCCTGCGTATCGTCTCTGTCGGGCAGAAACCTAGTAGCCTACACTATGTCCAACAACAAAACAACAAAAGCATAACCATTACTTCTCAGGGAAGAAAAGTGGATCCAATGTAGTTATCATTTAGTCACAAGTTCTTGTTAATATTGTCATTGGTTCCATATTTATAAAACCCACAGACACTTGACCACTTTCAACCTGGGGTCACTATTTTGGTCAGGCCATTATATAACATTATAAATAATAAAATAATTGTGCTCGCAGTGCATCCTGCTTTGTCGAGCGTCTACGTTTGGGGGTAGGAAGCCAGGCGGGGTCCGGAGGGTGATAATTGTCACTGCATGTAATTCTGTGGGCTGGGGGGCGGAGCATCTCATCACGGTGGGGGCTCCTCGCTGGTAGGTGAGTCAGTAGTTCACAACAGCAGTGACGGCATACAGAAATGTGTGTCGGTAGGAACTAATTGGCATGACTAAATTGGGGAGAAAAAGGGGTAAAAATAGACATCTGCAAATAGCAGATGTACAACCTCACGACGTGTCACACTTTGTAGATCTGCTATTCTTGATACTTCTCACGAGACTGTCGTACAACAAAGTATAAAGTAGGACATCAATTTATGATAAAAACATAAAACGATGAAATGTAGAGATACAGTGACAATAGTATTGCATAGCAGTAACGATCTTGTTGCTTACAGTATTCTTTCAGGTCAAAATGAAAGCTCTGCTCAATCCTAATACTGCTTCAGAATAACAAGGCTTTATTCTGCCTTTGTGTGACTGAGTTATGTTGTGTTTCATTATGCCTCTTCAAATTAGCCAAATTATGTCAGTTTTTCGCTCTTAAAATAATACACACAGTGTGAGGAGGCTGCCATGCGTAATCCAATGTATTAACACCTCATGTGTTGAGGTTTAGCCAGATGCTTGGAACATCTTATTGGTGTTAATACGTTAAATTACCCATGGAGCATGATTCAGCGTGCTGGCTCTTAGATTCTATTTTAACATTCTCTTCAGCGCCTAGGGTAGGTAGTTATGGGCCTGGCTGTGATGTGCATGCCTTTGTAAACAACATGAATGTTTTGTCTATTGAGTCTCGCTGAAAGCTAATTATGTTTCATTAACAATAATGGAACCATTATTAAACCACTGGGATATTCACTTCACTATGCAATACCTCACTTACAAGTGAATTCAAAACAAGTCTTCAATAAGGGCACAGTTTTTCCTTGAATGGTAACCGGCTACACGGCAGCAGAAGACTAGGCAGAGAGCTGGATCGATGGGATCCGTGGAATTGACTGTGGTACTCAACTTACAAATGGGTGAACAAGGTTAAAGCCTGATTAGTACTATTTTCAGTGCCACCTGAAAGCCTGCTGACACGCTGCCTGTTACAGATGGCCATGTCCTGTTTGACTCCAGTCCTGTCTAAAGTAGTCAAAGCCAGACAGGTCGCACGCGCGTCTGCTGCTTTCACATGTTATGATGTTGACTTCCACCACTTCTGACATCAACAGTCCACGTAAACTTTCCAAACTACTTTCGCTGTGTGCGCGCACGTGTGTGTCCACTGTCTCCAGCTACTTCTGATGTCATACATACCTTAATGCAATTGCTACACTACAAACGCGACACTGACTGTTTGATACTTTTATTTCTATGTATGATGTACTGTTTTTCCACTTCCGGTGATCAAGTATATTCACAACTATATATAATACTATACTATAATCCTTCCTCAAAATGCATACATCAATACTATGATCTATTACATCACAGTACCCACACTGTATTGGTGTGGGTATATCAGAACGGGTAAGTACTAGTATAATATATTATGGCTGAATAGTTGTTCTGAATCCAAGGTTGTGTTGAATAATGATAATGAAAATGTTTTACTGTGTAGCGCCACACACTCACAATGCCAAACGTCTTATTGTGGACACAGAGATAAGAGCAACGTTAACGCTTCAGACAGACAAACAGCTTTCTTCAGGGACAAAAACGACTATGCTATTATGACTAAATATATTGACAATTTTGTCAACAAATGGTATGGTGAAATGTTAAGGACGGACTAGTGGATGAAGAGATCTAGTAGAAGACAAGTCATTTTATGTTTGGTTTCGGTGTTGAGATATTGTTGTGAACATAACAGATCTACAAGCTGGCTATTTGGCTTGGCTATTGGTTATTTTCAGCATCCAACCAAGTGTCAGATCAGGCATATGTCATCAAGGCAAGACAAACTATAAACATATATTATATTGCAAATGCACGCTCATTAACTACATACCGCCAGTCAGGTCGAGGCTCACTATAGAAATGATAAACACAGCAACGCTATCGTAACTAGTGACAGTAACGCATGTGCAGATTGCATGGCAACATCAGTAGAAATGCACTAGCCGACTAAATATCCCTCTGATCATGAAATAGTAATTACACAAATCACCCATGTTACTAGCATAACCATTTCTTTGCACAGACTAAAAGCGAAACAAAAATCTACCTAAATGTTAAAGTAAATAAATAAATAAAATTAATTATTCTACGTTATGTGTGTTTTCCCAGATTGACTACTACGCCCAGAGGGATCTGAAACGGGGTCTGCAGCTTTTTGGAACAGAAGGCAATGTGGGTCTGACCAACGCCTGGATGATCGTCCAAACTGACGTAAGATTCCTCTGCATACAGTTGAGCTGCTGTGTAGGAACTAGAGGCGTGTTTGTTTTTACACCTGGAGATCAAGTCCCGTCCAGGACAGCCTTCATACTCGCCCCTTCAGGAGACTTGGCCGAGATCTGAATTTATTTTGCTTCTTCCAATTATTTATACTAGACCTGTGTCCGCCGGCCACCAGCCTACTACGATGCCAGTTGGGAACCTAGTATGCAATACCAGTAAGACGCGCAAACGCGGGAAGCGAACGCAGCTCGTACATATTTGGGTTTTGGACGTATAGCTGCTTTGGGGACTCCTTATATGGTTATGGCTGAGTCATGGTGACGTAATCACTCAGCTCCATATATGGGCACAAAAGCGGGACAGACAGACAGACACACACACAGACAGACACACACACAGACATGATCTGCTAGGTCTCATAGTAAGTGCTCACTGCATTCGCAACCAATTGTCATAGCACCCGTTTTAACTGTCTGTCTGTGTCCCTTATGTCTCCATATATGGAGATCTCTGTATCTGTCTGTCTGCCTGAGTCTGAAGAGTTCAAACTGACTGTGAAAAGTGGACTGGTTAATTAAGTAATCAAACGGCAGGTGTGGGGTTGCCATGGCAATCAATTGGCTGAGGCAGAGGCTGGGAATTCTACAGGTGAGGGGACTTCATTAGGTGCCTGACCAGAGCCTTTTGTGGTGGTTCCGGACAACCGTGTATCTGACCGACTCAACACTGCACTCCTTGTGGTGGTGTGGAATTTGTGTGTCAAATTTGAAGTTGGTGTGCGAACAGTTCACGAGGTATGTGGATTAAAGACGTACATACTTGCGTACACACGTACAGAGATATGGTGCATTTATTGTAAGATGAAGAGAATCAAATGTTTCACGGTCATTATTTATCAGGGCTTGATGCCATGGCATGGACATCGTTAAAGTGTATTCTGAAATGTCTGTGGCAGGGGTCATTTAATGTGTATTTTCAGACATTTAACCACTTAAAGTGTCAATACTTACTAAACATGACCTTTTTCACTTTGTACTTGGTCTGCTCTTTTCCCCTCTACAACAAGAATCTTTGCCAAAAATAGCCAATCTGCTATTTTTGGCTTACATTCTCCTCCAAATTGGAATGCTAGGTTTCAAGAGGTTCATGTAAAAACATTACCCTTTCATAGAAATATTTGACAGACCCCCTGGCCCCTGCATGGTACCAAAGGCCCTATATTGAAGGAGTGAATTAATGCGAAACTGCCTTCTAAAAGTGGGCAGTCAACGTTGAGCTCTAGTCTAGCTTGAACATTCAGCAAAAATAGCCAATCTACAAGCTCACAACATGTCGCTCAATAGCAACATGTGGGTGCTCGTGCAGTGGTCCAGGATTCTATTCCACTGTTACATATCCCTAGCTACTTTAACTGCACACCCTGAAGCACTGAAGTACAGTAACTACCGGTAAATATATTTACTCAATTTCTGTAATTAGGAACATTTTGAGATATATTCCACTTTTCAGTACTACTTCTACTCCACTACATCTCAGAGGAAAATATTTTACTTTTATTCCACTAAAATGATTTAACAACTTTAGTTGCTTTGTATATTTAGTAGGTTACCTAGGAGATAGAAGTTTCCGACTCTCCGTCCCTTTAGCTTGTATGCTTCGTCTGCTTGAGTCTTAGGTGGTCTTTACACGAGAATGGTGTTCTTAGAAAACGGCAAAAAAAGTATCGTTTGCTGTGGTCCCTTTAAACGAGAACGGTGTTTTCAGGAGGTGAAAATGCAACAAAGTGAAACCACCTCCCAGAGTGGAAATCTTTGAGAACGCCGTTTTATCACTTCTCCATGTAAACAGGCAAAACAGTGAATCCGCAAAACTTATGACATCATGGGCTGTATTTTGCGTGTCTTAAGTACCAGGTCTTATTCCCTAACTTGAGTAAACTAAAGACCGGGAGGCGTGATCAATGCCATTTGGCTATTCTGAGTGGCCAAAGAGCATTGATCATGCCTCGGTCTTTAGTTTACTCAAGTTAGGGAACAAGACCTGGTACTTAAGACACGCAAAATACAGCCCTATGGCTCACGTTGGCTCACAGTGTATATATGTTTATTACATTAATGCAGAGCCATGATATAATGGAGTTCCTGAACAAGCCTCCCTCCTCGCCTACAAAGCTCTGCTCATCAGCGATGGTGAATGTAAAACCATGATGTAAATAAAAAGCCTTGTGATAGGCGGCAGCCGCGGCGGCAGCGTTTATGTAGCCTAATGTATTATAAAATATATAACCATCCCGTGACACGCTCTGCCTGAATGCTCTGGGTTGCGTTAAGGGGTTCTTCTTCTTGTACGTGGGTGACTGGTCTATTTGGCAGCCTGTTACCGCCACCTAGCGACATTATAGCGTTCTCGTGTAAAGGGTCAATAAAAAATGACAACGCAACGGGACTTTGACGTTTTATCTGGAGATGGTCGCCGTCTAAAAGAGGCATGAGTTCGTCTCTTAGGTTGCATGCAGGGTTTCGTTTTCTTCATCAATGGCCCATGAGTTTTACAATTTCCCTATTGGCCAGCTTTGCCTGTTTCCAACTCTCACGACGGGGACGATAGGGTTTCATTTTGAGAGGGTGGAAACAATTCATAGTTATAATGAATCGTATAAAGGCATAAAATAGTTAAAGATTTTTAAGCATTTGAAAAGTTTGAAGTTTGAGTACTCATTCTGCATAATGAGTACATTTCTACATTTGGTACTTTAAGTACATTTTGATATGAATACTTTTGTACTTCTACTCAAGTAAAGTATTTCAACATTGCAGTAGACAATGATACAATAATACTTTTAGTTAAAAAATGCATTTTCCACGACTGTCTGCCACATGCACAGTGATGTAAATAAGTTGTTAACCGATCCAGTTATAACCCCCATGTTCATTATTTATATCCAACCCATGCAGCAGACCTTGGGACTTCAAAGTAAATGAACCGTCTCTGCTTTTAATTAAGACGCATAGCAAAGGGAAGCTCACACAAAGAGCCTGTTTACACAGCAGGGCTGTGGGTCTTACTTGAATCTTTAATGCTGGGCGTAAACAGTCTTTGACAATTAACGTTTCTCAGTCCACTAAGCCTTTAACCGACCAATCACAGCTTAGAACATCCCCATTAGTGGAAAGAAACAAAAATACAAAATTCCAGGTGTCGTTAAAACGCTGTTGCAATGTTGATTTTAACAGCAAATTTGTAGTTTCAGTCATAGTCGACTAGATCTACAGTTGATTTAGTCGACTAAAATGTATTTTCCCCGGCTGTGATGGTGTATAAATCAAATGATATGCCTGATTTATACTCAGCTGTGTGACGGAAATAGCCGAACTACAAGCTCACAATGTGTCGCAGCGTGAGGCGTTGTGAGCTTGTAGATCGGCTATTTTCAGAGTGACATTTGATATTTCTGTTTGATATTCACAATTTACTTTTGGGCAGATGCTCTACACTTTTATCAGAACCTGTTGTCAACATGTATCAATAAGCTCTATACGCTTGTAGATCAGCTATTTATTTGTTTGTTTGATTGTTTTTTGTACACTCTCAGAGTTAAATTAACAGTGATTATACAATATAAATTGGGCCCCCAGAGATGGAAATTATTAATTAAATGGAGGTCCGTAGCCTAATGCATGTCAAACTGGGGGTCCTTGAAATTAAAATGTTTGATAATCACGTACTGCTAGAGCTGTAAACATCTTCTCTTATGGGGGTCCGCAGCCTAATAAATGTCAATTTGGGGGTCCTTGACATGAAAAGGTTTTAAATCCACTGCCACTATAATAATCTTATTATCTAACTATAAATGCACCCAGTCTCTGTGTGTGTGTGTGTGTGTGTGTGTGTGTGTGTGTGTGTGTGTGTGTGTGTGTGTGTGTGTACTGTACGTCTGTACGTCTGTAATCCACGTAACTCGAGAACCGTTCACCACACCAACTTCAAATTCGACACACTCGTTCCACAATACCACAGGGGGAGCAGTGCCTGGTGTCGAGTCGGTCTGTCCAGATCTGCCCCAAAAAGGCCCGGGCTCTGGACAGGGCCACTGCCCAGTGTCCATATATGGAGCTGGCCTGTTCTGTCATCAGAGACGGATACAACAGCAGACAGATGGGTGGAACGGGTACTCGGTGCTCTACAGGCGGGCAACGGTCTAGTAAACCATAATTTGTGAGAGCGTATTCCTGTGTCGTGGATTTCAGCTGAGGCAAACCTAAAGTAGACTTTTTGTCAGTAATGTACTTTGTGAGAATACAAATCTGACATGATTCGACTAAGCTGCAGAAGCATAGGTCTTTAAATAGAGTGGCGAGGGAACGCTGTAGACCAGAGATTAATGCCATACCATCCCTGACTGCCTGAAGCTCAGCGTAAAAGAGTCAGCCTGACTCTTTTAGGCTGAGCTTCAGGCTTCATTTAATAAATGAATAAAACTTTGTATCTCTATCCTGGGCCTGTCATAATCAGGGAACATAATGTGCCAAAGAATAGGCAAACATTTACAAAAAAGAAAATCTACAAGCTCTCAACACGTCGAAACGGGTACAGGCTTTAGTTTCGACATAATTGGTCCGACAACGACAACCTACCTCAAACCCTAACCTTAATCCGGTCGCCAACCTTAATGCATGTTCGCCAACCTTAATCCGATCGTTTTCCACATGTCGGTCATATCATGGTATGTCAGATAAGCGTGCGCACCACCTCGTAACATCAGTTATTCATCAGAGTTTTTTTGTAGAGGGGGGAAAGTATAGACCCCTGAGGCACCCCAGTCAACGAAGTACGTTACTGTTGTATGGTTTTAGTGGTTGCTGGTGTTCTCCCTACTCTTCCACTGAGGCCATGCTTAAACGGTTTGTAGCGAAAACAGAAAACTCCTGTTGCGTGCGTTCTCACTCTTTTTTTCTGCATTTAGAATGAGGGCAATTGATTGGAAATGCTGTAGTGTGCATGCCAGGTGGCTAGGTGGCAGTGGCGCACTGCCAGATAGACCTGCAGGCATGCATGCATAGAACCACTTCCGTTCTACTTCCTATCACATGGTTGTTTGTTTACATTCACCAATACAGTGTGCTTTCACGGCTCGATGAATTTGTATTGCTAGAATGAGCGGGATGAGAGAGCGCTTACTCATCCTATAGGAACTCAAATACATCTCCCGTTTTAGCTCCTCTTAGTCCACTTCCTCCTGGCCTGGGTGCTTCTGTGTTTATTCCTATACTAACAACAACACTACCGTCCATGTTTAGGGCTTAGTGGTGCTGATAGATTCTGTCTTGAGAGATGAATGTGTCTCTCTGTGATGTGCGGAAGACATACTGTGTGTGTGTGTGTGTGTGTGTGTGTGTGTGTGTGTGTGTGTGTGTGTGTGTGTGTGGAGAAAGAGTGCACGCGCACATCTTATTTTCTTTCTGTCACCAAAGACTTTTAGCCTACAGACAGTGCAAACAGTATATGTGCGTGTGTGTGTGTGTGTGTGTGTGTGTGTGTGTGTGTGTGTGTGTGTGTGTGTGTGTGGAGAAAGAGTTTGTTGTTTGCTTTAGGTGAGATCGGTGAGATCATTTACGATTTGAGTGTGTGTGCATATGAGCGTAGGTATTTGCATATGATTTGCATATGAATGGGGACATGCATTAGTACTGCTTTCCCCCGTGTATTAGTTATTATAGTTGCATATTGCCAAGTGCTGTCAGATGAAAACCTCATATCTCCATATTGTACTTTTTATCAGTAGTGGAAAAAGTACTCCATTGTTTTACTTTTGTAAAAGTATCAATACTGCAATGTAGAACTATATACTCCATTTCAAGTAAAAATGTATTGGCATCAAAATACTCAAGTAAAGAACAACTACCTCAAAATTGTACTTAAGTACAGTACAGTAAATGTACTGTACTTTCCACCACTTTTCTTCTGTGTGACACTGGAAGTGAAAGGCACAAGCTCTTGTGTGTGAGACTGTGAGAGTGTGTGTTTTATAAATATTTTACCAATGAAAATTATTAACAAGAGCTTGTGACAAAATAATAACTACATGATTGAAACCACTGGAATACAGTATATATTTTTCCATTTCCTGAAAAGTAACAGTTTTGGACATGCAAAGTTTCCATCTGACAGTGATAATATTATTGTGCTGCTGTCGGCAGAGACCTCTTATCTTATCTCCCTATTCTAAATTTTTGTGTTTTTCTTTCCTTTAAAAAAAAGCACATCCATGTGTACTGTCACTGTACTGTACTGGCACACCCGAAATCAATATACATTTAATATGTGCGTGTGTGTTTGTGTGTGTGTTAGGTAGCGCAAGGTGGTGAAAAACAACCATGCGTTTTCGTGCTCAGACTCACCCACCCAGCCATCCACACACCCACCCTCACACATAGTCACTTAAGGAAGTGGTTGCACCACTTAAAAATATCGCCCTACTTGATCACTCTACAGCGTCCCCCGACAGCATCAAAAACAGCATATTGGCACCACGTTTCGAGCTTGTAGATTCTGCTACTTTTACTATTGTTTTATTTGAATCCTGAAAAGTAACCGTTTTGGACATATGAGGTTTCTACCGAATATATATACGTGCTACAGATCAAGAATATAAATTGTCCGCTATGATTCCGTATTATGCTACACCTCTCTGCTCATGAATGCTAAGTCAGTAGAATCCATCTCACAGAGGATTCCCCAAAGCAAAGTTCAAATGAACTATTATTAATGGCCATTTATGAGAAAAGATGAATACTGTGCATGAATAAATGATGATGATAGAGACACATCTTACACTGTATGTCAGATTATAATGTTTTATTAATTATGCACAATGAGCAGCTAGAATGTGCGTGCCGCTAAAATGCTAAGCTTGTCCACACTGGAGGTGACTACAAACCAGTAACTACAACAAGACGTAAGTTATACAGGTATAAGTATTTTAGTGACACGTGCAGTCTACTCCTCATTTATGATTCATGAAACATTATAACAATCTGACATACAGTGTACGATGGTGGTCTTTGTCACACAAACATTTCCCTGCATGCAAATCAGCCCCTCTTGACTCTTATACACAATATCGAACAACGTTGTCTCGTCAAAACCATGTGACTCCCATTGAAAATGAATTGCGAGCTGTCCGACACAGAGGAGACAGACACAGAGAAGACATGCGTCTCTTATGTGTGAGCGGAGCCTGGTAGTTCCGTTGCAGTGGGGTGATCAATCAATCACAGTGTTTGTTTACGTCCTGTCCTGTAGTTCCGTTGCTGTGGGGTAACCAATCACACGGACTGGTTTGAGGTGTACAACGCCACACGCGTGCCAGACTCCTGCTGCCTGGAGTACAGTGACAACTGTGGTCTGGACAACCCTGGAACGTGGTGGACAGCGGTAAGAAACACTTTGTATTTACCATAGTTAAATATGAACTAAGGGCGGACTGCCTCGCCCCCCAGCTACAGTATACTTGGTATAAGTACCATTAATGAATGGTAAAGCACACCCTTGAGTGTAATATTGCTATTATAACAATAGAACAGTTCCCTTAAAAACATGTCAACTCAATTTAATTATAAATAAGATATTTGCTAAAAACATCATAATTTAATGACAGATGTAGCTACTATGAGTAAAAATAATTACTCATGAACAAAAATCGCTAGCATAGCAACCCAGTTGGCTCCGTTCTGGGAGAGCAGCACAGCTGATTTATATGTTTTGATTAGGTGTTCCATGATTCATACTCGTTTGAAGCACGGCTACTTCAACCAATCAGATTACTTCCTCTAAACGACATTAGATCAGGTCTTCGCTGTACATTTCAATGGAAGTTGCTCAGTGACATTTGAAGCACCCGGAAGACTTCTGAATAAAGGTTTCTGCACGACAGCAGCGATATGTCAGAGATGACAGGCATTGCAGACATGAATTCTGAGATCCACATTATTTGTACAAGCTTCGCAACATTTTGCAGTTTCAAGTAAAGAGTTTTAAGGATAAAGATTAGAGAAACAAAGAAAATAAACACTTTTCAGTGGGCTGTTGTCTGGCCAATCTCCTCGTTGATGTCCATGGAACTGAAAAGTAATGTGAAAATGTCACTTAAAGATTAGAGAAACAAAGAAAATAAACACTTTTCAGTGGGCTGTTGTCTGGCCAATCTCCTCTTTGATGTCCATGGAACTGAAAAGTAATGTGAAAATGTCACTTTTGTTTCCAGAGCATGATGCTTTGTTTATTTCTTTGTTGCCCTAGAGCAGACAATGGAATGAGGTGCTGTTGATAAGGAGCACTATGTCAACACCACTCCAGTACCCTCAAATTAAACAAAACAATAGAATACAATTATGTTTTGCAACAATTAATAAGACAATTGGAGAAAGACAACACCACTCGAGTACCCTTTAATTAAATGAATTGAAAGGACAGAACCTAACAATAATACTAGCAACAATGGTTATATTATAAAAACAAGTGGGAAAAAAAACATTTTGTTTACCAGGTTTTCTGCAGAAATACAGATAATTATGTTATGTCAGCTATGTTGATCACATAATCCCTAGCATGTCATAATGGGCAAACATTCAGCAAATATTCACAATGAAGACGGCTGTATTTACCCTCCCAAGGGCCTCCGGGCTAGACAAAACTTCAGGGCCCCCCTGGGCTGTGCATTTAGGTCGAGCGGCAAAGCCGTGTGGCCGGAGAAACTTTGGCGTATTTTGTTTTCATTTTGCTGTAATTTTTGGGTACCCAGCCCCCCCAAAAGAGAAAGGCAGACAGACAGACATTGGCAGGGGTTTCCACAGCTACTCCACAACACAGCGTCACTGAGCAGAAGCTCTCAATGTTTTAACCATAATACTAAATATACAATAACTAAACATAAATGTCACTTGAATTGGATTGCAATACTTTACAATTTCAAATGTGAGTGCCCCCCCAGACGGGGGCCCCCGGGCTGCAGCCCACCCTAGCTCAATGGTAAGTCCGCCCCTGTACGTCTTGCACGGGCTCACATTCAAATTAATAAAATAAAACAAACAACAAAGACCTGAATCTAAATAAACGTGTGTGGTTTGGAAAAATGGTATATTTTGTGTTCGTATATTGGGCGCGTTCGGAAATAGCGCACTGTGCAATGCAAACTAATAGGCGAGTACGCTCCGGTGCGGTATTTCCGAACGCGTGATCCATTGTATGTGTGATAGCTCAGAATTGTTTACCAATGTCAAAGCGCACACACACACGCACACACACGCACACACACACACACACACACACACACACACACACACACACTAGTTCTTCATCACACCATCCATCCGGAGCACACATACTGTAGTATCTGCAGCCACTCTGCTGTTATGTGCATTTTCAGAGCATGTTCATGTTTAATGATCAATCAGATCGAATGTGTTGCCTGTTGGATCCACGGCACTAATATACTTTACGTTATTCATCGGTATCACACTGAACACAGTTGTCAAGGTCTTGAAGAATAACGAATTTCCTGCACACTGCCAGCTTGCACAGTATATACATGCATATTTATTTCAGCAACGTCACAAACGACCTTCCTCTTGCCTGAGGAAGGTTGTGTGTGACCAGAACGTTGCCAAAGTAACTCTTCATAAGATCTCCATGCAAGCTGCCACTGGGCATTTACTTTTACCAAAGCTTTCAGACTTTGAATGTAGGTAGGTGGGTATGCCAACGTTTCTTGACGCGTTGCGAGCTTGTTGCTATTTTTGGTGAAGACACTGTAATGTAGGCTGAAAATGTATAGAGGGTCTAAGTGGTTAAACTGAAGTGATGTAGATACATTCAAAATATCATCAAAGTATTCTGGCCTTGCGTCGAGGCACCCTAGCCTAGGGTGCCATGGCACCCACTTTGAGAACCCCTGCTTTAGAGAGCGCTCCGGGTGAAGCAGCATTCTGCCAACTATCCTCAAGACAAATGTCACTGCCGTCACTTCTGCTGTCCCTCTAATCCATTACTGTAACGGCTGCCTCGTGTAGAATTGATTTACCTCTCAACATGCTTGTCTCGCAACCACGGGGAAAAAGAGACTTATATTGTCAAAGCGTTCATTTCTCTTATTGATAATCTTTTGGGTCTCTTTATCCATCTCGAGGAAAGTTTAGAGTTTTTTTCTTCTTAAGAACGTTTTTTAGATGAATAGAACAGTGCAGCAGATAACCAAAACAATAGCTCAGTTTGTGATAAAAGCATGACATTTGGTACACTTATAGCCAAAGGCATTCTAAAAAGATTTGGGTATGGACCCATCTTGAATTTTCAACATCGAAATGGCCGCCAGCAACAATTTATTTAGATTTTTTACAAATAAACAGAAAAAACAAACACAAGCAACAACAACAACATCATCATACATATGCATGGACATTATGCACAAGGATAGATAAGATAAACAAATACCAATTAAAATAAATAAATTATTTTTTATTAGTTTACACGACCAAACACGCATCATCATCAACCGTATCATATGTATACTAAGACAGTAAACAATCAAAAGGGCATTGCTTGACCATGGATCACATCAAGGACCTGCAACATGACTGCATGGGAACACGTTCCACTTCGAATCATATTTATCTAACTGATTATTAATCTTAAGGGATAACCTCTCCAAAGCAGCCACAATACCAAGCTGAGTGAACCATACATGTGCTGGAGGCAAATCCTCAGACTTCCATTCCTTAACAATGATTTTCCTGCCCACCATTAATGCTGTATGAATTCAGTCAGCTAGAGGTGCAGGGAGGTGTTTTAATGGCGATGGATCACCCAGAATAAACAGAGCATGTGTATAAGGAATATCCTGTTTTGTGATTTGCATTATATTCTCATGAATAGCACACCATACCTAGCATACCCTAGTGAATAAGTGTACTGGGGTCCTCACCAGACCTCCAGCAAACCGGACTCTCTCTGAGCTTAGCCCTGAACAATCTTGTCAGAGTCCAGTAGACTATTAATTATTTTAAATTGAATTAATCTGGTTCTAAGTTCACGGGACATCTTCTTTGAGTTCCGTAGAATCATCTTCCATTCACTGTCAGTAAAGGATTGATTTAAATCAACCTCCCAAATTATCTTTACAATTGAGGGCTGACCTTGGTGTGCTATCATAATTGAATAATATGTTGATGCCTCATGTCCAGTTCCAAATATAGCTGTGTAGTTTAGTTTCCTAAATGCATCTACTTAATAGCTAATATACATTTAGATGTAGTTAGATAGCCGCACCTGAATAGACAGGATGTGCCAGCGCGAGAGAGCCGAGCCAAGGGTAACGGCCCGGGCTTTATATGACTTTCATATAGTTACCCAGAAGGTAACAGATTGCACAGGAATTTAATGGTAGGCCTACTGGATGAACGATCGGGCTAGGTGTAGGGTAAATGTTCTTATCCAAACCTATTGTATCCCATACTTGAATGTGTTTCCCTGTAACTTGTGAATTTTGATGGTCAAGGACGTGTGCGTGCGTGCGTGCGTGCGTGCGTGCGTGCGTGCATGCGTGCGTGCAGTGCGTGCAGTGCGACAAGGGCACTGCACCAAAAGGATGCCCTGTTTGACCCAGTCAGTGTGATAAGAAAGTGTTTGAAAAATAATGTAAACAGCACATCTACATGCACACAATGCATCGCTTCACGCAGTGTTGCGAGCTTGTAGATCGACTATTTTCACTACTTCTTATTCTTATTTCTATCTATGGGAGTTCTTGGATGTTTGTTTGTTTGTTTGTTTGTTTTAAAATGTATCACATTTTTATATATATAATTTGATGTGTAGGAAAAGGAAGGGGCCGGGCGGCGATTTGCAGACCCAGTTGGCTTCCCATTTGTCGTTGTTTACACAACAATTACTACAATTAACTAACATCATACAGTAAAAGTAATTTGTTTGTCTTTTGTAAGTAATCTGTAAATAATGTGAAAGTTAAAACAAAGGTCATATAAACACATACTAAACTCTAATAACCTTGTTCTTGGGAACATGAAAGAGCACACAGGGTAAGATTGGGTCGGTAGTACGGATGGTGTGGGATGGATCTCAGGAATGGCTTTTTGCTGCCAAACCTTGTTGAATAGAGACGGCATCGTGTGAAGGAGTGTTATCGTGGAACAGAAAGCAATTTCCTACAGCAAACAGCCACGCTTTCTGTCTGCCTAACTTTATCTGTCAGTGGAACCGAGGGCTCTTTTATAACAAGGCCTGACTGACTGTTTGACCGTGTTGGAAAGTAACTAAAGCACATTTACTCGAGTACCACAGGTTTAAGAGAACAGGTGCATCGTTATTCACTTCTTATGGTTGTTACATTTTAAGTGGTGGACTGAAATGCATTAGATCATATTGGCCATGGGTCCGGACTTTACACTTCATAGCGCATACTGTGGGCTGTATTTTGCATGTCTTAAACTCTTCCATCGCCACTAGGGGGCGCAAAAAGGCCCTGACTGCCAGTTTCAATAATTTTTTTAATTTAATTTTAATTTATATATTTTTTCTAAAAACATTGCCCAACGTTATACACGTTTTAAAAAGGCATTAAAGGCGTTGTTGGCGCTGTGGGAGTTGATAAAAAAGCAGTTAATTAAGTCCTTGGCAGACATTGAGTTTTAATTACCAGGTCTTATTACTTAACTTAAGACCTGGAGTGGATCAATGCCATTTGGCTATTCTGAGTGGCCAAAGAGCATTGACCACGCCTCCAGGACTTAAGTTAAGTAAAGCCCACCACACACCTCCATTATTTTCAATTAACCTAACGCACACCGGCTCCGTCCGCCACGTCGCGCGGCAACGCGCCGCGCCGCAGACGGTCGCAGACGGTGTGCGATGGGCTTGATAAGACCTGGTACTTAAGACACGCAATGAATGACCCTCGGTTGCTAGGCGATTGAGTAAACAGGAAATAACCAGAAGTGAAAAGTTTACCTCCAGCAGAACAGATATTTTCAAATGCATTTATCTTGGATTCTTTTCCCAGACTGTGTTTTTCATCATCCAAAACAAGGTTTTTTCACGGCCCATAATGATGATGATCGCGGTTACAAAATGTTCCGGTGAATTGAAATCAGATTGCAGCCGTGGGACACATTAAACAGACACTTTTACTTACGCTTTATGGGCCCGTGAGATTTTTTTCCTTCAAAATAAGACTAGCACCGAAAAGTTCGTAGCACTGGGTGAATTAAAAAAACAATTCCAACCTTTTCAAAAGTATCTCATCATTAAAATATAAAAATACGAATGGAAATACACTGACCTCTGAAGTATTATATTGTTATTATGGTTGTTTAGATCTAACCTTTAACATTCACTTACAGTAAAGCATTCGTGATGCTGTATGTTGTTGTTCAAGCTATTTCCATGTATTTGATGTATTAGTATTACCTTGTCCTTGCTTACTGTAAATCACTCTGGATTAAGAACGTCTGCTAAATGCCTAAATTGTAATCGTCTATCCACAGCCCTGCTATGAGCGTGTGAAAGACTGGCTAAATGAGAACCTGGTGGCTCTTTGGATCTTTGCCCTGTGCACAGCCCTCACTCAGGTAATTCAAAAAATGTGTACCACTTAAAATCCCTATGTTTTTGACCAGAGGAGTCCCTCACAGCGCGTTTCTGTTCTTGCTTGATATTCAATGTCTTCCACTGAAAACAGCTGCAGTTCCACTCACAGTTATGCTAACTACTTTTGCTGGGGACCCCCTGGAACCAGCCCAAGAACCCCTGGGGGTCCCTGGACCCCACTTTGGAAAACACTCCACTGAGTCCTTTAGGTCCTCCACACTCCGTTTGGTTCTCACCAGCAATATTGCTGGTATTCATCATCACTTTGATTGCATTGCTTTTAACAGTTTATTTATGTTCTTATTCTGTTTATAGCTGATTGCTTTCTTGTGCCTTTGATTTGCCCTTTGAGCTGCCCTGTATGTCTTCTTATTGTTTGTTTACTTTACGTCGATGGTTTCTGTAATGTGTATACCTCCTGCTCTGTGAGGCACTTTGGTCTTCAGGGATTGTGTTCACAGAAATAATTGTCTTCTTGTTGCTTTTACCCCTTTATTTTCTCCCCCAATGTAGTCGCTATGCCAACTAATTCCTCCCCACACACATTTTTGTAGTGTATCCTACTGTCTCACCTGCCAGTGAGTGAGGAGCCCCCACCGGGAGGACGTAGAGTGTCCGTCCTACTCCTCACGCTCAACACTCCCTGCTGACAGGCTCCGCACCCAGCCTAGGATTACATGCAGTTACAATTATCACCCTCCCTGCCTGGCACCACTGTGGATTTGAACACCCAGACATGCATTCACAACACACGTTGTGAGTTTGTAGATTGGGAGAATACATTGTATTTTTGAGTGGTGCAACCACTCCCTCACGGAGCTATGTGTGTGGGTGGGTGGCTGGCTGGCTGGCTGGGTGGGTGTCTGGGTATGAGCACGAAAACAGCATGGTTGTTTTTCACCACTTGTGCGCAACCTAACGCACACACAAACACACACGTACGTATTAACTGTATATATGATTTTTTTGGGGGTGCCAGTACAGTACAGTGCAGTCTGTCATTTCTCTACCGTTCCGGACGCGGGGCGGCTCGCCGGAACCGGCCCGGCACCCTGGGAACCCCCACACGGAGTTGCACCACTCACTTCAAACGGGTGTGATGTTTTTTTATGTTGGGACGTCAGATGCACAATGTATTGGCATGTGTTTAATGTGCTTTACAAATAAATTTGACTTTACTTTTAATCACTTAAATATGCTCCATCTATCTGTTTGTGCAGATCCTGGGCCTGGTGTTCTCCATGACCATGTTCTGTCAGTCAGTCAAAGTAGAGACCTTTTACGCCTAGCGAAACCTACACGCAACCGACGGAACCAACGGAACCTCCGCTTTGGGCCTTCAACAACAGACTATGTAATGTAATGTTTGTTCATTATAGAGGGACAAGATGGAGGGTGATGAGACGTTCACAGACTCTTTGGTTCACCCCATGAGGAGGAGGAGGAGGTAGACAGACATGACTGACCATCATGATGTAACCAGAGAGAGCACACAGTGTATACATATAACTATGTCATAATACCAACGCCACTTTCTATGGTTCTGCTCTTATAGGGCAATAGCAGTGGCGGCCATTTTGTGGTGCCACACATTCATTGTTTTTCCCCATAGAGATTTCCTCAAATATTTTGTATTTTATATTTGAAACCTGGAACCAAGCCACTCAGGATCCTAGTGAATAACACATTTTGATTCTGTTTCAAAAAATATTTGAAAACTAAAAATATATTCAATATATTAAAAAATAATTGTGACACAGAATCATACGTGTTATGGCTACGATTCACCAGGCCTGCCTGGATGTCTTGGTTCTGTCTAGGCTTAAGATAATATAAATAACTTCGGAAATGTCTATAGGGGAAAAACATGAATGGGTTTTCTATCTGTGGCACCAATAATGGCCGCCACTGCTATGCATTTCGTTGGCTGGTCTGGTCGGTGAAGAAACCTCATATCTCCATACAATATATCTACAATTGTAGATATGCTATTTTCATTATTGTTTAAATGTAAAAATAATAAAATATATATATATAATTAAAAAAAGAACGGTTTCTACCCGACAGCTGATGATATACCACTGTTTCTCTAGAGGTCCAAATAATGGACCCTTCCAGGTTTGTGAATAAACGAGAGGGTACAAATGGAACCATTTTCTTTTTTAATCTTTGGGACCCTAATATACATTGTAAACATTAACATTGGGTCCATTTTGGTTCATTGTGTACACGCTCAGAGTTACAGACTCGGATGGGTCCATTTGGAACCACCTTGGGGTCCCTTGGGGGTCCCTGAAGCTGGACCAGTACGTGTTCTATAGCAGTGGTTCTCAAAAGTTTTTTTTCTTCTTTTTTTTTTTTTTTTTTTTTTACTTTTTTAAACTTTTTATATACTTAGAATAAGTGTAGGCTATAAAGGGCTGCACATTTCTAAGGTGACAATTTTAAGCCTTTTTTAATACCTCTTTAATTAAAATGATAAACTAATAATAAGTAACCAACAAACTATAGCATAATAAATGGTTGACCAAACTGTCAAATTTTACCTAAGAAATTAGGCACAAATTGCCGCTCACAACACCATGCTTGTATCTGTGGAACAGAGTCAAAGTCAATGTAACGCCTCAACTCCTACATTCCAAGTGCTTGTCAAGGTGGGAGTCCCCATATGATAATATTATTATTTTGGGGAGTCCCCAGTTCAAACATGATTATTTTGGGGAGTCCCCAGTTCAAACATGATTATTTTGGGGAGTCCCCAGTTCAAACATGATTATTTTAGGGATTCCCCAGTTCAAACATGATTATTTTGGGGAGTCCCCAGTTCAAACATGATTATTTTGGAGAGTCCCCAGTTCAAACATGATTATTTTAGGGATTCCCCAGTTCAAATATTATTATTTTGGGGAGTCCCCAGTTCAAACATGATTATTTTGGGGAGTCCCCAGTTCAAACATGATTATTTTGGGGAGTCCCCAGTTCAAACATGATTATTTTGGAGAGTCCCCAGTTCAAACATGATTATTTTAGGGATTCCCCATGCAGTTCAAACATGACTGATGATTTGTTGGGGGTCAGGGCCTGAAAGGTTTGAGAACCACTGCTATACAGTATGACCAACTGTCATGTTTATGGTAATCATACAGTAGTCTGGGGTACTGTGTAGGGCTGCATGGGCCATATGGACAAAATATCTAACAATGTTTCTGACCAAATACCTCCACACCATAAGTGTGACGATAACATCCTTTTGTGACGATAATATACATTTTCTTTGGAATTGTTTTTTTTATTGAGAATCTTTTATAGTACGGCTTAAGTGATTAAAACCAGGAAAAGAACAGGAAAATATGAGAATAGACGATATCTAGTCTCATATCACGATATCGATGTAATATCAATATATATATATATATATATATATATATATATTGCCCAGCTCTATTATGAACATAATTATATAACGATATAAGTTTTACATTATTTGGAATCATTTGATGCTTTGTAAAGGTGATTTTCCAATGGGAGCTGTATGGAACGTGGTTGTTGGGGCGATCTATTTTATTTGTTTCAGTGCATGGCTCTTGCAGTGGTGTGTGTATTAAATGTTTTTGGCTCATGTAAACCAAACACGTGTCATTGTTTTTTTGTTCGTTTGTTTTAATTTAATTGTTTTTTTTTCTTCTTGTAACTCAGTTTTTCTCCCCAATTTAGTTATGTTAATTGATTCCTCCCCACACACACTTGCTGTGTTGTCACTGCTGTTGTATCCTACTTGTTGCCACGATAACGGGAAGCAACGGGACGTCACCGCAGTGATGTCGCCATGACTATAAAATAAGAAGCCTAGGTCGATCAGAGGCAGATTAAGATTGAGTAACAAGATGATTTATACAAATATAATTACTAACACCGCTACTTACAATTCGACCCTCAAAAGTGCCATACAGCCCTAAAGCACTTCATACTTAAGATTTAAGACTACTTGTCTTCATTTGGTCCTTTGAGCCGGATCCTTAGGTCGCTGGTTCAAATCCTCCTCAAATTTATGTTATAGTCATGGTGACGTCCCTTTGCTTTCCATTGTCATGGCAACACTACTGACTCACCTGCCAGTGAGGAGCCCCCACCGGGAGAATGTGTTGTCGTATCCTACTGACTCACCTGCCAGTGAGGAGCCCCCACCGGGAGAATGTGTTGTCGTATCCTACTGACTCACCTGCCAGTGAGGAGCCCCCACTGGGAGAATGTGTTGTCGTATCCTACTGACTCACCTGCCAGTGAGGAGCCCCCACCGGGAGAATGTGTTGTCGTATCCTCCTGACTCACCTGCCAGTGAGGAGCCCCCACCGGGAGAATGTGTTGTCGTATCCTACTGACTCACCTGCCAGTGAGGAGCCCCCACCGGGAGAATGTGTTGTCGTATCCTACTGACTCACCTGCCAGTGAGGAGCCCCCACTGGGAGGATGTGGAGCCTATAACGTCCTACTCCTCCCGCCCAACACTCCCTGCTGACAGACTCCGGCCCCACCCCCTGCCTGCAGGAATCTGTGCAGTGATGAATGTCACCCTCCTCGCCTGGCATCCCTTCCCTGAACACGGGGCCATTGTGTTCGTGTAGACACTCGACAAAGCTGGATCAAGGTCAAGATCAAAGTCAAGTTCATTTGTACATGTCCCAAACTGGGCACACAGACCCAGTACCACTCTGTCTGTCTGTCTGTCTCTCTCATCTCTGTCTGTCTCTCTCCTCTCTCTCCGTCTGTCTCTCTCATCTCTCTCTGTCTGTCTGTCTCTCTCATCTCTCTCTGTCTGTCTCTCTCTGTCTGTCTCTCTCCTCTCTCTCTGTCTGTCTCTCTCATCTCTCTCTGTCTGTCTCTCTCATCTCTCTCTCTCTGTCTGTCTCTCTCATCTCTCTCTGTCTGTCTCTCTCTGTCTGTCTCTCTCATCTCTCTCTGTCTGTCTCTCTCATCTCTCTCTGTCTGTCTCTCTCGCTTTCGGACATTTCCCGTGACCTCTGTGTGAAGCGTGAGGTCACTCCCTCTTCCTCCATTCTATCATTATTATATATATAATTATGTAAAGAGACAGAGTGTTATTATTATCAGTGGTGGAAAAGGTTCTCATGTTTTACTTAAGTAAACAAATCAGTACTGCAATGTAGAAATACTGTTACACGTAATTCCGGAATTCACAATTTGCTAATTATTTCGGCGCCATTGCCGTTGATGAATTAATGAATGAATTAATTAATGCCTTTATTGCAGACTCAGGGTCCATAGAGAAACATACAAAATACAATATACATCCAATAAAAAAAACAGTCCAAATGTCTCACCGGAACAAACATCTCACCGGAACATCCACCTCTCACAACAACAGGAGGCACTTTACTGAAGGAAGTCAAGGACTTCAAGTACCTGGGCTCATGGGTCAACTCAACCGAGCAAGATCTGAAAGTGAGGAAGGCACTTGCATGGTGGGCCCTGAATGGCATGACCAGTGTATGGAACTCCAATCTCCCCCGACAAATCAAACTCAGCTTCGTCTACGCAACAGTGGAGTCTGTTCTCCTATACGGCAGTGAATGCTGGACCGTCACCCTGAAGCCAACCCTGCAGAAGTCCCTTGATGGGTGCTACACCAGAATGCTGCGTGCAGTACTTAACATCAGCAAGACTGTACATGACGCTAACAAGACTGTATGAGGGATTACCAAGGGTGAGCAGAAAATAGCAGCCAGGAGAATGAGACTAGCAGGACACTGCCAACGGCATCAAAAACTGCCAGCCAGCAAACTGGTGCTCTGGGAACGAACACACAGGCATCGATCACGAGGACGCCCCACGCTAACATACGTGGATGTACTCAAGAGTGCAAAGTACTAACGAACTGGTCAGATGTATAGAGAATCGGGATGACTGGAAATGACGATGGAGGGCTCGTCTGAGGACGACCTAGAGAGAAATGTACATGTTAGACAGGCATCTGTGGCAAGGCTTTTAAGCCAATGTTTTCTAAGGCTAGAGGAGTATCTAGTGCAACTTTTGACAGGGTTATTTATACTGACGATGATGCTATTCACAGACTCATCCAAGCGACACATGAATCTATATGCATTAAGTTCCGGAGAACAGCTTGAAAAGTATTGACTCTTGCAGCCACAAACATTTCACTTGCACTGCACCATCTAGGCTTTTTGAGTAAAATTCTCACGGCATCATTATACGCTACTTGAAGTTTCTGAATATTTGCTTTTTTGTAGCTTGACCACAAGTGGGAAGTGTAGAGTGGTGTACAGTAAGCTCTAAATAGAGTAATCTTAACTGCTTCTGAACACATACTGAACTTGCATGCGAGGGTGTTCGCCTGTGCATACTGTACATCCTACGACACTGTCTGTGTATATCATCATCATCTGTCAACTGTTATGTAATAAAATGTCCAAGATATTTGACTTTACTACAGACACCGAGAGTGTTAAGATATAGTTTAAAATCAGGAAATATTTGACTTTTGTCTTATACTTTTGTCTTACTTTTGGCATTATATTTGATATCATTTTCAATGCCATACTCAGACTCAGTACATATGTCGAGCAGCTGCTGTAGTCCAGCGCTACTTGGGCTCAGTATGACTAAATCATCTGCATACATCAAATGATTGACAAGATCATTACCCAGCCTACAACCAGTGTTACAAGCATTCAACTGTTTCGACAGATCATCCATATATAAATGAAAAATAATAGGCGACAAAATTCCTCCCAAATTGGCCTGATTCACTATTGCCCCACTTGGCCTACACAACTATTGGCATCAAAATGTATTTAAAGTACCAAAAGTAGAAAGTACTCATTATGCAGTACTGAACATTGTAAATGCTCCAGTAAAGTAAAAAAAAAAGAAAAGAAAAAGTAAAACTCAACATTGTATACATAAGTGTTGAAGTATACTTGAGTAAATGTACTTACAGTAGCTACTTTCCACCACTGGTGTTTCCATGGTTCCACAGGGACACACTGTAGTGTTTGTACTGTGTTTCTCAACACGTAACCTTGTGAATGAGGTTTGTTTGTTTTGTAGCAGAACACCAAAGGAAAACAGCAACGCTAAGGATTACTGTGTTTATTAGCCTGATATTGTCTATCAATTTGACGCGGAATGTATTTCAGTTCCCACTTGTCTGGTTTACTGTTTGTCAATATTTGCCAATACACGGGATGTGAATACAATTATCCCTTGAAAGCCCAGCAAAATGCTCCTCACAAGTACAATCCTGAGTGTTCATTTCAACCGTAGACCGTGAAACAAATATGGGTATCTTTCCATATCTGGTCCGAAATGGAGACGGAAATGAATGCAACCACAGCGAGGGCGGGTTTTCGCTGGCCTAGCATGCCACATATAGGCTCCGGCCTGACAGTGTGTCGCATGTTTGAGTCCCGTTCATGACGACCTTTGCTGCATGTCTCTCCCCTTCTCTCCCTCCCACTCTTCCTGTCTATCTTAATAGCTTAATAACTATCAATAAAGGCAAAAAGCTAAAAGCAAAGAACGAATGAACGATTTCTAATCGAGTCCACCTGGTAGACAAAAGTGGTCGTGCTTGGGTGCTTCAAACGCCTCAAGACGAGCCCACTTGTCATGATTGCCCCGCGCAATTGATTAATCAGGATCAGTATACCCGTCCTCAGAATCAAATGTGTTAAATCGCCACTAGGGGGCGCAAAAAATGCCCTGGCCGCCAGTTTCTATAATTTTTTTAATTTTAATTTTATTTCTTTCTACAATTTCTTTAACAATTTCCCAACGTTATACACTTAAAAAGGCGTTAATGGCGTTGTTGGCAGTGTGGGAGATCATAAAAAATAAGTTAATTAAGTCCTCGGCAGACATTGAGTTTTAATGGCACAACACGATGCAACACGTTGCAAGCTTGTAGATCGGCTATATTTCTCTGCGTGACACAGTCGTAAAACTAAGTATGAAATATGGCAAAATATCACTTAACTGTGCCTTTGAATGGAAAACTGCTGGCAATTTAAAAAAATAGGTTAAACAAGGATGCACCGGGGTCATTTCCAGCGAGGGTTTTGAAATGGAACCTGTTTGAAGAGTCGTCTCTTTTATTTGTTTTTCATTTATTTGACAGATATATAAAAAGAAAAAGCCCTTAGCCTCTGCATAAAGGAATATCATCATGTCTATTCCTTCTTGCGTCAGCATTTCAACACATCCCACCATGCAATACACAGAGGAATGATGACACTATTCTCCTCTTGCACAAAGTCTAGTAAGGGGCGGAGTCTAGCCAAGTACACAGGCCGGGGCTTCCGCTTTACTTCCGCTTCTATGCAAAACAGATGGAGAATTGCTTCAGTAATATCATAGCTTTATTCCGATACTGTTAACTAAGCTAAATTGTTCGTTTTTGTTGTACTTTTTTTTGTCCAAGTCTGTGTTTATGTTGTTAATGTACGTACCGTTCGTTTTCATCGTTTGTTTTGTCAGTTAGTTAGTTACCGGTAGTTAAGTTTTAACATGAAGAAAACCACGGTGAAGTTGATGAGGAGGGCAGTGGGCTCTACCGAGCATTGCTCAGTGCCTCTTTGCACTGCATCAGCTCGGTTTACAACATTGAGTTTTCACCGTTTCCCAGAAGATGCTGAAGTAAGGGCTAAATGGATTGTTAACATTAGAAGAGACAATTTCACCGTCACTCCTCGGTGCTACGTGTGCAGTAGGCACTTCATGAAAGAAGACGTGATAGAGACTCCAGGTGGACTTCATCGCATTAGAAAGGGGGCCTTGCCTGTGTTGTTTGAGTGGAATAAATATGAAGTCCATCAACGCGTTAGTGTTTGGCAGAGGAGAGAAAGACCTACTAACTGCCCAGATCAGATGGCGATGGATGGTGCAGCAGCTGTTGGAACTGTCATGGAAGTGACCACGACTTGTGACCACGACTACTGCACACCCCCTGAACCTGCCGCTGTTGACCTCGCATTGAGTGAGAGGGATGACATGAAGGATGTAATCACTCAACTGAAGAAGCAAGTGGAGGACTTGTCACTGAAATGTAGGTTTGGACTACATCGATTTGAAGGCTCAGACTCACAGACTAGACACTTCACAAGGTGAGAATAACTTGCATAAAGCATACCAATTTCATTTATTTATTGTGTAAATTTATTTATGTAAAGTAACCTTGCTCATGGTTATAAACAATGACAATCCTAATTTGTCCAAGATTTGCTACCTATGAGCACCTGGTGGTGTTTTGGGAACTGATTGAACCATCCACAGCCAACATGATCTGAGTCACCCGGGCACGGAGAGCCCAGCAGAGGAATGAAGAAATATTTATTCCATGTACTTACTCGGTAAGTTTACTCAGGCTGTTTTAATATTTTGTACTGTGCTAATCGTTACTGTATAATCGCTATACCAGAGGGGTAGCCAACCTAGCACTGGGGCCAACATTGGCACAGGGAAGGGGAACACTGGCATAAGTGTGTGAGAGGGAGAGAGGATCTTTTAAAAATAAAATAATTTGTAGTACTCTCACATATGTATGCAAATGACATTCTGCACATAATTCTACATTCATTCAAACTCAGAACTCTGAATGGGGAGGGAGTCTGAGAGATACAGTAGGTGGGTTATTGGTCTGAATCTAATGATCCTTGCATCCTGATCCTAATATATTGACCTGCCAAAATATGTTGGAAATATTAATTGATGTGATGTCATAATTAAAATGAAGATATGAATGCCACACTGACTATCAGGAAGCATTGACCCTGACATTGTCATCGAGGGTAGTAGTATTCAGGTTGTATCAGAATTTAAATATCTAGGAATTACACTAGACTCAAACTTTACATTTAAAAAACATGTTAAACATTTAGCCAATAAAATCAAATTCAATGTATCTAATTTCAGACACATAAGACCATATCTAACAACAGATGCAGATCAACTCTTCATGCATGTGTCGTGGAAATTTAGGGATAAACATTGTAATAATACTCCAAGTTACAGGCTGTTTTCTGTCCGCCTGTTTGTTTATGATGCCACTGCCCCATTTGGTGAATGCCTTGAGGCTATCTATATGTTGGGGGTTGTCTATGTGAGAACAAGCTATATAAGCTGATGTTTCTTGTCATTCTGGGAGCCAGACTGGGGTTTCCATGCATGAACACGTCATGTAAGTCTTGTCTCCTTACTCGAGTAAAATCCTTATACTATATAACTCTGACATTTTGTGCTGCCTCATTATTCATTGTTTATGAATTGTCTTTTGAGTATGTGTCCCACAGATTGCCTTGACATATTTGGAGGTCCTACCGAGATGAGTGCTGTATGGGCTTGGCGTCTCGGCCTGGTGGGTAAAGTTCTGTCTTTCGGCTGGGTCGACATCGCGCAAGTGAGTATTATGGGTCTGTTTGGATGTTCATAAAATGAGGTATTGCATTTGTTCAGGGTTTTAAAGTATCAGTGATGAATTTGGTTGTGATCACGATAGGCGTGGCCTATATTTAAAGAGGGAAACTGTGAAGTTTTGCCTTTCATATGTGCATATGAGAGACGGAGGAACGGTGTTTGGTTGGTTGAATGACTTATGGAGGTCTGACGAATTGTACCAGTGTACATTTTGGGGAAAAAAAGGGTAGTCTATTCAATAAATCATTCATTAAGTTGCCTGCTGTCTAATAGGGGGACGTGGTCCTGCCTAGGGTCCTGTTGTTTTCTGAAGCAACGAAAATTGGCTAGCCAGTGTGTGAATGTAGGCCTACTGTGTTTGAGTGTTTTTGCCTATCTGCCTGTGTGTGTGTGTGTATGATAGGGGCAATGTGAAGGATGACTGTGGAAATAGGAGATTTAATGGTCTGAAATGCAGCCTAAAATTAAAATGGAGTTATGAGAATGCCTGAGATAGGGGTATGCCTAAGAGGTAAGGTAATACATTTTAATCACATAATTCTCGAGACGAGAAAACGGAAATAGTTCCGAAAATAGGGATAAAAGTAAGGAAGTGAAACTAAGAAGTGAATAAAAGTACCTACAGTATGTGTATGGAGTACATATGTCGCGATGTATACTGTTTGACAGTGTGAGTGTACACATGTGTATGAGTGAAATGCTCAAATTTGTGAAGAACATTTTTTTTTAGGCCTGTAGAAGATATGTCGGTGCATTTATGGACAGTTTATTAGTTTTGGTGTGCTGAAATCATAAGATATTCCATTATAGATATTGTTCTGTGTCATATGTGGAGTTGAAGTAATCCTGATAAAATAGCAGGCCTATAATAGTTAAGTCTATTAACTACATTATATAACTATATAATATAATTATATATGTGGGGCTGAAGTAATCTTGATGAAAAAGCAACTACAAAAAACCTCATATGGTCGGTTGAGTGTCTGATTAGGTTAATTTTATGTTAGTATGGGTTCTTCGAACTAAAACTTTGATCAGTGACTGTCTAAGGTAGAGACTTGTTTTCTTAACATGGCATGATAGCTTGCCCGGGGGGGGGCTATTCAGTATTCTACGGCTCCCTGCAAAGGGCGTTGTCAAATTTTATCTAAATTCTCCAGGCAAGCCATGCCTGATTAATGTTATAAGTTAGTTTAAGAGCCAATGCACCATATAGGATCTCCTGTTTTCTGAAATATACGCAGCGTGTTGTATGAGTATGCTCTGGATATTGTTGTAAATCGCTCTGGATTGAGAGCGTCTTCTCAGTAGTATATTGGAGTGTGTCAATTAGTTTAGTAAGATTGTGAGATAAAGATAACTTGATTTTGTTAAATGGCGGATCTGCTATGTGCACGAGGCACGTTGTTTAAATTATAGACAGTAAAGAAAAGAAGAAATGTTACAGAAGTAGCAGAGAAATGGCAGTAACGCAGTATGTGACCCGGATTATAAGTAACTCAACTTGCCTTGGTAAAAGTAGAGGTTAAAGAAGTGTGGATTGAAGAATAAGATTAGGATCTAGGAACAATAGGCCGAAAATATATCACTGAGTATAGTGTATGCAATCAATGCATTCAAAAGAGCTGAAGAAAGGAGAAGAGTTGTATGGACTCGTAACAGTGATTATTGTTTAAGTTGTTTAAGTTTGCCATAACCATAGTGTTAGGGTTAAGTTAAGGACGTAAAATGTGGCTCGGGGTGGTTTGTGTAATATAGGCCGTCGTAAAAACAGGAAAAGATGCAAAGGAATGTGGAGTGCTTCACCCCATGCGGTGCAAAATAATGCTTGGAGGTAGTGATTTGTTGAAATAATCAGTTGAGGAAGAAACAGATGGTGTTCTATAGGGACCTTAGGTAATTGTCTGGTAGAGAAAGAAATTAAGTAAGTAATTAGTATATCAGGTTGGGTAATCTACAGTATGTCTTAAAGTGTAAATCTGCAGTATACAATTTTTTAAATCATATATATACCAATGTAACCCATTATGGGTGGGATGCTAAATAGGAGCAGCACATTTAGTGGGCATTGTTTTTTAAAATAGCTTAAATTAGTTAAGTGCATTGTAGACATTGTCTCTATCAGAATGGGGAGCAAAACGAAATTTGGGTAGATAGTAACCACAGTAGCATAGTCTATTAACTTCACTATGAATTATAGTGAGGGGTTAAGCCCTCATGGAAATTAAATTATAATGATACATGGTATTGTTACAATACCTCATTCTGATACAGCTGAACATTGGTCTTATACATCTTAAAAGAGTTAAGTAGTAATTGCATGTACAGTCTCCAAATAAACAAGTATGCCAAATGCTATTTGCCCGGTATAAGAAATGGGGCAGCGCTTGTGATTAGCAAAGATGGATAGCATGTGACAGAGATATGACATTATTTGAAGGACAGGAACCCAAAAAGTTAAAATACGGAATAGAATATAGCGGCTATGGTTGCAAACGTTAGTGTGCAGTGGATTGCAATATTATGCAAAGATTAATGTGCATCTGTCAATAAAGCCTCATCGTTCTGTTGGAAAGAGGATACCACAGTCAAATTCAACCTGCTGGTTTTGGTTTTTTCCAGTATGAGGGGGGTTGATACATCAGAACGAACTGAACTGAACATTGGTCACTAACATGGACATTGATGCACTGACATTGTGAGATGGAACATTATGGCAAACAGTGATGTGAAAGAGACTGGGGATCTCTGGGAAATCACTGGACACTGGGAGTTTGGGATCTGAAGGAAACAGATTCTTGAACCCAACACGTTTGTGACAACTGAGTGCGACAACTGAGTGCAAGAGAAGCTATTTTTGTGACTGACTGTGTGTTTTTCTCTGCAGTTATGGAGGGGTGAGGTTGAGCTGACAGATGAACATTGATCAAATGATAGTGAGTACAGAGTTGTACGGAGTTGCGTTTGTAATTCTAGCTGCTATAAAACAAAATAGGTTGTATTAACTAAAATGTAGTACTGTGCTGTTGCAAGACCATTATCTGAGTTTCTGTGACATGGTTAAAATAGAGACAATAAAACCTTTTCTGAATGTTAATGAGTTTACAACATGGTCAAGGCAATAAAGCCCCAGTACTATGATCAGCTGCTCAGAGGTCGTAGCCTTGCTGAGCCATGAGGGCCATAGGGCAGGAGCCTATCCCCTGTTTCTGTAGCGTGAGGCAGCTTGATGTACAAGTACACCCCCTGGACATGACGCTAGTATGTCGTAGGTACTTGCCCAAATCCAACCCTTGATGCTGAGGGTCAAACGGGGAGGCATTTGGTATGACCCGGCCGAGGATTGAACCTCAGCCTCACAGTCTTAGTATGACCCGGCCGAGGATTGAACCTCAGCCTCACAGTCTTAGGATGGACTCTAACCACAAGGCCACTGAACTACAGGTGGTCAGAGTTTAGATACTAAAATACAAATATAAATTAATGGAGTTCAATAGTACATTACTAAATAAGTAATAAGAAGATAATATAGTTAATATTCTACTGCAGTCATATAGGTCACGTTGAGGTCAAATCTGTAGAAATGTAGGCAGTGTAAAATTAGTCAAATCTCTACATTGTATCGTATTGGTTAGAGAATTAATTAGGATGCAAGTACAGTAAGGCATTGATTTGAAATAATATTTGTAAGGATACATGACGGTTTTGATCGAAGCTATATTGTGCTACACGAATTTGAATTAGTAAATGGAATGGGAGAAGCGGAAAGTGTTTTCGCATATCAGATAGTGGTGATATTAGTAAGGAGGATACGGTCTCTGAACAAACAGAGGCACCACTAAATTCTAGCCCAACCATTCAATACAGTAGTAAGAGCATTTATAAGCTGTGCAATCGTCATCAAAGACATTGATGTCAGGACAAGAAATAATAGTGATTAAATTATTTCTATTGATGTATTGGCTGTATGAGTTAAATTTAAGACATACTGTACTGGGATAACCTGTTTACATGATCAGATTGTGATCAAGACATTACATCTACCTCTGCTGGTCTGTGAGCTGGTGAGTTTTGTAATACTTAATGTAACTGGATATAGATGAATCCGTTCTATATGAAGTGTCATAATCCCCTAGAAGTATAGGAAGATAGTCATCATAGTCTCAGGAAGACAGGGAATAATAGTGAACCACAAAAGATGTGCTCTTCTTGCCAGGTGACTAATGAATTGTACATTGGTTAAACGTTGTTTAATGTGCTCCTAAAATTGAGTTCTAGAGATGCACGTGCAAAACGCATGGTAGTTTAAAAGTTAAAAGTTCCTGTGTAGTTTTGATTAAACTATTGATTTGAGTGTCATTTGTGAACTTTGATACTAGAATAGAGTGCTATAATGGTGCATTCACAATAGGATGAAGTCTGTGGTGCTTTTCGCTGCATTCCCGGAAGGCAGTAAAATGAGTCCGCGGTGAGGCCTGTGAGTAAGATTCTAGATGCCTGACTAGTCTTGTTTCGGGGGACGCCCCGGAAATAGACAAAGTATAAATGTTATGTTCTGATCCAGTTTTTCTGATTAGGTCCAAGGAGGAGGCGTTCAAGATGCATGTTGTATCATAAGATTGATTACTCACATGGTTGTGATATGAAGTACTAACGGAAATTACTAATCTCTGATGGGAATTAAAGTTGTGCATGCGCGCCGGAAATGGTTATATTGCTGTATTTACAGGAGGAAAGTATCATTGGATTTTGGGAATCAAACCTGTGAGTATTACATGGATAAAATATCTATCATCTTGATGTTCTGAAGATATTTTCTATGTGCATAGAAATTTTACCTGCTGTATGTTATATAGTAGAGACATAAGGATGTATTCAGAGATAGGGCTAAGTGATAGTTAGTGTAAGCAACGTGGGTATAGAATGAGCTCAGTTCCATATGGGTTCTCCGTCCGAGACGATACTTGTATGAACGCATATATGCTTACTGGGTTAGGGGTCAGCTGGTAGCCAGCTGTAGACATTGGAAAGGTAGTGGACTAGCCATAAATGAGATGCAGCTAAGATAAGAAGTTCACGCAGACCCCTAGGCTTTAATTGCACCCCCAGTAAAAGGCTCTGTTCTCAAAGACTCTGAGAGAGAGTTTTAATTAAATGCCACTTACTGTACACCTTCTGTGAGTAAGGAACCAACCGTCTATAAGTACAGCTGACTGGTATATACATGTGTCCATGTTAATATGATTTATCATATTCCCGTCATATTACAAAGTGTTGAGTCCACCATCAACAGTAATAGGTAGAGTAGGGTGTTTTTACAAATTGGTTTGTAGTGTGTTCCTTTCAGCTCCAAAATGATGAGAAGAGTCTGTTTGGAAAAACATGACAGCATGGCTTAGGAGATGATGATGATGTGTGGCTATAGTCTGCTACAATGACGTCTCCACACTGATGTTCCTGAATGGGGAGTTGTGGGCTGGTAGCACTCTGGACTCTGGATTCTGTGATCATGCTTCGGAAGCTGCGTTACCTGTGTGGTGACATTTTCTGGTCTTTTGGAAAGCTGCAGCGTGTGCGGCTGTTCTGTCAAAATGGCCAATCTGCAAGCTCGCAACATGTCTGGGCCCTGAGGATGTGATGAACATTGGTGCTCTGTGCTTATGTTCCGTGAAGGAGCGAAAGAGACTTTCGGTTTTGTTTGCTCTGTGTGGTTTTAACTACATGGGACCTGCAGTGCGCTGTCTGTGAAGTGTGCAAGTGGACAGTTCTGAATGGACACTCTCTGGTGCTGAGATGTTTTCTTGAGTCCGATGTCTGCAACGGTTGTTGTATGTTTAATTTGGCGTTGCCTTATTTGTTTATTGTTGTAAAACCATTGTGTCACTGTATATCGTAGGCTGTAAGGTGTAAGCGGTCGCTCTATGACGATGAGGGCCATGTAGGAATTTTGCCTGTGTATCTAACATTTTGTGTTCCAGGTTTTTGCCTGCATCTGCGATGTACTGATAAATGGTGTTTATGAGTTTTTAAATGTTTAAAAGTGGGGTAATGTCGTGGAAATTTAGGGATAAACATTGTAATAATACTCCAAGTTACAGGCTGTTTTCTGTCCGCCTGTTTGTTTATGATGCCACTGCCCCATTTGGTGAATGCCTTGAGGCTATCTATATGTTGGGGGTTGTCTATGTGAGAACAAGCTATATAAGCTGATGTTTCTTGTCATTCTGGGAGCCAGACTGGGGTTTCCATGCATGAACACGTCATGTAAGTCTTGTCTCCTTACTCGAGTAAAATCCTTATACTATATAACTCTGACATTTTGTGCTGCCTCATTATTCATTGTTTATGAATTGTCTTTTGAGTATGTGTCCCACAGATTGCCTTGACACATGCTATGATTGTCTCACACATAACCTACTGTTTCACAGCCTGGTCGCAGACAAATCAGACAACTTTAAAATCACTGTACAAACAGACATCAAGAACACTTGACCAAAAGCCCAAACGTTACCACCATTGCTATAGTTCAAAAGTTACTTAATTTTGACAGATTTAAACATTTTGCAGATGCTTGTCTCATTTTTAAGATCATAAATGGACTTGCACCACTGAAACAGTTCATAGGTCGAAGGGACAGTGGTGACAGAGCAACAAGCGCAACTACCAAAGGGGACTGTGGAGTACCAACCAGACGTAGTGTGTTGTATGTGTAGTGTGTAAAACACACTAGACATAATTGTCTATGTTTTGTACATTCTCTTTCAGAGACATGCTCTGCTTCCGTGGGATGAATTCTTCCTTTTCCTCATGTACCTGGCGTTGGGGTCCACAGAAGTTGACCTGGCAGATCGTTTCGGGATCCACCCATCAACGGTCAGCCGGATCATAACAACGTGGACATATTACCTGTACTTTCTGCTGGGCTCACTGAAAATTTGGATGTCCCAAGAGGAAGTTCAGGCTGTGTTGCCGAGGGAGTTCAGGGAGAGCAAATACGCTGATACACAGGTAAACGCAATCACTTGCATTAGTCTAGACTAGATGGAAAGGGGGTCCACAGCGCACATAGGGTGGTCAGTAGCTGTCAGTAATAATAATAATAATGAATTGCATTTTTATAGCGCTTTTCTATGCACTACGTGCCTACTCAAAGCGCTTACAATGATTAATTCATTCATACATTGGGAAGGGCAGCGTAGTCTTAATGTTGTGTGAGCATGGGCAGATCAATGTATCTCTCCAGACATTGTTAAAACCTGAGAACTGTTTTCTCTGCATCACTTTGACCTAGAAAAATCATTTATGATGTTACTTCATTTTGTAGGTGATTATCGGCTGCACAGAGCTGAGATGCCAACAGCCAGAAAGCTTGTCTCTTCAGAGTGAGATGTTCTCATCCTACAAGTCACATTCCACCCTGAAGGGCCTGATTGGCATGGCACCTCATGGAGCAGTCACCTTCATCTCAGACTTGTATGCTGGCTCCATCAGGGGGGGGGGGGGGGAGATGCAATGCAAATGAAAGACATATACTGTGTATCCCTATTCCCTGACATAATTTTATAGCTAAATGGACAGAATTCTATTTTATTTGAATGATGAAACCCAGCTGCCATTAATAGATGGAAAATGCGGAAATTGCGGAAATGTGGAAATGTGGAAATGGAAATTGCGGAAATTGCGGAAATTGCGGAAATGGAAATTGAGGAAATTGCGGAAATGGAAATTGCGGAAATTGCGGAAATGGAAATTGCGGAAATTGCGGAAATTGCGGAAATGGAAATTGCGGAAATTGCGGAAATGGTAATTGCGGAAATTGCTCTTCACTTATAGCTATCTATTTTCAGGTAGATTGTTTTATTTTACTCAGTCAGCCATATCACTACTCGTTTTTTTTCATGAAAAAGGTCATAGCTGGGTAATCTATTTTCAGGCAAATTGTGTTTATTGTATTTTATTTTACTCAGCCATAACAATTTATTTTCTGTTAACCAACTTGCTGGCTGGCAGGCAGGCAGACAGCTACTCATAGACAGGCAGACAGACAGACAGCTACTCATGGAGAATTGGACAGGCAGGCAATCAGACAGCTACTCATAGACAGGCAGACAGACAGCTACTCATGGAGAATTGGACAGGCAGGCAGACAGCTACTCATGGACAATTGGACAGGCAGGAAGGCAGACAGCTACTCATAGACAGACAGACAGCTACTCATGGTCAATTGGACAGGCAGGAAGGCAGACAGCTACTCATAGACAGACAGACAGCTACTCATGGACAATTGGACAGGCAGGAAGGCAGACAGCTGCTAGATGGCTGCTGGTGCTCATTTGCCTGATTGAACACCTGTTAAAGGCTGATGGTGGTGACACTCAAACAAATATCAAACAAGATGGCGGAATAAACAAACCTATAAAGGCTGATACAGACAGCCACAGACACACACGTCCTTTTGTTTATTAATATAAGCCTTTATAACCAACCAAAGGGTGAAATAATGCACGTGCGTGCGTGCGTGAGTGCATGAGTGCGTGTGTGTGTGTGTGTGTGTGTGTGTGTGTGGTGCACACAGCAGTTACATCAACAGTGGATGATCCAAACACAAATCACGGACCAATGACGGACGGACTAGTTGAACAGGTGACCGGATCCAGTGGGCGGGGCTTTGGATTTAAATAGGAGCGGCCATGTTTTTTCCCAGCATGCTGTTTGGTTTGGGATCCACTTCATGCTGTCTGTGAGCAGAGCTGTTTGTTCCAAGGTAAGAAGCGTTTGTTTGAGAAACACGGTTTTATCCTTGAGCACTGTTGTTGTTTAGACATTAAGATGATTTATAGGACTGTTTATTGTTTAAACAGAGTATTTATAAGACTGTTGTTTATTGTGACACTAAATGGACAACAATGTCAGCAATGTTTGTCCTTTTATAGGACTCGTTCTTTGGCCTTGGGCCTCGATCACACAAAAAAAACATTCGTCTTGTCTGTTTAATGGCCGCCCCAATGCATTTCCAATGGGAGGCACATGCTTTGACCAAACATTTGTGTTTGATTTTGGGGGGCAATCAAACACAGGCAGAGCCCAGAACATATGCTTATGTGTGACTGAGGCCTTGGGCCTTGATCGCAACAAAAGCATTGTCTTGTCTGTGAAAATGGCTGATCTACAAGCTCACAATGCATTGTGAATGTGATGTGACACATTGTGAGCTTTTAGATCTGCTATTTTCAAATGGTTTTTTTCTGTTCAAAATGACCAAGTATGCAGATTGTCCCATTTGAAATGTTTAAGTACATTTTGATGCCAAAACCTTTTAACTTTGACTCAAGTTATATAATGTAGATTTTGAAGTTTAGATTTTTTTTTACCAATATCTTAAAGGGACAATTCACTTTAAAAAACTAACTTTTTGTCATTGTATTATCTACTCGGGTTTATGTGAACACTACAGACAGTTTTTAAGTTAAAAAGCTAAAAAGCTAAAATGAATATTTAAATACTGAATCAAGCAACTTAAAAGCTGTCTGCAGTGTTCACATAAGCCTGAGTAGACGATAAAGTGAAATATCCTTTTAATATTATATGAATTTTACAATGTATGAAATCTGGATAAAGAGTAATGTTGTTTTTATTTATGTCTTGCAGGTTAATCATGTGACCTTGGTGTCATGTGTGACCTTGGATGGGGTCATCAGGAGATGGCTGGTATTGCTAATAGAGTGTCTACTCGGCTGAGCTGAAACGTATAACGGTGTCAACGAACGCTCCCTGAGATTACGAGGCGTACGGTGCTCGGGACGTATTGTGCCATACAACCTACGCGGCTCTATTAATACCGGCTATCTTCAACTGAGCGACGGAAGCCCCCCCATGGTATGTACCTGGATTACATGTGGCTGTAGTAGAAACAAGGGCAGTGTCACCATTACATGTCAAGTTGACCATTCATTGTCATACATATGATTTTACATATGTTTGGGTGAAAAACCTTACTGAGGTTTTTATGTGTTTTTAGTATTTCAATGTGTCCATGATTTCATGGACACTTCCTACCCAGACTACAATTCCCATAATGCTTTGGTGCACTGCTCCTTGTGCATAGGGGAGGGCTGTCTTACTGAGACAACATGTAGTCTAGGGAGGAAGTGAGCCCATTGTCCATGACATCATGGAGCCCATGGACACTTTTGAAATACTACATATCTAAAAACGACGATTACCCACATAAAAAACCCAGGAAAGTGTTTCTTGTCTCCCAAACATCATTAAAATAAGCTCTGGTTGCAAAAGGGGTGAAGTCGCCGTTTAATGGGTTGAATCATTAAAGCTGCTATAAGCAATATGTCAAATGTAATTACTTTAAAAAAAATTGGTATTCAGACTGCCAGCAATGGGTAAAACAATATTGTCTCTGACACATCTTGGGGCCACAATCTGCATTCAAAGATGTTCCTAGCTTTGTCATTGGTCGATTTGCCTGTCTACTTCCTGATTGGTCAGTCATTTTGACCGGGTTCTTTTTTTTTCTCTGACCTATGACAAAGCTTCTAGGAATATCTTTGACTGCAGATTGTGGCCCCTAGATGTATCGCAGAGACTAAATCATGTGTGTTTTACTCATTGCTGAATGAAATAAAAATCATTAAAATTGACATTATTGCTTATAGGAGCTTTAATCACAATTTGTGACAATAATAAAGTAAGTTATTGGTGACACAGCTTTCAGTGACTGTTATGACTTACAAAATGTCATCCTGTAGGCCGACAACTAAATAGATATATTTTTTTCTTGTCATTTCAGAACGTGAAGCTGACAAGGCGACGTCGGTATTGAAGGTACAGTGCTGTTGCCACTCCTGGGTGCTGTTGGCAGTGAAGGTTAGTAATGAACCTTTTGATTCCTGATGCTTGTGTAAGTGGGCTACATGCTACATGCTACCATACCATAGGTTGTCATTCGCACCGTGTATCGTTTCACGTAATCTGTGTATAATGCCACTCTACATCACATGCCGCAATGTGATTTATGTATTGTTTAACATAATTTACGGGTAAAGCTGTCGCGTCACGTCACATCACATTATGTATGTTCTGTTGTAGTCTTTCTGTGCTGTTTTCTGTGTCGAGTTATTAGAATTTCTATTTCCTTTCTCTTTTAATAAAAAAAAGTTTTCATTTCTCCTTGCCCATTGCCCTAGTTCTTCACTAGTGGACTGTGTACAAAATGTGATTTGGCGTCATGCGACTTATTTCCGGTATCATTATGGTAGCATGTAGCCTGCTTAACACTGTTTACAGCCTTCTATGCTGTAGATCTGTCCAAACTAACAGGAAGAAAATTATGGCAGATTTTCTTCGTTGGTTAGTTTGTTTTGTTTAGTGCTGATATTGAAGGTAAGTGGGCGTAGTTTATTATCTTTTGATGTCGGGCAGAAACCTTGTATCTCCATAGTTCAACCTTTTGTAAATTAATTTCCTTATTTGGTCATGCTACAGTGTCACACACTAAAGTAGCAAATAGCTGATCTACAAGCTCACGATGCAAAGATCATCCATTATTGAATATAACCTATTAGTATCGAACATGCACGGTTTCTACCCCGACCTTTCATCTTCTCTTCTATTCTTTGCTTTAATAAAGTTATTGTTTTTTCTGGTCAGAGTTTTTAATCGCATTTTGCTTTATTTTTCATAAGTCATTTCTTTCTTTCCTATCTATCACTAGTTCTTCACTAGTGTATGTGGTGCGTGTGTCGGGTCGTGTCTCTCATACAGTTTCTAATCATTTGATTGGAGCTGTATCGTTTCACGTCATTTGCGTTGTGTCATTTGCTGGTAAAGCGCCATCACGTCAGTTCACATCAGATATGAACACAGGCCGGTATGTGATGTGCATTTATGTGATATTTTTATGTGGTTATTTCACAAATTGCGGATAGCTCGTTGCACGCCATGCACTCTGTTCATTGCTCTTGTGTTCTAATGTCATCCTCAGTGTTGTATGTATGTTGTGTTCTCATGTTCATAGTGTTGCTGTATTGCTGACAAATACTGGGGTCCAAAGAATGCTTCTGCCATTGCATAATTTGCACCTCGTATAATTTGTCAATCGTCCACAAATGGCATAAATTGTAATGTATATTTAAATGTGGGCAATTCTTTTGAAAACATGTAGATTTTAAAATAGAAATGTGGGACAACTGGCTAGAAAGACTGGCCACAAACCTAAGGCCAACTGCTTGGGCGGAGACCAAGAATCTTTTTGTTTTGTTCATGTTCATAAAGCGCTCCAAGTGCTTTAAGTGAGAAGTCCAGCAGCAAACCTCTAGGTCATAAGAGCATTGTTTGTGCTATATTATCAGATCCAATTTGTGAGTATAAAGCTTCATCTAAGCCCACATCACATATGAACACAGGCCCGGTATGTGATGTGTGTTTATGTCTCGTATCATTTCACATTGGTGAGTAAGGCTTCATCACGTCATCCCCACATCACATGATGAATTTAGGGTTAGGTTAGGGTTAGGTATGTGATGTGGATTGATGTGATGTATGTCTTTTATAATGTGCGAGTGAAGCTTCATCGTGTCAGTTCACATCACATTATGTGGTGTGTATTGATGTGATTTATTTATGCTGCCATTTGCAGCTAAAACTTAATTCATGCCGGTCAGTAGGCGAGGCATTGACGATGGGCCTATGACCCAAAGGTTTTCTGCTGCACTTTTCACTTTTAGCACTTTGCAGCTCTTTATGAGCACGGAAAAATAAAATATTTTCTTAGTTTATGTCTGAGGAGTTTTCCTTAGTCTTCTTCTCGATTTCAATTGTAAGACATAATCATGGCTATCATTTATAGTCCATTATGATTCAAATTATTATGAATGTGATTGCTTTTGGACCTGTAAATTACAACAAAACAAACTAAGGCACTGGTGTGGTACTACTGGTTTACCAGAATGGGGTTCAACTCCCTGCGGTGCCCTCAATTTGTTGTATTTACATGGTTCATTTTCTGCTCATTGTTGCCTTTTCAGAGATGATAACCCCCAGGTTCTTTACTGCGTTTGTACTCTCTACATTTGGGTTACAAGTCTATTTAGGGACAAGCCCGAAGGTACTCTTGGTTTTCTCTTCTCCTTCCACCAAAAATGGCAGTCCACGGTCACACTCGGCAGTCAGTTGGGGGTTGGGGGTCCATATTAGAAGTCCATGGAACTTTTTTTCAAATCCTCGTTTTTCAGTATGCCGTTTTTCATTTTGGAGGATTTGAAAAAATAGACTAATCATTCCAAGATCATGGACTATAGCCCATGGTCTCGGAATGATTTTCGTTCCATAGTGAGGCGGCATAGCTAACCTATCGTTCATTTTATGACGTAAGCGCCAAATTTGGCAGAAGTTTTGACAGATATATTGGTAACGAAACTGGATATTGGGCCATCCCAAATTCTTATTCTGGTGGGTGTGGCAGCCATTTTTCAAAATGGCCGCCAGCGGTTTTGTCAAATCTTCCTAAACGTCCCTCTAGCAGCTACAATATTTGCTGTAGAAGACTGAAATGTTGCATGAAGGTCATGTGCTTTCAGACCAATTGGCTAAAAGGGGTGGGGGAGATGCAATGGGAGTGGCCTATCATAAAATGTGCATAACTTCGAAGTAGACATAAAAATTTTGTTTTCATTATTACATTTTTTTTCAAAAATGATGAAAAACGGCGCGCTATAGTATGCCGTACGATATAGGCTATAGCCCATGGTCCAAAATGATGAGAAACGAGGATAACTTTTTTTCAAAAAACATGGGCTATAACCCATCGTTTTTTTTCATTTTTGTCAAATCATCAAATGATAAATTGGTGCGCTATAGTATGCCGTACGATATAGGCTATAGCCCAAAATGATGAGAAACGAGGCTAACTTTTTTTTTCAAAATTTCAAAAAATTTTTTTTTACAAAACCATCGTTTTTGTCATTTCGTCATTTTTTTCAAATCATCAAAAATTATGAAAAACGACGCGCTATAGTACGCCGTACGATATGGGCTATAGCCCATGGTCCAAAATGATGAGAAACGAGGCTAACTTTTTTTTTTCAAAATTTCAAAAAACATGGGCTATAACCCATCGTTTTTGTCATTTCGTCATTTTTTTCAAATCCTCAAAAATGATGAAAAACGGCGCGCTATAGTATGCCGTACGATATGGGCTATAGCCCATGGTCCAAAATGATGAGAAACGAGGCTAACTTTTTTTTTCAAAATTAAAAAAAAACATGGGCTATAACCCATCGTTTTTGTCATTTCGTCATTTTTTTCAAATCCTCAAATGATGAAAAACGGCGCGCTATAGTATGCCGTACGATATGGGCTATAGCCCATGGTCCAAAATGATGAGAAACGAGGCTAACTTTTTTTTTCAAAATTTCAAAAAACATGGGCTATAACCCATCGTTTTTGTCATTTCGTCATTTTTTTTAAATCCTCAAAAATGATGAAAAACGGCGCGCTATAGTATGCCGTACGATATGGGCTATAGCCCATGGTCCAAAATGATGAGAAACGAGGCTAACTTTTTTTTTCAAAATTTCAAAAAACATGGGCTATAACCCATCGTTTTTGTCATTTCGTCATTTTTTTTAAATCCTAAAAAATGATGAAAAACGGCGCGCTATAGTATGCCGTACGATATGGGCTATAGCCCATGGTCCAAAATGATGAGAAACGAGGCTAACTTTTTTTTTCAAAATTTCAAAAAACATGGGCTATAACCCATCGTTTTTGTCATTTTGTCATTTTTTTCAAATCCTCAAAAATGATGAAAAACGGCGCGCTATAGTACGCCGTACGATATGGGCTATAGCCCATCGTCCAAAATGATGAGAAACGAGGCTAACTTTTTTTTTTGAAATTTCAAAAAACATGGGCTATAACCCATCGTTTTTGTCATTTCGTCATTTTTTTCAAATCCTCAAAAATGATGAAAAACGGCGCGCTATAGTATGCCATACGATATGGGCTATATCCCATGGTCCAAAATGATGAGAAACGAGGCTAACTCTTTTTTTTCAAAATTTCAAAAAACATGGGCTATAACCCATCGTTTTTGTCATTTCGTCATTTTTTAAAAATCCTCAAAAATGATGAAAAACGGCGCGCTATAGTATGCCGTACGTTATGGGCTATAGCCCATGGTCCAAAATGATGAGAAACGAGGCTAACTTTTTTTTTCAAAATTTCAAAAAACATGGGCTATAACCCATCGTTTTTGTCATTTCGTCATTTTTTTCAAATCCTCAAAAATGATGAAAAACGGCGCGCTATAGTATGCCGTACGATATGGGCTATAGCCCATGGTCCAAAATGATGAGAAACGAGGCTAACTTGTTTTTTCAAAATTTCAAAAAACATGGGCTATAACCCATCATTTTTGGCATTTCGTCATTTTTTTCAAATCCTCAAAAATGATGAAAAACGGCGCGCTATAGTATGCCGTACGATATGGGCTATAGCCCATGGTCCAAAATGATGAGAAATGAGTCTAACCTTTTTTTTCAAAAAACATGGGCTATAACCCATCGTTTTTGTCATTTCGTCATTTTTTTTTAATCCTCAAAAATGATGAAAAACGGCGCGCTATAGTATGCCGTACGATATGGGCTATATCCCATGGTCCAAAATGATGAGAAACGAGGCTAACTTTTTTTTTCAAAATTTCAAAAAACATGGGCTATAACCCATCGTTTTTGTCATTTCGTCATTTTTTTTCAAATACTCAAAAATGATGAAAAACGGCGCGCTATAGTATGCCGTACGATATGGGCTATAGCCCATGGTCCAAAATGATGAGAAACGAGGCTAACCTTTTTTTTCAAAAAACATGGGCTATAACCCATCGTTTTTGTCATTTCGTCATTTTTTTTTAATCCTCAAAAATGATGAAAAACGGCGCGCTATAGTATGCCGTACGATATGGGCTATATCCCATGGTCCAAAATGATGAGAAACGAGGAAACTTTTTTTTTCAAAATTTCAAAAAACATGGGCTATAACCCATCGTTTTTGTCATTTCGTCATTTTTTTTAAATCCTCAAAAATGATGAAAAACGGCGCGCTATAGTATGCCGTACGATATGGGCTATAGCCCATGGTCCAAAATGATGAGAAACGAGGCTAACTTTTTTTTCCAAAATTTCAAAAAACATGGGCTATAACCCATCGTTTTTGTCATTTCGTCATTTTTTTTTAATCCTCAAAAATGATGAAAAACGGCGCGCTATAGTATGCCGTACGATATGGGCTATATCCCATGGTCCAAAATGATGAGAAACGAGGCTAACTTTTTTTTTCAAAATTTCAAAAAACATGGGCTATAACCCATCGTTTTTGTCATTTCGTCATTTTTTTTAAATCCTCAAAAATGATGAAAAACGGCGCGCTATAGTATGCCGTACGATATGGGCTATAGCCCATGGTCCAAAATGATGAGAAACGAGGCTAACTTTTTTTTCCAAAATTTCAAAAAATATGGGCTATAACCCATCGTTTTTGTCATTTCGTCATTTTTTCAAATCCTCAAAAATGATGAAAAACGGCGCGCTATAGTATGCCGTACGATATGGGCTATAGCCCATGGTCCAAAATGATGAGAAACGAGGCTAACTTGTTTTTTCAAAATTTCAAAAAACATGGGCTATAACCCATCATTTTTGGCATTTTGTCATTTTTTTCAAATCCTCAAAAATGATGAAAAACGGCGCGCTATAGTATGCCGTACGATATGGGCTATATCCCATGGTCCAAAATGATGAGAAACGAGGCTAACTTTTTTTTTCAAAATTTCAAAAAACATGGGCTATAACCCATAGTTTTTGTCATTTCGTCATTTTTTTAAAATCCTCAAAAATGATGAAAAACGGCGCGCTATAGTATGCCGTACGATATGGGCTATAGCCCATGGTCCAAAATGATGAGAAACGAGGCTAACTTTTTTTTTCAAAATTTCAAAAAACATTGGCTATAACCCATCGTTTTTGTCATTTCGTCATTTTTTTTCAAATACTCAAAAATGATGAAAAACGGCGCGCTATAGTATGCCGTACGATATGGGCTATAGCCCATGGTCCAAAATGATGAGAAACGAGGCTAACCTTTTTTTTCAAAAAACATGGGCTATAACCCATCGTTTTTGTCATTTCGTCATTTTTTTTTAATCCTCAAAAATGATGAAAAACGGCGCGCTATAGTATGCCGTACGATATGGGCTATATCCCATGGTCCAAAATGATGAGAAACGAGGAAACTTTTTTTTTCAAAATTTCAAAAAACATGGGCTATAACCCATCGTTTTTGTCATTTCGTCATTTTTTCAAATCCTCAAAAATGATGAAAAACGGCGCGCTATAGTATGCCGTACGATATGGGCTATAGCCCATGGTCCAAAATGATGAGAAACGAGGCTAACTTGTTTTTTCAAAATTTCAAAAAACATGGGCTATAACCCATCATTTTTGGCATTTTGTCATTTTTTTCAAATCCTCAAAAATGATGAAAAACGGCGCGCTATAGTATGCCGTACGATATGGGCTATATCCCATGGTCCAAAATGATGAGAAACGAGGCTAACTTTTTTTTTCAAAATTTCAAAAAACATGGGCTATAACCCATAGTTTTTGTCATTTCGTCATTTTTTTAAAATCCTCAAAAATGATGAAAAACGGCGCGCTATAGTATGCCGTACGATATGGGCTATAGCCCATGGTCCAAAATGATGAGAAACGAGGCTAACTTTTTTTTTCAAAATTTCAAAAAACATGGGCTATAACCCATCGTTTTTGTCATTTCGTCATTTTTTTCAAATCCTCAAAAATGATGAAAAACGGCGCGCTATAGTATGCCGTACGATATGGGCTATAGCCCATGGTCCAAAATGATGAGAAACGAGGCTAACCTTTTTTTTCAAAATTTCAAAAAACATGGGCTATAACCCATCGTTTTTGTCATTTTTTTTAAATCCTCAAAAATGATGAAAAACGGCGCGCTATAGTATGCCGTACGATATGGGCTATAGCCCATGGTCCAAAATGATGAGAAACGAGGCTAACTTGTTTTTTCAAAATTTCAAAAAACATGGGCTATAACCCATCATTTTTGGCATTTTGTCATTTTTTTCAAATCCTCAAAAATGATGAAAAACGGCGCGCTATAGTATGCCGTACGATATGGGCTATATCCCATGGTCCAAAATGATGAGAAACGAGGCTAACTTTTTTTTTCAAAATTTCAAAAAACATGGGCTATAACCCATAGTTTTTGTCATTTCGTCATTTTTTTAAAATCCTCAAAAATGATGAAAAACGGCGCGCTATAGTATGCCGTACGATATGGGCTATAGCCCATGGTCCAAAATGATGAGAAACGAGGCTAACTTTTTTTTTCAAAATTTCAAAAAACATGGGCTATAACCCATCGTTTTTGTCATTTCGTCATTTTTTTTCAAATACTCAAAAATGATGAAAAACGGCGCGCTATAGTATGCCGTACGATATGGGCTATAGCCCATGGTCCAAAATGATGAGAAACGAGGCTAACCTTTTTTTTCAAAAAACATGGGCTATAACCCATCGTTTTTGTCATTTCGTCATTTTTTTTTAATCCTCAAAAATGATGAAAAACGGCGCGCTATAGTATGCCGTACGATATGGGCTATATCCCATGGTCCAAAATGATGAGAAACGAGGAAACTTTTTTTTTCAAAATTTCAAAAAACATGGGCTATAACCCATCGTTTTTGTCATTTCGTCATTTTTTCAAATCCTCAAAAATGATGAAAAACGGCGCGCTATAGTATGCCGTACGATATGGGCTATAGCCCATGGTCCAAAATGATGAGAAACGAGGCTAACTTGTTTTTTCAAAATTTCAAAAAACATGGGCTATAACCCATCATTTTTGGCATTTTGTCATTTTTTTCAAATCCTCAAAAATGATGAAAAACGGCGCGCTATAGTATGCCGTACGATATGGGCTATATCCCATGGTCCAAAATGATGAGAAACGAGGCTAACTTTTTTTTTCAAAATTTCAAAAAACATGGGCTATAACCCATAGTTTTTGTCATTTCGTCATTTTTTTCAAATCCTCAAAAATGATGAAAAACGGCGCGCTATAGTATGCCGTACGATATGGGCTATAGCCCATGGTCCAAAATGATGAGAAACGAGGCTAACCTTTTTTTTCAAAATTTCAAAAAACATGGGCTATAACCCATCATTTTTGGCATTTTGTCATTTTTTTCAAATCCTCAAAAATGATGAAAAACGGCGCGCTATAGTATGCCGTACGATATGGGCTATAGCCCATGGTCCAAAATGATGAGAAACGAGGCTAACCTTTTTTTTCAAAATTTCAAAAAACATGGGCTATAACCCATCGTTTTTGTCATTTTTTTTAAATCCTCAAAAATGATGAAAAACGGCGCGCTATAGTATGCCGTACGATATGGGCTATAGCCCATGGTCCAAAATGATGAGAAACGAGGCTAACTTGTTTTTTCAAAATTTCAAAAAACATGGGCTATAACCCATCATTTTTGGCATTTTGTCATTTTTTTCAAATCCTCAAAAATGATGAAAAACGGCGCGCTATAGTATGCCGTACGATATGGGCTATATCCCATGGTCCAAAATGATGAGAAACGAGGCTAACTTTTTTTTTCAAAATTTCAAAAAACATGGGCTATAACCCATAGTTTTTGTCATTTCGTCATTTTTTTAAAATCCTCAAAAATGATGAAAAACGGCGCGCTATAGTATGCCGTACGATATGGGCTATAGCCCATGGTCCAAAATGATGAGAAACGAGGCTAACTTTTTTTTTCAAAATTTCAAAAAACATGGGCTATAACCCATCGTTTTTGTCATTTCGTCATTTTTTTTCAAATACTCAAAAATGATGAAAAACGGCGCGCTATAGTATGCCGTACGATATGGGCTATAGCCCATGGTCCAAAATGATGAGAAACGAGGCTAACCTTTTTTTTCAAAAAACATGGGCTATAACCCATCGTTTTTGTCATTTCGTCATTTTTTTTTAATCCTCAAAAATGATGAAAAACGGCGCGCTATAGTATGCCGTACGATATGGGCTATATCCCATGGTCCAAAATGATGAGAAACGAGGAAACTTTTTTTTTCAAAATTTCAAAAAACATGGGCTATAACCCATCGTTTTTGTCATTTCGTCATTTTTTCAAATCCTCAAAAATGATGAAAAACGGCGCGCTATAGTATGCCGTACGATATGGGCTATAGCCCATGGTCCAAAATGATGAGAAACGAGGCTAACTTGTTTTTTCAAAATTTCAAAAAACATGGGCTATAACCCATCATTTTTGGCATTTTGTCATTTTTTTCAAATCCTCAAAAATGATGAAAAACGGCGCGCTATAGTATGCCGTACGATATGGGCTATATCCCATGGTCCAAAATGATGAGAAACGAGGCTAACTTTTTTTTTCAAAATTTCAAAAAACATGGGCTATAACCCATAGTTTTTGTCATTTCGTCATTTTTTTAAAATCCTCAAAAATGATGAAAAACGGCGCGCTATAGTATGCCGTACGATATGGGCTATAGCCCATGGTCCAAAATGATGAGAAACGAGGCTAACTTTTTTTTTCAAAATTTCAAAAAACATGGGCTATAACCCATCGTTTTTGTCATTTCGTCATTTTTTTCAAATCCTCAAAAATGATGAAAAACGGCGCGCTATAGTATGCCGTACGATATGGGCTATAGCCCATGGTCCAAAATGATGAGAAACGAGGCTAACCTTTTTTTTCAAAATTTCAAAAAACATGGGCTATAACCCATCGTTTTTGTCATTTTTTTTAAATCCTCAAAAATGATGAAAAACGGCGCGCTATAGTATGCCGTACGATATGGGCTATATCCCATGGTCCAAAATGATGAGAAACGAGGCTAACTTTTTTTTTCAAAATTTCAAAAAACATGGGCTATAACCCATCGTTTTTGTCATTTCGTCATTTTTTTAAAATCCTCAAAAATGATGAAAAACGGCGCGCTATAGTATGCCGTACGATATGGGCTATAGCCCATGGTCCAAAATGATGAGAAACGAGGCTAACCTTTTTTTTCAAAAAACATGGGCTATAACCCATCGTTTTTGTCATTTCGTCATTTTTTTAAAATCCTCAAAAATGATGAAAAACGGCGCGCTATAGTATGCCGTACGATATGGGCTATAGCCCATGGTCCAAAATGATGAGAAACGAGGCTAACTTTTTTTTTCAAAATTTCAAAAAACATGGGCTATAACCCATCGTTTTTGTCATTTCGTCATTTTTTTCAAATCCTCAAAAATGATGAAAAACGGCGCGCTATAGTATGCCGTACGATATGGGCTATAGCCCATGGTCCAAAATGATGAGAAACGAGGCTAACTTTTTTTTTTCAAAATTTCAAAAAACATGGGCTATAACCCATCGTTTTTGTCATTTCGTCATTTTTTTCAAATCCTCAAAAATGATGAAAAACGGCGCGCTATAGTATGCCGTACGATATGGGCTATAGCCCATGGTCCAAAATGATGAGAAACGAGGCTAACCTTTTTTTTCAAAAAACATGGGCTATAACCCATCGTTTTTGTCATTTCGTCATTTTTTTTTAATCCTCAAAAATGATGAAAAACGGCGCGCTATAGTATGCCGTACGATATGGGCTATATCCCATGGTCCAAAATGATGAGAAACGAGGAAACTTTTTTTTTCAAAATTTCAAAAAACATGGGCTATAACCCATCGTTTTTGTCATTTCGTCATTTTTTTTAAATCCTCAAAAATGATGAAAAACGGCGCGCTATAGTATGCCGTACGATATGGGCTATAGCCCATGGTCCAAAATGATGAGAAACGAGGCTAACTTTTTTTTCCAAAATTTCAAAAAACATGGGCTATAACCCATCGTTTTTGTCATTTCGTCATTTTTTTTTAATCCTCAAAAATGATGAAAAACGGCGCGCTATAGTATGCCGTACGATATGGGCTATATCCCATGGTCCAAAATGATGAGAAACGAGGCTAACTTTTTTTTTCAAAATTTCAAAAAACATGGGCTATAACCCATCGTTTTTGTCATTTCGTCATTTTTTTTAAATCCTCAAAAATGATGAAAAACGGCGCGCTATAGTATGCCGTACGATATGGGCTATAGCCCATGGTCCAAAATGATGAGAAACGAGGCTAACTTTTTTTTCCAAAATTTCAAAAAACATGGGCTATAACCCATCGTTTTTGTCATTTCGTCATTTTTTCAAATCCTCAAAAATGATGAAAAACGGCGCGCTATAGTATGCCGTACGATATGGGCTATAGCCCATGGTCCAAAATGATGAGAAACGAGGCTAACTTGTTTTTTCAAAATTTCAAAAAACATGGGCTATAACCCATCATTTTTGGCATTTTGTCATTTTTTTCAAATCCTCAAAAATGATGAAAAACGGCGCGCTATAGTATGCCGTACGATATGGGCTATATCCCATGGTCCAAAATGATGAGAAACGAGGCTAACTTTTTTTTTCAAAATTTCAAAAAACATGGGCTATAACCCATAGTTTTTGTCATTTCGTCATTTTTTTAAAATCCTCAAAAATGATGAAAAACGGCGCGCTATAGTATGCCGTACGATATGGGCTATAGCCCATGGTCCAAAATGATGAGAAACGAGGCTAACTTTTTTTTTCAAAATTTCAAAAAACATGGGCTATAACCCATCGTTTTTGTCATTTCGTCATTTTTTTCAAATCCTCAAAAATGATGAAAAACGGCGCGCTATAGTATGCCGTACGATATGGGCTATAGCCCATGGTCCAAAATGATGAGAAACGAGGCTAACCTTTTTTTTCAAAATTTCAAAAAACATGGGCTATAACCCATCGTTTTTGTCATTTTTTTTAAATCCTCAAAAATGATGAAAAACGGCGCGCTATAGTATGCCGTACGATATGGGCTATATCCCATGGTCCAAAATGATGAGAAACGAGGCTAACTTTTTTTTTCAAAATTTCAAAAAACATGGGCTATAACCCATCGTTTTTGTCATTTCGTCATTTTTTTAAAATCCTCAAAAATGATGAAAAACGGCGCGCTATAGTATGCCGTACGATATGGGCTATAGCCCATGGTCCAAAATGATGAGAAACGAGGCTAACCTTTTTTTTCAAAAAACATGGGCTATAACCCATCGTTTTTGTCATTTCGTCATTTTTTTAAAATCCTCAAAAATGATGAAAAACGGCGCGCTATAGTATGCCGTACGATATGGGCTATAGCCCATGGTCCAAAATGATGAGAAACGAGGCTAACTTCTTTTTTCAAAATTTCAAAAAACATGGGCTATAACCCATCGTTTTTGTCATTTCGTCATTTTTTTCAAATCCTCAAAAATGATGAAAAACGGCGCGCTATAGTATGCCGTACGATATGGGCTATAGCCCATGGTCCAAAATGATGAGAAACGAGGCTAACCTTTTTTTTCAAAATTTCAAAAAACATGGGCTATAACCCATCGTTTTTGTCATTTCGTCATTTTTTTTAAATCCTCAAAAATGATGAAAAACGGCGCGCTATAGTATGCCGTACGATATGGGCTATATCCCATGGTCCAAAATGATGAGAAACGAGGCTAACTTTTTTTTTCAACATTTCAAAAAACATGGGCTATAACCCATCGTTTTTGTCATTTCGTCATTTTTTTTAAATCCTCAAAAATGATGAAAAACGGCGCGCTATAGTATGCCGTACGATATGGGCTATATCCCATGGTCCAAAATGATGAGAAACGAGGCTAACTTTTTTTTTCAAAATTTCAAAAAACATGGGCTATAACCCATCGTTTTTGTCATTTCGTCATTTTTTTTAAATCCTCAAAAATGATGAAAAACGGCGCGCTATAGTATGCCGTACGATATGGGCTATAGCCCATGGTCCAAAATGATGAGAAACGAGGCTAACTTTTTTTTTCAAAATTTCAAAAAACATGGGCTATAACCCATCGTTTTTGTCATTTTGTCATTTTTTTCAAATCCTCAAAAATGATGAAAAACGGTGCGCTATAGTATGCCGTACGATATGGGCTATAGCCCATGGTCCAAAATGATGAGAAACGAGGCTAACTTCTTTTTTCAAAATTTCAAAAAACATGGGCTATAACCCATCGTTTTTGTCATTTCGTCATTTTTTTTGAATCCTCAAAAATGATGAAAAACGGCGCGCTATAGTATGCCGTACGATATGGGCTATAGCCCATGGTCCAAAATGATGAGAAACGAGGCTAACTTTTTTTTTCAAAATTTAAAAAAACATGGGCTATAACCCATCGTTTTTGTCATTTCGTCATTTTTTTCAAATCCTCAAAAATGATGAAAAACGGCGCGCTATAGTATGCCGTATGATATGGGCTATAGCCCATGGTCCAAAATGATGAGAAACGAGGCTAACTTTTTTTTTCAAAATTTAAAAAAACATGGGCTATAACCCATCGTTTTTGTCATTTCGTCATTTTTTTAAAATCCTCAAAAATGATGAAAAACGGCGCGCTATAGTATGCCGTACGATATGGGCTATAGCCCATGGTCCAAAATGATGAGAAACGAGGCTAACTTTTTTTTTCAAAATTTCAAAAAACATGGGCTATAACCCATCGTTTTTGTCATTTCGTCATTTTTTTTAAATCCTCAAAAATGATGAAAAACGGCGCGCTATAGTATGCCGTACGATATGGGCTATAGCCCATGGTCCAAAATGATGAGAAACGAGGCTAACTTTTTTTTTCAAAATTTCAAAAAACATGGGCTATAACCCATCGTTTTTGTCATTTCGTCATTTTTTTCAAATCCTCAAAAATGATGAAAAACGGCGCGCTATAGTATGCCGTACGATATGGGCTATAGCCCATGGTCCAAAATGATGAGAAACGAGGCTAACTTTATTTTTCAAAATTTCAAAAAACATGGGCTATAACCCATCGTTTTTGTCATTTCGTCATTTTTTTTAAATCCTCAAAAATTATGAAAAACGGCGCGCTATAGTATGCCGTACGATATGGGCTATAGCCCATGGTCCAAAATGATAAGAAACGAGGCTAACTTTTTTTTTCAAAATTTAAAAAAACATGGGCTATAACCCATCGTTTTTGTCATTTCGTCATTTTTTTTTAATCCTCAAAAATGATGAAAAACGGCGCGCTATAGTATGCCGTACGATATGGGCTATATCCCATGGTCCAAAATGATGAGAAACGAGGCTAACTTTTTTTTTCAAAATTTCAAAAAACATGGGCTATAACCCATCGTTTTTGTCATTTCGTCATTTTTTTAAAATCCTCAAAAATGATGAAAAACGGCGCGCTATAGTATGCCGTACGATATGGGCTATAGCCCATGGTCCAAAATGATGAGAAACGAGGCTAACGTTTTTTTTCAAAATTTCAAAAAACATGGGCTATAACCCATCGTTTTTGTCATTTCGTCATTTTTTTTTAATCCTCAAAAATGATGAAAAACAGCGCGCTATAGTATGCCGTACGATATGGGCTATATCCCATGGTCCAAAATGATGAGAAACGAGGCTAACTTCTTTTTTCAAAATTTCAAAAAACATGGGCTATAACCCATCGTTTTTGTCATTTCGTCATTTTTTTTGAATCCTCAAAAATGATGAAAAACGGCGCGCTATAGTATGCCGTACGATATGGGCTATAGCCCATGGTCCAAAATGATGAGAAACGAGGCTAACTTTTTTTTTCAAAATTTAAAAAAACATGGGCTATAACCCATCGTTTTTGTCATTTCGTCATTTTTTTCAAATCCTCAAAAATGATGAAAAACGGCGCGCTATAGTATGCCGTATGATATGGGCTATAGCCCATGGTCCAAAATGATGAGAAACGAGGCTAACTTTTTTTTTCAAAATTTAAAAAAACATGGGCTATAACCCATCGTTTTTGTCATTTCGTCATTTTTTTCAAATCCTCAAAAATGATGAAAAACGGCGCGCTATAGTATGCCGTACGATATGGGCTATAGCCCATGGTCCAAAATGATGAGAAACGAGGCTAATTTTTTTTTCAAAATTTCAAAAAACATGGGCTATAACCCATCGTTTTTGTCATTTCGTCATTTTTTTTGAATCCTCAAAAATGATGAAAAACGGCGCGCTATAGTATGCCGTACGATATGGGCTATAGCCCATGGTCCAAAATGATGAGAAACGAGGCTAACTTTTTTTTTCAAAATTTAAAAAAACATGGGCTATAACCCATCGTTTTTGTCATTTCGTCATTTTTTTCAAATCCTCAAAAATGATGAAAAACGGCGCGCTATAGTATGCCGTATGATATGGGCTATAGCCCATGGTCCAAAATGATGAGAAACGAGGCTAACTTTTTTTTTCAAAATTTAAAAAAACATGGGCTATAACCCATCGTTTTTGTCATTTCGTCATTTTTTTCAAATCCTCAAAAATGATGAAAAACGGCGCGCTATAGTATGCCGTACGATATGGGCTATAGCCCATGGTCCAAAATGATGAGAAACGAGGCTAATTTTTTTTTTGAAATTTCAAAAAACATGGGCTATAACCCATCGTTTTTGTCATTTTGTCATTTTTTTTAAATCCTCAAAAATGATGAAAAACGGCGCGCTATAGTATGCCGTACGATATGGGCTATATCCCATGGTCCAAAATGATGAGAAACGAGGCTAACTTTTTTTTTCAAAATTTCAAAAAACATGGGCTATAACCCATCGTTTTTGTCATTTCGTCATTTTTTTAAAATCCTCAAAAATGATGAAAAACGGCGCGCTATAGTATGCCGTACGATATGGGCTATAGCCCATGGTCCAAAATGATGAGAAACGAGGCTAACTTTTTTTTTCAAAATTTCAAAAAACATGGGCTATAACCCATCGTTTTTGTCATTTCGTCATTTTTTTTTAATCCTCAAAAATGATGAAAAACGGCGCGCTATAGTATGCCGTACGATATGGGCTATAGCCCATGGTCCAAAATGCTGAGAAACGAGGCTAACTTTTTTTTTCAAAATTTCAAAAAACATGGGCTATAACCCATCGTTTTTGTCATTTCGTCATTTTTTTCAAATCCTCAAAAATGATGAAAAACGGCGCGCTATAGTATGCCGTACGATATGGGCTATAGCCCATGGTCCAAAATGATGAGAAACGAGGCTAACTTTTTTTTTCAAAATTTCAAAAAACATGGGCTATAACCCATCGTTTTTGTCATTTCGTCATTTTTTTTAAATCCTCAAAAATGATGAAAAACGGCGCGCTATAGTATGCCGTACGATATGGGCTATAGCCCATGGTCCAAAATGATAAGAAACGAGGCTAACGTTTTTTTTCAAAATTTCAAAAAACATGGGCTATAACCCATCGTTTTTGTCATTTCGTCATTTTTTTTTAATCCTCAAAAATGATGAAAAACAGCGCGCTATAGTATGCCGTACGATATGGGCTATATCCCATGGTCCAAAATGATGAGAAACGAGGCTAACTTTTTTTTTCAAAATTTCAAAAAACATGGGCTATAACCCATCGTTTTTGTCATTTCGTCATTTTTTTTAAATCCTCAAAAATTATGAAAAACGGCGCGCTATAGTATGCCGTACGATATGGGCTATAGCCCATGGTCCAAAATGATAAGAAACGAGGCTAACTTTTTTTTTCAAAATTAAAAAAAACATGGGCTATAACCCATCGTTTTTGTCATTTTGTCATTTTTTTTTAATCCTCAAAAATGATGAAAAACGGCGCGCTATAGTATGCCGTACGATATGGGCTATATCCCATGGTCCAAAATGATGAGAAACGAGGCTAACTTTTTTTTTCAAAATTTCAAAAAACATGGGCTATAACCCATCGTTTTTGTCATTTCGTCATTTTTTTAAAATCCTCAAAAATGATGAAAAACGGCGCGCTATAGTATGCCGTACGATATGGGCTATAGCCCATGGTCCAAAATGATGAGAAACGAGGCTAACGTTTTTTTTCAAAATTTCAAAAAACATGGGCTATAACCCATCGTTTTTGTCATTTCGTCATTTTTTTTTAATCCTCAAAAATGATGAAAAACAGCGCGCTATAGTATGCCGTACGATATGGGCTATATCCCATGGTCCAAAATGATGAGAAACGAGGCTAACTTTTTTTTTCAAAATTTCAAAAAACATGGGCTATAACCCATCGTTTTTGTCATTTCGTCATTTTTTTAAAATCCTCAAAAATGATGAAAAACGGCGCGCTATAGTATGCCGTACGATATGGGCTATAGCCCATGGTCCAAAATGATGAGAAACGAGGCTAACTTTTTTTTTCAAAATTTCAAAAAACATGGGATATAACCCATCGTTTTTGTCATTTCGTCATTTTTTTAAAATCCTCGAAAATGATGAAAAACGGCGCGCTATAGTATGCCGTACGATATGGGCTATAGCCCATGGTCCAAAATGATGAGAAACGAGGCTAACTTTTTTTTTCAAAATTTCAAAAAACATGGGCTATAACCCATCGTTTTTGTCATTTTGTCATTTTTTTTTAATCCTCAAAAATGATGAAAAACGGCGCGCTATAGTATGCCGTACGATATGGGCTATAGCCCATGGTCCAAAATGATGAGAAACGAGGCTAACCTTTTTTTTCAAAATTTCAAAAAACATGGGCTATAACCCATCGTTTTTGTCATTTCGTCATTTTTTTTAAATCCTCAAAAATGATGAAAAACGGCGCGCTATAGTATGCCGTACGATATGGGCTATAGCCCATGGTCCAAAATGATGAGAAACGAGGCTAACTTTTTTTTCCGAAATTTCAAAAAACATGGGCTATTACCCATCGTTTTTGTCATTTCGTCATTTTTTTCAAATCCTCAAAAATGATGAAAAACGGCGCGCTATAGTATGCCGTACGATATGGGCTATAGCCCATGGTCCAAAATGATGAGAAACGAGGCTAACTTTTTTTTTCAAAATTTCAAAAAACATGGGCTATAACCCATCGTTTTTGTCATTTCGTCATTTTTTTAAAATCCTCAAAAATGATGAAAAACGGCGCGCTATAGTATGCCGTACGATATGGGCTATAGCCCATGGTCCAAAATGATGAGAAACGAGGCTAACTTTTTTTTTCAAAATTTCAAAAAACATGGGCTATAACCCATCGTTTTTGTCATTTCGTCATTTTTTTTTAATCCTCAAAAATGATGAAAAACGGCGCGCTATAGTATGCCGTACGATATGGGCTATAGCCCATGGTCAAAAATGATGAGAAACGAGGCTAACTTTTTTTTTCAAAATTTCAAAAAACATGAGCTATAACCCATCGTTTTTGTCATTTCGTCATTTTTTTCAAATCCTCAAAAATGATGAAAAACGGCGCGCTATAGTATGCCGTACGATATGGGCTATAGCCCATGGTCCAAAATGATGAGAAACGAGGCTAACTTTTTTTTTCAAAATTTCAAAAAACATGGGCTATAACCCAACGTTTTTGTCATTTCGTCATTTTTTTCAAATCCTCAAAAATGATGAAAAACGGCGCGCTATAGTATGCCGTACGATATGGGCTATAGCCCATGGTCCAAAATGATGAGAAACGAGGCTAACTTTTTTTTTCAAAATTTCAAAAAACATGGGCTATAACCCATCGTTTTTGTCATTTCGTCATTTTTTAAAAATCCTCAAAAATGATGAAAAACGGCGCGCTATAGTATGCCGTACGATATGGGCTATAGCCCATGGTCCAAAATGATGAGAAACGAGGCTAACTTTTTTTTTCAAAATTTAAAAAAACATGGGCTATAACCCATCGTTTTTGTCATTTTGTCATTTTTTTTTAATCCTCAAAAATGATGAAAAACGGCGCACTATAGTATGCCGTACGATATGGGCTATAGCCCATGGTCCAAAATGATGAGAAACGAGGCTAACTTTTTTTTTCAAAATTTCAAAAAACATGGGCTATAACCCATCGTTTTTGTCATTTCGTCATTTTTTTAAAATCCTCAAAAATGATGAAAAACGGCGCGCTATAGTATGCCGTACGATATGGGCTATAGCCCATGGTCCAAAATGATGAGAAACGAGGCTAACTTTTTTTTTCAAAATTTCAAAAAACATGGGCTATAACCCATCGTTTTTGTCATTTTGTCATTTTTTTTTAATCCTCAAAAATGATGAAAAACGGCGCACTATAGTATGCCGTACGATATGGGCTATAGCCCATGGTCCAAAATGATGAGAAACGAGGCTAACTTTTTTTTTCAAAATTTCAAAAAACATGGGCTATAACCCATCGTTTTTGTCATTTCGTCATTTTTTAAAAATCCTCAAAAATGATGAAAAACGGCGCGCTATAGTATGCCGTACGATATGGGCTATAGCCCATGGTCCAAAATGATGAGAAACGAGGCTAACTTTTTTTTTCAAAATTTCAAAAAACATGGGCTATAACCCATCGTTTTTGTCATTTCGTCATTTTTTTTTAATCCTCAAAAATGATGAAAAACGGCGCGCTATAGTATGCCGTACGATATGGGCTATAGCCCATGGTCCAAAATGATGAGAAACGAGGCTAACTTTTTTTTTCAAAATTTCAAAAAACATGGGCTATAACCCATCGTTTTTGTCATTTCGTCATTTTTTTTTAATCCTCAAAAATGATGAAAAACGGCGCGCTATAGTATGCCGTACGATATGGGCTATAGCCCATGGTCCAAAATGATGAGAAACGAGACTAACTTTTTTTTCCAAAATTTCAAAAAACATGGGCTATAACCCAACGTTTTTGTCATTTTGTCATTTTTTTCAAATCCTCAAAAATGATGAAAAACGGCGCGCTATAGTATGCCGTACGATATGGGCTATAGCCCATGGTCCAAAATGATGAGAAACGAGGCTTTTTTTTTTCTTCAAAATTTCAAAAAACATGGGCTATAACCCATCGTTTTTGTCATTTCGTCATTTTTTTCAAATCCTCAAAAATGATGAAAAACGGCGCGCTATAGTATGCCGCACGATATGGGCTATAGCCCATGGTCCAAAATGATGAGAAACGAGGCTAACTTTTTTTTTCAAAATTTCAAAAAACATGGGCTATAACCCAACGTTTTTGTCATTTCGTCATTTTTTTCAAATACTCAAAAATGATGAAAAACGGCGCGCTATAGTATGCCGTACGATATGGGCTATAGCCCATGGTCCAAAATGATGAGAAACGAGGCTAACTTTTTTTTTCAAAATTTCAAAAAACATGGGCTATAACCCATCGTTTTTGTCATTTCGTCATTTTTTTTAAATCCTCAAAAATGATGAAAAACGGCGCGCTATAGTATGCCGTACGATATGGGCTATAGCCCATGGTCCAAAATGATGAGAAACGAGGCTAACCTTTTTTTTCAAAATTTCAAAAAACATGGGCTATAACCCATCGTTTTTGTCATTTCGTCATTTTTTTCAAATCCTCAAAAATGATGAAAAACGGCGCGCTATAGTATGCCGTACGATATGGGCTATAGCCCATGGTCCAAAATGATGAGACACGCGGCTAACTTTTTTTTTCAAAATTTCAAAAACATGGGCTATAACCCATCGTTTTTGTCATTTCGTCATTTTTTTCAAATCCTCAAAAATGATGAAAAACGGCGCGCTATAGTATGCCGTACGATATGGGCTATAGCCCATGGTCCAAAATGATGAGAAACGAGGATAACTTTTTTTTTCAAAATTTCAAAAACATGGGCTATAACCCATCGTTTTTGTCATTTCGTCATTTTTTTCAAATCCTCAAAAATGATGAAAAACGGCGCGCTATAGTATGCCGCACGATATGGGCTATAGCCCATGGTCCAAAATGATGAGAAACGAGGCTAACTTTTTTTTTCAAAATTTCAAAAAACATGGGCTATAACCCAACGTTTTTGTCATTTCGTCATTTTTTTCAAATACTCAAAAATGATGAAAAACGGCGCACTATAGTATGCCGTACGATATGGGCTATAGCCCATGGTCCAAAATGATGAGAAACGAGGCTAACTTTTTTTTCAAAATTTCAAAAAACATGGGCTATAACCCATCGTTTTTGTCATTTCGTCATTTTTTTTAAATCCTCAAAAATGATGAAAAACGGCGCGCTATAGTATGCCGTACGATATGGGCTATAGCCCATGGTCCAAAATGATGAGAAACGAGGCTAACTTTTTTTTTCAAAATTTCAAAAAACATGGGCTATAACCCATCGTTTTTGTCATTTCGTCATTTTTTTCAAATCCTCAAAAATGATGAAAAACGGCGCGCTATAGTATGCCGTACGATATGGGCTATAGCCCATGGTCCAAAATGATGAGAAACGAGGCTAACTTTTTTTTTCAAAATTTCAAAAAACATGGGCTATAACCCATCGTTTTTGTCATTTTGTCATTTTTTTTTAATCCTCAAAAATGATGAAAAACGGCGCGCTATAGTATGCCGTACGATATGGGCTATAGCCCATGGTCCAAAATGATGAGAAACGAGGCTAACCTTTTTTTTCAAAATTTCAAAAAACATGGGCTATAACCCATCGTTTTTGTCATTTCGTCATTTTTTTTAAATCCTCAAAAATGATGAAAAACGGCGCGCTATAGTATGCCGTACGATATGGGCTATAACCCATGGTCCAAAATGATGAGAAACGAGGCTAACTTTTTTTTTCAAAATTTCAAAAAACATGGGCTATAACCCATCGTTTTTGTCATTTCGTCATTTTTTTTAAATCCTCAAAAATTATGAAAAACGGCGCGCTATAGTATGCCGTACGATATGGGCTATAGCCCATGGTCCAAAATGATGAGAAACGAGGCTTTTTTTTTTTTTTTAATTTCAAAAAACATGGGCTATAACCCATCGTTTTTTGTCATTTCGTCATTTTTTTTAAATCCTCAAAAATGATGAAAAACGGCGCGCTATAGTATGCCGTACGATATGGGCTATAGCCCATGGTCCAAAATGATGAGAAACGAGGCTTTTTTTTTTTTCAAAATTTCAAAAAACATGGGCTATAACCCATCGTTTTTGTCATTTCGTCATTTTTTTCAAATCCTCAAAAATGATGAAAAACGGCGTGCTATAGTATGCCGTACGATATGGGCTATAGCCCATAATCCAAAATGATGAGAAACGAGGCTAACTTTTTTTTTCAAAATTTCAAAAAACATGGGCTATAACCCAACGTTTTTGTCATTTCGTCATTTTTTTCAAATACTCAAATATGATGAAAAACGGCGCGCTATAGTATGCCGTACGATATGGGCTATAGCCCATGGTCCAAAATGATGAGAAACGAGGCTAACTTTTTTTTTTCAAAATTTCAAAAAACATGGGCTATAACCCATCGTTTTTGTCATTTCGTCATTTTTTTTAAATCCTCAAAAATGATGAAAAACGGCGCGCTATAGTATGCCGTACGATATGGGCTATAGCCCATGGTCCAAAATGATGAGAAACGAGGCTAACTTTTTTTTTCAAAATTTCAAAAAACATGGGCTATAACCCATCGTTTTTGTCATTTCGTCATTTTTTTCAAATCCTCAAAAATGATGAAAAACAGCGCGCTATAGTATGCCGTACGATATGGGCTATAGCCCATGGTCCAAAATGATGAGAAACGAGGCTAACTTTTTTTTCCAAAATTTCAAAAAACATGGGCTATAACCCATCGTTTTTGTCATTTCGTCATTTTTTTCAAATCCTCAAAAATGATGAAAAACGGCGCGCTATAGTACGCCGTACGATATGGGCTATAGCCCATGGTCCAAAATGATGAGAAACGAGGCTAACTTTTTTTTTCAAAATTTCAAAAAACATGGGCTATAACCCAACGTTTTTGTCATTTCGTCATTTTTTTCAAATCCTCAAAAATGATGAAAAACGGCGCGCTATAGTATGCCGTACGATATGGGCTATAGCCCATGGTCCAAAATGATGAGAAACGAGGCTAACTTTTTTTTTCAAAATTTCAAAAAACATGGGCTATAACCCATCGTTTTTGTCATTTCGTCATTTTTTAAAAATCCTCAAAAATGATGAAAAACGGCGCGCTATAGTATGCCGTACGATATGGGCTATAGCCCATGGTCCAAAATGATGAGAAACGAGGCTAACTTTTTTTTTCAAAATTTCAAAAAACATGGGCTATAACCCAACGTTTTTGTCATTTCGTCATTTTTTTCAAATCCTCAAAAATGATGAAAAACGGCGCGCTATAGTATGCCGTACGATATGGGCTATAGCCCATGGTCCAAAATGATGAGAAACGAGGCTAACTTTTTTTTTCAAAATTTCAAAAAACATGGGCTATAACCCATCGTTTTTGTCATTTCGTCATTTTTTAAAAATCCTCAAAAATGATGAAAAACGGCGCGCTATAGTATGCCGTACGATATGGGCTATAGCCCATGGTCCAAAATGATGAGAAACGAGGCTAACTTTTTTTTTCAAAATTTAAAAAAACATGGGCTATAACCCATCGTTTTTGTCATTTTGTCATTTTTTTTTAATCCTCAAAAATGATGAAAAACGGCGCACTATAGTATGCCGTACGATATGGGCTATAGCCCATGGTCCAAAATGATGAGAAACGAGGCTAACTTTTTTTTTCAAAATTTCAAAAAACATGGGCTATAACCCATCGTTTTTGTCATTTCGTCATTTTTTTAAAATCCTCAAAAATGATGAAAAACGGCGCGCTATAGTATGCCGTACGATATGGGCTATAGCCCATGGTCCAAAATGATGAGAAACGAGGCTAACTTTTTTTTTCAAAATTTCAAAAAACATGGGCTATAACCCATCGTTTTTGTCATTTTGTCATTTTTTTTTAATCCTCAAAAATGATGAAAAACGGCGCACTATAGTATGCCGTACGATATGGGCTATAGCCCATGGTCCAAAATGATGAGAAACGAGGCTAACTTTTTTTTTCAAAATTTCAAAAAACATGGGCTATAACCCATCGTTTTTGTCATTTCGTCATTTTTTAAAAATCCTCAAAAATGATGAAAAACGGCGCGCTATAGTATGCCGTACGATATGGGCTATAGCCCATGGTCCAAAATGATGAGAAACGAGGCTAACTTTTTTTTTCAAAATTTCAAAAAACATGGGCTATAACCCATCGTTTTTGTCATTTCGTCATTTTTTTTTAATCCTCAAAAATGATGAAAAACGGCGCGCTATAGTATGCCGTACGATATGGGCTATAGCCCATGGTCCAAAATGATGAGAAACGAGGCTAACTTTTTTTTTCAAAATTTCAAAAAACATGGGCTATAACCCATCGTTTTTGTCATTTCGTCATTTTTTTTTAATCCTCAAAAATGATGAAAAACGGCGCGCTATAGTATGCCGTACGATATGGGCTATAGCCCATGGTCCAAAATGATGAGAAACGAGACTAACTTTTTTTTCCAAAATTTCAAAAAACATGGGCTATAACCCAACGTTTTTGTCATTTTGTCATTTTTTTCAAATCCTCAAAAATGATGAAAAACGGCGCGCTATAGTATGCCGTACGATATGGGCTATAGCCCATGGTCCAAAATGATGAGAAACAAGGCTTTTTTTTTTCTTCAAAATTTCAAAAAACATGGGCTATAACCCATCGTTTTTGTCATTTCGTCATTTTTTTCAAATCCTCAAAAATGATGAAAAACGGCGCGCTATAGTATGCCGCACGATATGGGCTATAGCCCATGGTCCAAAATGATGAGAAACGAGGCTAACTTTTTTTTTCAAAATTTCAAAAAACATGGGCTATAACCCAACGTTTTTGTCATTTCGTCATTTTTTTCAAATACTCAAAAATGATGAAAAACGGCGCGCTATAGTATGCCGTACGATATGGGCTATAGCCCATGGTCCAAAATGATGAGAAACGAGGCTAACTTTTTTTTTCAAAATTTCAAAAAACATGGGCTATAACCCATCGTTTTTGTCATTTCGTCATTTTTTTTAAATCCTCAAAAATGATGAAAAACGGCGCGCTATAGTATGCCGTACGATATGGGCTATAGCCCATGGTCCAAAATGATGAGAAACGAGGCTAACCTTTTTTTTCAAAATTTCAAAAAACATGGGCTATAACCCATCGTTTTTGTCATTTCGTCATTTTTTTCAAATCCTCAAAAATGATGAAAAACGGCGCGCTATAGTATGCCGTACGATATGGGCTATAGCCCATGGTCCAAAATGATGAGACACGCGGCTAACTTTTTTTTTCAAAATTTCAAAAACATGGGCTATAACCCATCGTTTTTGTCATTTCGTCATTTTTTTCAAATCCTCAAAAATGATGAAAAACGGCGCGCTATAGTATGCCGTACGATATGGGCTATAGCCCATGGTCCAAAATGATGAGAAACGAGGATAACTTTTTTTTTCAAAATTTCAAAAACATGGGCTATAACCCATCGTTTTTGTCATTTCGTCATTTTTTTCAAATCCTCAAAAATGATGAAAAACGGCGCGCTATAGTATGCCGCACGATATGGGCTATAGCCCATGGTCCAAAATGATGAGAAACGAGGCTAACTTTTTTTTTCAAAATTTCAAAAAACATGGGCTATAACCCAACGTTTTTGTCATTTCGTCATTTTTTTCAAATACTCAAAAATGATGAAAAATGGCGCACTATAGTATGCCGTACGATATGGGCTATAGCCCATGGTCCAAAATGATGAGAAACGAGGCTAACTTTTTTTTCAAAATTTCAAAAAACATGGGCTATAACCCATCGTTTTTGTCATTTCGTCATTTTTTTTAAATCCTCAAAAATGATGAAAAACGGCGCGCTATAGTATGCCGTACGATATGGGCTATAGCCCATGGTCCAAAATGATGAGAAACGAGGCTAACTTTTTTTTTCAAAATTTCAAAAAACATGGGCTATAACCCATCGTTTTTGTCATTTCGTCATTTTTTTCAAATCCTCAAAAATGATGAAAAACGGCGCGCTATAGTATGCCGTACGATATGGGCTATAGCCCATGGTCCAAAATGATGAGAAACGAGGCTAACTTTTTTTTTCAAAATTTCAAAAAACATGGGCTATAACCCATCGTTTTTGTCATTTTGTCATTTTTTTTTAATCCTCAAAAATGATGAAAAACGGCGCGCTATAGTATGCCGTACGATATGGGCTATAGCCCATGGTCCAAAATGATGAGAAACGAGGCTAACCTTTTTTTTCAAAATTTCAAAAAACATGGGCTATAACCCATCGTTTTTGTCATTTCGTCATTTTTTTTAAATCCTCAAAAATGATGAAAAACGGCGCGCTATAGTATGCCGTACGATATGGGCTATAACCCATGGTCCAAAATGATGAGAAACGAGGCTAACTTTTTTTTTCAAAATTTCAAAAAACATGGGCTATAACCCATCGTTTTTGTCATTTCGTCATTTTTTTTAAATCCTCAAAAATTATGAAAAACGGCGCGCTATAGTATGCCGTACGATATGGGCTATAGCCCATGGTCCAAAATGATGAGAAACGAGGCTTTTTTTTTTTTTTTAATTTAAAAAAACATGGGCTATAACCCATCGTTTTTTGTCATTTCGTCATTTTTTTTAAATCCTCAAAAATGATGAAAAACGGCGCGCTATAGTATGCCGTACGATATGGGCTATAGCCCATGGTCCAAAATGATGAGAAACGAGGCTTTTTTTTTTTTCAAAATTTCAAAAAACATGGGCTATAACCCATCGTTTTTGTCATTTCGTCATTTTTTTCAAATCCTCAAAAATGATGAAAAACGGCGTGCTATAGTATGCCGTACGATATGGGCTATAGCCCATAATCCAAAATGATGAGAAACGAGGCTAACTTTTTTTTTCAAAATTTCAAAAAACATGGGCTATAACCCAACGTTTTTGTCATTTCGTCATTTTTTTCAAATACTCAAATATGATGAAAAACGGCGCGCTATAGTATGCCGTACGATATGGGCTATAGCCCATGGTCCAAAATGATGAGAAACGAGGCTAACTTTTTTTTTTCAAAATTTCAAAAAACATGGGCTATAACCCATCGTTTTTGTCATTTCGTCATTTTTTTTAAATCCTCAAAAATGATGAAAAACGGCGCGCTATAGTATGCCGTACGATATGGGCTATAGCCCATGGTCCAAAATGATGAGAAACGAGGCTAACTTTTTTTTTCAAAATTTCAAAAAACATGGGCTATAACCCATCGTTTTTGTCATTTCGTCATTTTTTTAAAATCCTCAAAAATGATGAAAAACAGCGCGCTATAGTATGCCGTACGATATGGGCTATAGCCCATGGTCCAAAATGATGAGAAACGAGGCTAACTTTTTTTTCCAAAATTTCAAAAAACATGGGCTATAACCCATCGTTTTTGTCATTTCGTCATTTTTTTCAAATCCTCAAAAATGATGAAAAACGGCGCGCTATAGTACGCCGTACGATATGGGCTATAGCCCATGGTCCAAAATGATGAGAAACGAGGCTAACTTTTTTTTTTGAAATTTCAAAAAACATGGGCTATAACCCATCGTTTTTGTCAATTCGTCATTTTTTTCAAATCCTCAAAAATGATGAAAAACGGCGCGCTATAGTATGCCGTACGATATGGGCTATAGCCCATGGTCCAAAATGATGAGAAACGAGGCTAACTTTTTTTTTCAAAATTTCAAAAAACATGGGCTATAACCCATCGTTTTTGTCATTTCGTCATTTTTTTCAAATCCTCAAAAATGATGAAAAACGGCTCGCTATAGTATGCCGTACGATATGGGCTATAGCCCATGGTCCAAAATGATGAGAAACGAGGCTAACTTTTTTTTTCAAAATTTCAAAAAACATGGGCTATAACCCATCGTTTTTGTCATTTCGTCATTTTTTTCAAATCCTCAAAAATGATGAAAAACGGCGCGCTATAGTATGCCGTACGATATGGGCTATAGCCCATGGTCCAAAATGATGAGAAACGAGGCTAACTTTTTTTTTCAAAATTTCAAAAAACATGGGCTATAACCCAACGTTTTTGTCATTTCGTCATTTTTTTCAAATACTCAAATATGATGAAAAACGGCGCGCTATAGTATGCCGTACGATATGGGCTATAGCCCATGGTCCAAAATGATGAGAAACGAGGCTAACTTTTTTTTTTCAAAATTTCAAAAAACATGGGCTATAACCCATCGTTTTTGTCATTTCGTCATTTTTTTTTAATCCTCAAAAATGATGAAAAACGGCGCGCTATAGTATGCCGTACGATATGGGCTATAGCCCATGGTCCAAAATGATGAGAAACGAGGCTAACTTTTTTTTTCAAAATTTCAAAAAACATGGGCTATAACCCATCGTTTTTGTCATTTCGTCATTTTTTTTTAATCCTCAAAAATGATGAAAAACGGCGCGCTATAGTATGCCGTACGATATGGGCTATATCCCATGGTCCAAAATGATGAGAAACGAGGCTAACTTTTTTTTTCAAAATTTCAAAAAACATGGGCTATAACCAATCGTTTTTGTCATTTCGTCATTTTTTTTAAATCCTCAAAAATGATGAAAAACGGCGCGCTATAGTATGCCGTACGATATGGGCTATAGCCCATGGTCCAAAATGATGAGAAACGAGGCTAACTTTTTTTTTCAAAATTTCAAAAAACATGGGCTATAACCAATCGTTTTTGTCATTTCGTCATTTTTTTTAAATCCTCAAAAATGATGAAAAACGGCGCGCTATAGTATGCCGTACGATATGGGCTATAGCCCATGGTCCAAAATGATGAGAAACGAGACTAACATTTTTTTTCAAAATTTCAAAAAACATGGGCTATAACCCATCGTTTTTGTCATTTCGTAATTTTTTTCAAATCCTCAAAAATGATGAAAAACGGCGCGCTATAGTACGCCGTACGATATGGGCTATAGCCCATGGTCCAAAATGATGAGAAACGAGGCTAACTTTTTTTTTTGAAATTTCAAAAAACATGGGCTATAACCCATCGTTTTTGTCATTTTGTCATTTTTTTTAAATCCTCAAAAATGATGAAAAACGGCGCGCTATAGTATGCCGTACGATATGGGCTATAGCCCATGGTCCAAAATGATGAGAAACGAGGCTAACTTTTTTTTTCGAAATTAAAAAAAACATGGGCTATAACCCATCGTTTTTGTCATTTCGTCATTTTTTTCAAATCCTCAAAAATGATGAAAAACGGCGCGCTATAGTATGCCGTACGATATGGGCTATAGCCCATGGTCCAAAATGATGAGAAACGAGGCTAACTTTTTTTTTCAAAATTTCAAAAAACATGGGCTATAACCCATCGTTTTTGTCATTTCGTCATTTTTTAAAAATCCTCAAAAATGATGAAAAACGGCGCGCTATAGTATGCCGTACGATATGGGCTATAGCCCATGGTCCAAAATGATGAGAAACGAGGCTAACTTTTTTTTTCAAAATTTCAAAAAACATGGGCTATAACCCATCGTTTTTGTCATTTTGTCATTTTTTTTAAATCCTCAAAAATGATGAAAAACGGCGCACTATAGTATGCCGTACGATATGGGCTATAGCCCATGGTCCAAAATGATGAGAAACGAGGCTAACTTTTTTTTTCAAAATTTCAAAAAACATGGGCTATAACCCATCGTTTTTGTCATTTCGTCATTTTTTAAAAATCCTCAAAAATGATGAAAAACGGCGCGCTATAGTATGCCGTACGATATGGGCTATAGCCCATGGTCCAAAATGATGAGAAACGAGGCTAACTTTTTTTTTCAAAATTTCAAAAAACATGGGCTATAACCCATCGTTTTTGTCATTTCGTCATTTTTTTTTAATCCTCAAAAATGATGAAAAACGGCGCGCTATAGTATGCCGTACGATATGGGCTATAGCCCATGGTCCAAAATGATGAGAAACGAGGCTAACTTTTTTTTTCAAAATTTCAAAAAACATGGGCTATAACCCATCGTTTTTGTCATTTCGTCATTTTTTTTTAATCCTCAAAAATGATGAAAAACGGCGCGCTATAGTATGCCGTACGATATGGGCTATAGCCCATGGTCCAAAATGATGAGAAACGAGGCTAACCTTTTTTTTCAAAATTTCAAAAAACATGGGCTATAACCCATCGTTTTTGTCATTTCGTCATTTTTTTAAAATCCTCAAAAATGATGAAAAACGGCGCGCTATAGTATGCCGTACGATATGGGCTATAGCCCATGGTCCAAAATGATGAGAAACGAGACTAACTTTTTTTTCCAAAATTTCAAAAAACATGGGCTATAACCCAACGTTTTTGTCATTTTGTCATTTTTTTCAAATACTCAAAAATGATGAAAAACGGCGCGCTATAGTATGCCGTACGATATGGGCTATAGCCCATGGTCCAAAATGATGAGAAACGAGGCTAACTTTTTTTTTCAAAATTTCAAAAAACATGGGCTATAACCCATCGTTTTTGTCATTTCGTCATTTTTTTAAAATCCTCAAAAATGATGAAAAACGGCGCGCTATAGTATGCCGTACGATATGGGCTATAGCCCATGGTCCAAAATGATGACAAACGAGGCTTTTTTTTTTCTTCAAAATTTCAAAAAACATGGGCTATAACCCATCGTTTTTGTCATTTCGTCATTTTTTTCAAATCCTCAAAAATGATGAAAAACGGCGCGCTATAGTATGCCGTACGATATGGGCTATAGCCCATGGTCCAAAATGATGAGAAACGAGGCTAACTTTTTTTTTCAAAATTTCAAAAAACATGGGCTATAACCCACCGTTTTTGTCATTTCGTCATTTTTTTCAAATACTCAAAAATGATGAAAAACGGCGCGCTATAGTATGCCGTACGATATGGGCTATAGCCCATGGTCCAAAATGATGAGAAACGAGGCTAATTTTTTTTTTCAAAATTTCAAAAAACATGGGCTATAACCCATCGTTTTTGTCATTTCGTCATTTTTTTTAAATCCTCAAAAATGATGAAAAACGGCGCGCTATAGTATGCCGTACGATATGGGCTATAGCCCATGGTCCAAAATGATGAGAAACGAGGCTAACTTTTTTTTTCAAAATTTCAAAAAACATGGGCTATAACCCAACGTTTTTGTCATTTCGTCATTTTTTTCAAATACTCAAAAATGATGAAAAACGGCGCGCTATAGTATGCCGTACGATATGGGCTATAGCCCATGGTCCAAAATGATGAGAAACGAGGCTAACTTTTTTTTTCAAAATTTCAAAAAACATGGGCTATAACCCATCGTTTTTGTCATTTCGTCATTTTTTTTAAATCCTCAAAAATGATGAAAAACGGCGCGCTATAGTATGCCGTACGATATGGGCTATAGCCCATGGTCCAAAATGATGAGAAACGAGGCTAACTTTTTTTTTCAAAATTTCAAAAAACATGGGCTATAACCCATCGTTTTTGTCATTTCGTCATTTTTTTCAAATCCTCAAAAATGATGAAAAACGGCGCGCTATAGTATGCCGTACGATATGGGCTATAGCCCATGGTCCAAAATGATGAGAAACGAGGCTAACTTTTTTTTCCAAAATTTCAAAAAACATGGGCTATAACCCATCGTTTTTGTCATTTCGTCATTTTTTTCAAATCCTCAAAAATGATGAAAAACGGCGCGCTATAGTACGCCGTACGATATGGGCTATAGCCCATGGTCCAAAATGATGAGAAACGAGGCTAACTTTTTTTTTTGAAATTTCAAAAAACATGGGCTATAACCCATCGTTTTTGTCATTTCGTCATTTTTTCCAAATCCTCAAAAATGATGAAAAACGGCGCGCTATAGTATGCCGTACGATATGGGCTATAGCCCATGGTCCAAAATGATGAGAAACGAGGCTAACTTTTTTTTTCAAAATTTCAAAAAACATGGGCTATAACCCATCGTTTTTGTCATTTCGTCATTTTTTTCAAATCCTCAAAAATGATGAAAAACGGCGCGCTATAGTATGCCGTACGATATGGGCTATAGCCCATGGTCCAAAATGATGAGAAACGAGGCTAACTTTTTTTTTCAAAATTTCAAAAAACATGGGCTATAACCCATCGTTTTTGTCATTTTGTCATTTTTTTTTAATCCTCAAAAATGATGAAAAACGGCGCGCTATAGTATGCCGTACGATATGGGCTATATCCCATGGTCCAAAATGATGAGAAACGAGGCTAACGTTTTTTTTTTCAAAATTTCAAAAAACATGGGCTATAACCCATCGTTTTTGTCATTTCGTAATTTTTTTCAAATCCTCAAAAATGATGAAAAACGGCGCGCTATAGTACGCCGTACGATTTGGGCTATAGCCCATGGTCCAAAATGATGAGAAACGAGGCAAACTTTTTTTTTTGAAATTTCAAAAAACATGGGCTATAACCCATCGTTTTTGTCATTTCGTCATTTATTTCAAATCCTCAAAAATGATGAAAAACGGCGCGCTATAGTATGCCGTACGATATGGGCTATAGCCCATGGTCCAAAATGATGAGAAACGAGGCTAACTTTTTTTTTCAAAATTTCAAAAAACATGGGCTATAACCCATCGTTTTTGTCATTTCGTCATTTTTTTAAAATCGTCAAAAATGATGAAAAACGGCGCGCTATAGTATGCCGTACGATATAAGCTTTAGCCCATGGTCCAAAATGATGAGAAACGAGGCTAACCTTTTTTTTCAAAATTTCAAAAAACATGGGCTATAACCCATCGTTTTTGTCATTTTGTCATTTTTTTTTAATCCTCAAAAATGATGAAAAACGGCGCGCTATAGTATGCCGTACGATATGGGCTATATCCTATGGTCCAAAATGATGAGAAACAAGGCTAACTTTTTTTTTCAAAATTTCAAAAAACATGGGCTATAACCCATCGTTTTTGTCATTTCGTCATTTTTAAAAAATCCTCAAAAATGATGAAAAACGGCGCGCTATAGTATGCCGTACGATATGGGCTATAGCCCATGGTCCAAAATGATGAGAAACGAGGCTAACTTTTTTTTTCAAAATTTCAAAAAACATGGTCTATAACCCATCGTTTTTGTCATTTCGTCATTTTTTTTAAATCCTCAAAAATGATGAAAAACGGCGCGCTATAGTATGCCGTACGATATGGGCTATAGCCCATGGTCCAAAATGATGAGAAACGAGGCTAACTTTTTTTTTCAAAATTTCAAAAAACATGGGCTATAACCCATCGTTTTTGTCATTTCGTCATTTTTTTTAAATCCTCAAAAATGATGAAAAACGGCGCGCTATAGTACGCCGTACGATATGGGCTATAGCCCATGGTCCAAAATGATGAGAAACGAGGCTAACTTTTTTTTTCAAAATTTCAAAAAACATGGGCTATATAACCCATCGTTTTTGTCATTTCGTCATTTTTTTAAAATCCTCAAAAATGATGAAAAACGGCGCGCTATAGTATGCCGTACGATATGGGCTATAGCCCATGGTCCAAAATGATGAGAAACGAGGCTAACTTTTTTTTTCAAAATTTCAAAAAACATGGGCTATAACCCATCGTTTTTGTCATTTCGTCATTTTTTTAAAAATCCTCAAAAATGATGAAAAACGGCGCGCTATAGTATGCCGTACGATATGGGCTATAGCCCATGGTCCAAAATGATGAGAAACGAGGCTAACTTTTTTTTTCAAAATTTCAAAAAACATGGGCTATAACCCATCGTTTTTGTCATTTTGTCATTTTTTTCAAATCCTCAAAAATGATGAAAAACGGCAGGCTATAGTACGCCGTACGATATGGGCTATAGCCCATGGTCCAAAATTATGAGAAACGAGGCTAACTTTTTTTTTTTAAATTTCAAAAAACATGGGCTATAACCCATCGTTTTTGTCATTTCGTCATTTTTTTTAAATCCTCAAAAATGATGAAAAACGGCGCGCTATAGTATGCCGTACGATATGGGCTATAGCCCATGGTCCAAAATGATGAGAAACGAGGCTAACTTTTTTTTTTCGAAATTTCAAAAAACATGGGCTATAACCCATCGTTTTTGTCATTTCGTCATTTTTTTCAAATCCTCAAAAATGATGAAAAACGGCGCGCTATAGTATGCCGTACGATATGGGCTATAGCCCATGGTCCAAAATGATGAGAAACGAGGCTAACTTTTTTTTTCAAAATTTCAAAAAACATGGGCTATAACCCATCGTTTTTGTCATTTCGTCATTTTTTTTAAATCCTCAAAAATGATGAAAAACGGCGCGCTATAGTATGCCGTACGATATGGGCTATAGCCCATGGTCCAAAATGATGAGAAACGAGGCTAACTTTTTTTTTCAAAATTTCAAAAAACATGGGCTATAACCCATCGTTTTTGTCATTTCGTCATTTTTTTTTAATCCTCAAAAATGATGAAAAACGGCGCGCTATAGTATGCCGTACGATATGGGCTATAGCCCATGGTCCAAAATGATGAGAAACGAGGCTAACCTTTTTTTTCAAAATTTCAAAAAACATGGGCTATAACCCATCGTTTTTGTCATTTTGTCATTTTTTTTAAATCCTCAAAAATGATGAAAAACGGCGCGCTATAGTATGCCGTACGATATGGGCTATAGCCCATGGTCCAAAATGATGAGAAACGAGGCTAACTTTTTTTTCCAAAATTTCAAAAAACATGGGCTATAACCCAACGTTTTTGTCATTTCGTCATTTTTTTCAAATACTCAAAAATGATGAAAAACGGCGCGCTATAGTATGCCGTACGATATGGGCTATAGCCCATGGTCCAAAATGATGAGAAACGAGGCTAACTTTTTTTTTCAAAATTTCAAAAAACATGGGCTATAACCCATCGTTTTTGTCATTTCGTCATTTTTTTTTAATCCTCAAAAATGATGAAAAACGGCGCGCTATAGTATGCCGTACGATATGGGCTATAGCCCATGGTCCAAAATGATGAGAAACGAGGCTAACTTTTTTTTTCAAAATTTCAAAAAACATGGGCTATAACCCATCGTTTTTGTCATTTTGTCATTTTTTTTTAATCCTCAAAAATGATGAAAAACGGCGCACTATAGTATGCCGTACGATATGGGCTATAGCCCATGGTCCAAAATGATGAGAAACGAGGCTAACTTTTTTTTCAAAATTTCAAAAAACATGGGCTATAACCCATCGTTTTTGTCATTTCGTCATTTTTTAAAAATCCTCAAAAATGATGAAAAACGGCGCGCTATAGTATGCCGTACGATATGGGCTATAGCCCATTATCCAAAATGATGAGAAACGAGGCTAACTTTTTTTTTCAAAATTTCAAAAAACATGGGCTATAACCCATCGTTTTTGTCATTTCGTCATTTTTTTTAATCCTCAAAAATGATGAAAAACGGCGCGCTATAGTATGCCGTACGATATGGGCTATAGCCCATGGTCCAAAATGATGAGAAACGAGGCTAACTTTTTTTTTCAAAATTTCAAAAAACATGGACTATAACCCATCGTTTTTGTCATTTCGTCATTTTTTTTTAATCCTCAAAAATGATGAAAAACGGCGCGCTATAGTATGCCGTACGATATGGGCTATAGCCCATGGTCCAAAATGATGAGAAACGAGGCTAACCTTTTTTTTCAAAATTTCAAAAAACATGGGCTATAACCCATCGTTTTTGTCATTTCGTCAGTTTTTTTAAATCCTCAAAAATGATGAAAAACGGCGCGCTATAGTATGCCGTACGATATGGGCTATAGCCCATGGTCCAAAATGATGAGAAACGAGGCTAACTTTTTTTTCCAAAATTTCAAAAAACATGGGCTTTAACCCAACGTTTTTGTCATTTCGTCATTTTTTCAAATACTCAAAAATGATGAAAAACGGCGCGCTATAGTATGCCGTACGATATGGGCTATAGCCCATGGTCCAAAATGATGAGAAACGAGGCTAACTTTTTTTTTCAAAATTTCAAAAAACATGGGCTATAACCCATCGTTTTTGTAATTTTGTCATTTTTTTTTAATCCTCAAAAATGATGAAAAACGGTGCACTATAGTATGCCGTACGATATGGGCTATAGCCCATGGTCCAAAATGATGAGAAACGAGGCTAACTTTTTTTTTCAAAATTTCAAAAAACATGGGCTATAACCCATCGTTTTTGTCATTTCGTCATTTTTTAAAAATCCTCAAAAATGATGAAAAACGGCGCGCTATAGTATGCCGTACGATATGGGCTATAGCCCATGGTCCAAAATGATGAGAAACGAGGCTAACTTTTTTTTTCAAAATTTCAAAAAACATGGGCTATAACCCATCGTTTTTGTCATTTCGTCATTTTTTTTTAATCCTCAAAAATGATGAAAAACGGCGCGCTATAGTATGCCGTACGATATGGGCTATAGCCCATGGTCCAAAATGATGAGAAACGAGGCTAACTTTTTTTTTCAAAATTTCAAAAAACATGGGCTATAACCCATCGTTTTTGTAATTTTGTCATTTTTTTTTAATCCTCAAAAATGATGAAAAACGGTGCACTATAGTATGCCGTACGATATGGGCTATAGCCCATGGTCCAAAATGATGAGAAACGAGGCTAACTTTTTTTTTCAAAATTTCAAAAAACATGGGCTATAACCCATCGTTTTTGTCATTTCGTAATTTTTTTCAAATCCTCAAAAATGATGAAAAACGGCGCGCTATAGTACGCCGTACGATATGGGCTATAGCCCATGGTCCAAAATGATGAGAAACGAGGCTAACTTTTTTTTTTGAAATTTCAAAAAACATGGGCTATAACCCATCGTTTTTGTCATTTTGTCATTTTTTTTAAATCCTCAAAAATGATGAAAAACGGCGCGCTATAGTATGCCGTACGATATGGGCTATAGCCCATGGTCCAAAATGATGAGAAACGAGGCTAACTTTTTTTTTCGAAATTAAAAAAAACATGGGCTATAACCCATCGTTTTTGTCATTTCGTCATTTTTTTCAAATCCTCAAAAATGATGAAAAACGGCGCGCTATAGTATGCCGTACGATATGGGCTATAGCCCATGGTCCAAAATGATGAGAAACGAGGCTAACTTTTTTTTCAAAATTTCAAAAAACATGGGCTATAACCCATCGTTTTTGTCATTTCGTAATTTTTTAAAAATCCTCAAAAATGATGAAAAACGGCGCGCTATAGTATGCCGTACGATATGGGCTATAGCCCATGGTCCAAAATGATGAGAAACGAGGCTAACTTTTTTTTTCAAAATTTCAAAAAACATGGGCTATAACCCATCGTTTTTGTCATTTTGTCATTTTTTTTAAATCCTCAAAAATGATGAAAAACGGCGCACTATAGTATGCCGTACGATATGGGCTATAGCCCATGGTCCAAAATGATGAGAAACGAGGCTAACTTTTTTTTTCAAAATTTCAAAAAACATGGGCTATAACCCATCGTTTTTGTCATTTCGTCATTTTTTAAAAATCCTCAAAAATGATGAAAAACGGCGCGCTATAGTATGCCGTACGATATGGGCTATAGCCCATGGTCCAAAATGATGAGAAACGAGGCTAACTTTTTTTTTCAAAATTTCAAAAAACATGGGCTATAACCCATCGTTTTTGTCATTTCGTCATTTTTTTTTAATCCTCAAAAATGATGAAAAACGGCGCGCTATAGTATGCCGTACGATATGGGCTATAGCCCATGGTCCAAAATGATGAGAAACGAGGCTAACTTTTTTTTTCAAAATTTCAAAAAACATGGGCTATAACCCATCGTTTTTGTCATTTCGTCATTTTTTTTTAATCCTCAAAAATGATGAAAAACGGCGCGCTATAGTATGCCGTACGATATGGGCTATAGCCCATGGTCCAAAATGATGAGAAACGAGGCTAACCTTTTTTTTCAAAATTTCAAAAAACATGGGCTATAACCCATCGTTTTTGTCATTTCGTCATTTTTTTAAAATCCTCAAAAATGATGAAAAACGGCGCGCTATAGTATGCCGTACGATATGGGCTATAGCCCATGGTCCAAAATGATGAGAAACGAGACTAACTTTTTTTTCCAAAATTTCAAAAAACATGGGCTATAACCCAACGTTTTTGTCATTTTGTCATTTTTTTCAAATACTCAAAAATGATGAAAAACGGCGCGCTATAGTATGCCGTACGATATGGGCTATAGCCCATGGTCCAAAATGATGAGAAACGAGGCTAACTTTTTTTTTCAAAATTTCAAAAAACATGGGCTATAACCCATCGTTTTTGTCATTTCGTCATTTTTTTAAAATCCTCAAAAATGATGAAAAACGGCGCGCTATAGTATGCCGTACGATATGGGCTATAGCCCATGGTCCAAAATGATGACAAACGAGGCTTTTTTTTTTCTTCAAAATTTCAAAAAACATGGGCTATAACCCATCGTTTTTGTCATTTCGTCATTTTTTTCAAATCCTCAAAAATGATGAAAAACGGCGCGCTATAGTATGCCGTACGATATGGGCTATAGCCCATGGTCCAAAATGATGAGAAACGAGGCTAACTTTTTTTTTCAAAATTTCAAAAAACATGGGCTATAACCCAACGTTTTTGTCATTTCGTCATTTTTTTCAAATACTCAAAAATGATGAAAAACGGCGCGCTATAGTATGCCGTACGATATGGGCTATAGCCCATGGTCCAAAATGATGAGAAACGAGGCTAATTTTTTTTTTCAAAATTTCAAAAAACATGGGCTATAACCCATCGTTTTTGTCATTTCGTCATTTTTTTTAAATCCTCAAAAATGATGAAAAACGGCGCGCTATAGTATGCCGTACGATATGGGCTATAGCCCATGGTCCAAAATGATGAGAAACGAGGCTAACTTTTTTTTTCAAAATTTCAAAAAACATGGGCTATAACCCAACGTTTTTGTCATTTCGTCATTTTTTTCAAATACTCAAAAATGATGAAAAACGGCACGCTATAGTATGCCGTACGATATGGGCTATAGCCCATGGTCCAAAATGATGAGAAACGAGGCTAACTTTTTTTTTCAAAATTTCAAAAAACATGGGCTATAACCCATCGTTTTTGTCATTTCGTCATTTTTTTTAAATCCTCAAAAATGATGAAAAACGGCGCGCTATAGTATGCCGTACGATATGGGCTATAGCCCATGGTCCAAAATGATGAGAAACGAGGCTAACTTTTTTTTTCAAAATTTCAAAAAACATGGGCTATAACCCATCGTTTTTGTCATTTCGTCATTTTTTTCAAATCCTCAAAAATGATGAAAAACGGCGCGCTATAGTATGCCGTACGATATGGGCTATAGCCCATGGTCCAAAATGATGAGAAACGAGGCTAACTTTTTTTTCCAAAATTTCAAAAAACATGGGCTATAACCCATCGTTTTTGTCATTTCGTCATTTTTTTCAAATCCTCAAAAATGATGAAAAACGGCGCGCTATAGTACGCCGTACGATATGGGCTATAGCCCATGGTCCAAAATGATGAGAAACGAGGCTAACTTTTTTTTTTGAAATTTCAAAAAACATGGGCTATAACCCATCGTTTTTGTCATTTCGTCATTTTTTCCAAATCCTCAAAAATGATGAAAAACGGCGCGCTATAGTATGCCGTACGATATGGGCTATAGCCCATGGTCCAAAATGATGAGAAACGAGGCTAACTTTTTTTTTCAAAATTTCAAAAAACATGGGCTATAACCCATCGTTTTTGTCATTTCGTCATTTTTTTCAAATCCTCAAAAATGATGAAAAACGGCGCGCTATAGTATGCCATACGATATGGGCTATAGCCCATGGTCCAAAATGATGAGAAACGAGGCTAACTTTTTTTTTCAAAATTTCAAAAAACATGGGCTATAACCCATCGTTTTTGTCATTTCGTCATTTTTTTTTAATCCTCAAAAATGATGAAAAACGGCGCGCTATAGTATGCCGTACGATATGGGCTATATCCCATGGTCCAAAATGATGAGAAACGAGGCTAACGTTTTTTTTTCAAAATTTCAAAAAACATGGGCTATAACCCATCGTTTTTGTCATTTCGTCATTTTTTTAAAATCCTCAAAAATGATGAAAAACGGCGCGCTATAGTATGCCGTACGATATGGGCTATAGCCCATGGTCCAAAATGATGAGAAACGAGGCTAACTTTTTTTTCAAAATTTCAAAAAACATGGGCTATAACCCATCGTTTTTGTCATTTCGTAATTTTTTTCAAATCCTCAAAAATGATGAAAAACGGCGCGCTATAGTACGCCGTACGATTTGGGCTATAGCCCATGGTCCAAAATGATGAGAAACGAGGCAAACTTTTTTTTTTGAAATTTCAAAAAACATGGGCTATAACCCATCGTTTTTGTCATTTCGTCATTTATTTCAAATCCTCAAAAATGATGAAAAACGGCGCGCTATAGTATGCCGTACGATATGGGCTATAGCCCATGGTCCAAAATGATGAGAAACGAGGCTAACTTTTTTTTTCAAAATTTCAAAAAACATGGGCTATAACCCATCGTTTTTGTCATTTCGTCATTTTTTAAAAATCGTCAAAAATGATGAAAAACGGCGCGCTATAGTATGCCGTACGATATAAGCTTTAGCCCATGGTCCAAAATGATGAGAAACGAGGCTAACCTTTTTTTTCAAAATTTCAAAAAACATGGGCTATAACCCATCGTTTTTGTCATTTTGTCATTTTTTTTTAATCCTCAAAAATGATGAAAAACGGCGCGCTATAGTATGCCGTACGATATGGGCTATATCCTATGGTCCAAAATGATGAGAAACAAGGCTAACTTTTTTTTTCAAAATTTCAAAAAACATGGGCTATAACCCATCGTTTTTGTCATTTCGTCATTTTTAAAAAATCCTCAAAAATGATGAAAAACGGCGCGCTATAGTATGCCGTACGATATGGGCTATAGCCCATGGTCCAAAATGATGAGAAACGAGGCTAACTTTTTTTTTCAAAATTTCAAAAAACATGGTCTATAACCCATCGTTTTTGTCATTTCGTCATTTTTTTTAAATCCTCAAAAATGATGAAAAACGGCGCGCTATAGTATGCCGTACGATATGGGCTATAGCCCATGGTCCAAAATGATGAGAAACGAGGCTAACTTTTTTTTTCAAAATTTCAAAAAACATGGGCTATAACCCATCGTTTTTGTCATTTCGTCATTTTTTTAAAATCCTCAAAAATGATGAAAAACGGCGCGCTATAGTACGCCGTACGATATGGGCTATAGCCCATGGTCCAAAATGATGAGAAACGAGGCTAACTTTTTTTTTCAAAATTTCAAAAAACATGGGCTATATAACCCATCGTTTTTGTCATTTCGTCATTTTTTTTAAAATCCTCAAAAATGATGAAAAACGGCGCGCTATAGTATGCCGTACGATATGGGCTATAGCCCATGGTCCAAAATGATGAGAAACGAGGCTAACTTTTTTTTTCAAAATTTCAAAAAACATGGGCTATAACCCATCGTTTTTGTCATTTCGTCATTTTTTTAAAAATCCTCAAAAATGATGAAAAACGGCGCGCTATAGTATGCCGTACGATATGGGCTATAGCCCATGGTCCAAAATGATGAGAAACGAGGCTAACTTTTTTTTTCAAAATTTCAAAAAACATGGGCTATAACCCATCGTTTTTGTCATTTTGTCATTTTTTTCAAATCCTCAAAAATGATGAAAAACGGCAGGCTATAGTACGCCGTACGATATGGGCTATAGCCCATGGTCCAAAATTATGAGAAACGAGGCTAACTTTTTTTTTTTTAATTTCAAAAAACATGGGCTATAACCCATCGTTTTTGTCATTTCGTCATTTTTTTTAAATCCTCAAAAATGATGAAAAACGGCGCGCTATAGTATGCCGTACGATATGGGCTATAGCCCATGGTCCAAAATGATGAGAAACGAGGCTAACTTTTTTTTTTTAAATTTCAAAAAACATGGGCTATAACCCATCGTTTTTGTCATTTCGTCATTTTTTTCAAATCCTCAAAAATGATGAAAAACGGCGCGCTATAGTATGCCGTACGATATGGGCTATAGCCCATGGTCCAAAATGATGAGAAACGAGGCTAACTTTTTTTTTTCGAAATTTCAAAAAACATGGGCTATAACCCATCGTTTTTGTCATTTCGTCATTTTTTTAAAATCCTCAAAAATGATGAAAAACGGCGCGCTATAGTATGCCGTACGATATGGGCTATAGCCCATGGTCCAAAATGATGAGAAACGAGGCTAACTTTTTTTTTCAAAATTTCAAAAAACATGGGCTATAACCCATCGTTTTTGTCATTTCGTCATTTTTTTTTAATCCTCAAAAATGATGAAAAACGGCGCGCTATAGTATGCCGTACGATATGGGCTATAGCCCATGGTCCAAAATGATGAGAAACGAGGCTAACCTTTTTTTTCTAAATTTCAAAAAACATGGGCTATAACCCATCGTTTTTGTCATTTTGTCATTTTTTTTAAATCCTCAAAAATGATGAAAAACGGCGCGCTATAGTATGCCGTACGATATGGGCTATAGCCCATGGTCCAAAATGATGAGAAACGAGGCTAACTTTTTTTTCCAAAATTTCAAAAAACATGGGCTATAACCCAACGTTTTTGTCATTTCGTCATTTTTTTCAAATACTCAAAAATGATGAAAAACGGCGCGCTATAGTATGCCGTACGATATGGGCTATAGCCCATGGTCCAAAATGATGAGAAACGAGGCTAACTTTTTTTTTTTTAATTTCAAAAAACATGGGCTATAACCCATCGTTTTTGTCATTTCGTCATTTTTTTCAAATCCTCAAAAATGATGAAAAACGGCGCGCTATAGTATGCCGTACGATATGGGCTATAGCCCATGGTCCAAAATGATGAGAAACGAGGCTAACTTTTTTTTTTCGAAATTTCAAAAAACATGGGCTATAACCCATCGTTTTTGTCATTTCGTCATTTTTTTAAAATCCTCAAAAATGATGAAAAACGGCGCGCTATAGTATGCCGTACGATATGGGCTATAGCCCATGGTCCAAAATGATGAGAAACGAGGCTAACTTTTTTTTTCAAAATTTCAAAAAACATGGGCTATAACCCATCGTTTTTGTCATTTCGTCATTTTTTTTTAATCCTCAAAAATGATGAAAAACGGCGCGCTATAGTATGCCGTACGATATGGGCTATAGCCCATGGTCCAAAATGATGAGAAACGAGGCTAACCTTTTTTTTCAAAATTTCAAAAAACATGGGCTATAACCCATCGTTTTTGTCATTTTGTCATTTTTTTTAAATCCTCAAAAATGATGAAAAACGGCGCGCTATAGTATGCCGTACGATATGGGCTATAGCCCATGGTCCAAAATGATGAGAAACGAGGCTAACTTTTTTTTCCAAAATTTCAAAAAACATGGGCTATAACCCAACGTTTTTGTCATTTCGTCATTTTTTTCAAATACTCAAAAATGATGAAAAACGGCGCGCTATAGTATGCCGTACGATATGGGCTATAGCCCATGGTCCAAAATGATGAGAAACGAGGCTAACTTTTTTTTTCAAAATTTCAAAAAACATGGGCTATAACCCATCGTTTTTGTCATTTCGTCATTTTTTTTTAATCCTCAAAAATGATGAAAAACGGCGCGCTATAGTATGCCGTACGATATGGGCTATAGCCCATGGTCCAAAATGATGAGAAACGAGGCTAACTTTTTTTTTCAAAATTTCAAAAAACATGGGCTATAACCCATCGTTTTTGTCATTTTGTCATTTTTTTTTAATCCTCAAAAATGATGAAAAACGGCGCACTATAGTATGCCGTACGATATGGGCTATAGCCCATGGTCCAAAATGATGAGAAACGAGGCTAACTTTTTTTTTCAAAATTTCAAAAAACATGGGCTATAACCCATCGTTTTTGTCATTTCGTCATTTTTTAAAAATCCTCAAAAATGATGAAAAACGGCGCGCTATAGTATGCCGTACGATATGGGCTATAGCCCATTATCCAAAATGATGAGAAACGAGGCTAACTTTTTTTTTCAAAATTTCAAAAAACATGGGCTATAACCCATCGTTTTTGTCATTTCGTCATTTTTTTTTAATCCTCAAAAATGATGAAAAACGGCGCGCTATAGTATGCCGTACGATATGGGCTATAGCCCATGGTCCAAAATGATGAGAAACGAGGCTAACTTTTTTTTTCAAAATTTCAAAAAACATGGACTATAACCCATCGTTTTTGTCATTTCGTCATTTTTTTTTAATCCTCAAAAATGATGAAAAACGGCGCGCTATAGTATGCCGTACGATATGGGCTATAGCCCATGGTCCAAAATGATGAGAAACGAGGCTAACCTTTTTTTTCAAAATTTCAAAAAACATGGGCTATAACCCATCGTTTTTGTCATTTCGTCAGTTTTTTTAAATCCTCAAAAATGATGAAAAACGGCGCGCTATAGTATGCCGTACGATATGGGCTATAGCCCATGGTCCAAAATGATGAGAAACGAGGCTAACTTTTTTTTCCAAAATTTCAAAAAACATGGGCTTTAACCCAACGTTTTTGTCATTTCGTCATTTTTTTCAAATACTCAAAAATGATGAAAAACGGCGCGCTATAGTATGCCGTACGATATGGGCTATAGCCCATGGTCCAAAATGATGAGAAACGAGGCTAACTTTTATTTTCAAAATTTCAAAAAACATGGGCTATAACCCATCGTTTTTGTAATTTTGTCATTTTTTTTTAATCCTCAAAAATGATGAAAAACGGTGCACTATAGTATGCCGTACGATATGGGCTATAGCCCATGGTCCAAAATGATCATGGTCCAAAATGATGAGAAACGAGGCTAACTTTTTTTTTCAAAATTTCAAAAAAACATGGGCTATAACCCATCGTTTTTGTCATTTCGTCATTTTTTAAAAATCCTCAAAAATGATGAAAAACGGCGCGCTATAGTATGCCGTACGATATGGGCTATAGCCCATGGTCCAAAATGATGAGAAACGAGGCTAACTTTTTTTTTCAAAATTTCAAAAAACATGGGCTATAACCCATCGTTTTTGTCATTTCGTCATTTTTTTTAATCCTCAAAAATGATGAAAAACGGCGCGCTATAGTATGCCGTACGATATGGGCTATAGCCCATGGTCCAAAATGATGAGAAACGAGGCTAACTTTTTTTTTCAAAATTTCAAAAAACATGGGCTATAACCCATCGTTTTTGTCATTTCGTCATTTTTTTTAATCCTCAAAAATGATGAAAAACGGCGCGCTATAGTATGCCGTACGATATGGGCTATAGCCCATGGTCCAAAATGATGAGAAACGAGGCTAACTTTTTTTTTCAAAATTTCAAAAAACATGGGCTATAACCCATCGTTTTTGTCATTTCGTCATTTTTTTTAAATCCTCAAAAATGATGAAAAACGGCGCGCTATAGTATGCCGTACGATATGGGCTATAGCCCATGGTCCAAAATGATGAGAAACGAGGCTAACTTTTTTTTCAAAATTTCAAAAAACATGGCTATAACCCAACGTTTTTGTCATTTCGTCATTTTTTTAAATACTCAAAATGATGAAAAACGGCGCGCTATAGTATGCCGTACGATATGGGCTATAGCCCATGGTCCAAAATGATGAGAAACGAGGCTAACTTTTTTTTTCAAAATTTCAAAAAACATGGGCTATAACCCATCGTTTTTGTCATTTCGTCATTTTTTTAAATCCTCAAAATGATGAAAAACGGCGCGCTATAGTATGCCGTACGATATGGGCTATAGCCCATGGTCCAAAATGATGAGAAACGAGGCTAACTTTTTTTTCAAAATTTCAAAAAACATGGGCTATAACCCATCGTTTTTGTCATTTCGTCATTTTTTTAAATCCTCAAAAATGATGAAAAACGGCGCGCTATAGTATGCCGTACGATATGGGCTATAGCCCATGGTCCAAAATGATGAGAAACGAGGCTAACTTTTTTTTCAAAATTTCAAAAAACATGGGCTATAACCCATCGTTTTTGTCATTTCGTCATTTTTTTTAATCCTCAAAAATGATGAAAAACGGCGCGCTATAGTATGCCGTACGATATGGGCTATAGCCATGGTCCAAAATGATGAGAAACGAGGCTAACTTTTTTTTCAAAATTTCAAAAAACATGGGCTATAACCCATCGTTTTTGTCATTTCGTCATTTTTTTTTAATCCTCAAAAATGATGAAAAACGGCGCGCTATAGTATGCCGTACGATATGGGCTATAGCCCATTGTCCAAAATGATGAGAAACGAGGCTAACCTTTTTTTTCAAATTTAAAAAAACATGGGCTATAACCCATCGTTTTTGTCATTTCGTCATTTTTTTCAAATACTCAAAAATGATGAAAAACGGCGCGCTATAGTATGCCGTACGATATGGGCTATAGCCCATGGTCCAAAATGATGAGAAACGAGGCTAACTTTTTTTTTCAAAATTTCAAAAAACATGGGCTATAACCCATCGTTTTTGTCATTTCGTCTTTTTTTTAAATCCTCAAAAATGATGAAAAACGGCGCGCTATAGTATGCCGTACGATATGGGCTATAGCCCATGGTCCAAAATGATGAGAAACGAGGCTAACTTTTTTTTTCAAAATTTCAAAAAACATGGGCTATAACCCATCGTTTTTGTCATTTCGTCATTTTTTTAAAATCCTCAAAAATGATGAAAAACGGCGCGCTATAGTATGCCGTACGATATGGGCTATAGCCCATGGTCCAAAATGATGAGAAACGAGGCTAACTTTTTTTTTCAAAATTTCAAAAAACATGGGCTATAACCCATCGTTTTTGTCATTTCGTAATTTTTTTTTAATCCTCAAAAATGATGAAAAACGGCGCGCTATAGTATGCCGTACGATATGGGCTATAGCCCATGGTCCAAAATGATGAGAAACGAGGCTAACTTTTTTTTCAAAATTTCAAAAAACATGGGCTATAACCCATCGTTTTTGTCATTTCGTCATTTTTTTTAATCCTCAAAAATGATGAAAAACGGCGCGCTATAGTATGCCGTACGATATGGGCTATAGCCCATGGTCCAAAATGATGAGAAACGAGGCTAACCTTTTTTTTCAAAATTTCAAAAAACATGGGCTATAACCCATCGTTTTTGTCATTTCGTCAGTTTTTTTAAATCCTCAAAAATGATGAAAAACGGCGCGCTATAGTATGCCGTACGATATGGGCTATAGCCCATGGTCCAAAATGATGAGAAACGAGGCTAACTTTTTTTTCCAAAATTTCAAAAAACATGGGCTATAACCCAACGTTTTTGTCATTTCGTCATTTTTTTCAAATACTCAAAAATGATGAAAAACGGCGCGCTATAGTATGCCGTACGATATGGGCTATAGCCCATGGTCCAAAATGATGAGAAACGAGGCTTTTTTTTTTTTCAAAATTTCAAAAAACATGGGCTATAACCCATCGTTTTTGTCATTTCGTCATTTTTTTCAAATCCTCAAAAATGATGAAAAACGGCGCGCTATAGTATGCCGTACGATATGGGCTATAGCCCATGGTCCAAAATGATGAGAAACGAGGCTAACTTTTTTTTTCAAAATTTCAAAAAACATGGGCTATAACCCAACGTTTTTGTCATTTCGTCATTTTTTTCAAATACTCAAAAATGATGAAAAACGGCGCGCTATAGTATGCCGTACGATATGGGCTATAGCCCATGGTCCAAAATGATGAGAAACGAGGCTAACTTTTTTTTTCAAAATTTCAAAAAACATGGGCTATAACCCATCGTTTTTGTCATTTCGTCATTTTTTTTAAATCCTCAAAAATGATGAAAAACGGCGCGCTATAGTATGCCGTACGATATGGGCTATAGCCCATGGTCCAAAATGATGAAAAACGAGGCTAACTTTTTTTTTCAAAATTTCAAAAAACATGGGCTATAACCCATCGTTTTTGTCATTTCGTCATTTTTTTCAAATCCTCAAAAATGATGAAAAACGGCACGCTATAGTATGCCGTACGATATGGGCTATAGCCCATGGTCCAAAATGATGAGAAACGAGGCTAACTTTTTTTTCCAAAATTTCAAAAAACATGGGCTATAACCCATCGTTTTTGTCATTTCGTCATTTTTTTTTCAAATCCTCAAAAATGATGAAAAACGGCGCGCTATAGTACGCCGTACGATATGGGCTATAGCCCATGGTCCAAAATGATGAGAAACGAGGCTAACTTTTTTTTTTGAAATTTCAAAAAACATGGGCTATAACCCATCGTTTTTGTCATTTCGTAATTTTTTTCAAATCCTCAAAAATGATGAAAAACGGCGCGCTATAGTACGCCGTACGATATGGGCTATAGCCCATGGTCCAAAATGATGAGAAACGAGGCAAACCTTTTTTTTTGAAATTTCAAAAAACATGGGCTATAACCCATCGTTTTTGTCATTTCGTCATTTTTTTCAAATCCTCAAAAATGATGAAAAACGGCGCGCTATAGTATGCCGTACGATATGGGCTATAGCCCATGGTCCAAAATGATGAGAAACGAGGCTAACTTTTTTTTTCAAAATTTCAAAAAACATGGGCTATAACCCATCGTTTTTGTCATTTCGTCATTTTTTTAAAATCCTCAAAAATGATGAAAAACGGCGCGCTATAGTATGCCGTACGATATGGGCTATAGCCCATGGTCCAAAATGATGAGAAACGAGGCTAACCTTTTTTTTCAAAATTTCAAAAAACATGGGCTATAACCCATCGTTTTTGTCATTTTGTCATTTTTTTTTAATCCTCAAAAATGATGAAAAACGGCGCGCTATAGTATGCCGTACGATATGGGCTATATCCCATGGTCCAAAATGATGAGAAACGAGGCTAACTTTTTTTTTCAAAATTTCAAAAAACATGGGCTATAACCCATCGTTTTTGTCATTTCGTCATTTTTTTAAAATCCTCAAAAATGATGAAAAACGGCGCGCTATAGTATGCCGTACGATATGGGCTATAGCCCATGGTCCAAAATGATGAGAAACGAGGCTAACTTTTTTTTTCAAAATTTCAAAAAACATGGGCTATAACCCATCGTTTTTGTCATTTCGTCATTTTTTTAAAATCCTCAAAAATGATGAAAAACGGCGCGCTATAGTATGCCGTACGATATGGGCTATAGCTCATGGTCCAAAATGATGAGAAACGAGGCTAACTTTTTTTTTCAAAATTTCAAAAAACATGGGCTATAACCCATCGTTTTTGTCATTTCGTCATTTTTTTAAAATCCTCAAAAATGATGAAAAACGGCGCGCTATAGTATGCCGTACGATATGGGCTATAGCCCATGGTCCAAAATTATGAGAAACGAGGCTAACTTTTTTTTTCAAAATTTCAAAAAACATGGGCTATAACCCATCGTTTTTGTCATTTCGTCATTTTTTTAAAATCCTCAAAAATGATGAAAAACGGCGCGCTATAGTATGCCGTACGATATGGGCTATAGCCCATGGTCCAAAATGATGAGAAACGAGGCTAACTTTTTTTTTCAAAATTTCAAAAAACATGGGCTATAACCCATCGTTTTTGTCATTTCGTCATTTTTTTTAAATCCTCAAAAATGATGAAAAACGGCGCGCTATAGTATGCCGTACGATATGGGCTATAGCCCATGGTCCAAAATGATGAGAAACGAGGCTAACCTTTTTTTTCAAAATTTAAAAAAACATGGGCTATAACCCATCGTTTTTGTCATTTTGTCATTTTTTTTAATCCTCAAAAATGATGAAAAACGGCGCGCTATAGTATGCCGTACGATATGGGCTATATCCCATGGTCCAAAATGATGAGAAACGAGGCTAACTTTTTTTTTCAAAATTTCAAAAAACATGGGCTATAACCCATCGTTTTTGTCATTTCGTCATTTTTTTTAAATCCTCAAAAATGATGAAAAACGGCGCGCTATAGTATGCCGTACGATATGGGCTATAGCCCATGGTCCAAAATGATAAGAAACGAGGCTAACTTTTTTTTTCAAAATTTCAAAAAACATGGGCTATAACCCATCGTTTTTGTCATTTCGTCATTTTTTTTTAATCCTCAAAAATGATGAAAAACGGCGCGCTATAGTATGCCGTACGATATGGGCTATATCCCATGGTCCAAAATGATGAGAAACGAGGCTAACTTTTTTTTTCAAATTTTCAAAAAACATGGGCTATAACCCATCGTTTTTGTCATTTCGTCATTTTTTTAAAATCCTCAAAAATGTAGAAAAACGGCGCGCTATAGTATGCCGTACGATATGGGCTATAGCCCATGGTCCAAAATGATGAGAAACGAGGCTAACTTTTTTTTTCAAAATTTCAAAAAACATGGGCTATAACCCATCGTTTTTGTCATTTCGTCATTTTTTTCAAATCCTCAAAAATGATGAAAAACGGCGCGCTATAGTATGCCGTACGATATGGGCTATATCCCATGGTCCAAAATGATGAGAAACGAGGCTAACTTTTTTTTTCAAAATTTCAAAAAACATGGGCTATAACCCATCGTTTTTGTCATTTTGTCATTTTTTTCAAATCCTCAAAAATGATGAAAAACGGCGCGCTATAGTACGCCGTACGATATGGGCTATAGCCCATGGTCCAAAATGATGAGAAACGAGGCTAACTTTTTTTTTTAAATTTCAAAAAACATGGGCTATAACCCATCGTTTTTGTCATTTCGTCATTTTTTTCAAATCCTCAAAAATGATGAAAAACAGCGCGCTATAGTATGCCGTACGATATGGGCTATAGCCCATGGTCCAAAATGATGAGAAACGAGGCTAACTTTTTTTTTCAAAATTTCAAAAAACATGGGCTATAACCCATCGTTTTTGTCATTTTGTCATTTTTTTAAAATCCTCAAAAATGATGAAAAACGGCGCGCTATAGTATGCCGTACGATATGGGCTATAGCACATGGTCCAAAATGATGAGAAACGAGGCTAACCTTTTTTTTGAAAATTTCAAAAAACATGGGCTATAACCCATCGTTTTTGTCATTTCGTCATTTTTTTTAAATCCTCAAAAATGATGAAAAACGGCGCGCTATAGTATGCCGTACGATATGGGCTATAGCCCATGGTCCAAAATGATGAGAAACGAGGCTAACTTTTTTTTCAAAATTTCAAAAAACATGGGCTATAACCCATCGTTTTTGTCATTTCGTCAGTTTTTTCAAATCCTCAAAAATGTAGAAAAACGGCGCGCTATAGTATGCCGTACGATATGGGCTATAGCCCATGGTCCAAAATGATGAGAAACGAGGCTTTTTTTTCAAAATTTCAAAAAACATGGGCTATAACCCATCGTTTTTGTCATTTCGTCATTTTTTTTAAATCCTCAAAAATGATGAAAAACGGCGCGCTATAGTATGCCGTACGATATGGGCTATATCCCATGGTCCAAAATGATGAGAAACGAGGCTAACTTTTTTTTTCAAAATTTCAAAAAACATGGGCTATAACCCATCGTTTTTGTCATTTTGTCATTTTTTTAAATCCTCAAAAATTATGAAAAACGGCGCGCTATAGTATGCCGTACGATATGGGCTATAGCCCATGGTCCAAAATGATGAGAAACGAGGCTAACTTTTTTTTTCAAAATTTCAAAAAACATGGTCTATAACCCATCGTTTTTGTCATTTCGTCATTTTTTTTAAATCCTCAAAAATGATGAAAAACGGCGCGCTATAGTATGCCGTACGATATGGGCTATAGCCCATGGTCCAAAATGATGAGAAACGAGGCTAACTTTTTTTTTCAAAATTTCAAAAAACATGGGCTATAACCCATCGTTTTTGTCATTTCGTCATTTTTTTTAAATCCTCAAAAATGATGAAAAACGGCGCGCTATAGTATGCCGTACGATATGGGCTATAGCACATGGTCCAAAATGATGAGAAACGAGGCTAACCTTTTTTTTGAAAATTTCAAAAAACATGGGCTATAACCCATCGTTTTTGTCATTTCGTCATTTTTTTTAAATCCTCAAAAATGATGAAAAACGGCGCGCTATAGTATGCCGTACGATATGGGCTATAGCCCATGGTCCAAAATGATGAGAAACGAGGCTAACTTTTTTTTTCAAAATTTCAAAAAACATGGGCTATAACCCATCGTTTTTGTCATTTCGTCAGTTTTTTCAAATCCTCAAAAATGTAGAAAAACGGCGCGCTATAGTATGCCGTACGATATGGGCTATAGCCCATGGTCCAAAATGATGAGAAACGAGGCTTTTTTTTCAAAATTTCAAAAAACATGGGCTATAACCCATCGTTTTTGTCATTTCGTCATTTTTTTTAAATCCTCAAAAATGATGAAAAACGGCGCGCTATAGTATGCCGTACGATATGGGCTATATCCCATGGTCCAAAATGATGAGAAACGAGGCTAACTTTTTTTTTCAAAATTTCAAAAAACATGGGCTATAACCCATCGTTTTTGTCATTTTGTCATTTTTTTTAAATCCTCAAAAATTATGAAAAACGGCGCGCTATAGTATGCCGTACGATATGGGCTATAGCCCATGGTCCAAAATGATGAGAAACGAGGCTAACTTTTTTTTTCAAAATTTCAAAAAACATGGTCTATAACCCATCGTTTTTGTCATTTCGTCATTTTTTTTAAATCCTCAAAAATGATGAAAAACGGCGCGCTATAGTATGCCGTACGATATGGGCTATAGCCCATGGTCCAAAATGATGAGAAACGAGGCTAACTTTTTTTTTCAAAATTTCAAAAAACATGGGCTATAACCCATCGTTTTTGTCATTTCGTCATTTTTTTAAAATCCTCAAAAATGATGAAAAACGGCGCGCTATAGTACGCCGTACGATATGGGCTATAGCCCATGGTCCAAAATGATGAGAAACGAGGCTAACTTTTTTTTTCAAAATTTCAAAAAACATGGGCTATATAACCCATCGTTTTTGTCATTTCGTCATTTTTTTAAAATCCTCAAAAATGATGAAAAACGGCGCGCTATAGTATGCCGTACGATATGGGCTATAGCCCATGGTCCAAAATGATGAGAAACGAGGCTAACTTTTTTTTTCAAAATTTCAAAAAACATGGGCTATAACCCATCGTTTTTGTCATTTCGTCATTTTTTTTAAAATCCTCAAAAATGATGAAAAACGGCGCGCTATAGTATGCCGTACGATATGGGCTATAGCCCATGGTCCAAAATGATGAGAAACGAGGCTAACTTTTTTTTTCAAAATTTCAAAAAACATGGGCTATAACCCATCGTTTTTGTCATTTTGTCATTTTTTTCAAATCCTCAAAAATGATGAAAAACGGCAGGCTATAGTACGCCGTACGATATGGGCTATAGCCCATGGTCCAAAATTATGAGAAACGAGGCTAACTTTTTTTTTTAAATTTCAAAAAACATGGGCTATAACCCATCGTTTTTGTCATTTCGTCATTTTTTTTAAATCCTCAAAAATGATGAAAAACGGCGCGCTATAGTATGCCGTACGATATGGGCTATAGCCCATGGTCCAAAATGATGAGAAACGAGGCTAACTTTTTTTTTTCGAAATTTCAAAAAACATGGGCTATAACCCATCGTTTTTGTCATTTCGTCATTTTTTTCAAATCCTCAAAAATGATGAAAAACGGCGCGCTATAGTATGCCGTACGATATGGGCTATAGCCCATGGTCCAAAATGATGAGAAACGAGGCTAACTTTTTTTTTCAAAATTTCAAAAAACATGGGCTATAACCCATCGTTTTTGTCATTTCGTCATTTTTTTAAAATCCTCAAAAATGATGAAAAACGGCGCGCTATAGTATGCCGTACGATATGGGCTATAGCCCATGGTCCAAAATGATGAGAAACGAGGCTAACTTTTTTTTTCAAAATTTCAAAAAACATGGGCTATAACCCATCGTTTTTGTCATTTCGTCATTTTTTTTTAATCCTCAAAAATGATGAAAAACGGCGCGCTATAGTATGCCGTACGATATGGGCTATAGCCCATGGTCCAAAATGATGAGAAACGAGGCTAACCTTTTTTTTCAAAATTTCAAAAAACATGGGCTATAACCCATCGTTTTTGTCATTTCGTCATTTTTTTTAAATCCTCAAAAATGATGAAAAACGGCGCGCTATAGTATGCCGTACGATATGGGCTATAGCCCATGGTCCAAAATGATGAGAAACGAGGCTAACTTTTTTTTTCAAAATTTCAAAAAACATGGGCTATAACCCAACGTTTTTGTCATTTCGTCATTTTTTTCAAATACTCAAAAATGATGAAAAACGGCGCGCTATAGTATGCCGTACGATATGGGCTATAGCCCATGGTCCAAAATGATGAGAAACGAGGCTAACTTTTTTTTTCAAAATTTCAAAAAACATGGGCTATAACCCATCGTTTTTGTCATTTCGTCATTTTTTAAAAATCCTCAAAAATGATGAAAAACGGCGCGCTATAGTATGCCGTACGATATGGGCTATAGCCCATTATCCAAAATGATGAGAAACGAGGCTAACTTTTTTTTTCAAAATTTCAAAAAACATGGGCTATAACCCATCGTTTTTGTCATTTCGTCATTTTTTTTTAATCCTCAAAAATGATGAAAAACGGCGCGCTATAGTATGCCGTACGATATGGGCTATAGCCCATGGTCCAAAATGATGAGAAACGAGGCTAACTTTTTTTTTCAAAATTTCAAAAAACATGGACTATAACCCATCGTTTTTGTCATTTCGTCATTTTTTTTTAATCCTCAAAAATGATGAAAAACGGCGCGCTATAGTATGCCGTACGATATGGGCTATAGCCCATGGTCCAAAATGATGAGAAACGAGGCTAACCTTTTTTTTCAAAATTTCAAAAAACATGGGCTATAACCCATCGTTTTTGTCATTTCGTCAGTTTTTTTAAATCCTCAAAAATGATGAAAAACGGCGCGCTATAGTATGCCGTACGATATGGGCTATAGCCCATGGTCCAAAATGATGAGAAACGAGGCTAACTTTTTTTTCCAAAATTTCAAAAAACATGGGCTTTAACCCAACGTTTTTGTCATTTCGTCATTTTTTTCAAATACTCAAAAATGATGAAAAACGGCGCGCTATAGTATGCCGTACGATATGGGCTATAGCCCATGGTCCAAAATGATGAGAAACGAGGCTAACTTTTTTTTTCAAAATTTCAAAAAACATGGGCTATAACCCATCGTTTTTGTAATTTTGTCATTTTTTTTTAATCCTCAAAAATGATGAAAAACGGTGCACTATAGTATGCCGTACGATATGGGCTATAGCCCATGGTCCAAAATGATGAGAAACGAGGCTAACTTTTTTTTTCAAAATTTCAAAAAACATGGGCTATAACCCATCGTTTTTGTCATTTCGTCATTTTTTAAAAATCCTCAAAAATGATGAAAAACGGCGCGCTATAGTATGCCGTACGATATGGGCTATAGCCCATGGTCCAAAATGATGAGAAACGAGGCTAACTTTTTTTTTCAAAATTTCAAAAAACATGGGCTATAACCCATCGTTTTTGTCATTTCGTCATTTTTTTTTAATCCTCAAAAATGATGAAAAACGGCGCGCTATAGTATGCCGTACGATATGGGCTATAGCCCATGGTCCAAAATGATGAGAAACGAGGCTAACTTTTTTTTTCAAAATTTCAAAAAACATGGGCTATAACCCATCGTTTTTGTCATTTCGTCATTTTTTTTTAATCCTCAAAAATGATGAAAAACGGCGCGCTATAGTATGCCGTACGATATGGGCTATAGCCCATGGTCCAAAATGATGAGAAACGAGGCTAACCTTTTTTTTCAAAATTTCAAAAAACATGGGCTATAACCCATCGTTTTTGTCATTTCGTCAGTTTTTTTAAATCCTCAAAAATGATGAAAAACGGCGCGCTATAGTATGCCGTACGATATGGGCTATAGCCCATGGTCCAAAATGATGAGAAACGAGGCTAACTTTTTTTTTCAAATTTTCAAAAAACATTGGCTATAACCCATCGTTTTTGTCATTTCGTCATTTTTTTTAAATCCTCAAAAATGATGAAAAACGGCGCGCTATAGTATGCCGTACGATATGGGCTATAGCCCATGGTCCAAAATGATGAGAAACGAGGCTTTTTTTTTTTTCAAAATTTCAAAAAACATGGGCTATAACCCATCGTTTTTGTCATTTCGTCATTTTTTTCAAATCCTCAAAAATGATGAAAAACGGCGCGCTATAGTATGCCGTACGATATGGGCTATAGCCCATGGTCCAAAATGATGAGAAACGAGGCTAACTTTTTTTTTCAAAATTTCAAAAAACATGGGCTATAACCCAACGTTTTTGTCATTTCGTCATTTTTTTCAAATACTCAAAAATGATGAAAAACGGCGCGCTATAGTATGCCGTACGATATGGGCTATAGCCCATGGTCCAAAATGATGAGAAACGAGGCTAACTTTTTTTTTCAAAATTTCAAAAAACATGGGCTATAACCCATCGTTTTTGTCATTTCGTCATTTTTTTTAAATCCTCAAAAATGATGAAAAACGGCGCGCTATAGTATGCCGTACGATATGGGCTATAGCCCATGGTCCAAAATGATGAGAAACGAGGCTAACTTTTTTTTTCAAAATTTCAAAAAACATGGGCTATAACCCATTGTTTTTGTCATTTCGTCATTTTTTTAAAATCCTCAAAAATGATGAAAAACGGCGCGCTATAGTATGCCGTACGATATGGGCTATAGCCCATGGTCCAAAATGATGAGAAACGAGGCTAACTTTTTTTTTCAAAATTTCAAAAAACATGGGCTATAACCCATCGTTTTTGTCATTTCGTCATTTTTTTTTAATCCTCAAAAATGATGAAAAACGGCGCGCTATAGTATGCCGTACGATATGGGCTATAGCCCATGGTCCAAAATGATGAGAAACGAGGCTAACTTTTTTTTTCAAAATTTCAAAAAACATGGGCTATAACCCATCGTTTTTGTCATTTCGTCATTTTTTTTTAATCCTCAAAAATGATGAAAAACGGCGCGCTATAGTATGCCGTACGATATGGGCTATAGCCCATTGTCCAAAATGATGAGAAACGAGGCTAACCTTTTTTTTCAAAATTTAAAAAAACATGGGCTATAACCCATCGTTTTTGTCATTTCGTCATTTTTTTCAAATACTCAAAAATGATGAAAAACGGCGCGCTATAGTATGCCGTACGATATGGGCTATAGCCCATGGTCCAAAATGATGAGAAACGAGGCTAACTTTTTTTTCCAAAATTTCAAAAAACATGGGCTATAACCCATCGTTTTTGTCATTTCGTCTTTTTTTTTAAATCCTCAAAAATGATGAAAAACGGCGCGCTATAGTATGCCGTACGATATGGGCTATAGCCCATGGTCCAAAATGATGAGAAACGAGGCTAACTTTTTTTTTCAAAATTTCAAAAAACATGGGCTATAACCCATCGTTTTTGTCATTTCGTCATTTTTTTAAAATCCTCAAAAATGATGAAAAACGGCGCGCTATAGTATGCCGTACGATATGGGCTATAGCCCATGGTCCAAAATGATGAGAAACGAGGCTAACTTTTTTTTTCAAAATTTCAAAAAACATGGGCTATAACCCATCGTTTTTGTCATTTCGTCATTTTTTTTTAATCCTCAAAAATGATGAAAAACGGCGCGCTATAGTATGCCGTACGATATGGGCTATAGCCCATGGTCCAAAATGATGAGAAACGAGGCTAACTTTTTTTTTCAAAATTTCAAAAAACATGGGCTATAACCCATCGTTTTTGTCATTTCGTCATTTTTTTTTAATCCTCAAAAATGATGAAAAACGGCGCGCTATAGTATGCCGTACGATATGGGCTATAGCCCATGGTCCAAAATGATGAGAAACGAGGCTAACCTTTTTTTTCAAAATTTCAAAAAACATGGGCTATAACCCATCGTTTTTGTCATTTCGTCAGTTTTTTTAAATCCTCAAAAATGATGAAAAACGGCGCGCTATAGTATGCCGTACGATATGGGCTATAGCCCATGGTCCAAAATGATGAGAAACGAGGCTAACTTTTTTTTCCAAAATTTCAAAAAACATGGGCTATAACCCAACGTTTTTGTCATTTCGTCATTTTTTTCAAATACTCAAAAATGATGAAAAACGGCGCGCTATAGTATGCCGTACGATATGGGCTATAGCCCATGGTCCAAAATGATGAGAAACGAGGCTAACTTTTTTTTTCAAATTTTCAAAAAACATTGGCTATAACCCATCGTTTTTGTCATTTCGTCATTTTTTTTAAATCCTCAAAAATGATGAAAAACGGCGCGCTATAGTATGCCGTACGATATGGGCTATAGCCCATGGTCCTGATGAGAAACGAGGCTTTTTTTTTTTTCAAAATTTCAAAAAACATGGGCTATAACCCATCGTTTTTGTCATTTCGTCATTTTTTTCAAATCCTCAAAAATGATGAAAAACGGCGCGCTATAGTATGCCGTACGATATGGGCTATAGCCCATGGTCCAAAATGATGAGAAACGAGGCTAACTTTTTTTTTCAAAATTTCAAAAAACATGGGCTATAACCCAACGTTTTTGTCATTTCGTCATTTTTTTCAAATACTCAAAAATGATGAAAAACGGCGCGCTATAGTATGCCGTACGATATGGGCTATAGCCCATGGTCCAAAATGATGAGAAACGAGGCTAACTTTTTTTTTCAAAATTTCAAAAAACATGGGCTATAACCCATCGTTTTTGTCATTTCGTCATTTTTTTTAAATCCTCAAAAATGATGAAAAACGGCGCGCTATAGTATGCCGTACGATATGGGCTATAGCCCATGGTCCAAAATGATGAAAAACGAGGCTAACTTTTTTTTTCAAAATTTCAAAAAACATGGGCTATAACCCATCGTTTTTGTCATTTCGTCATTTTTTTCAAATCCTCAAAAATGATGAAAAACGGCACGCTATAGTATGCCGTACGATATGGGCTATAGCCCATGGTCCAAAATGATGAGAAACGAGGCTAACTTTTTTTTCCAAAATTTCAAAAAACATGGGCTATAACCCATCGTTTTTGTCATTTCGTCATTTTTTTTCAAATCCTCAAAAATGATGAAAAACGGCGCGCTATAGTACGCCGTACGATATGGGCTATAGCCCATGGTCCAAAATGATGAGAAACGAGGCTAACTTTTTTTTTTTAAATTTCAAAAAACATGGGCTATAACCCATCGTTTTTGTCATTTCGTAATTTTTTTCAAATCCTCAAAAATGATGAAAAACGGCGCGCTATAGTACGCCGTACGATATGGGCTATAGCCCATGGTCCAAAATGATGAGAAACGAGGCAAACCTTTTTTTTTGAAATTTCAAAAAACATGGGCTATAACCCATCGTTTTTGTCATTTCGTCATTTTTTTCAAATCCTCAAAAATGATGAAAAACGGCGCGCTATAGTATGCCGTACGATATGGGCTATAGCCCATGGTCCAAAATGATGAGAAACGAGGCTAACTTTTTTTTTCAAAATTTCAAAAAACATGGGCTATAACCCATCGTTTTTGTCATTTCGTCATTTTTTTTAAATCCTCAAAAATGATGAAAAACGGCGCGCTATAGTATGCCGTACGATATGGGCTATAGCCCATGGTCCAAAATGATGAGAAACGAGGCTAACCTTTTTTTTCAAAATTTCAAAAAACATGGGCTATAACCCATCGTTTTTGTCATTTTGTCATTTTTTTTTAATCCTCAAAAATGATGAAAAACGGCGCGCTATAGTATGCCGTACGATATGGGCTATATCCCATGGTCCAAAATGATGAGAAACGAGGCTAACTTTTTTTTTCAAAATTTCAAAAAACATGGGCTATAACCCATCGTTTTTGTCATTTCGTCATTTTTTTAAAATCCTCAAAAATGATGAAAAACGGCGCGCTATAGTATGCCGTACGATATGGGCTATAGCCCATGGTCCAAAATGATGAGAAACGAGGCTAACTTTTTTTTTCAAAATTTCAAAAAACATGGGCTATAACCCATCGTTTTTGTCATTTCGTCTTTTTTTTTAAATCCTCAAAAATGATGAAAAACGGCGCGCTATAGTATGCCGTACGATATGGGCTATAGCCCATGGTCCAAAATGATGAGAAACGAGGCTAACTTTTTTTTTCAAAATTTCAAAAAACATGGGCTATAACCCATCGTTTTTGTCATTTCGTCATTTTTTTAAAATCCTCAAAAATGATGAAAAACGGCGCGCTATAGTATGCCGTACGATATGGGCTATAGCCCATGGTCCAAAATGATGAGAAACGAGGCTAACTTTTTTTTTCAAAATTTCAAAAAACATGGGCTATAACCCATCGTTTTTGTCATTTCGTCATTTTTTTTTAATCCTCAAAAATGATGAAAAACGGCGCGCTATAGTATGCCGTACGATATGGGCTATAGCCCATGGTCCAAAATGATGAGAAACGAGGCTAACTTTTTTTTTCAAAATTTCAAAAAACATGGGCTATAACCCATCGTTTTTGTCATTTCGTCATTTTTTTTTAATCCTCAAAAATGATGAAAAACGGCGCGCTATAGTATGCCGTACGATATGGGCTATAGCCCATGGTCCAAAATGATGAGAAACGAGGCTAACCTTTTTTTTCAAAATTTCAAAAAACATGGGCTATAACCCATCGTTTTTGTCATTTCGTCAGTTTTTTTAAATCCTCAAAAATGATGAAAAACGGCGCGCTATAGTATGCCGTACGATATGGGCTATAGCCCATGGTCCAAAATGATGAGAAACGAGGCTAACTTTTTTTTCCAAAATTTCAAAAAACATGGGCTATAACCCAACGTTTTTGTCATTTCGTCATTTTTTTCAAATACTCAAAAATGATGAAAAACGGCGCGCTATAGTATGCCGTACGATATGGGCTATAGCCCATGGTCCAAAATGATGAGAAACGAGGCTAACTTTTTTTTTCAAATTTTCAAAAAACATTGGCTATAACCCATCGTTTTTGTCATTTCGTCATTTTTTTTAAATCCTCAAAAATGATGAAAAACGGCGCGCTATAGTATGCCGTACGATATGGGCTATAGCCCATGGTCCTGATGAGAAACGAGGCTTTTTTTTTTTTCAAAATTTCAAAAAACATGGGCTATAACCCATCGTTTTTGTCATTTCGTCATTTTTTTCAAATCCTCAAAAATGATGAAAAACGGCGCGCTATAGTATGCCGTACGATATGGGCTATAGCCCATGGTCCAAAATGATGAGAAACGAGGCTAACTTTTTTTTTCAAAATTTCAAAAAACATGGGCTATAACCCAACGTTTTTGTCATTTCGTCATTTTTTTCAAATACTCAAAAATGATGAAAAACGGCGCGCTATAGTATGCCGTACGATATGGGCTATAGCCCATGGTCCAAAATGATGAGAAACGAGGCTAACTTTTTTTTTCAAAATTTCAAAAAACATGGGCTATAACCCATCGTTTTTGTCATTTCGTCATTTTTTTTAAATCCTCAAAAATGATGAAAAACGGCGCGCTATAGTATGCCGTACGATATGGGCTATAGCCCATGGTCCAAAATGATGAAAAACGAGGCTAACTTTTTTTTTCAAAATTTCAAAAAACATGGGCTATAACCCATCGTTTTTGTCATTTCGTCATTTTTTTCAAATCCTCAAAAATGATGAAAAACGGCACGCTATAGTATGCCGTACGATATGGGCTATAGCCCATGGTCCAAAATGATGAGAAACGAGGCTAACTTTTTTTTCCAAAATTTCAAAAAACATGGGCTATAACCCATCGTTTTTGTCATTTCGTCATTTTTTTTCAAATCCTCAAAAATGATGAAAAACGGCGCGCTATAGTACGCCGTACGATATGGGCTATAGCCCATGGTCCAAAATGATGAGAAACGAGGCTAACTTTTTTTTTTTAAATTTCAAAAAACATGGGCTATAACCCATCGTTTTTGTCATTTCGTAATTTTTTTCAAATCCTCAAAAATGATGAAAAACGGCGCGCTATAGTACGCCGTACGATATGGGCTATAGCCCATGGTCCAAAATGATGAGAAACGAGGCAAACCTTTTTTTTTGAAATTTCAAAAAACATGGGCTATAACCCATCGTTTTTGTCATTTCGTCATTTTTTTCAAATCCTCAAAAATGATGAAAAACGGCGCGCTATAGTATGCCGTACGATATGGGCTATAGCCCATGGTCCAAAATGATGAGAAACGAGGCTAACTTTTTTTTTCAAAATTTCAAAAAACATGGGCTATAACCCATCGTTTTTGTCATTTCGTCATTTTTTTTAAATCCTCAAAAATGATGAAAAACGGCGCGCTATAGTATGCCGTACGATATGGGCTATAGCCCATGGTCCAAAATGATGAGAAACGAGGCTAACCTTTTTTTTCAAAATTTCAAAAAACATGGGCTATAACCCATCGTTTTTGTCATTTTGTCATTTTTTTTTAATCCTCAAAAATGATGAAAAACGGCGTGCTATAGTATGCCGTACGATATGGGCTATATCCCATGGTCCAAAATGATGAGAAACGAGGCTAACTTTTTTTTTCAAAATTTCAAAAAACATGGGCTATAACCCATCGTTTTTGTCATTTCGTCATTTTTTTAAAATCCTCAAAAATGATGAAAAACGGCGCGCTATAGTATGCCGTACGATATGGGCTATAGCCCATGGTCCAAAATGATGAGAAACGAGGCTAACTTTTTTTTTCAAAATTTCAAAAAACATGGGCTATAACCCATCGTTTTTGTCATTTCGTCATTTTTTTAAAATCCTCAAAAATGATGAAAAACGGCGCGCTATAGTATGCCGTACGATATGGGCTATAGCTCATGGTCCAAAATGATGAGAAACGAGGCTAACTTTTTTTTTCAAAATTTCAAAAAACATGGGCTATAACCCATCGTTTTTGTCATTTCGTCATTTTTTTAAAATCCTCAAAAATGATGAAAAACGGCGCGCTATAGTATGCCGTACGATATGGGCTATAGCCCATGGTCCAAAATGATGAGAAACGAGGCTAACTTTTTTTTTCAAAATTTCAAAAAACATGGGCTATAACCCATCGTTTTTGTCATTTCGTCATTTTTTTAAAATCCTCAAAAATGATGAAAAACGGCGCGCTATAGTATGCCGTACGATATGGGCTATAGCCCATGGTCCAAAATGATGAGAAACGAGGCTAACTTTTTTTTTCAAAATTTCAAAAAACATGGGCTATAACCCATCGTTTTTGTCATTTCGTCATTTTTTTTAAATCCTCAAAAATGATGAAAAACGGCGCGCTATAGTATGCCGTACGATATGGGCTATAGCCCATGGTCCAAAATGATGAGAAACGAGGCTAACCTTTTTTTTCAAAATTTAAAAAAACATGGGCTATAACCCATCGTTTTTGTCATTTTGTCATTTTTTTTAATCCTCAAAAATGATGAAAAACGGCGCGCTATAGTATGCCGTACGATATGGGCTATATCCCATGGTCCAAAATGATGAGAAACGAGGCTAACTTTTTTTTTCAAAATTTCAAAAAACATGGGCTATAACCCATCGTTTTTGTCATTTCGTCATTTTTTTTAAATCCTCAAAAATGATGAAAAACGGCGCGCTATAGTATGCCGTACGATATGGGCTATAGCCCATGGTCCAAAATGATAAGAAACGAGGCTAACTTTTTTTTTCAAAATTTCAAAAAACATGGGCTATAACCCATCGTTTTTGTCATTTCGTCATTTTTTTTTAATCCTCAAAAATGATGAAAAACGGCGCGCTATAGTATGCCGTACGATATGGGCTATATCCCATGGTCCAAAATGATGAGAAACGAGGCTAACTTTTTTTTTCAAATTTTCAAAAAACATGGGCTATAACCCATCGTTTTTGTCATTTCGTCATTTTTTTAAAATCCTCAAAAATGTAGAAAAACGGCGCGCTATAGTATGCCGTACGATATGGGCTATAGCCCATGGTCCAAAATGATGAGAAACGAGGCTAACCTTTTTTTAGGCTATAACCCATCGTTTTTGTCATTTCGTCATTTTTTTCAAATCCTCAAAAATGATGAAAAACGGCGCGCTATAGTATGCCGTACGATATGGGCTATATCCCATGGTCCAAAATGATGAGAAACGAGGCTAACTTTTTTTTTCAAAATTTCAAAAAACATGGGCTATAACCCATCGTTTTTGTCATTTTGTCATTTTTTTCAAATCCTCAAAAATGATGAAAAACGGCGCGCTATAGTACGCCGTACGATATGGGCTATAGCCCATGGTCCAAAATGATGAGAAACGAGGCTAACTTTTTTTTTTTAAATTTCAAAAAACATGGGCTATAACCCATCGTTTTTGTCATTTCGTCATTTTTTTCAAATCCTCAAAAATGATGAAAAACAGCGCGCTATAGTATGCCGTACGATATGGGCTATAGCCCATGGTCCAAAATGATGAGAAACGAGGCTAACTTTTTTTTTCAAAATTTCAAAAAACATGGGCTATAACCCATCGTTTTTGTCATTTTGTCATTTTTTTAAAATCCTCAAAAATGATGAAAAACGGCGCGCTATAGTATGCCGTACGATATGGGCTATAGCACATGGTCCAAAATGATGAGAAACGAGGCTAACCTTTTTTTTGAAAATTTCAAAAAACATGGGCTATAACCCATCGTTTTTGTCATTTCGTCATTTTTTTTAAATCCTCAAAAATGATGAAAAACGGCGCGCTATAGTATGCCGTACGATATGGGCTATAGCCCATGGTCCAAAATGATGAGAAACGAGGCTAACTTTTTTTTTCAAAATTTCAAAAAACATGGGCTATAACCCATCGTTTTTGTCATTTCGTCAGTTTTTTCAAATCCTCAAAAATGTAGAAAAACGGCGCGCTATAGTATGCCGTACGATATGGGCTATAGCCCATGGTCCAAAATGATGAGAAACGAGGCTTTTTTTTCAAAATTTCAAAAAACATGGGCTATAACCCATCGTTTTTGTCATTTCGTCATTTTTTTTAAATCCTCAAAAATGATGAAAAACGGCGCGCTATAGTATGCCGTACGATATGGGCTATATCCCATGGTCCAAAATGATGAGAAACGAGGCTAACTTTTTTTTCAAAATTTCAAAAAACATGGGCTATAACCCATCGTTTTTGTCATTTTGTCATTTTTTTTAAATCCTCAAAAATTATGAAAAACGGCGCGCTATAGTATGCCGTACGATATGGGCTATAGCCCATGGTCCAAAATGATGAGAAACGAGGCTAACTTTTTTTTTCAAAATTTCAAAAAACATGGGCTATAACCCATCGTTTTTGTCATTTCGTCATTTTTTTTTAATCCTCAAAAATGATGAAAAACGGCGCGCTATAGTATGCCGTACGATATGGGCTATAGCCCATGGTCCAAAATGATGAGAAACGAGGCTAACTTTTTTTTTCAAAATTTCAAAAAACATGGGCTATAACCCATCGTTTTTGTCATTTCGTCATTTTTTTCAAATCCTCAAAAATGTAGAAAAACGGCGCGCTATAGTATGCCGTACGATATGGGCTATAGCCCATGGTCCAAAATGATGAGAAACGAGGCTTTTTTTTCAAAATTTCAAAAAACATGGGCTATAACCCATCGTTTTTGTCATTTCGTCATTTTTTTCAAATCCTCAAAAATGATGAAAAACGGCACGCTATAGTATGCCGTACGATATGGGCTATAGCCCATGGTCCAAAATGATGAGAAACGAGGATAACTTTTTTTTTCAAAATTTCAAAAACATGGGCCATAACCCATCGTTTTTGTCATTTCGTCATTTTTTTCAAATCCTCAAAAATGATGAAAAACGGCGCGCTATAGTATGCCGTACGATATGGGCTATATCCCATGGTCCAAAATGATGAGAAACGAGGCTAACTTTTTTTTCAAAATTTCAAAAAACATGGGCTATAACCCATCGTTTTTGTCATTTCGTCATTTTTTTTTAATCCTCAAAAATGATGAAAAACGGCGCGCTATAGTATGCCGTACGATATGGGCTATATCCCATGGTCCAAAATGATGAGAAACGAGGCTAACTTTTTTTTTCAAAATTTCAAAAAACATGGGCTATAACCCATCGTTTTTGTCATTTCGTCATTTTTTTAAAATCCTCAAAAATGATGAAAAACGGCGCGCTATAGTATGCCGTACGATATGGGCTATAGCCCATGGTCCAAAATGATGAGAAACGAGGCTAACTTTTTTTTTCAAAATTTCAAAAAACATGGGCTATAACCCATCGTTTTTGTCATTTCGTCATTTTTTTTAAATCCTCAAAAATGATGAAAAACGGCGCGCTATAGTATGCCGTACGATATGGGCTAGAGCCCATGGTCCAAAATGATGAGAAACGAGGCTAACTTTTTTCTTCAAAATTTCAAAAAACATGGGCTATAACCCATCGTTTTTGTCATTTTGTCATTTTTTTCAAATCCTCAAAAATGATGAAAAACGGCGCGCTATAGTACGCCGTACGATATGGGATATAGCCCATGGTCCAAAATGATGAGAAACGAGGCTAACTTTTTTTTTTGAAATTTCAAAAAACATGGGCTATAACCCATCGTTTTTGTCATTTTGTCATTTTTTTAAAATCCTCAAAAATGATGAAAAACGGCGCGCTATAGTATGCCGTACGATATGGGCTATAGCCCATGGTCCAAAATGATGAGAAACGAGGCTAACTTTTTTCTTCAAAATTTCAAAAAACATGGGCTATAACCCATCGTTTTTGTCATTTTGTCATTTTTTTCAAATCCTCAAAAATGATGAAAAACGGCGCGCTATAGTACGCCGTACGATATGGGCTATAGCCCATGGTCCAAAATGATGAGAAACGAGGCTAACTTTTTTTTTTGAAATTTCAAAAAACATGGGCTATAACCCATCGTTTTTGTCATTTCGTCATTTTTTTCAAATCCTCAAAAATGATGAAAAACAGCGCGCTATAGTATGCCGTACGATATGGGCTATAGCCCATGGTCCAAAATGATGAGAAACGAGGCTAACTTTTTTATTCAAAATTTCAAAAAACATGGGCTATAACCCATCGTTTTTGTCATTTCGTCATTCTTTTAAAATCCTCAAAAATGATGAAAAACGGCGCGCTATAGTATGCCGTACGATATGGGCTATAGCCCATGGTCCAAAATGATAAGAAACGAGGCTAACCTTTTTTTTCAAAATTTCAAAAAACATGGGCTATAACCCATCGTTTTTGTCATTTCGTCATTTTTATTTAATCCTCAAAAATGATGAAAAACGGCGCGCTATAGTATGCCGTACGATATGGGCTATAGCCCATGGTCCAAAATGATGAGAAACGAGGCTAACTTTTTTTTTCGAAATTTCAAAAAACATGGGCTATAACCCAACGTTTTTGTCATTTCGTCATTTTTTTAAAATCCTCAAAAATGATGAAAAACGGCGCGCTATAGTATGCCGTACGATATGGGCTATAACCCATGGTCCAAAATGATGAGAAACGAGGCTAACCTTTTTTTTCAAAATTTCAAAAAACATGGGCTATAACCCATCGTTTTTGTCATTTCGTCATTTTTTTTAAATCCTCAAAAATGATGAAAAACGGCGCGCTATAGTATGCCGTACGATATGGGCTATAGCCCATGGTCCAAAATGATGAGAAACGAGGCTAACTTTTTTTTTTTTAATTTAAAAAAACATGGGCTATAACCCAACGTTTTTGTCATTTCGTCATTTTTTTCAAATCCTCAAAAATGATGAAAAACGGCGCGCTATAGTATGCCATACGATATGGGCTATAGCCCATGGTCCAAAATGATGAGAAACGAGGCTAACTTTTTTTTTCAAAATTTCAAAAAACATGGGCTATAACCCATCGTTTTTGTCATTTCGTCATTTTTTTTAAATCCTCAAAAATGATGAAAAACGGCGCGCTATAGTATGCCGTACGATATGGGCTATATAGCCCATGGTCCAAAATGATGAGAAACGAGGCTAACTTTTTTTTTCGAAATTTCAAAAAACATGGGCTATAACCCAACGTTTTTGTCATTTCGTCATTTTTTTCAAATCCTCAAAAATGATGAAAAACGGCGCGCTATAGTATGCCGTACGATATGGGCTATAGCCCATGGTCCAAAATGATGAGAAACGAGGCTAACTTTTTTTTTCAAAATTAAAAAAAACATGGGATATAACCCAACGTTTTTGTCATTTCGTCATTTTTTAAAAATCCTCAAAAATGATGAAAAACGGCGCGCTATAGTATGCCGTACGATATGGGCTATAGCCCATGGTCCAAAATGATGAGAAACGAGGCTAACTTTTTTTTTTCAAAATTTCAAAAAACATGGGCTATAACCCATCGTTTTTGTCATTTCGTCATTTTTTTAAAATCCTCAAAAATGATGAAAAACGGCGCGCTATAGTATGCCGTACGATATGGGCTATAGCCCATGGTCCAAAATGATGAGAAACGAGGCTAACTTTTTTTTTCAAAATTTCAAAAAACATGGGCTATAACCCATCGTTTTTGTCATTTCGTCATTTTTTTCAAATCCTCAAAAATGATGAAAAACGGCGCGCTATAGTATGCCGTACGATATGGGCTATAGCCCATGGTCCAAAATGATGAGAAACGAGGCTAACCTTTTTTTTCAAAATTTCAAAAAACATGGGCTATAACCCATCGTTTTTGTCATTTCGTCATTTTTTTTAAATCCTCAAAAATGATGAAAAACGGCACGCTATAGTATGCCGTACGATATGGGCTATAGCCCATGGTCCAAAATGATGAGAAACGAGGCTAACTTTTTTTTTTTTTTAATCAAAAAACATGGGCTATAACCCAACGTTTTTGTCATTTCGTCATTTTTTTCAAATCCTCAAAAATGATGAAAAACGGCGCGCTATAGTATGCCATACGATATGGGCTATAGCCCATGGTCCAAAATGATGAGAAACGAGGCTAACTTTTTTTTTCAAAATTTCAAAAAACATGGGCTATAACCCATCGTTTTTGTCATTTCGTCATTTTTTTTAAATCCTCAAAAATGATGAAAAACGGCGCGCTATAGTATGCCGTACGATATGGGCTATATAGCCCATGGTCCAAAATGATGAGAAACGAGGCTAACTTTTTTTTTCGAAATTTCATAAAACATGGGCTATAACCCAACGTTTTTGTCATTTCGTCATTTTTTTCAAATCCTCAAAAATGATGAAAAACGGCGCGCTATAGTATGCCGTACGATATGGGCTATAGCCCATGGTCCAAAATGATGAGAAACGAGGCTAACTTTTTTTTTCAAAATTTCAAAAAACATGGGATATAACCCATAGTTTTTGTCATTTCGTCATTTTTTTTAAATCCTCAAAAATGATGAAAAACGGCGCGCTATAGTATGCCGTACGATATGGGCTATAGCCCATGGTCCAAAATGATGAGAAACGAGGCTAACTTTTTTTTTTTCAAAATTTCAAAAAACATGGGCTATAACCCATCGTTTTTGTCATTTCGTCATTTTTTTTTAATCCTCAAAAATGATGAAAAACGGCGCGCTATAGTATGCCATACGATATGGGCTATAGCCCATGGTCCAAAATGATGAGAAACGAGGCTAACTTTTTTTTTCAAAATTTAAAAAAACATGGGCTATAACCCATCGTTTTTGTCATTTCGTCATTTTTTTTAAATCCTCAAAAATGATGAAAAACGGCGCGCTATAGTATGCCGTACGATATGGGCTATAGCCCATGGTCCAAAATGATGAGAAACGAGGCAAACTTTTTTTTTCGAAATTTCAAAAAACATGGGCTATAACCCAACGTTTTTGTCATTTCGTCATTTTTTTCAAATCCTCAAAAATGATGAAAAACGGCGCGCTATAGTATGCCGTACGATATGGGCTATAGCCCATGGTCCAAAATGATGAGAAACGAGGCTAACTTTTTTTTTTTTTAAATCAAAAAACATGGGCTATAACCCAACGTTTTTGTCATTTCGTCATTTTTTTCAAATCCTCAAAAATGATGAAAAACGGCGCGCTATAGTATGCCATACGATATGGGCTATAGCCCATGGTCCAAAATGATGAGAAACGAGGCTAACTTTTTTTTTCAAAATTTCAAAAAACATGGGCTATAACCCATCGTTTTTGTCATTTCGTCATTTTTTTTAAATCCTCAAAAATGATGAAAAACGGCGCGCTATAGTATGCCGTACGATATGGGCTATATAGCCCATGGTCCAAAATGATGACAAACGAGGCTAACTTTTTTTTCCGAAATTTCAAAAAACATGGGCTATAACCCAACGTTTTTGTCATTTCGTCATTTTTTTCAAATCCTCAAAAATGATGAAAAACGGCGCGCTATAGTATGCCGTACGATATGGGCTATAGCCCATGGTCCAAAATGATGAGAAACGAGGCTAACTTTTTTTTTCAAAATTTCAAAAAACATGGGATATAACCCATAGTTTTTGTCATTTCGTCATTTTTTTAAAATCCTCAAAAATGATGAAAAACGGCGCGCTATAGTATGCCGTACGATATGGGCTATAGCCCATGGTCCAAAATGATGAGAAACGAGGCTAACTTTTTTTTCCAAAATTTCAAAAAACATGGGCTATAACCCATCGTTTTTGTCATTTCGTCATTTTTTTTAAATCCTCAAAAATGATGAAAAACGGTGCGCTATAGTATGCCGTACGATATGGGCTATAGCCCATGGTCCAAAATGATGAGAAACGAGGCTAACTTTTTTTTTTCAAAATTTCAAAAAACATGGGCTATAACCCATCGTTTTTGTCATTTCGTCATTTTTTTTTAATCCTCAAAAATGATGAAAAACGGCGTGCTATAGTATGCCGTACGATATGGGCTATAGCCCATGGTCCAAAATGATGAGAAACGAGGCTAACCTTTTTTTCAAAATTTCAAAAAACATGGGCTATAACCCATCGTTTTTGTCATTTCGTCATTTTTTTTAAATCCTCAAAAATGATGAAAAACGGCGCGCTATAGTATGCCGTACGATATGGGCTATAGCCCATGGTCCAAAATGATGAGAAACGAGGCAAACTTTTTTTTTCGAAATTTCAAAAAACATGGGCTATAACCCAACGTTTTTGTCATTTCGTCATTTTTTTCAAATCCTCAAAAATGATGAAAAACGGCGCGCTATAGTATGCCGTACGATATGGGCTATAGCCCATGGTCCAAAATGATGAGAAACGAGGCTAACTTTTTTTTTCAAAATTTCAAAAAACATGGGCTATAACCCATCGTTTTTGTCATTTCGTCATTTTTTTTAAATCCTCAAAAATGATGAAAAACGGAGCGCTATAGTATGCCGTACGATATGGGCTATAGCCCATGGTCCAAAATGATGAGAAACGAGGCTAACTTTTTTTTTCAAAATTTCAAAAAACATGGGCTATAACCCATAGTTTTTGTCATTTCGTCATTTTTTTCAAATCCTCAAAAATGATGAAAAACGGCGCGCTATAGTATGCCGTACGATATGGGCTATAGCCCATGGTCCAAAATGATGAGAAACGAGGCTAACCTTTTTTTTCAAAATTTCAAAAAACATGGGCTATAACCCATCGTTTTTGTCATTTCGTCATTTTTTTTAAATCCTCAAAAATGATGAAAAACGGCGCGCTATAGTATGCCGTACGATATGGGCTATATCCCATGGTCCAAAATGATGAGAAACGAGGCTAACTTTTTTTTTCAAAATTTCAAAAAACATGGGCTATAACCCATCGTTTTTGTCATTTCGTCATTTTTTTTAAATCCTCAAAAATGATGAAAAACGGCACGCTATAGTATGCCGTACGATATGGGCTATAGCCCATGGTCCAAAATGATGAGAAACGAGGCTAACTTTTTTTTTCAAAATTTCAAAAAACATGGGCTATAACCCATCGTTTTTGTCATTTCGTCATTTTTTTTTAATCCTCAAAAATGATGATAAACGGCGCGCTATAGTATGCCGTACGATATGGGCTATAGCCAATGGTCCAAAATGATGAGAAACGAGGATAACTTTTTTTTTCAAAATTTCAAAAAACATGGGCTATAACCCATCGTTTTTGTCATTTCGTCATTTTTTAAAAATCCTCAAAAATGATGATAAACGGCGCGCTATAGTATGCCGTACGATATGGGCTATAGCCAATGGTCCAAAATGATGAGAAACGAGGATAACTTTTTTTTCCAAAATTTCAAAAAACATGGGCTATAACCCATCGTTTTTGTCAAATTGCGGAATTGCGGAAATTGCGGAAATGGTAATTGCGGAAATGGAAATCGGTCTAGCACAATCGGTCTAGCGCGGATCATTTTTCCCTCTTATTTGATAGGTAGGCTACTGTATAACAATCTTGATCTGAAATACTGCAAATAGATTTTACTGACTTTGGAAAAGCTCAAAATTAGGTATACTACAGCATGATTCATTAAAATATTTATTTTAAATATCAAGCATCAAAACAACTGTCCTCTCAACCAACATGTGGGAGTTAACCACAAAAAAACAACATTTAAAGTGTTTCAAAAAACGTAGAATATACAATTAAACCGCATGCACTGCATTAATCTGTCTCAGTCTGTCAGTTTCCGACCAAAACCTTTCAGATTTATGGCTCACCTTCAAATTAAAACAATAGTTGGTTTTGGTTGCTGCTGTTTGAGCCTTTTACACTAGTAAATCAATCAGTAGTAGTAATGTGAACCAACAATGAGGCATGCACGTATACAACAAAGGATTTGCACAAATTGCACATGATCGTTTTTATTATAGCCTACATATGACATAAATCACATAAGGTGGACGATGGACTGTGTAGCGCCCAGGATTACATTAGATAATTGGCACTGTATGTATGTATGTTCTTTCTTTGCATAACATCCTGAAATAGGTGCGTGTCAGGCTGAAATTGGTTGTTTACCTATTGTACTGTAATATGATATATGGATACGGTATATACTGTATGTGTGTGTATCCTAAAATAATAATAATAACAATAACAACAACAACTACAACTAAATGTGGCACACTCCATACAATGCTCTTTTTAATGTATTGACGTTTCGGCCTGCTGGTCTTCATCCTGAACAGAATGAACACAACATATAAAACATGGGCTATAACCCATCGTTTTTGTCATTTCGTCATTTTTTCAAATCCTCAAAAATGATGAAAAACGGCGCGCTATAGTATGCCGTACGATATGGGCTATAGCCCATGGTCCAAAATGATGAGAAACGAGGATAACTTTTTTTTTCAAAATTTCAAAAAACATGGGCTATAACCCATCGTTTTTGTAATTTCGTCATTTTTTTCAAATCCTCAAAAATGATGAAAATCGGCGCGCTATAGTATGCCGTACGATATGGGCTATAGCCCATGGTCCAAAATGATGAGAAACGAGGCTAACCGTTTTTTTCAAAATTTCAAAAAACATGGGCTAAACCCATCGTTTTTGTCATTTCGTCATTTTCTTTTTATCCTCAAAAATGATGAAAAACGGCGCGCTATAGTATGCCGTACGATATGGGCTATATCCCATGGTCCAAAATGATGAGAAACGAGGCTAACCGTTTTTTTCAAAATTTCAAAAAACATGGGCTAAACCCATCGTTTTTGTCATTTCGTCATTTTCTTTTTATCCTCAAAAATGATGAAAAACGGCGCGCTATAGTATGCCGTACGATATGGGCTAGAGCCCATGGTCCAAAATGATGAGAAACGAGGCTAACTTTTTTCTTCAAAATTTCAAAAAACATGGGCTATAACCCATCGTTTTTGTCATTTTGTCATTTTTTTAAAATCCTCAAAAATGATGAAAAACGGCGCGCTATAGTATGCCGTACGATATGGGCTATAGCCCATGGTCCAAAATGATGAGAAACGAGGCTAACTTTTTTCTTCAAAATTTCAAAAAACATGGGCTATAACCCATCGTTTTTGTCATTTTGTCATTTTTTTAAAATCCTCAAAAATGATGAAAAACGGCGCGCTATAGTACGCCGTACGATATGGGCTATAGCCCATGGTCCAAAATGATGAGAAACGAGGCTAACTTTTTTTTTTGAAATTTCAAAAAACATGGGCTATAACCCATCGTTTTTGTCATTTCGTCATTTTTTTCAAATCCTCAAAAATGATGAAAAACAGCGCGCTATAGTATGCCGTACGATATGGGCTATAGCCCATGGTCCAAAATGATGAGAAACGAGGCTAACTTTTTTATTCAAAATTTCAAAAAACATGGGCTATAACCCATCGTTTTTGTCATTTCGTCATTCTTTTAAAATCCTCAAAAATGATGAAAAACGGCGCGCTATAGTATGCCGTACGATATGGGCTATAGCCCATGGTCCAAAATGATAAGAAACGAGGCTAACCTTTTTTTTCAAAATTTCAAAAAACATGGGCTATAACCCATCGTTTTTGTCATTTCGTCATTTTTATTTAATCCTCAAAAATGATGAAAAACGGCGCGCTATAGTATGCCGTACGATATGGGCTATAGCCCATGGTCCAAAATGATGAGAAACGAGGCTAACTTTTTTTTTCGAAATTTCAAAAAACATGGGCTATAACCCAACGTTTTTGTCATTTCGTCATTTTTTTAAAATCCTCAAAAATGATGAAAAACGGCGCGCTATAGTATGCCGTACGATATGGGCTATAACCCATGGTCCAAAATGATGAGAAACGAGGCTAACCTTTTTTTTCAAAATTTCAAAAAACATGGGCTATAACCCATCGTTTTTGTCATTTCGTCATTTTTTTTAAATCCTCAAAAATGATGAAAAACGGCGCGCTATAGTATGCCGTACGATATGGGCTATAGCCCATGGTCCAAAATGATGAGAAACGAGGCTAACTTTTTTTTTTTTAATTTCAAAAAACATGGGCTATAACCCAACGTTTTTGTCATTTCGTCATTTTTTTCAAATCCTCAAAAATGATGAAAAACGGCGCGCTATAGTATGCCATACGATATGGGCTATAGCCCATGGTCCAAAATGATGAGAAACGAGGCTAACTTTTTTTTTCAAAATTTCAAAAAACATGGGCTATAACCCATCGTTTTTGTCATTTCGTCATTTTTTTTAAATCCTCAAAAATGATGAAAAACGGCGCGCTATAGTATGCCGTACGATATGGGCTATATAGCCCATGGTCCAAAATGATGAGAAACGAGGCTAACTTTTTTTTTCGAAATTTCAAAAAACATGGGCTATAACCCAACGTTTTTGTCATTTCGTCATTTTTTTCAAATCCTCAAAAATGATGAAAAACGGCGCGCTATAGTATGCCGTACGATATGGGCTATAGCCCATGGTCCAAAATGATGAGAAACGAGGCTAACTTTTTTTTTCAAAATTAAAAAAAACATGGGCTATAACCCATCGTTTTTGTCATTTCGTCATTTTTTTAAAATCCTCAAAAATGATGAAAAACGGCGCGCTATAGTATGCCGTACGATATGGGCTATAGCCCATGGTCCAAAATGATGAGAAACGAGGCTAACTTTTTTTTTTCAAAATTTCAAAAAACATGGGCTATAACCCATCGTTTTTGTCATTTCGTCATTTTTTTAAAATCCTCAAAAATGATGAAAAACGGCGCGCTATAGTATGCCGTACGATATGGGCTATAGCCCATGGTCCAAAATGATGAGAAACGAGGCTAACTTTTTTTTTCAAAATTTCAAAAAACATGGGCTATAACCCATCGTTTTTGTCATTTCGTCATTTTTTTCAAATCCTCAAAAATGATGAAAAACGGCGCGCTATAGTATGCCGTACGATATGGGCTATAGCCCATGGTCCAAAATGATGAGAAACGAGGCTAACCTTTTTTTTCAAAATTTCAAAAAACATGGGCTATAACCCATCGTTTTTGTCATTTCGTCATTTTTTTTAAATCCTCAAAAATGATGAAAAACGGCACGCTATAGTATGCCGTACGATATGGGCTATAGCCCATGGTCCAAAATGATGAGAAACGAGGCTAACTTTTTTTTTTTTTTAATCAAAAAACATGGGCTATAACCCAACGTTTTTGTCATTTCGTCATTTTTTTCAAATCCTCAAAAATGATGAAAAACGGCGCGCTATAGTATGCCATACGATATGGGCTATAGCCCATGGTCCAAAATGATGAGAAACGAGGCTAACTTTTTTTTTCAAAATTTCAAAAAACATGGGCTATAACCCATCGTTTTTGTCATTTCGTCATTTTTTTTAAATCCTCAAAAATGATGAAAAACGGCGCGCTATAGTATGCCGTACGATATGGGCTATATAGCCCATGGTCCAAAATGATGAGAAACGAGGCTAACTTTTTTTTTCGAAATTTCATAAAACATGGGCTATAACCCAACGTTTTTGTCATTTCGTCATTTTTTTCAAATCCTCAAAAATGATGAAAAACGGCGCGCTATAGTATGCCGTACGATATGGGCTATAGCCCATGGTCCAAAATGATGAGAAACGAGGCTAACTTTTTTTTTCAAAATTTCAAAAAACATGGGATATAACCCATAGTTTTTGTCATTTCGTCATTTTTTTTAAATCCTCAAAAATGATGAAAAACGGCGCGCTATAGTATGCCGTACGATATGGGCTATAGCCCATGGTCCAAAATGATGAGAAACGAGGCTAACTTTTTTTTTTTCAAAATTTCAAAAAACATGGGCTATAACCCATCGTTTTTGTCATTTCGTCATTTTTTTTTAATCCTCAAAAATGATGAAAAACGGCGCGCTATAGTATGCCATACGATATGGGCTATAGCCCATGGTCCAAAATGATGAGAAACGAGGCTAACTTTTTTTTTCAAAATTTCAAAAAACATGGGCTATAACCCATCGTTTTTGTCATTTCGTCATTTTTTTTAAATCCTCAAAAATGATGAAAAACGGTGCGCTATAGTATGCCGTACGATATGGGCTATAGCCCATGGTCCAAAATGATGAGAAACGAGGCAAACTTTTTTTTTCGAAATTTCAAAAAACATGGGCTATAACCCAACGTTTTTGTCATTTCGTCATTTTTTTCAAATCCTCAAAAATGATGAAAAACGGCGCGCTATAGTATGCCGTACGATATGGGCTATAGCCCATGGTCCAAAATGATGAGAAACGAGGCTAACTTTTTTTTTTTTTAAATCAAAAAACATGGGCTATAACCCAACGTTTTTGTCATTTCGTCATTTTTTTCAAATCCTCAAAAATGATGAAAAACGGCGCGCTATAGTATGCCATACGATATGGGCTATAGCCCATGGTCCAAAATGATGAGAAACGAGGCAAACTTTTTTTTTCAAAATTTCAAAAAACATGGGCTATAACCCATCGTTTTTGTCATTTCGTCATTTTTTTTAAATCCTCAAAAATGATGAAAAACGGCGCGCTATAGTATGCCGTACGATATGGGCTATATAGCCCATGGTCCAAAATGATGACAAACGAGGCTAACTTTTTTTTCCGAAATTTCAAAAAACATGGGCTATAACCCAACGTTTTTGTAATTTCGTCATTTTTTTCAAATCCTCAAAAATGATGAAAAACGGCGCGCTATAGTATGCCGTACGATATGGGCTATAGCCCATGGTCCAAAATGATGAGAAACGAGGCTAACTTTTTTTTTCAAAATTTCAAAAAACATGGGATATAACCCATAGTTTTTGTCATTTCGTCATTTTTTTAAAATCCTCAAAAATGATGAAAAACGGCGCGCTATAGTATGCCGTACGATATGGGCTATAGCCCATGGTCCAAAATGATGAGAAACGAGGCTAACTTTTTTTTCCAAAATTTCAAAAAACATGGGCTATAACCCATCGTTTTTGTCATTTCGTCATTTTTTTTAAATCCTCAAAAATGATGAAAAACGGTGCGCTATAGTATGCCGTACGATATGGGCTATAGCCCATGGTCCAAAATGATGAGAAACGAGGCTAACTTTTTTTTTTCAAAATTTCAAAAAACATGGGCTATAACCCATCGTTTTTGTCATTTCGTCATTTTTTTTTAATCCTCAAAAATGATGAAAAACGGCGTGCTATAGTATGCCGTACGATATGGGCTATAGCCCATGGTCCAAAATGATGAGAAACGAGGCTAACCTTTTTTTCAAAATTTCAAAAAACATGGGCTATAACCCATCGTTTTTGTCATTTCGTCATTTTTTTTAAATCCTCAAAAATGATGAAAAACGGCGCGCTATAGTATGCCGTACGATATGGGCTATAGCCCATGGTCCAAAATGATGAGAAACGAGGCAAACTTTTTTTTTCGAAATTTCAAAAAACATGGGCTATAACCCAACGTTTTTGTCATTTCGTCATTTTTTTCAAATCCTCAAAAATGATGAAAAACGGCGCGCTATAGTATGCCGTACGATATGGGCTATAGCCCATGGTCCAAAATGATGAGAAACGAGGCTAACTTTTTTTTTCAAAATTTCAAAAAACATGGGCTATAACCCATCGTTTTTGTCATTTCGTCATTTTTTTTAAATCCTCAAAAATGATGAAAAACGGAGCGCTATAGTATGCCGTACGATATGGGCTATAGCCCATGGTCCAAAATGATGAGAAACGAGGCTAACTTTTTTTTTCAAAATTTCAAAAAACATGGGCTATAACCCATAGTTTTTGTCATTTCGTCATTTTTTTCAAATCCTCAAAAATGATGAAAAACGGCGCGCTATAGTATGCCGTACGATATGGGCTATAGCCCATGGTCCAAAATGATGAGAAACGAGGCTAACCTTTTTTTTCAAAATTTCAAAAAACATGGGCTATAACCCATCGTTTTTGTCATTTCGTCATTTTTTTTAAATCCTCAAAAATGATGAAAAACGGCGCGCTATAGTATGCCGTACGATATGGGCTATATCCCATGGTCCAAAATGATGAGAAACGAGGCTAACTTTTTTTTTCAAAATTTCAAAAAACATGGGCTATAACCCATCGTTTTTGTCATTTCGTCATTTTTTTTAAATCCTCAAAAATGATGAAAAACGGCACGCTATAGTATGCCGTACGATATGGGCTATAGCCCATGGTCCAAAATGATGAGAAACGAGGCTAACTTTTTTTTTCAAAATTTCAAAAAACATGGGCTATAACCCATCGTTTTTGTCATTTCGTCATTTTTTTTTAATCCTCAAAAATGATGATAAACGGCGCGCTATAGTATGCCGTACGATATGGGCTATAGCCAATGGTCCAAAATGATGAGAAACGAGGATAACTTTTTTTTTCAAAATTTCAAAAAACATGGGCTATAACCCATCGTTTTTGTCATTTCGTCATTTTTTAAAAATCCTCAAAAATGATGATAAACGGCGCGCTATAGTATGCCGTACGATATGGGCTATAGCCAATGGTCCAAAATGATGAGAAACGAGGATAACTTTTTTTTCCAAAATTTCAAAAAACATGGGCTATAACCCATCGTTTTTGTCAAATTGCGGAATTGCGGAAATTGCGGAAATGGTAATTGCGGAAATGGAAATCGGTCTAGCACAATCGGTCTAGCGCGGATCATTTTTCCCTCTTATTTGATAGGTAGGCTACTGTATAACAATCTTGATCTGAAATACTGCAAATAGATTTTACTGACTTTGGAAAAGCTCAAAATTAGGTATACTACAGCATGATTCATTAAAATATTTATTTTAAATATCAAGCATCAAAACAACTGTCCTCTCAACCAACATGTGGGAGTTAACCACAAAAAAACAACATTTAAAGTGTTTCAAAAAACGTAGAATATACAATTAAACCGCATGCACTGCATTAATCTGTCTCAGTCTGTCAGTTTCCGACCAAAACCTTTCAGATTTATGGCTCACCTTCAAATTAAAACAATAGTTGGTTTTGGTTGCTGCTGTTTGAGCCTTTTACACTAGTAAATCAATCAGTAGTAGTAATGTGAACCAACAATGAGGCATGCACGTATACAACAAAGGATTTGCACAAATTGCACATGATCGTTTTTATTATAGCCTACATATGACATAAATCACATAAGGTGGACGATGGACTGTGTAGCGCCCAGGATTACATTAGATAATTGGCACTGTATGTATGTATGTTCTTTCTTTGCATAACATCCTGAAATAGGTGCGTGTCAGGCTGAAATTGGTTGTTTACCTATTGTACTGTAATATGATATATGGATACGGTATATACTGTATGTGTGTGTATCCTAAAATAATAATAATAACAATAACAACAACAACTACAACTAAATGTGGCACACTCCATACAATGCTCTTTTTAATGTATTGACGTTTCGGCCTGCTGGTCTTCATCCTGAACAGAATGAACACAACATATAAAACATGGGCTATAACCCATCGTTTTTGTCATTTCGTCATTTTTTCAAATCCTCAAAAATGATGAAAAACGGCGCGCTATAGTATGCCGTACGATATGGGCTATAGCCCATGGTCCAAAATGATGAGAAACGAGGATAACTTTTTTTTTCAAAATTTCAAAAAACATGGGCTATAACCCATCGTTTTTGTAATTTCGTCATTTTTTTCAAATCCTCAAAAATGATGAAAAACGGCGCGCTATAGTATGCCGTACGATATGGGCTATAGCCCATGGTCCAAAATGATGAGAAACGAGGCTAACCGTTTTTTTCAAAATTTCAAAAAACATGGGCTAAACCCATCGTTTTTGTCATTTCGTCATTTTCTTTTTATCCTCAAAAATGATGAAAAACGGCGCGCTATAGTATGCCGTACGATATGGGCTATATCCCATGGTCCAAAATGATGAGAAACGAGGCTAACTTTTTTTTTCCAAAATTTCAAAAAACATGGGCTATAACCCATCGTTTTTGTCATTTCGTCATTTTTTTTTTAATCCTCAAAAATGATGAAAAACGGCGCGCTATAGTATGCCGTACGATATGGGCTATAGCCCATGGTCCAAAATGATGAGAAACGAGGCTAACTTTTTTTTTCAAAATTTCAAAAAACATGGGCTATAACCCATCGTTTTTGTCATTTCGTCATTTTTTTCAAATCCTCAAAAATGATGAAAAACGGCGCGCTATAGTATTCCGTACGATATGGGCTATAGCCCATGGTCCAAAATGATGAGAAACGAGGCTAACCTTTTTTTTCAAAATTTCAAAAAACATGGGCTATAACCCATCGTTTTTGTCATTTCTTCATTTTTTTTAAATCCTCAAAAATGATGAAAAACGGCGCGCTATAGTATGCCGTACGATATGGGCTATATCCCATGGTCCAAAATGATGAGAAACGAGGCTAACTTCTTTTTTTCAAAATTTCAAAAAACATGGGCTATAACCCATCGTTTTTGTCATTTCGTCATTTTTTTTAAATCCTCAAAAATGATGAAAAACGGCGCGCTATAGTATGCCGTACGATATGGGCTATTGCCCATGGTCCAAAATGATGAGAAACGAGGCTAACTTTTTTTCAAAATTTCAAAAAACATGGGCTATAACCCATCGTTTTTGTCATTTCGTCATTTTTTTTAAATCCTCAAAAATGATGATAAACGGCGCGCTATAGTATGCCGTACGATATGGGCTATAGCCAATGGTCCAAAATGATGAGAAACGAGGATAACTTTTTTTTTCAAAATTTCAAAAAACATGGGCTATAACCCATCGTTTTTGTCAAATTGCGGAATTGCGGAAATTGCGGAAATGGTAATTGCGGAAATTGCGGAAATGGAAATCGGTCTAGCACAATCGGTCTAGCGCGGATCATTTTTCCCTCTTATTTGATAGGTACTGTATAACAATCTTGATCTGAAATACTGCAAATAGATTTTACTGACTTTGGAAAAGCTCAAAATTAGGTATACTACAGCATGATTCATTAAAATATTTATTTTAAATATCAAGCATCAAAACAACTGTCCTCTCAACCAACATGTGGGAGTTAACCACAAAAAAACAACATTTAAAGTGTTTCAAAAAACGTAGAATATACAATTAAACCGCATGCACTGCATTAATCTGTCTCAGTCTGTCAGTTTCCGACCAAAACCTTTCAGATTTATGGCTCACCTTCAAATTAAAACAATAGTTGGTTTTGGTTGCTGCTGTTTGAGCCTTTTACACTAGTAAATCAATCAGTAGTAGTAATGTGAACCAACAATGAGGCATGCACGTATACAACAAAGGATTTGCACAAATTGCACATGATCGTTTTTATTATAGCCTACATATGACATAAATCACATAAGGTGGACGATGGACTGTGTAGCGCCCAGGATTACATTAGATAATTGGCACTGTATGTATGTATGTTCTTTCTTTGCATAACATCCTGAAATAGGTGCGTGTCAGGCTGAAATTGGTTGTTTACCTATTGTACTGTAATATGATATATGGATACGGTATATACTGTATGTGTGTGTATCCTAAAATAATAATAATAACAATAACAACAACAACTACAACTAAATGTGGCACACTCCATACAATGCTCTTTTTAATGTATTGACGTTTCGGCTTGCTGGTCTTCATCCTGAACAGAATGAACACAACATATAAAACATGGGCTATAACCCATCGTTTTTGTCATTTCGTCATTTTTTCAAATCCTCAAAAATGATGAAAAACGGCGCGCTATAGTATGCCGTACGATATGGGCTATAGCCCATGGTCCAAAATGATGAGAAACGAGGATAACTTTTTTTTTCAAAATTTCAAAAAACATGGGCTATAACCCATCGTTTTTGTAATTTCGTCATTTTTTTCAAATCCTCAAAAATGATGAAAAACGGCGCGCTATAGTATGCCGTACGATATGGGCTATAGCCCATGGTCCAAAATGATGAGAAACGAGGCTAACCGTTTTTTTCAAAATTTCAAAAAACATGGGCTAAACCCATCGTTTTTGTCATTTCGTCATTTTCTTTTTATCCTCAAAAATGATGAAAAACGGCGCGCTATAGTATGCCGTACGATATGGGCTATATCCCATGGTCCAAAATGATGAGAAACGAGGCTAACTTTTTTTTTTCAAAATTTCAAAAAACATGGGCTATAACCCATCGTTTTTGTCATTTCGTCATTTTTTTTTAATCCTCAAAAATGGTGAAAAACGGCGCGCTATAGTATGCCGTACGATATGGGCTATAGCCCATGGTCCAAAATGATGAGAAACGAGGCTAACTTTTTTTTTCAAAATTTCAAAAAACATGGGCTATAACCCATCGTTTTTGTCATTTCGTCATTTTTTTCAAATCCTCAAAAATGATGAAAAACGGCGCGCTATAGTATTCCGTACGATATGGGCTATAGCCCATGGTCCAAAATGATGAGAAACGAGGCTAACCTTTTTTTTCAAAATTTCAAAAAACATGGGCTATAACCCATCGTTTTTGTCATTTCTTCATTTTTTTTAAATCCTCAAAAATGATGAAAAACGGCGCGCTATAGTATGCCGTACGATATGGGCTATATCCCATGGTCCAAAATGATGAGAAACGAGGCTAACTTCTTTTTTTCAAAATTTCAAAAAACATGGGCTATAACCCATCGTTTTTGTCATTTCGTCATTTTTTTTAAATCCTCAAAAATGATGAAAAACGGCGCGCTATAGTATGCCGTACGATATGGGCTATTGCCCATGGTCCAAAATGATGAGAAACGAGGCTAACTTTTTTTCAAAATTTCAAAAAACATGGGCTATAACCCATCGTTTTTGTCATTTCGTCATTTTTTTTAAATCCTCAAAAATGATGATAAACGGCGCGCTATAGTATGCCGTACGATATGGGCTATAGCCAATGGTCCAAAATGATGAGAAACGAGGATAACTTTTTTTTTCAAAATTTCAAAAAACATGGGCTATAACCCATCGTTTTTGTCAAATTGCGGAATTGCGGAAATTGCGGAAATGGTAATTGCGGAAATTGCGGAAATGGAAATCGGTCTAGCACAATCGGTCTAGCGCGGATCATTTTTCCCTCTTATTTGATAGGTACTGTATAACAATCTTGATCTGAAATACTGCAAATAGATTTTACTGACTTTGGAAAAGCTCAAAATTAGGTATACTACAGCATGATTCATTAAAATATTTATTTTAAATATCAAGCATCAAAACAACTGTCCTCTCAACCAACATGTGGGAGTTAACCACAAAAAAACAACATTTAAAGTGTTTCAAAAAACGTAGAATATACAATTAAACCGCATGCACTGCATTAATCTGTCTCAGTCTGTCAGTTTCCGACCAAAACCTTTCAGATTTATGGCTCACCTTCAAATTAAAACAATAGTTGGTTTTGGTTGCTGCTGTTTGAGCCTTTTACACTAGTAAATCAATCAGTAGTAGTAATGTGAACCAACAATGAGGCATGCACGTATACAACAAAGGATTTGCACAAATTGCACATGATCGTTTTTATTATAGCCTACATATGACATAAATCACATAAGGTGGACGATGGACTGTGTAGCGCCCAGGATTACATTAGATAATTGGCACTGTATGTATGTATGTTCTTTCTTTGCATAACATCCTGAAATAGGTGCGTGTCAGGCTGAAATTGGTTGTTTACCTATTGTACTGTAATATGATATATGGATACGGTATATACTGTATGTGTGTGTATCCTAAAATAATAATAATAACAATAACAACAACAACTACAACTAAATGTGGCACACTCCATACAATGCTCTTTTTAATGTATTGACGTTTCGGCCTGCTGGTCTTCATCCTGAACAGAATGAACACAACATATAAAACATGGGCTATAACCCATCGTTTTTGTCATTTCGTCATTTTTTCAAATCCTCAAAAATGATGAAAAACGGCGCGCTATAGTATGCCGTACGATATGGGCTATAGCCCATGGTCCAAAATGATGAGAAACGAGGATAACTTTTTTTTTCAAAATTTCAAAAAACATGGGCTATAACCCATCGTTTTTGTAATTTCGTCATTTTTTTCAAATCCTCAAAAATGATGAAAAACGGCGCGCTATAGTATGCCGTACGATATGGGCTATAGCCCATGGTCCAAAATGATGAGAAACGAGGCTAACCGTTTTTTTCAAAATTTCAAAAAACATGGGCTAAACCCATCGTTTTTGTCATTTCGTCATTTTTTTTTATCCTCAAAAATGATGAAAAACGGCGCGCTATAGTATGCCGTACGATATGGGCTATATCCCATGGTCCAAAATGATGAGAAACGAGGCTAACTTTTTTTTTTCAAAATTTAAAAAAACATGGGCTATAACCCATCGTTTTTGTCATTTCGTCATTTTTTTTAAATCCTCAAAAATGATGAAAAACGGCGCGCTATAGTATGCCGTACGATATGGGCTATAGCCCATGGTACAAAATGATGAGAAACGAGGCTAACTTTTTTTTTCAAAATTTCAAAAAACATGGGCTTATAACCCATCGTTTTTGTCATTTCGTCATTTTTTTCAAATCCTCAAAAATGATGAAAAACGGCGCGCTATAGTATTCCGTACGATATGGGCTATAGCCCATGGTCCAAAATGATGAGAAACGAGGCTAACCTTTTTTTTCAAAATTTCAAAAAACATGGGCTATAACCCATCGTTTTTGTCATTTCGTCATTTTTTTTAAATCCTCAAAAATGATGAAAAACGGCGCGCTATAGTATGCCGTACGATATGGGCTATATCCCATGGTCCAAAATGATGAGAAACGAGGCTAACTTTTTTTTTCAAAATTTCAAAAAACATGGGCTATAACCCATCGTTTTTGTCATTTCGTCATTTTTTTTAAATCCTCAAAAATGATGAAAAACGGCGCGCTATAGTATGCCGTACGATATGGGCTATTGCCCATGGTCCAAAATGATGAGAAACGAGGCTAACTTTTTTTTTCAAAATTTCAAAAAACATGGGCTATAACCCATAGTTTTTGTCATTTCGTCATTTTTTTCAAATCCTCAAAAATGATGAAAAACGGCGCGCTATAGTATGCCGTACGATATGGGCTATAGCCCATGGTCCAAAATGATGAGAAACGAGGCTAACCTTTTTTTTCAAAATTTCAAAAAACATGGGCTATAACCCATCGTTTTTGTCATTTCGTCATTTTTTTTAAATCCTCAAAAATGATGAAAAACGGCGCGCTATAGTATGCCGTACGATATGGGCTATATCCCATGGTCCAAAATGATGAGAAACGAGGCTAACTTTTTTTTTCAAAATTTCAAAAAACATGGGCTATAACCCATCGTTTTTGTCATTTCGTCATTTTTTTTAAATCCTCAAAAATGATGAAAAACGGCACGCTATAGTATGCCGTACGATATGGGCTATAGCCCATGGTCCAAAATGATGAGAAACGAGGCTAACTTTTTTTTTCAAAATTTCAAAAAACATGGGCTATAACCCATCGTTTTTGTCATTTCGTCATTTTTTTTTAATCCTCAAAAATGATGATAAACGGCGCGCTATAGTATGCCGTACGATATGGGCTATAGCCAATGGTCCAAAATGATGAGAAACGAGGATAACTTTTTTTTTCAAAATTTCAAAAAACATGGGCTATAACCCATCGTTTTTGTCATTTCGTCATTTTTTTAAAATCCTCAAAAATGATGATAAACGGCGCGCTATAGTATGCCGTACGATATGGGCTATAGCCAATGGTCCAAAATGATGAGAAACGAGGATAACTTTTTTTTCCAAAATTTCAAAAAACATGGGCTATAACCCATCGTTTTTGTCAAATTGCGGAATTGCGGAAATGGTAATTGCGGAAATGGAAATCGGTCTAGCACAATCGGTCTAGCGCGGATCATTTTTCCCTCTTATTTGATAGGTAGGCTACTGTATAACAATCTTGATCTGAAATACTGCAAATAGATTTTACTGACTTTGGAAAAGCTCAAAATTAGGTATACTACAGCATGATTCATTAAAATATTTATTTTAAATATCAAGCATCAAAACAACTGTCCTCTCAACCAACATGTGGGAGTTAACCACAAAAAAACAACATTTAAAGTGTTTCAAAAAACGTAGAATATACAATTAAACCGCATGCACTGCATTAATCTGTCTCAGTCTGTCAGTTTCCGACCAAAACCTTTCAGATTTATGGCTCACCTTCAAATTAAAACAATAGTTGGTTTTGGTTGCTGCTGTTTGAGCCTTTTACACTAGTAAATCAATCAGTAGTAGTAATGTGAACCAACAATGAGGCATGCACGTATACAACAAAGGATTTGCACAAATTGCACATGATCGTTTTTATTATAGCCTACATATGACATAAATCACATAAGGTGGACGATGGACTGTGTAGCGCCCAGGATTACATTAGATAATTGGCACTGTATGTATGTATGTTCTTTCTTTGCATAACATCCTGAAATAGGTGCGTGTCAGGCTGAAATTGGTTGTTTACCTATTGTACTGTAATATGATATATGGATACGGTATATACTGTATGTGTGTGTATCCTAAAATAATAATAATAACAATAACAACAACAACTACAACTAAATGTGGCACACTCCATACAATGCTCTTTTTAATGTATTGACGTTTCGGCCTGCTGGTCTTCATCCTGAACAGAATGAACACAACATATAAAACATGGGCTATAACCCATCGTTTTTGTCATTTCGTCATTTTTTCAAATCCTCAAAAATGATGAAAAACGGCGCGCTATAGTATGCCGTACGATATGGGCTATAGCCCATGGTCCAAAATGATGAGAAACGAGGATAACTTTTTTTTTCAAAATTTCAAAAAACATGGGCTATAACCCATCGTTTTTGTAATTTCGTCATTTTTTTCAAATCCTCAAAAATGATGAAAAACGGCGCGCTATAGTATGCCGTACGATATGGGCTATAGCCCATGGTCCAAAATGATGAGAAACGAGGCTAACCGTTTTTTTCAAAATTTCAAAAAACATGGGCTAAACCCATCGTTTTTGTCATTTCGTCATTTTCTTTTTATCCTCAAAAATGATGAAAAACGGCGCGCTATAGTATGCCGTACGATATGGGCTATATCCCATGGTCCAAAATGATGAGAAACGAGGCTAACTTTTTTTTTCCAAAATTTCAAAAAACATGGGCTATAACCCATCGTTTTTGTCATTTCGTCATTTTTTTTTTAATCCTCAAAAATGATGAAAAACGGCGCGCTATAGTATGCCGTACGATATGGGCTATAGCCCATGGTCCAAAATGATGAGAAACGAGGCTAACTTTTTTTTTCAAAATTTCAAAAAACATGGGCTATAACCCATCGTTTTTGTCATTTCGTCATTTTTTTCAAATCCTCAAAAATGATGAAAAACGGCGCGCTATAGTATTCCGTACGATATGGGCTATAGCCCATGGTCCAAAATGATGAGAAACGAGGCTAACCTTTTTTTTCAAAATTTCAAAAAACATGGGCTATAACCCATCGTTTTTGTCATTTCTTCATTTTTTTTAAATCCTCAAAAATGATGAAAAACGGCGCGCTATAGTATGCCGTACGATATGGGCTATATCCCATGGTCCAAAATGATGAGAAACGAGGCTAACTTCTTTTTTTCAAAATTTCAAAAAACATGGGCTATAACCCATCGTTTTTGTCATTTCGTCATTTTTTTTAAATCCTCAAAAATGATGAAAAACGGCGCGCTATAGTATGCCGTACGATATGGGCTATTGCCCATGGTCCAAAATGATGAGAAACGAGGCTAACTTTTTTTCAAAATTTCAAAAAACATGGGCTATAACCCATCGTTTTTGTCATTTCGTCATTTTTTTTAAATCCTCAAAAATGATGATAAACGGCGCGCTATAGTATGCCGTACGATATGGGCTATAGCCAATGGTCCAAAATGATGAGAAACGAGGATAACTTTTTTTTTCAAAATTTCAAAAAACATGGGCTATAACCCATCGTTTTTGTCAAATTGCGGAATTGCGGAAATTGCGGAAATGGTAATTGCGGAAATTGCGGAAATGGAAATCGGTCTAGCACAATCGGTCTAGCGCGGATCATTTTTCCCTCTTATTTGATAGGTACTGTATAACAATCTTGATCTGAAATACTGCAAATAGATTTTACTGACTTTGGAAAAGCTCAAAATTAGGTATACTACAGCATGATTCATTAAAATATTTATTTTAAATATCAAGCATCAAAACAACTGTCCTCTCAACCAACATGTGGGAGTTAACCACAAAAAAACAACATTTAAAGTGTTTCAAAAAACGTAGAATATACAATTAAACCGCATGCACTGCATTAATCTGTCTCAGTCTGTCAGTTTCCGACCAAAACCTTTCAGATTTATGGCTCACCTTCAAATTAAAACAATAGTTGGTTTTGGTTGCTGCTGTTTGAGCCTTTTACACTAGTAAATCAATCAGTAGTAGTAATGTGAACCAACAATGAGGCATGCACGTATACAACAAAGGATTTGCACAAATTGCACATGATCGTTTTTATTATAGCCTACATATGACATAAATCACATAAGGTGGACGATGGACTGTGTAGCGCCCAGGATTACATTAGATAATTGGCACTGTATGTATGTCACCCATTCTTGAGATAAGGGACAAAACTTTTTTCAAACTGGATTTTTTTTTTTTTTAAGATACATTCAAATCAAATAGATGTATTTGTAGACACAGGTCTCAACTACCAATCTTGAGAAGGAACAGGTTTTTCGCATAACATTTCTTTCTAAAATGGGACATTTATGCACTTAATACCTGATTCATGTCAACTCCGTCAGACACACTAAAATCCCTTTTAATTGAATTTTATCATTTCAACAATAATATAAAGTCCTCAGTTATCTTATAATGGCTTTCAGTAATCAAGTTAAGTAATACAAATCTTTTAATATTATTTTGTTCCAATATCACACTATTATGAAATATCCAATTTCTCAAAACCGTCATTTCAACCTTTATTTTCAATATTATAACATGAAAACCATGTAAAAAAAAAAAAAAATCATCATTACGTATCATTTCAGTTGGTGTTTCAATACATAAGCACAAAAGATTTGACAGCAAATTTTCTATTTCTTTGGAAATTAACAAAAACATCACGGGACGAACGTCTGACGGAGTTGACGAACATCTGACGGAGTTGACAAGTTTAACTGATTTAGGTTCTAGACCACCTAGGATCTTGATTCTGGTGACTAATCCCACATTTTCAAGGATGAGGAATACAGTGGTACTATTTAGATTTGCCCTGTGAACATGGCAGCCATTTTTCAAAATGGCCGCCAACTTTCTGTTATTTCCCAATAACTCAAGTTCTACACCACCTAGGATCTTGATTCTGGTGACTAATCATACATTTTCAAGGATGTGGGATACATTGGTACTATTTAGATTTGTCCTGTGACCATGGTAGACATTTTTCAAAATGGCCGCCAACTTTCTGTTATTTCCCAATAACTCAAGTTCTACACCACCTAGGATCTTGATTCTGGTGACTAATCATACATTTTCAAGGGTGAGGAATACAGTTGTACTATTTAGATTTATCCTGTGACCATGGATGGTAGACATTTAAAAAAATGGTGGACCTGCTATTATTTTACCAATTTACTCAGGGAATATTATCAGAATAATATAAAATCTGTGAATACATTTCTTACCAAGAATTTTCTTCACCAATGTTTGTAAAGGTGTCTACTAACATATCCCACATTGGTTTCTATTTGACCACCCTAGGGGCATGTTTGACAGCTGCTGAAAGTTGGGTACCATCAACAAACAATATAAGGCTAAATGTTTTAAATTTCATTATGCTTTAAGTAGCATGTGGCATGTCAAACTAGGGGCTTTTCATGATTCTGGATCCATTCCAAGCATTAGTTTTGCACAAAAAACACTACGTTGGCTAAAAACGGCCATAGCCATCATCACAGATGTGATGAGGTCAGCACATGTCGGCACATTTGGGCAAGTGGCTATGGCCAAACTAGGGGGTCTATGGCCAAACTAGGGGTCAAACTCCTTGGGCTAAATTCGGTGAGGTGAACAGTGAGCAGTGAACAGTGAGCGAAAGACTGAAGACAGAAGATTTGGCTTCAGGACCATCAGGCAGGATGTGCAGACACTGAAGGCATCAGTGTCTTTCTCTGTGTCCCCAGCATGTCAACCAAAGCAATGTTACCAAATCAAAGGAGCCTTCACCTCATGTCACCTGGGGCTGGGTGAGCAATCGTATCCTGTATCTAAACTCACAACTAAATACAGACACTTGGCCAGACTGCCGTTTGAAAGGGTCAAACCCCTCATCCTGATTGGGGAAGACCACCCCACCTAATCACACCAACCGAACAAGTGAGGTTGGGGCCTCCAGGTGGGCCAGCAGCCATCTGCACAAGACTGGGCTGGACCCTGCAGGAAAGCAATCTCCAGCCAAGACAATGTAAGTTGACTATAACAGAGCCCCAGAACACAGAGCTCAGGAGAAGGATGGAGAAACACTGGCAGGAGGCCACCAAGATACAATGCCCCAGAGACCCAGAGTGTGCCACCACTGGCAATAAGGAGATCAACTGCTGCAGCAAAGATGTCATGAAAGGCAAGTCTCCACCAAAAAAAACCCTGAACCTAATCGGGGTGTCAAGAGACCAAAGTTTCTCCCCCACAGTTCCCTGCAGTGGCCAGTGAAGTCAAACTGTGCATCTGTACCTGAAAGGGGCAAGTCAAAGGCCAGAAAGCCCACCTCCTTTTAATGTCCTGTCAGTAGAAACTCAACCTGCACCTGAAATAAGCCTTACCTCTCCCAGAGAAAGATCATCCTTGAAAATGTAATGATTAGTCGCCAGAATCAAGATCCTTGGTGGTCTAAAACTTGAGTTATTGGTAAAATAACAGCAGGTTGGTGGTCATTTTGAAAAACAATGGCTGCCATGGTCACAGGACAAATCTAAATAGTACCACTGTATTTCTCATCTTTTAAAATGTATGATTAGTCGCCAAAATCAAGATCCTAGGTGGTCTAAAACTTGAGTTATTGTAAAATAACAGCAGGTGGCGGCCATTTTGAAAAAAAAATGGCTGCTATGGTCACAGGACAAATCTAAATATTACCAATGTACCCCACATCCTTGAAAATGTATGATTAGTCACCAGAATCAAGATCCTAGGTGGTGTAGAATTTGAGTTATTGTAAAATAACAGCAGGTGGCGGCCATTTTGAAAAATGGCTGCCATGGTCACAGGGAAAGTCTAAATTGTACCACTGTATCCCTCATCCTTGAAAATGAGGTCTTAGTCACCAGAATCAAGATCCTAGGTGGTGTAGAACTTGAGTTATTGTAAAATAACATCAGGTGGCGGCTCTTTTGTAATATGGCTGCCATGGTCACCACGAGACAAATCTGTGATGGCCCCATAGCCAAAAATGTTCCTTAAGGCATGCTCTAACTGTGTGCCAAATTAGAATACTGCCCATTATTCAAAAACAATAATTTTATTGTTTTAGGAACACTTTTGTCAACTCCGTCAGATACACGTCAACTCCGTCAGACACAAAATCTGACGGAGTTGACGTCTGACGGAGTTGACAAAATGGCATTTGTTTTCATCTTAACCCTCTTTAGTACAATGTAGCCATTTTGTTTTTGCTTAATTTTGTTAGCTAAACCTAACCCCTAAACTAAAATAATAAACATTATTTTTGAATTCTTAACAAAGATCATAATAATGTCCTGACGGAGTTGACATGTAAAAGCTGTGACCACATTGTTATCAACATTGTTTGTTTAAAATATCAAACAATTGAATGCTTGTCAGACCAGGTACTCCACTGTTGCAACAAATATAAATGGGACTTGGAAAAGGAGTCTTCAGGCTAAATCTGTCGACAATATTTTCTGATTAATTTAAGACTTTTAAAAAAACCTGACGGAGTTGACGGAGACGTGGGACGAACATTTGATATGAGATATTTAATAGAAAATATGAATTAAAATTAACTGTGTATATTATTTGCTATGTTGTTGACAATCTACTTTAATTTAGTATGTATATTTATGTGATTGTGACAGTATTAGACACTTTTTTGGCAGTTTGAAATTGTGGCCACTTGCTGGGGACAGGCTAAATACAGGCCTTTTTGGGTACAGGGCCTGCTTTTAACTAATTCAGATGGAATATGAAAACAATTATAATGAAATTAAGGGCATAATAATACACAACTGTATTACACTTAACTTTGCAAGTGCTTTTATTTTTATGAATTAATTTATTTTTTACATAAAATAAGGCTCTTATGTGTGGGACATGTTTTTTCCACTTTTGTCCCTCATCTCAAGAATGAGTGATATATGTATGTATGTATGTTCTTTCTTTGCATAACATCCTGAAATAGGTGCGTGTCAGGCTGAAATTGGTTGTTTACCTATTGTACTGTAATATGATATATGGATACGGTATATACTGTATGTGTGTGTATCCTAAAATATTAATAATAACAATAACAACAACAACTACAACTAAATGTGGCACACTCCATACAATGCTCTTTTTAATGTATTGACGTTTCGGCCTGCTGGTCTTCAGCCTGAACAGAATGAACACAACATATAAAACATGGGCTATAACCCATCGTTTTTGTCATTTCGTCATTTTTTTCAAATCCTCAAAAATGATGAAAAACGGCGCGCTATAGTATGCCGTACGATATGGGCTATAGCCCATGGTCCAAAATGATGAGAAACGAGGATAACTTTTTTTTTCAAAATTTCAAAAAACATGGGCTATAACCCATCGTTTTTGTCATTTCGTAATTTTTTTCAAATCTTCAAAAATGATGAAAAACGGCGCGCTATAGTATGCCGTACGATATGGGCTATAGCCCACGGTCCAAAATGATGAGAAACGAGGCTAACTTTTTTTTTCAAAATTTCAAAAAACATGGGCTATAACCCATCGTTTTTGTAATTTCGTCATTTTTTTCAAATCCTCAAAAATGATAAACGGCGCGTTATAGTATGCCGTACGATATGGGCTATAGCCAATGGTCCAAAATGATGAGAAACGAGGATAACTTTTTTTTTCAAAATTTCAAAAAACATGGGCTATAACCCATCGTTTTTGTCAAATTGCGGAATTGCGGAAATTGCGGAAATGGTAATTGCGGAAATTGCGGAAATGGAAATCGGTCTAGCACAATCGGTCTAGCGCGGATCATTTTTCCCTCTTATTTGATAGGTACTGTATAACAATCTTGATCTGAAATACTGCAAATAGATTTTACTGACTTTGGAAAAGCTCAAAATTAGGTATACTACAGCATGATTCATTAAAATATTTATTTTAAATATCAAGCATCAAAACAACTGTCCTCTCAACCAACATGTGGGAGTTAACCACAAAAAAACAACATTTAAAGTGTTTCAAAAAACGTAGAATATACAATTAAACCGCATGCACTGCATTAATCTGTCTCAGTCTGTCAGTTTCCGACCAAAACCTTTCAGATTTATGGCTCACCTTCAAATTAAAACAATAGTTGGTTTTGGTTGCTGCTGTTTGAGCCTTTTACACTAGTAAATCAATCAGTAGTAGTAATGTGAACCAACAATGAGGCATGCACGTATACAACAAAGGATTTGCACAAATTGCACATGATCGTTTTTATTATAGCCTACATATGACATAAATCACATAAGGTGGACGATGGACTGTGTAGCGCCCAGGATTACATTAGATAATTGGCACTGTATGTATGTATGTATGTATGTTCTTTCTTTGCATAACATCCTGAAATAGGTGCGTGTCAGGCTGAAATTGGTTGTTTACCTATTGTACTGTAATATGATATATGGATACGGTATATACTGTATGTGTGTGTATCCTAAAATAATAATAATAACAATAATAATAACAACAACAACTACAACTAAATGTGGCACACTCCATACAATGCTCTTTTTAATGTATTGACGTTTCGGCCTGCTGGTCTTCATCCTGAACAGAATGAACACAACATATAAAACCAGCATACATTTACATTTCCATGAATGCATAAGCAACATAGTTACAGTACGGCTAGCGGCACTCACCTTATTTTTTGCTATTTGCTTTCTTCTCTTGGCGGTTCTTTGCTTTTTTTCTGGCTGTTGATTTGTTTTTCAATTTGAGAATCTATAACGATGATGGAGAAAGAGGGTTAGATTGAAACATTCTCTGAGGGAATGAATAAAGACAATTATTTTTGAAGATGCTTGTCTCTGCTGTCACCCTGCCAATCCGTTGGCCTCAAAAAAGACTTGTGATATGATCCATTTCACTGAGTTACTGTAGGCCTATTCTGTTGTTCACACATCATGGGGGGAAAACTACGTTAATGAGCTACTGTACAACGGGGGCTCCCAAATGTATTCAGCTCCAGATCCAAAACAGAAATTTGGTGTCTTCCTGAGACGCAAAATAAACAATGCATTAACCACTTTAAGTCTTATAGTCAACTGCAGTTGATTCAGAACACTGCTACTCAAGAGTCCTAACTAATACCAAGTGAGTGGATCTCCAGTTCTTAAATTCTTACACGGCTCGATCCCTTTGTCAAATAATTGATTTTAAAATAGACCAACAGCTATGTTTGTTATCTATTTTATAGACGGAAACCATGAAAAATAACATAGCCTATGTTGTTTTTCATGATTTTTGTCATTTTTTAAATTATTTTCATACTCTGGGCGGGGCAGGCCTGTATTTGCACCAGTTGGGGCCCAGTTAGGGTCGGGGGTTTTAATTTTCAGGCCCATCAAGAACTCTAATTCCTTTCTGGGTATCACAGTGGAAAATAAATCAAGAACGTAAGGAAAGCCGGACCAAGGCAGCTCTTTTCAGTTCAAGTAGAAAATAAATTATATTCCATAAAGCAAGAAAAGCTATAAACAAAAACAAAAAAATAAACGCACAGGTGACGGTGATGGACATACAAGGTTTTTCTCTGGCTGACAGACGCAATAAGCACTCTGGGTCATATTCCACAGCCAGGAACCAAAGCCTGGCCTGAATGGAACATTACACGAAAATTACATTGTGGGGTACTATGACGTCGTCGGGGCTGTAACCAGTCCATTTCACGCATGAGACGGTGAAACGAGGGGCCGGTGTCACACACTGTCAACGTTTATATTAACAACCGTCATTATTGTTCCGGGTATGAAGTTTTACTGCCAACGCGGCAGGAGCTCCTGTACGTGACGGATGGTAACCATGCATAAAGACAGGAGAGGATATCAGCTGTGTTCCAACTCGCTCACGTTCTTGATGACCTTGTTCATTTGGTCATTTTATTACCTCACCCATTCTTGAGATAAGGGACAAAACTTTTTTCAAATCAGATTTCTTTTTAAAGATACATTCAAATCAAATGGATATATTTGTAGACACAGGTCTCAACTACCAATCTTGAGAAGGAACAGGTTTTTCGCGTAACATTTCTTTCTAAAATGGGACATTTACATGCACTTCATAACTGATTCATGTCAACTCCGTCAGACACACTAAAGTCCCTTTTATTTTAATTTGATAATTTCAACAATAATATAAAGTCCTCAGTTATCTTATAATGGCTTTCAGTAATCAAGTTAAGTAATACAATTATTTTAATATTGTTTTGTTCCAATATCACACTATTATGAAATATTCAATTTCTCAAATCCGTCATTTCAACCTTTATTTTCAATATTCTAACATGAAAACCATGTAAAAAAATCATCATTACGTATCATTTCAGTTGGTGTTTCAATACATAAGCACAAAGGATTTGACATCGAATCGTCTATTTCTTTGGAAATTAACAAAAACATCACCGGACCAACGTCTGACGGAGTTGACGAACATCTGACGGAGTTGACAAGTTGAACTGATTTAGGTTCTAGACCACCTAGGATCTTGATTCTGGTGACTAATCGCACATTTTCAAGGATGAGGAATACAGTGGTACTATTTATATTGGCCCTGTGACCATGGTAGACATTTTTCAAAATGGTCTACTAACATATCCCACATTGGTTTCTATTGAACCGCCCTAGGGGCATTTTTGACAGCTGCTGAAAGCTCCCTGACCAGCTCCCAAACTAGGGAGTCTATGGCCAAACTAGGGGTCAAACCCCTTGGGCCATATATCCACTTGTGTTGCCAAAATGTGCTGACCTCATTTTGTGATGACAGCTATGGCCGTTTTCAGCCCAAGGAGTGTTCTTCGTGCATAGCTAATGCTTGGAATGCATTCAGAATCATGAAAACGCCCCAGTTTGACATGTCACATGCTACTTAAAGCATAATGAACATTTTGCCTTAGATAGGTTGTTGATGGTACCCCAACTTTCAGCAGCTGTCAAAAGTTCCCCTAGGGTGGTTGAATATAAAGCAATGTGGGATATGTTAGTAGACACCCTTCCAAACACATTGGTGAAGAAAATTCTTGACAAGGAATTTATTACCAGATTGTATTAATATCCCCTGACTAAATAACTCATCTTATAGACCACCTAGACCCGACTTCACCAACAGAGACCCGATTGACACCTAAACAACAAGTTTGGACAGCCCCACCAATTAGTGTTACGGAAAATAGCAAGTGTCTACCCTAGGCCTAGAGGGAGACACAGAACTTAGATGCGGCTCACATGTTGCACGACTCCTCAACAAGCTGCCAGATGAGAGCTGAATTCTGCCGCACAATGCTCTGCGGCCCAGGAGCAACCAACACCATGTTGGAGTTCTCTGAGTGGTTGAAGCACGAGTCCTAGCCCTATAGCCTGTGCAAAGGCAAACACCTTGAAGACCTGCTTGAGGTGAACAGTGAGCAGTGAACGGTGAGCGAAAGACTGAAGACAGAAGATCTGCCTTCAGGACTATCAGGCAGGATGTGCAGACACTGAAGGCATCAGTGTCGTTCTGTGTCCCCAGCATGTCAACCAAAGCAATGTTACCAAATCAAAGGAGCCTTCACCTCAAGTCACCTGGGGCTGGGTGAGCAATCGTATCCTGTATCTAGCCTCACAACTAAATACAGACACTTGGCCAGACTGCCGTTTGAAAGGATCAAACCCTTCATCCTGATTGGGGAAGACCACCCCACCTAATCACACCAACCGAACAAGTGCGGTTGGGGCCTCCAGGTGGGCCAGCAGCCATCTGCACAAGACTGGGCTGGACCCTGCAGGAAAGCAATCTCCAGTCAAGACAATGTAAGTTGACTATAACAGCCCCAGAACACAGAGCTCATGAGAAGGATGGAGAAACACTGGCAGGAGGCCACCAAGATACAACGCCACACTGCAGTGGCCAGTGAAGTCAAACTGTGTGTCTGTACCTGAAAGGGACAAGTCAAAGGCCAGAAAGCCCACCTCCTTTTAATGTCCTGTCAGTAGCAACTCAACTTGCACCTGAAATAAGCCCTGACCCCTCCCAGAGAAAGTTCATCCTTGAAAATGTAATGATTAGTCACCAGAATCAAGATACTTGGTGGTCTAAAACTTGAGTTATTGGTAAAATAACAGCAGGTTGGTGGTCATTTTGAAAAACAATGGCTGCCATGGTCACAGGACAAATCTAAATAGTACCACTGTATTCCTCATCTTTTAAAATGTATTATTAGTTGCCAGAATCAAGATCCTAGGTGGTATAAAACTTGTTATTGTAAAACAACAGCAGGTGGCGGCCATTTTGAAAAACAATGGCTGCCATGGTCACAGGACAAATCTAAATAGTACCAATGTATCCCACATCCTTGAAAATGTATGATTAGTCACCAGAATCAAGATCCTAGGTGGTGTAGAACTTGAGTTATTGTAAAATAACAGCAGGTGGTGGCCATTTTGAAAAATGGCTGCCATGGTCACAGGGAAAATCTAAATTGTACCACTGTATCCCTCATCCTTGAAAATGTAGTCTTAGTCACCAGAATCAAGATCCTAGGTGGTGTAGAACTTGAGTTATTGTAAAATAACATCAGGCGGCGGCAACACATTTGATATATCAATATTTCTTTCCATCCCAGGGTACAATTGATACATGACTCCTCGGAATATGTGGTATAATCAATTAAGCAACATCTCACTTTACGTGGCAGCCTATACAGTTCCTGCAGTGTGATTCGGATCCGCTCCGACATTGCAGGTGTCTTTCATGTCCCATTGATTGCTGCTTTTTTAATGATCATTCTCAATCTTGCTTAAAGTGTGATGAAATAAAATGCAACAAATCTTGCTGAAAGTGTGACGAAATAAAACGAACAAACGGACCAGATCGATAATATTTCCTCTAAACTAACCATGCTACTGGCCATGATATGGTCATGATACTGACTTTATATTGGCCATGATACTGTCATACTGACCATGATACTGGCCATGATATGGACATGATACTGACTTTATATTGGCCATGATACTGACCATGATACTGTTATGATACCGACCATGATACCAACATGATACTGATCATGATACTGGTCACTGGCCATGTTACTGACATGATATATTTCTCAACAGAAGTAATTGTAAGTGTAAGACTTTTCTCAACAATATGGACCATAAGTTCAACAGAGTAATACCTCATTGACAGTGTAAGACTTCTCAACAATATGGGCCATAATAAGTCTACATTTATCAACAGAAGTAATAAATGTGACAGTGTGAGACTATATGGGCCATAAGAAAGTCTACATTTGTCAACAGAAGTAATAAATATGACAGTGTAAGACTATATGGGCCATAAGAAAGTACATTTGTCAACAGAAGTAATACAAATGACAGTGTAAGTACTTTCGACCGCTCTTCTCTGAAATTGTATGGATTTCTGCCGGTTCTACAGGCTATTCCAGATCAGTGGTCCTCTGAATGTGTAGATCTTTGTCCTAAAGTCCTGTTTGATCTGACAATGTGACTTGCTTAGTCAGTTCTGCCGGTTCTACAGGATATTCGAGAACACTGGTCCTCTGAATGTGTAGATCTTTGTCCTAAAGTCCTGTTTGAGCTGACAATGTGACTTTCTTAGTCAGTTCTGTAGATAAATTCTCCCCCCCCCCCCTCTAAATAACTCAGAAACTACAAAACATTTCAAAGTAAAAATGTGTCTCCACAGTAAGCTGAATTTTACAAAGTGTGAAGGGAGTTTCTAGGTGAAAGTGGTTTTTCCACATGCCACTATCTGCCTATAAATGTCTGCACTATATTTCTAAAACATTTAAAAGATTCCTTTTCATGTCCACCGTAAGATGAATTAAATACGTTTGAATGGGGTTTCTAAGTGTAAGTATGTACGACTAGTAGCATGCCAAAGTTTGTGCTATGGCCATTGAGAATGCATTGGGTGTTTAAGTTAAATAACTCAGAAACTACAAAACATTTCAAAGTAAAAAGTTCCAGCATGTGTCTCCACAGTAAGCTGAATTTTACAAAGTGTGAAGGGAGTTTCTAGGTGAAAGTGATTTTTTGACAGGCAGTGTCTGCCATTGAGCCCCATTGTAAATTTCTAAAATTTGAAAGCACTATATTTCTAAAACTATGAAACATTTCAAAGATTCCTTTTCAGACAAACATGTCCACCGTAAGATGAACCTGAATAGGTTTGAATGGGGTTTCTAGGTGTAAGTATGTAGGACTAGTAGCATGCCAAAGTTTGTGCTATTGCCATTGAGAATGCATTGGGCGATAAGTTAAACTAGAAAGCAGTTCCCTACAGAAACTGCGTGGGCTCGCCAAAAGACGCAATGTATATAATGTACAGTAGAAAATGTATTAAAGCTGAAGGAAAAGAAAAAAAAAAAAGTTAGTTTTTCTTAAGTATAAAAAAAAAAGTTAAAGTTTTTTTTATTTTTAAGTTTTTCATTTTCTCATTTTTCTTCCATTTTTCCATTTTTTTTTTTTTTCATTTTTTAAATGACGTGCGTGCGTGCGTGCGTGCACAATGAGCAGAAAATGAACCATGTAAATACAACAAATTGAGGGCACCGCAGGGAGTTGAACCCCATTCTGGTAAACCAGTAGTACCACACCAGTGCCTTAGTTGGTTTTGTTGTAATTTACATGTCCAAAAGCAATCATTCATAACAATTTGATTCATAACAGACTATAAATGATAGCCATGATTATGTCTTTATACAATTGAAATCGAGAAGAAGAAGACTCACTCCACAAATACCTTAAAGAAAACTCCTGACATAAACCAAGAAAATCTTTATTTTTCCATGCTCATAAAGTGCTCCAAAGTGCTAAAAGTGAAAGTGCAGCAGAAAACCTTTGGGTCATAGGCCCATCGTCAATGCCTCGCCTACTGACCGGCATGAATTAAGTTTTAGCTGCAAATGGCAGCATAAATAAATCACATCAATACACACCACATAATGTGATGTGAACTGACGCGATTACGCTTCACTCGCACATTATAAAAGACATACATCACATCAATCCACATCACATACCTAACCCTACCCTAACCCTAAGTTCATTATGTGATGTGGGGATGACGTGATGAAGCCTTACTCACCAATGTGAAATGATACGAGACATAAACACACATCACATACCGGGCATGTGATGTGGGCTTAATTGATGAAGCTTTACTCACAAATTAGATTTGATAATATAGCACCAACAATAGTCTTATGACCTAGAGGTTTGCTGCTGGACTTTCACTTAAAGCACTTGGAGCTCTTTATGAACATGAACAAAACAAAAAGATTCTTGGTCTCCGCCCAAGCAGTTGGCCGTAGGTTTTCGTGGTGCAAGATTTTCTAGCCAGTTGTCCCTCGTTTCCTACATTTTTATTTTAAAATTTATATTTAGTGTTTTCAAAATAATTGCCTACATTTAAAAAAAATATATTACAATTTATGCCATTTGTGGACGTTTGACATAAATTATACGAGGTGCAAATTATGCAATGGCAGCAGCATTCTTTGGACCCCAGTATTTGTCAGCAATACAGCAACACTATGAACATGAGAACACAACAACACTACGAATGACATTAGAACACAACAGCAATGAACAAAATTCTTATGGCGTGCGACGACACCGACGAGCTATCCGCAATTACTGTGAAAATAAATCACAAAAAAAAATCACATAAATGCACATCACATACAGGGTGTGTTCATATCTGATGTGAACTGACGTGATGGCGCTTTACCGGCAAATGACGCAAACGCAAATGACATGAAACGACATACAGCTCCAATCAATGATTAGAAACTGTACGCGAGACACGACCCGACACACGCACCACATACACTAGTGAAGAACTAGCAATAGATAGGAAAGAAAGAAAGAAATTACTTTAAAATATGAAGCAAAATGCGATTAAAAACTCAGACCAGAAAAAACAATAACTTTATTAAAGCAAAGAATAGAAGAGGAGATGAAAGGTCGGGTAGAAACCGTGCATGTCCAAAACAGTTACTGGACAAAAAAAACCTGTGATACGATTATATTTATTATTAATATAATGATCTGTGTTCCAATGTTTAGTCACAAGCTCTTGTTTATACTTAAATGGTTCGATACATACAAAAATAGGTTATATTCAATAATTGATGATCTTTGCATCCTGAGCCATTTGCTACTTTAGTGTGTGACACTGTAGCATGACCAAGTAAGGAAATTAATTTACAAAACTATGGAGATACAAGGTTTCTGCCCGACAGCCAAAGATAATAAACTACGCTCACTTACCTTCACTATCAGCACTAAACAAAACACACTAACGAAGGAAGAAAATCTGCCATAATTTTCTTCCTGTTAGTGTGGACAGATCTACAGCATAGAAGGCTGTAAACAGTGTTAAGCAGGCTACATGCTACCGGACATAAGTCACATACCGTCACATCACATTTGTACAGTCCACTAGTGAAGAACTAGGGCGATAGATAGGCAAGGAGGAAGAAATAAAAAGTGTTTTTTTTTTCCTGAGACAACCAAAACAAATAACTTTATTAAAAGCAAAGAAGAGAAAGGAGACACTAGAACAGAACATACATATGTGATGTGATGTGAAAGCTTTACCCGTAAATTATGTTAAACGATAAATAAATCACATGCCTACACAAACATCACATAGCGGCATGTGATGTAGAGTGGCATTATACACAAATGATGTGAAACGATACACGGTGCGAATGACAACCTACGGTAGCATGTAGCCCACTTACACAAGCAGCAGGAATCAAAAGGTTCATTACCAACCTCCACTGCTAACAGCACCCAGCAGCGGCAACAGCATAGAGTTTGTACCTTCAATACAGACGTCGCCCAGCTTCACGTTCTGAAATGACAGGGAAAATAGGAAACATTAGTATTCTGCCTACAGGATGACATTTTGGAAATCATAACAGTCACTGAAAGCTGTGTCACCATCCTTTTACTGTATTAACAACAGTCACTGACAGGGCTACATGTGTCACCAATATTTTACTTTAATATAGTCTCAAAAGTGTGATTAAAGCAGCTATAAGCAATAATGTCAATTATAATGATTTTTATTTCATTCAGACAGCCAGCAATGAGTAAAACACTACCACAAATTATTTAGTCTCTGTGACACATCTAGGGGCCATAATCTGCAGTCAAAGATGTTCCTAGAAGCTTTGTCATTGGTCGAAGAAAAATAAAACCCGGTCGAAATGACTAACCAATCAGGAAGTAGACAGGCAAATCGACCAATGACAAATCTAGGAAAATCTTTGAATGCAAATTGTGGCCCCTAGATGTGTCAGAGACAAAATTGTGTTTTAGTTTTACCCATTGCTGTCTGAATACCAAAAAATAAAATTACATTTGACATGTTGCTTATAGCAGCTTTAACGATTCAACCCATTAAAGGGAGACTTCACCCCTTTTGCAAACAGAGCTTATTTCAATTATGTTTTGGAGACAAGAAACACTTTCCTGGGTTTTTTATGTGGGCAATAATTATTTTACAAAAGTGTCCATGGGCTCCATGACATGGACACTGGGCTCACTTCCTTCCTGGACTACATGTTGTCTCAGTAAGACAGCCCTCACCCTATCCACAAGGATCAGTGCACCAAAGCATTATGGGAATTGTAGTCTGGGTAGGAAGTGTCCATGACATAATGGACACTTTGAAATACTAAAGACGCATTAAAAACCTCAGTAAAGTGTTTATCTCCCAAAAATAATTAAAATAAGATTTGACACAGCCCTAGTTTCTACTACAGCCACATGCAATCCCGGTACGTACCATGGGGGGGCTTCCGTCGCTCGGTTGAAGATAGCCGGTATTAATAGAGCCGCGAAGGTTGTATGGCACAATACGTCCCGATCGTCACCGTTCGCCTCGTAATCTCAGGAAGAGCGTTCGTTGACACCGTTAGAAGTTTCAGCTCAACCGAGTAGACACTCTATTACCAATACCAGCCATCTCCTGATGACCCCATCCAAGGTCACACATGACACCAAGGTCACATGATTAACCTGTAAGACACATACAAAAAAAACCATTAGACTCTTTATCCAGATTTCATACATTGTAAAATTAATATAATAAAGGGATATTTCACTTTATCCTCTACTGAGGCCTTTTGAAAATAACAGATCTAAAAGCTCACAATGTGTCACATCACAATGCATTGTGAGCTTGTAGATCAGCCAAATGGCCAAAATATGGCTGTAGTGGTAAATGAACAATGTAGGCTAGTACGTTTAGTAATAATACAAATCTACAAAGTAACTAGTAGTTAAACATTTCCAAATAGAGTATATTTTCTACACTACACTTGAGTAAAGGTATAATGATTTAATTTCCACCACTGTTGGGAACCATGGTTTGTTTGTTTGCGATTGTTCCTTCTCTAAGGCCTCGATCATCAATGCTTTTCACATGGTTTGAGCAAACATTTGTTTGATGGCTGTGTCTGTCCCCCTCCCCTCCAGCAAACAAATGTTTGGTCAAACCGTGTGACTTCCATTGGAAAAGCATTGAGGCGGCCATTAAAAACAGACGAGACAAATGTTTCACACAAACGTATGTTCTGTGCTCTGCCTGTGTTTGATGGCCACTTCAATGCTTTGCCAATGGGAGGCACATGGTTTGACCAAACATTTGTGTTTGATGGAGGGGGGCAAAGAAACACAAGTGTTTGGACAAACCATGTTCCTCCCATTGGAAAAGCTTTGAGGCAGCCATCAAACACAGACAGTGTTGTTTGTATGAAAAAGGACAAATATTCCTGACATTGTCCATTTAGTGTCACAATATACAGTCCTATAAATCCTCTAATGTCTATACAACAGTGTTCAATCCTCTAATGTTTATACAACAGTGTTCAATGATAAAACCGTGTTTCTCAAACAAACGCTCCTTACCTTGGAACAAACAGCATGGCTCCCAGACAGCAACAGCATGCAGCCTGGCTCAGTGGCTCCCAAACCAAACTGCATGCTGGGAAACAACATGGCCGCTCCTATTTAAATCCAAAGCCACGCCCACTGGATCCGGTCACCTGTTCAACTAGTCCATTCATCATTGGTCCGTTGGTCAGAGTGATAGGTGATTGGATCATCCACTGTTGATCATCACAGCTGTGTGCACCCCCCCCCCCCCCCCCCCCCCCACACACACACACACACACACACACACACACACAGAGGTAGTCTATTAATAGTTGTGGAGAGGGATGTAGATGGAAAGTCTAGAGATATAGGAGTCATTTTAATTAACATTATCCTATGGAATATGCAATGAAATGTTGGTATAGCGAAGAGGGATAAGGTAACTGATATACTTCCAGTAATAAAACAATCTAATGGCCCATAATAGCCTTATATGTAACCTGGCAAATAGGGCACAGGACACAGACATATATTGGGGTTCTTTATTTCCCCAAGAAGTTGGTGTTGGTGTATCTTATTTGTGTAAAGAATGCCACAGTTTGGCAAATATGGCATGCAAGCCTGTAACAAAAAATAAACCTAAACTAAATACGGTAGTGGCTCTATCACAAACAGTGTGAACTGTGAGGAACGGCCAACTCACACACTGAGCAAACACTGGTCCCCCAAGCTTCACCCCTTTCCAAGACAGTACAAAGACACAGAAACTCAACCAAGTTGAGTTACTAGTAGTTACCAGTTCAGCTTTCACCTCTTGTTAGTGTGGTTGCCCTAAAGGGGCAACCAGACTCTTGTATCTGTAACACTTTATTATTATTATTCCAAACTGGAGTAAGACAAAGTTTGGCGCCCTACAACAACAAGAAGTTTTGACTGTACGCACTTGAGCCATATCGGGAATCGAGCGCTTGTACTGTGCGAAGAGAAATGTTGTATATTTTATTTTATATGAATTTATTAGTGAATTAAATTTCCCCATTGACATGAATGGGGAAATGCAAAAAAACACATTCAAGTATTTTTCCCTCTGAGACTGTAAGCACTATAGTTACAAAACTTGGAAGAATATTTCCTAATTATCACTAAAATTAATTAAAAATATAATTTTTTAGGTCGGCCTCATGGTGGCGCTATAACATCCCACTTTACCTTTTGGCTCATAACTATTGAACCGTAGGTCGTAAAATCGAAATTATTTTTACCCTGGATTCCTTGGGTCATGACGCATCTCCCCATGCCCTTTTCCGCCAAGATGGATTTTCCGCCATTTTGAATTTTGTCCAAAACACACTTTTTGCTTTTCCCCCTACAGATTTTGTCCAAATGTCACAGAAATCGGCACACGTGACCTCTGGACCCATCCGATTAAAAAACCAACTTCAGAATTTCGATAGTGCGTATCGTTCGGCCGTAATCGTCGTCCGAAGTTAGGAGGGGCCTATATCACGAAAAATGCCATCAATCACGAACGGAATGTCCAATCCATCCCAAATTTGAATCGCATGTCCGGGGTGGTTCGTTCGACCGAGTTCCAAAAGCAATTCCATTTTCATCCACAGGGGGCGCCGCAAACGCCATAAATGTAACCGTCTGTCGCGAAAACATGAATTTCGGGGGTCAAATCCCCTCCGAATTACTTACACACGATCTGAGGCGTGACTCGAAACTGTAACAGGCTGGCAATATCAGCGGGAGGGGTATATATGTAAGCCACTGCGGCAACCACACTCTGCAATTTTTTAAAATTGCGACCTTTCTAGTTGAGATCTTGTAACTTTAATGTCTCAGCTGTGGAAGTAAAAGACTTCCAAGTTCTATGCCAGTACTATGACTGGGAGATTACAATGGTTCTGAATGGGGGAAAACTATGCCCCGAACAAATTGCTCTATCGCAAAAAGTAAAAGTCGAATGCAAATATTTTTTCCGCTGTGAGTGGCCTGAGATATTGAGGTACACCATGTGTGATTGTGGTGTTGGTACGATTGAAAATGTGGTTATAAGAGCGAGTTAAGAATTGTCAGCGCGATAATTTCCTCGTAAGAATTATACAATGGAGGTCAATGAGCAGATTGACTGTTTTTGTGTCACTTAAAAGGCCGTAGTTCACATTCTGTATGTCTCTGTGCTTTGGTGGTCACATTGTGTGAAAGAGGACATGTGTGGCTACAAAATGACCAAAGAACATGCGTGTAAAATGAATACTTTGGCCAGGACGACAATTTGTTTGGTAAATTTTCAAGAAAAGAATTTCAGTTTCCACACTCTAGTCAAAGAAGCGCCGCACTCTAAGATGGCACTAATTACGCGAAACGGCCTGCGATTGAACTGCGATTTCGGAAAAACCGTTTAACGTATTCGAATACGGTTTGAACCACGAAAAAGTCCAGAGTCGTGTGAGCGTTCTAGAGTTTGAATCACGTTTCTACGACAAAGTATGCCAGAGTAATGAGGCTGCAAAAGTGAGGTTGATTTAGAGATAAATCCCATACAAAGTCAATGGCAGGAAAAAACTATAAATAAAGTTAAATATTTTAAAAAGTATAAACTTTTTCAAAACAACTTTTTCACCAATGAAAGTTCAAAGATAGATGAACATTTCAAGGAGAGAACACACCAATATGGAATAGCAAATGTTTATTGGAAAGATTTTGGCAGCAGTTTAGCAAAGGCAAAATTATGGCATTATTTTGGGGATTAGACTCCAAATGCATTTATTAAATAAGATTAGCTTTTAATAGGGAGAACCCCCCATTGGAGCATTGGAGTCTAGACGCTGGTGGTGGCAGCTGAGCAGATGACCCTCCTTCCTTCTCAACACTAGATGGAAAGGTGGAGTCGGGGATGGAGGTGGGTTGCTTGTTGCAGACTGAAAGGAGAATGGAGAGGTGTCAGAGGCAGAGATATTTAAAGGTGGAGTCGAATCACCCGATTGGCTGCTGCAGATTGCTAGGATTTGAGAACAGATAATGATGGCCGAATGAATGCGTTGGTTAAGATCTTCCTTATTGAACCTACGCTAAAAGCTACATTTCAATAAAGGAGAGAACACACCAATATGGAATAGCAAATGTTTATTGGAAAGATTTTGGCAGCAGTTTAGCAAAATGGCAAAATTATGGCATTATTTTGGGGATTAGACTCCAAATGCATTTATTAAATAAGATTAGCTTTTAATAGGGAGAACCCCCAAAATAAGTCTTACCGAGGCAGGTGAGACCTGAAATGAAGCAGAATATGGCAAATGATACTTTAATTTAGACAGCATGAAGCAACAGGGAAAACTACGATTACTTTGAGCGACCACCACCAGCTATATGCAGAATGACGATTTAGGAAGCATGAAAGCGAGATGGTCGTCTAAGACCTGAGGTTAGCAAGGCTGGAATTGACCTTGCATTTAATGGCATGGGGTAACCAGCTATAGAAGCTGTATGCAACTGTTATAAGGCGTGAGCCACCAGCTATATGAAGCTGTATATGCAGATGATCTTAGGCATGTGCGACCAGCTATACGACGCTGGATATGCAACTGTTCTAAGCATGAGCAACCAGCTATATGACGCTGAATATGAAACTGTTCTTTAGCATGGGCAACCAGCTATATGACGCTGAATATGAAACTGTTCTTTAGCATGGGCAACCAGCTATATGACGCTGAATATGAAACTGTTCTTTAGCATGGGCAACCAGCTATATGACGCTGAATATGAAACTGTTCTTTAGCATGGGCAACCAGCTATATGACGCTGAATATGAAACTGTTCTTTAGCATGGGCAACCAACTATATGACGCTGAATATGAAACTGTTCTTTAGCATGAGCAACCAGCTATAGCCTATATGCAGCTGATCTTCGGCATTAACAACCAGCTGTATGAACTTGAAGCTGTATGTGCAACTGTTCTTAGCATGAGCAACCAGCTATGAAACAAGGCATGTTAAAGCCGAGTGTGACAAATTTGGACTCATGAAGCGATATTTATAAAGCAAGATAGCCGACTGAGACCAGAGGCCATTCATTATTTGAATCTAATGGCATGAGCAACCACCGCCAGCTATATGAAGCTGTATATGCAAATGATCTCAAGGCATGAAGCTAGTTTAAACAGATTGGCAAAGTCAGACGTATGAGAGCCATTTAAGGCCTGAAGCAAATTTAGCCAGAAATGACTTAATAGCATGAGCGACCATGACCAGCTATATGTAGCTGAATACGAAATTGATCTTAACGAATAGGCTATATGCTGAAGGCTTCGGTGAGATATGCAGCAAAGCCAACAATAGAAGGCTAACCTGAGAAATATCCCCAAAAAACCTATAAAAGGAGCTGCATAATGAGCAGCTGAAGACCAGAAACTGACTACTAAATAACAGCTTGGGTTCCCTATGCAATTTGCCTCTATTGAGCAGATTTGAAACGCACCAATCTTGATACGACAAGGTGCCATAAGGCTTGAGTGAGCCCATACTTGAATATGCAATACTAAAATAAAGGGCAGAATGGTGAACGGACACTGAAACTTTGTGGCACCAACAAGCAATGAATGACATACATGAAATACCAATGAGACTGATTGCAGCTGATGATTATAGCATTGGCATGTACTGTATGCCACCGAGGTACTGTCGTTGATGCATTGATTGACGACAGACGAGGCCTGGCTGCAAACCTGACCATTCCAGCATCCGAGTCTTCCGAGATGAACGGCACTCATTTCCCATTAGCATTGATCATTCACCATGCAGGAAGCCGGACATGGAAAGGAAGCACAAAGCAGAATATCGAAGAATGCTGATGAATAAGCATTATTATGATCATTGAGTCCAGTAGCTAATTTAGTGCTCTGCTTTAGCATGGCCATTATGTTGGCAGCAGACAGTGACTTTATCCGAGGGCTATTAGCAATGACGTCGGTGGGCACATGACTAACCTTTTAGCAGTTTAAGCATTAGTTGAAGTGAAGCTGAAGGAGCAATGCAGTCGCCATGTGCTAGCAGGCTCATGACCAACTGAAACTTTAGCAGATTTAGCAAAAGCTGAAGGAGCAATGTAGTCAGCACGTGTTAGCAGGCTCTTGACTAACCTTTTGCAGTAGTTGAAGCATTAGCTCAAGGTGAAGGAGCGATGCAGTTGGCATTGTTATCATGACTGACCTTGTGGTAGCAGCATTAGAGGTTGATGAGATTTTTAGCAGGCTGGCAGCAGGCTGAGAAGACAGAACCATGGCAGGAGCAGTTGAAGTAGCGTAGCCGAGATGATTAGTGGGCTTGCGGCAGGCTCAGAAGACAGACTTCATGGGAGCAGCAGTTGAAGTAGCGTAAACGGGACTTTTTAGCAGGCTTGCAGCAGGCAGAGAAGACCGACCTCGTGGCAGCAGCAGATTAAGTACCATAGCTGAGATGATTAGCAGGCTTGCCGCAGGCTGAGGAGACTCATGGCGGCAGCAGTTGAAGTAGCGTAGCTGAGATGATCAGCAGGCCTGCAGCAGGCAGAGAAGACCGACCTCGTGGCAGTAGCAGATGAAGTAGCTGTGATGTTTGGCGGGCTTGCAGCAGTTTGAGGAGACTTGTGGCGGCAGCATAGCTGAGATGATTAGTAGGCTTGCAGCAGGCTGAGGAGACTCATGGCAGCAGCATAGCTGAGATGATTAGTAGGCTTGCAGCAGGCTGAGGAGACTCATGGCAGCAGCATAGCTGAGATGATTAGTAGGCTTGCAGCAGGCTGAGGAGACTCATGGCAGCAGCATAGCTGAGATGATTAGTAGGCTTGCAGCAGGCTGAGGAGACTCATGGCAGCAGCATAGCTGAGATCATTAGTAGGCTTGCAGCAGGCTGAGGAGACTCATGGCAGCAGCATAGCTGAGATCATTAGTAGGCTTGCAGCAGGCTGAGGAGACTCATGGCAGCAGCATAGCTGAGATCATTAGTAGGCTTGCAGCAGGCTGAGGAGACTCATGGCAGCAGCATAAGCTGAGATGATTAGCGGGCTTGCAGCAGGCTGAGGATGAAATGCATTCTGAAATGGCAGCTGATTTAGTGGCATCTGGAGCAGGACCTGAAGCAATTAGAGAACGCATAGCAGCAGCATTGACTGAAATGATAAGATGTCATGAGAGCAGCAGCATTGCCTGTGATAAAACTATATGTAAGCAGCAGCAGCATGGCCTGTGATAAAACTATGTAAGCAGCATGGCCTGAAATGATGAGACGTGAGCTGCAGCAGCAGCAGCAAGTGGAGCATGACCTAAAATGATAACATGTAAGCAGCAGCAGCATGGCCTGAAATTATGAGAAGTGAGCTGCAGCAGCAGCAAGTGGAGTATGACCTAAAATGATAACATGTAAGCAGCAACAGCATGGCCTGAAATGATGAGACATGATAGCTGCAGCAGCAGCAAGTGGGGCATGACCTAAAATGATAACATGTAAGCAGCAACAGCATGGCCTGAAATGATGAGACATGATAGCTGCAGCAGCAGCAGCAAGTGGGGCATGACCTAAAATGATAACATGTAAGCAGCAGCAGCATGGCCTGAAATGATGAGACATTATAGCTGCAGCAGCAGTAGCAGCAGCAAGTAGAGCATGACCTAAAATGATGAAAAACATAGCAGCAGCAGCAGCATGGCCTGAAATAATGAGACATTATAGCTGCAGCAGCAAGTGGAGCATGACCTAAAATGATAAAAACATGTTAGCAGCTGAAACATGGCCTGAAATGAAAGATCAAGTTAGCATTGGAACATGTTTGCGTCAGCACTGACTGTGGCATGACCTCAAATGGTAAAGTAACATATTATGGCAGCTGAAACCTGAAATTAAAATATTTAAACAACTGCACTTTGATAGCTCACAGGAGATTCATTGACTCAAGACAGACATGCATGCAAATAAATGATTTCCTCCTCTGCCATCTCTTGATATGAAACTGGGTTTACGTTTGTAACCTATATTTTTAGAGCAGTAGCTCTAGCTGTGATATCATGTAAACAGCAATAAAGGTAGAATTGAAATTGCAGGCATGAGTTAAGAATTAGCTGAATTTTAGGCATGATATAGTAGCTATAGATAGCATTAGGTGCAGGCATGACAATAGCTGTATATGCAGCATGGTAGTTAGCATTAGCTGGATTGCAGGCATGATAAATAACATTGGTTGAAGCAGCAGTAAGAGCAAAAAAAATAATTCATAATGGCATTAAGCTACAAACTGTTGAAAGCTGGAATTGAGGCAGGCAACCATTGCATCTGGGAGGAATGAAGTCAGCTTGTTGGATTGGAATAGGCTGCAGGAGGCTGTTTGATGAGAGCAGGCCGCATGGAGGAAGTGAGGTAAAGTTCTTCGAGAACAGCAGTTCTGAACTTAGCCCCAGCTAAAAATATTTGAAAGAGGGCAGGCATGCAGCTAGTGAGCTGCCACTTGTGAGCACTGAGTGTGTACGCCACGGAGCACAGCGAGAGCACATCTTGCTTGTTGCAGACTGAAAGGAGAATGGAGAGGTGTCAGAGGCAGAGATATTTAAAGGTGGAGTCGAATCACCCGATTGGCTGCTGCAGATTGCTAGGATTTGAGAACAGATAATGATGGCCGAATGAATGCGTTGGTTAAGATCTTCCTTATTGAACCTACGCTAAAAGCTACATTATAAAGTTTGAATGAAGTTTCAAAGTGAAAGTATGACGGAGTAATAAGAGCTCAAAAAAGTTAACTGTGAAAAATGGGACCTTTCTTCCATCGACTCTCATTATAAAGGATGTAAAAAAAAGTTAAAAAGTTAAAAAGTATAAAAAGTATAAAACTTTGTAAAAAGTTGTATACAAGCAAGCATAACTGCAAAGAGCTGAACAGTTTGAAGTTTGAACTAAAATTCTAGCATAAAGTATGTGGAAGTAGTAGGTGACCGAAAAAAGTGGCGGAAATTGGAATAATAAATATAGACTGTGGATAACTATTGTGTGCTCGCTGTAGCGAGCCCACAATAACTCAGAAACTACAACCTTGGCGGCTCTCCCCTACTTAAGACACGCAAAATACAGCCCTATGGCTCTGGCATAGCCTAATCCCACGTCCATATTGGTTTTTGTTTTTTCCACCATCACATGTTGATACTTGATAGCTTATGCATGTATGCATTCTATTATCCTACTTTCTTTCTTATAGGTTCTATAAATCAAGGCATTCCTTGGAAAAGTTAAAGAAACTGTTAAAGAAAATGAATTGAAAACCACGAACAAAAATTACACATAGGCAAATATATTGAAATCATGACATGGTTTAAGTGCTGTATTTTCCTGTTTTTAATCACTTAATAAGCCAGGCATGTCCCAAAGTTCTGCCGCGGAGGCCAATCGTGCCACGAGGCCAGATTTGATATGGCCTGAGGCTTCAATCCAAAAATCTATTATTTATGGCCTGTCAGTATAGTCATGTGAAATTCATACGGTCATACCTCCCTTGTTCCATTAAAGGTTGTGGTGTAGGTATGGTGAACGTAATGGCCTCACATCACACACGTCATTAAGCTTTCTAACTTTCTGCTATTTTTGCAAAGATATTTGGAAGGGAAAGAAATCACACCTGTGTGAAGTGAGGAGCTCTTATCATCATAAATCATCATGCATCATCTCATACTGGCCAATCAGAATAACTGTTGCCTGTTATTGGTTAGCTGATTTGCTTGTTTACATATGACGTACATTTTCCCATCAATGTCAATGGGGTTTATTGTTTCGATGTTTAATTTATGTCATATTTAGCAGAGTTTGGACCTAATTTCTCCATTCATTGTCAATGGCAAATCTTGAGACGTGTGGGGACAAAAGCTGTTTATAGCGCCCCTCAAAAAAGTGAGGGGGCGCTCTTATCATCATAAGTCATCATACATCATCTCATTCTGGCCAATCACAATTTTGCGTGCTCAATTTTGTGATGTTTGTGTTTTTTGCCTTCGGTCTTTGTGTTTACACAAACCCTCAAAGCATGGACATAGGAGGGGCTAGCGCCCCTCAAAAATGAGGGGAGCAAGGATACATAGACTTTTAGTGGTTTAGAGGACTTTAATCTTTCCAATTCATTTCCCCTATAAATACATTTCTTTTTCATTGATCTCATACAGTATTTAGCCAAGTTTAATGTTGTGCTGTATTATGTGATGCTTGCTAGTTTGTATACACTGTGTGCGTGCATGCGTGTGTGTGTTTTAGATGAGTATGGCATTTCTTAAATTATTTGTTTAGGATTTCCCTTCCTTTCCTACACCAACCATGTCTGATTGTATTCAATGATGCACTATCCTCTTAATTGTGCAATAAAATTAATTAAACCATATTGTGGTTCTCATTTACAATAATGACCTGGATGTATATTGTGGTGACAAGTGACGTCCATCCTGTCCTTTTAAAGATAATTCCTTTTTGGACAATCCAATTTCCGAGGACTTGTACAAGCTTCCAGAAGGACAAAAGCCTCTCTGAAGACCCTTGACATAAAACATGCATAAAACTGTGAGAAAACAGAAATATGCAGAAATATATTCTTTCTTGTCAGATTTATGTGTGAGTTTCAGCGCGAGCTCACGTCAAGCATGCACGCACACGCCTCGTTTGTGCATGAGACTGTTTACACCATAAATAAATTATCAACATTTAAAAAATGCGTGTTTTGTAAGTACTGGGAGAAAATGTATGACTGGTATGTAACACTTGGTGTATACTGTCAAGAGTTGTGTGTCGAGTTTATAAACAGATCTTGTTTTTATATAGTTTTGCTGTTGTTGTTATCGTTGCCTTATATCAACTTCAATTCATCAACTATTCTCTCAGTAGGGATTTTTCATTGATTTGGAGCCATGCGAGAAAAAAACATTCTCCATAAATTCAAGGCATCAAAGGCTGGGGTAATAGAACAAAAACATATTTTAAAAAGTGTTCCTTTAAAGAGCAACCAGATAATGTGCAGGGTGGTGCAGGTGTAAAAGTATCTGCCCACACTCAGGGTTTAGAGGCTCGAACCCACCGCTGTGCATGTGGCTTTGCAGTGGTGTGGGAACGGGGGTGACTTCTTTTTTCCTCTTTTTAGATTTTCTTTATGTATACATTTTCTTAAAACTAACATATACACAAATATGTCTATTACAACTAATGTTTGTGGATATGGCTTGGCTAAATAAAATAAAAATACACCATTTTATGCCAAAAAAAGAATAAAAAAATTGCACGCACGCAAGCCCCCTTGCTACAGACATCTTCTAGCCCCCCCTTTGTTGGTTATTCGAGTGCCACGGCTGTGTGCCGAAGTATGACTCGGGGTGAAGTGTAGAGAGCCTCGTCGTGTGAAAATAACAGTTGTGTGTTGTAGTGACCGTAAGCGGAGCGGCTGTCTCGGGGGCACGTCTGTGGTCTCAGTGGGGCGGGCTTTGCTGTTGGAAAACGTGCTCACAGGAAAAACACACCACTGACTGAGATTCCCCACTGATAACCGTGCAAGACTGTAGGCGCAGTGGGGAAGCGCTTACAGCCATGTCCCACATGAGCTGTGATCTCCACTCTTTCATTTATTTCATCTTTACTTGCCTGTCTGAGCGTGACTAATTGTTTTTTGAGAAACGAGGGGTAAAATGATTCTTTCCTGCCTTTATCTTTCCTGCGAGAAAAGGAGGGTAGGATTTATTTTTTTTTACAAAAAAGTTTAAATCCAATGGGATTGAAAAATAAATCACCAAAGGCATGGACTTAAAAGGCCAGACTCAGTGAATTTACCCCCATCTCCCCTGGCACATTGTATTGTGTATCCTCGCTGTCAGGCGGAATCCTCTTATCTCCATATTTTAACTTTGTGTTTTTTCGTAAATGAACACCCTATTTGATCATACTTCAGCGGCGCACAAACGGATACAAAGTAGCAGATCCGCTTCCGCTAGCTCGAAAGGTGGCGTAAAGTGACACGTTTAGAGCCTTGAGATCTGCCACACTTGCTGTTTTTGAATTTAAATCCTGAAACGTAAAAGTTTTGGACCCGACAGAGACGTATCTCCACACTATTTTCATAAATTAATGTGATACTTTGTCGTGCAACAGTGTCATGCAAGCGTGAGCTTACAGTATAGATCTGCTATTTCTGCTATATTTGTATATTATTATTTTTGCAAGTTTCTCATAAGAAAATGCAATCTAAAGTATTAACCCTAGAACACAAAACTCACTAAAGCACACAAGGCTGTCAGTGGGACCAATTATTGTCTCTGTGCCAGATGGACAAGGTGAGCTCATTGAGGTGAGGTGACCCCCAACGGATTTAGGGGAGTGTGTGTGTGAGCGCCGCGGTGCCTACCGATCAGGATGCTGATGATGCCAAACAGCACAGAGGCCTGGGTGGGAGTGGAGCTCTGCCCAGGTTCTGCAGAGAGCATGAAAACCTGCATCTCCCACCAGTCAGTCCGTCCGTCAGTATACGTCGGAATGTTCTGCAGTGCCAGCTTTGGCCAGTAGGGTAGCGGCAGCTTCAATGTTGGCCAACCGCTCTGGGGGCCTGGTGGGATGGAGCTCTGCCCTGGGTGGAGGTGGAGCTCCGCCCTGGGTTGGGGTGGAGCTCTGCCCTTGGTGGGGGTGAAACTCTCTGCATGGGGGTGGAGGTTCTGCAGCCCTGGGTGCATGCGGGAGAACACGTTGACGAACTCTCCCAGGTGAGAGACCCCCACCTCCTGCTGGCACTGTCTCTCCTCATTGTGTGTGGTGGCTGCGCTGCACGAGGAGAGAGACAGAGAGAGGATCAGTGTCGATTTCATTGACTATAAAACTAGGACGAAAGCTGAAGGAAATTGAACCCAGTCAACCAAGTATATAAAAGCTTTAGCCTATTTGACCGTGGTCCCCAAAGCTTTTTTTCCCGGCTCTATTCCACGTCTCTCTGCGACATGTTGTGAGCTTATTGGCGAATGTTTGCCACTAGAATAGGAACACTATGGTTAAAGAGGATGTTTGTGCGGAAAAAGAGGCAGAAAGAGGAGAGTAACTTTAGAAAAAATGCTCATCCGAGCACAGGTCTCCACCAGGTCATAACGTTTGTGATGTTTGGACAAAATGTGTAGCATGTGTAACAATGTGTAACATTTTGCGCTATATTAAGGCAATGTTAAAAGGGTGGCATTAATTGTTCCTCAACATAGTGGAAATGTGCGCGCACAGTTTCACCGCAATCGTTCATGATTTGGATAATTTTGTTCTAAAAGGCCAGATCGTGCAAACTTTAGATGTCAATCGTAGCCAATCAGGATGTAATATGAAAAACAGATCCGTGTTGATCTCATGACTATAGAGATCATTTGTACCGATTTGTGTAAAATTTAGATACAGTTTTAAGGATTAGGCCTAATATGTGCCTAATATGTGTTTTACATAAATCAGCCTTCTGATCCGTGGTCTCTAGGGACTGCACATACAAAGTTTCACACAGATCGGTGGAGTTATAGGTAAAACATGAATCAGCCCGTTATAGCGCCACCATGTGGCTGATTTCAAAATTGAGATTGTGCACTGCGTTCATGATTTGAGGCATTTTTTAAATACGGACCAGTCCTGCAAACTTTGGAAGGAAAGCTAAGCCTATCGGGATGGAATAGGGGAAATTAGACAGATCTGTGTTGATCACAGATCTATAGAGATAGTGTGTACCGAATACCGATTTGCGTGATGTGGATAAATTCTGTAGGAGCAATATAAAAAAACACACCCGTGTGAACTGTGAAGTGAATATATTAAAGTCTAACTCATGTTGATTAGGTGATGTAATGGTGATGTAAAAGTAAAACAAACGGTGCCAAAACAAACATTGAACGCCATTAACAATAAAGAGACAATATGACATAAACGACACATTAGGACGTACATTTTCCCTTCATTGTAAATTGTCATTAAACCCGTGTATAGGAGGGGCTATAGCGCCCCTCAAAAAAGTGTTTTGGCTTGAACAGGCCGTTCAAGAAAAGTGGTTCAGAATTGGCATCCAGGCAGTGTGTGTACAGTATAGTTTGGCAGCGACCGGGCCAGCGGTGCCGGAGATTAGCTGTATACACGGACGGACAGGACAGTGTGCAAAAGGTACCCTCTTCACAAGCTTTCGGCCTGGTGGAGAAAAGACATTTCAGGGAGAGAGAGAGAGAGAGAGAGAGAGAGAGGACAGGTCAAAGAGAAGGAGATCAGGGGAGACATGGGGTAATGGATGTAAGAACTAAAGGAAAGCGGAGCAGACGGGTGTCAGAGATTAGAGCCATGGGGAGCACCGGGGAGGCAGAGAGGTTGCAAATGTTTTGAAAAGGTCAGAGTGATAGAGACACAGAAGGAAGAGGAGATATATGGCTGTCAGACCATGAAACTATACGGTGAATTGAGATGCTCACCTCAACAAACTAAAACTAAAAAACTAAAATGAAGGTCAAGTGTTCAGCCATGCATGCATGAGACCAGATACATTAGAAAGCTATTTACTAAACTGCATGCACTTTCTGCTCTTCTTTTTGCATTTTAGTTAAAAGTGGTGTAAGCTTGTAGATCTGCTATTTCTGCTTTTTTATTTCTTTTTTAATATGTATGGACATTTTTCAACATGGGAATATATGTTTTATATTATAAAATTATACAAAAATAATTGTGATTATCTCAAATATTGTGATTAGGCGATAATGTAATAATTGTAACATTCCTATAGTAAGCATGCACGCTAGGGCATTAATGACTGATTTTTATAAGTCAACTTGTCAGTAAAAGCTGAAGTCAAGTCGACTTCTTGTTCTCATAAGGAAGGCACACACACACACACACACACACACAAGTTAGAACTGTCTCATTTCCAGCCAGTCTGACAACATGATCAATTGAAAAACTAACTTTCTGTAGGAGAATACATCTCAGAGTTTACTCCGCTGGTTATGGAATTCCTCAAGGAATTCTTAAAAAGGAAATCTAATCATTCAATGGCAGTATGGCACACAGAGAAGGTCGTAGAAATGTGACATTTTCATGAATAAAAAGAAAGGATTATAACTTTTTTTCTATGGAATCCTGTCAAGGTGCTGAACCAGGCCTGGAGCAGCGTGAATCCTCACACTAAACATAGAAACCACAAAAAATATATCATTGATCTACGTTGAACCGATTAAGATCCGAGGCCGATTCGACAAATGCCTTCTAAATCATCTTTCGAAATATGAAGGTGTTAAGACTGAGTTGTGTTCTGAACTCAAATGCAACCACTCAAGAGGCAGGAAGACAGTTAAGAACTTTATTGTCCAAATAAAGCAGGATAATGACAATGTATAGATATAAATACATAAATACTCTATAGTATAATTAGGTAGATATGTATATATGAGAATATATATAATATAACACTATACTTAGGGGAATTCCAAGGGGGTACTCGAAGACGAGCTTGTAGATCGGCAGCCAAACAAACAGTCCAGAACAAAGGGGTGACGAACTCCAGGAGTGGCACGGCAGATAGCCAGGTTGGGGTGGAGGGTTCAAACCTGGGTTCGAAACCGTAACATGACCCCCCCCCCCCTCTACGGGAGCCTCCTGGCGACCTGCCAGGCGCATCAGGATGGTCTCGGTAGAACTGGCCCAGAAGCTCGGGGTCCATGATGAGTTTACGGGAAACCCAACTGCGCTCCTCCGGCCCATACCCCTCCCAGTCGACAAGGTATTGGAATCCACGACCCCGGCGGCGCACCTTGAGGAGCCGCCGCACCGTCCACTGAGGATGCCCATCGACCATCTGTGGGGGTGGGGGGGTAGGGGGTGGAGGTGTCAAGGGGCATGAGGAGGACAGGCTTTATCTTGGAGACGTGGAAGACTGGATGGACCCGCTGCATGGATGGAGGAGGGGAGTCGGAGGCGCACTGCAACCGGATTGACAATGTGCTCAATAGGGAATGTTCCTAGAAACCGGGGCACCAGCTTCCGGGACTCCACCTGCAGCGGAAGGTCAGAGGATGAGAGATACACCTGCTGACCCACTCTGTACTGCGGGGCCTTGGTGCGCCGACGGTTGGCTCCCCGGCAAGCACGGGTGTTGGACCTCAGTAGAGCTGCATGGACAGTCTTCCACACTCTGCGATTACGTCGAAGATGGGCTTGAACTGAAGGGACGGCAACCTCAGACTCCTGGGCCGGAAACGGGGGGGGGCTGGTACCCTAGGTAGCACTCAAAGGGTGACATACCAGTGGCAGCACTGACGTGGGTGTTCAATGAGTATTCAACCCAGGGCAGGTCCTTACTCCAGAAGGACGGATGGAGAGCAGAGGCGCATCGGAGGGCCCCTTCCAGACTTTGATTGGCCCGCTCTGCTTGTCCGTTTGACTGGGGGTGATATCCAGAGGAGAGGCTTATGGTGGCACCGATGCCCTTACAGAAAGCCCTCCAGGCCTGGGAGGTGAACTGGGGGCCACGGTCACTGACAATGTCCGCTGGGAGTCCATTGTGCCGTTGCGAGAAACGGCACATCGAGATAGTGCGAGAAATGGCACAATCGAGAAAACGGCACAATCGAGAAACGGCACAATCGAGAAATGGCACAATCAGTTGCACACATGCCTAAAATTGCTGATATGTGCACCACCCTCGTTGAAAACAATGTATTTCAAAGCTCCAGCTTGTCACTCCAGGCTGAATGAACAGCACTCGAGCTCTGGTCTGTGTGGAATTATTTGATTGGCTAAGCACGGAATGTGATGTATGACGATGCCCTGTATGATGATAAGAGCTCCTCTTGACACGAGTGTGATTTTATTCAGGGGGGGGGGGGGGATCAAAACCTTTTGACATACTTAGAAGATGTTGAAGACCTGCATTAACTGATGTGGTTCAGGAAACCTGCAGGCACATGTAGAGGTGGTGGCATTTGGGGCTTGAGCTGCTGCCCTTTTGCCTCAATCGGCGCAGTAGATCAAAATGTGGATGTTCTGGGCTAATTACTGACGTTATGCTTCATTGTGCATAATATTAATGCTTATGAAGAGAAATCAATGTTACTCTCGCAATGTAGAAATGGTAGATTTCACTTCCTGATTTTGGTGGCAGCTAAAAGGGAAAATGTGTGAGAGTGTAGATCAACTATTTCCGCTATAAAAGACGGTCAGTCTGTCTGTGCTCTACTCCCTCTGCCAACCTGGGGAGAGCTCCCCAGGTTGGCAGAGGGAGTAGAGCCCATTTGACATCGGGTGAAAAAGTCGGTTACAAAATCATGGGATAAAAAATGTAGGAGTAAAAAAAAAGAACGTTCCAATGTTCACATCACATTTTTTCATCCCTACAGCAATGAGTCACTAGACACTTCAGTAATCCAAATAGAGCGCCGCAGTCCCTCCCCCTTTCAGAAAAACGAGTGGCCCAGGAAATGAAAACCCCATGAATTCTACCATCGGCACTTCTAATATAATTTATTTAAAGACGGTTACGCCGCGGACAAAGCCAACTCGTGACTCCAAAATCATGACAATGAACACAATGTTTTGGGCCGATCAAATAATTTATAAGACGAAAAACAAAACAAATAGTGTTGTCTCCTGACTTTCTTTTCTTCTTTCTAATGATTTGATCGGCCCAAAACATTGTGTTCATTGTCATGATTTGTCACGATCCGAGTTGGCTTTGTCCGCGGTGTAACCGTCTTTAAATAAATTATATTAGAAGTGCCGATGGGAGAATGCATGGGGTTTTCATTTCCTGGGCCACTCGTTTTTCTGAAAGGGGAAGGGACTGCGGCGCTCTATAAACAGGTTGTCTTAACTCATAATATATTCAATTAAAGATCATCAATGCCTATATGCAACTTAAATCAAACTATTATGGCTACTTATAGCAGTTAAATGTGGCCTAGCAGCACAAAAACATAAATAACTTTTATAACAAATTTAAGCAACAAAATAAACTGCAATGCAGAAACAATTAACGCACCAGTGGCATTCCCCTTGATGGCTTGACAGGTTTCGGTCTTCCCAGCTCCAATGTTTGCAGTTAGTCTTTCAGTTGTTCTGCTTCTCTCCATGCAGTGTTCTCCACTGCTGCTGCTCTCATACTGAACAAACACTTCCTGTTTTCAGTGCCTCTCGCCAATCAGTGATTGTCACCAGGTGCTGACTCATGATCAGTGATTTACAACAATGATTGATGCCAATTAGGCCAATTTGGGGTTTTGACAGCACAGTTATTCATTTGACAATTAATCGTCAACTTGAATTTGTACTCGTGACAGCCCAGCTAGCAACCAGTCATCATGTTTAATTCAACCCCTCAGGATCTGAATGCTGTCTCTCAGACAGATTGCTCATCATGGGGGCCTGTATCCTTATCAACCAGGTACTCATATGGGAACACGGCTCAACGTTCGTCCTAAATATTTGCGAACGCAGTGAGCACTAACTATGAGACCTAGCAGAACATGTCTGTCTGTCTGTGTGTGTGTCTGTCTGTCACGCTGTAACACCACATGCCCGCCACCAGAGTCTGAAAAACCCACCAGAGTCTGAAAACCCACCTTTTCAGACTCCATCATGGCCCATAGCACTTACCCCACCCCCTTAGATAGCATTTCTGTAGACTTATAGCATTTGATACAGACTTATAGCATGTTATGTAGACAGCATAAGTGCATTGTATGTAGTCATAGCACGTCATAGTACATACCGACTGAAGTCCCGCCACCCTTACAACAAGGCGGCACAGGACATGTTGCGTTCTATCCCGGAGGACTCGTCCACCAGCGCATGGCTGGCGGCATCTTGGAGGCGGGAGTGGGAGTCTGCTGGGCCCTCCCGTATGCACCACTACATCCTTGACCCGGGTGGTGGCGTTGAAGGAGAGGACCTGCCACGCCGGCAGTGGACACTACTGAACCGCCTGCGCACTGGAGTTGGCTGCTTCAAATCAGCAATGAAGAGCTGGGGCTTGGCGGACAGTGCAGCATGCGAGTGCGGCGAGCCCGAGCAATCTGCCGAACACATAATTAACACCTGCCCCCTGTACAGACCTCCTTCAGAGGCCGGCCTCTTCCACGTGGGACCAGAGACAAGGGCGTGGCTACTCGATACTGAGTTGGACATTTGAGGATGATACACGAAAGAAGATAGTACATAATTATGTATAGCATAGTAGTATAGATGTATAGTTTATATGTATAGTTTAATTATATAGATATTCCACTGTTACTTTCTTAGCTTACGTATGTTTCATGATAAATGTTTTTATGTGATGTATTCCCATGCTTTTTTGTTCTCACTTAATGTAAATCGCTCTGGATTAAGAGCGTCTGCTAAATGCCTAAATTGTAAATTGTAAATGGCATGCTTTTGTTCTTGCTTAATGTAAATCGCTCTGGATTAAGAGCGTCTGCTAAATGCCTAAATTGTAAATTGTACCAGAGGGCGCAGCTGTATCACACACAAAACACACACACACACACACACACACACACACACACACACACACACACACACACACACACACACACACACACACACACACACACAAAACCTAACTTAAATGCGTTCGCTTCCCATGTTTGCGCGTCTTACTTGTTTTACTTTTAACATCTTACTAAACTGGGATGACCAGATCTTATGCATGTCATTGCAGGCTGACCAGGCCATATACCCTTCCTAGTTTGAAAGTCCTTTTGGGAAGAAGATATACATGAACCCAAATACCTGTGATAGTGATTATTAGTGAGTATCAAGGAGATATATATATATATATAAATATATATATATATATATATATATATATATATATATATATATATATATATATATATATATACACACACACACACACACACACACACACACACACACAATATATATATACATTATTGTATATATTGTTTATTATTTATTTTTCGATTAACAGAGCGTCTTATTCTTCCTATTCTGCTTGTATTTCTTAATTGTATTCCTTGACTGGCTTTGTCAAGCAACCGTGAATGTAATGGAAATGAATGCTGCCAGCTCCACTTGTTACAGCCTTTTATTGTTGAAATGGCTCAATACTTGTACAGCCAAGTTACTGTATTTTATTCTTGACACGCTTTTAGGCTACAACACACAGACAGACATTCAACCTGGCCCTCGTTATTCCGAGGGCCAGGTTGGTGTAGAGGCTTTATGTGAATTAGTAGATCATGTAATTACCAGAAAAAGCCCTTGAGTCAAGAGTTGCTGCCCTCATTGCATTGTGATGAAGTTAAGACACTTTTTGGTAACAGGAGAGAGAGAAACAGAGCTCAGGCATTAGATCAGCCACACTTCTGTAGATCACTTCACTTCATCCGTCATGCAACAGTAGACAATAGACATACAGTAAGGGCCGATTCATACTCCTATTTTAGAGCCGAATAAAAGTCGGTTCGGCGCTGTAGAGCCTTCCATTTGACGTCATTTGAGGTTCGGGGGGCGGGTACCGTCCTAAAGTCGTCTCTTCGGTGCTACTGAAAATTTCTGAGGAGCTGAAATCATTTTGGCACTACAGCGCCGAAACAGCGGTAAAATAGGAGTATGAATCGGCCCTAACACTCCTGCCATTTGTGCAACAATTACAAACAGTGGAAAAAAAGTCAAAGGTTGCTTATAATAAGCAGGCATGGCAACACTGCCTGAAGGAAGCAAAACACACACACAAGGAGCCCCGCCAGTACAGTACCTTGGCGGGGAAAAAGGTGGATACAGGGCGTCATTGAAATAGAGACCTTGGGCCAGATTCACAGCGGCGTTTATACTCATGTCGTGAGCATACGGACATTTACGAGGATTGCCACGTTATGTGTGAACTTGAACTTGGCGTGACGTTGACGGACGTTGGTCGTAAAATCCGCTAATTTCAGCTCAGAGGGTGGTGTACCAGTGCTCAAGGCATTCGTATATTTATTTAGAAGGCTTTAGTCTTCATGCTGAATCAATTAATAGTCCCCAAACCTCAAATAAAATATGTAGGGCAGGCTGTGTCCCCAACATTGGTCAGCACAAAAAGAAATGTCGGCGGGCTGACAGGGCGGCGCTGCGCCCCTCCTCAGAGGGGGACTGGAGGGTTACTGCGGCCATCGGCTACAGTATATAAAACATAGAAGACCACATTACTGAATGGCATATCAGTGTGTCTGAACGTCGGCCAGTCACTTAATTACTGCCCTCCCTATATATAACTTTGAAACTCAAATCTGTATGTCAAATTTAGTTACGGACATACGCTGCCAAATACAGTACTTGCACCGCTCTGCTCGCGTAAGTAATAATAATAAAACTGTTACATAAGCAGTCTTTGGGGGGTGCTTTCTGTCTCTCTCAATATGGCATAGTGACACATAATGTTCGGTGAAACTCCTCCTCTCTGCCTTTGCCTTTCCATACTTCCAACACATATGATTATGAATATGCAGAAACCCAAGGGACTTGTGGGCGAGTGATGAGAACAATGCAGTACACTTCACACATAAACAAAATACATTCTCAATGCCAGGATGTGCTGCTACACAATGGACGTAAGCGCAACTTCAATATTCATCTTGCTGTTATGTTGGCAAGTTGTAGCCTCAAATTTAAATGACTGATGTTCTATCTATGATATATCATGAGCGCTGTACGGGCGTGGGATAATGTCAATAACTGTTTTGTATGTCTTCTATTGGCTATGGCTGTAAATTAAGTACAAAAAATTATATTGGCGGTGACTTGATGGCATCGTAATGGCTGATTTTACACATTTCATAACTGACAATAGTCATCATCTTCTGTGACCATGCGTGGTCTCACCATGCCTCACAGATGTTTTCTCAATGTGTGTGTGTGTGTGTGTGTGTGTGTGTGTGTGTGTGTGTGTGTGTGTGTGTGCGTGTGCATGTGCGTGCATGCGTGCCTGTAGTGGTGTCTGGAGTGATGAAGTGTATTAGTAATTTAGCAGATGTTCTGAACCTGTGTGTGTGCGTGCGTGCATGCGATGCGTGTAGCATAGCATAGTGTAGTGTAGTGTAGTGTAGTGTAATGTACTGTAGTGTAGAGTATTAGTAATGCAACAGCAGCTGTCCAGATGCACTGTAACAAGACACTAAATCACCAGCTGCACTCATTATCCACAAGTAGCAGACAGCAGCCCCTCATATGGTCCACAAGTAGCAGACAGGAGCAGGCCTCATAAGGTAATAAAGGTATAGCTCCAGACCGCACCGATGTCGGCCACAGAAGCAGTTGGAAAGCGTCTGAAAGAGTCGGCTGGCGACAAGCTCCTGTCGATTGCCATCGATATTACCATGCCGATTGGTCAGAACCCGTTGATGAAGAACCGAGCTTGTTTGGTCGGTTGCTGACCTTCGGGAGCTGTCGATATCCATGTGGTAGTTATGAGGGTGTAAACACTCCACTGTAAATGGTAAATGGTGCATTTATATAGCACCTTTATCCAAGGCACTTTACTTTACATAGATTGTGCATTACATTCACCCATTCACACACACATTCATACACCGGCGAAAACCATGCAAGGCACCAACCAGCACAGGAGCAATTAGGGGTTCAGTGTCTTGCTCAAGGACACTTCGACACTAACTCTGGAGCCCGGGTTCGAACTGGCAACCTTGCGGTTACCATCCAGCCACTCGGAACAGTTTTTTTCCGGATTGTTTACGGGGGGGTAAAAGCGGCCATGTCTTTCCACGACATCCATGCTCAGGGCGTACTCGCTGGGGAGGAACTGATAGACGTTGAAAACTGCCAGCAAAAGAACACAATACGTCAAGCAAATTGAGTGTGACAGTCACGGGAGCACTAAGGTCAAGCACTTATCACAGGAGAGGGGAGTGCTGCTGATATACTGCACAACGGCACAACCTTCAGTGTGATATTGCTTTTAATACAATACAGCTACGAGCTATTTACCAGGTTATTGGAGGAGACAGCACTTTATGATCCGGGCGATGACTGCCGGCAGTGCCGCTTATTCGCCCGCCCCAACAAATATAGCTCTTTCAAGGCCCCGACGTCAACAGCAGCGTTGCTGAGTGACATATAAACGTTTTCAGCCCCAGACTGTGAGTGAATAAATAAGAGGCTAACTAACAGCTATAGCTATGATGATGCATTGTGAAACTTGAATAGCAAGTCAAGTTTATTAGCATGTCCCAAACTGAGCAATTCATGTAGGCTACAGCAGATAACACGTCTACAAACACAGCAAACATACATAAACAAGAACAAATAGAACATACATGCATGGTCACAAGATCCAGATAATAACAGTTTAAACAGTGGTGGAAAAAGTACTAAACTTGTTTGCTTAAGTAAAAGTATCAATATGCAATATAGAAATATTCCGTAAAAGTGAGGAATTAAAACAATTACTTGAGTAAAGGTATTGCCATCAAATGCCAATGTTGCGATGCATTGTGAACTTGTAGATCGGCTATTTCCAAATGGCCGAAATGTTTATAGGGCTGAAGTGGTTGTGTTGTAGTAGCAAGTATAAATGTAGTGGGGTAAAAGTATACAATATATTTGTATCCGAGTATTGGAAATTGGAAATACTCAAGTAAAGTAGCAATACCTCAACATTCACACAAGCGTGATTAAAAAGGAAATCACACCTGTGTGAAATGAGAGGCACTCTTATCATACAGTACATATCTCATGCCGGCCAATCACAATTTGCGTCCTCACTTTTGTCTTCAATGTTTGTGTTTACACAATATTTGTGTTTACGCAATGTTGGACACAGGAGGGGCAGGTACCCCTCAAAGAAAACATGCTGTTACAACCCAATATGTCTAGGGGTGATTGAGTGTAACATATAATGGAGGGACAGAAACCAGATTCCAAAATGTTTATTTACAAAAGGTGAATTAGATAATGATTTAACAAATGTTTACAGAATATGGAGGAAACTCAAAAGAGAATACACAGAAAATAAGCCTAGCAATCAGTTAACACTACAACTAAAGTAAACGTATTCCTTTCCGAAGGAAATAAACTAAGAATCAAACGTTTGTCAAAAGTCCACAGTTAGTGTGGCGGTTGGAGAGAGAGGATCCTGTCTACCCGATGCCTTCCAGAAACAGACTGACTGATATAGTAGCAGGGAGAGCTATGATCAGGGGCACTCCCACACTAGTCTGACAGCCAGTCAGGGTTGGTCACTCCCTGACAGATAGGCTTCTCTATAGGTGTCAATCATCCATTAGTCCACCTGCAGAGGATTAGAGGAAACACAGGCAACCACTCCCTCCACCCTAGTACTGTGTACCCATAGAGTATGGGTATGTTATTTGTTTCAGTGGAAACTGTGCGTTTTGAAGAACCCGGAAGAACCGTCTACTTCCGCCCAAAATGCGGAAGTGCAAACGTGCTCAACGTTAAAGCCCAGCTGCACAGGGTTTCCTCGTCATAACCCCACGGGTCCGCCTGCAGTCCCTCCTCTTACCACTACCACCGAACGCCTCAACGTTGGAGAGCCTCACTAGGGCCTGTGTGTACCCCTGATGATAGTATAATGTGAGAACTCACATATTATATTATATACTATTAGCCAATATATACTGTATATATACATATCTCACAAGTAATACGACTACTACTACTACTAATAATAACCAGTAAGACGCGCAAACGCGGGAAGCGAACGCAGCTCGTACATATTTGGGTTCTTTTAAGATTTATTTTTAAGTTATTATTTTTTTAAGTCTCATGTCACCATGACTCAGCCATAACCATATAAGGAGTCCCCAAAGCAGCTATACGTCCAAATATGGAGTGTGTTGCATCAATCACAAACAAATCACTCAGCTCCATATATGGGCACAAAGGGGGGACACACGCACGCACGCACAAACGCACAGACACACATGATCTGCTAGGTCTCATAGTAAGTGCTCACTGCATTCGCAATCACTGCGTTCACAATAATAATAATAATAATAATGATAATGATAATGATAATGATAATGATAATGATAATAATAATATGATCATCAGACATGCCCAACACATAAGGAGCCAGATTGGATGTGGTTTTAAGTGTGTCTGTGGGCTTTTATGAATATTGAACGACTGAAAAGTATAACGTCAAGTATTAAAGAGCTAAAAATGGACACGGGTCCGCATTTCCTCTGATGATAATATGCTTCTGTGATTGAAGCTGATGGAGATAGCAGGACCGGGTACTTCTCTGTACCTCATTAGTGTGGGAACAATGATCAAGAGCGCTGGTTAAGTTTGTGTAGACTATTTGTCAGTCGCAGACTCTGACCTCTGGCTGTGCCTGGCAGTCCTGATGATCTCGCCCCATGGAATTAGGCTGTCGGCCCGTGTCGGGGATGATGGGACAGTCCAGGAGCAGGGGTCGCACCGACTCCGAGACCGGGTGGGCATCCAGCCACCTTGTCCTCTCCTGGACCACACAGAGAGCCATGGCCCTGCCCAGGGAGACCGTGGCCACTCTCAGGCGTCCCAGTGTCGACTCCACTGTCGCCTGCTGTAGCAAGGGCATGGACATTGTGTGTTAGTAGTACTAACACTAACCCAGGATGTTATGTAGTATGTAGGACGTAATGTAGTATTATATGAACTAACTTAGTACATATAATACTACATTACGTCCTACATACTACATAACATCCTGGGTTAGTGTTAGTAATACTACATTACGTCCTACATACTACATAACGTACTGGTTTAGTGTCAGTACATATAATACATTACATACTACATACTACATAACATCCTGGTTTAGTGTCAGTACATATAATACATTACGTCCTACATACTACATAACGTACTGGGTTAGTGTCAGTACATATAATACATTACGTCCTACATACTACATAACGTACTGGGTTAGTGTCAGTACATATAATACATTACATCCTACATACTACATAACATCCTGGGTTAGTGTCAGTACATATAATACATTACATCCTACATACTACATAACATCCTGGTTTAGTGTCAGTACATATAATACATTAAGTCCTACATACTACATAACATCCTGGGTTAGTGTTAGTAATACTACATTACGTCCTACATACTACATAACATCCTGGTTTAGTGTCAGTACATATAATACATTACATCCTACATACTACATAACATCCTGGTTTAGTGTCAGTACATATAATACATTAAGTCCTACATACTACATAACATCCTGGGTTAGTGTCAGTACATATAATACATTAAGTCCTACATACTACATAACATCCTGGTTATAGTGTCAGTACATATAATACTACATTACGTCCTACATACTACATAACATCCTGGGTTAGTGTCAGTACATATAATACATTACATCCTACATACTACATAACATCCTGGGTTAGTGTCAGTACATATAATACATTACGTCCTACATACTACATAACATCCTGGGTTAGTGTCAGTACATATAATACATTACATCCTACATACTACATAACATCCTGGGTTAGTGTCAGTACATATAATACATTAAGTCCTACATACTACATAACATCCTGGTTTAGTGTCAGTACATATAATACATTACATCCTACATACTACATAACATCCTGGTTTAGTGTCAGTACATATAATACATTACATCCTACATACTACATAACATCCTGGGTTAGTGTCAGTACATATAATACATTAAGTCCTACATACTACATAACGTACTGGGTTAGTGTCAGTACATATAATACATTACATCCTACATACTACATAACATCCTGGGTTAGTGTCAGTACATATAATACATTACGTCCTACATACTACATAACATCCTGGGTTAGTGTCAGTACATATAATACATTACATCCTACATACTACATAACATCCTGGGTTAGTGTCAGTACATATAATACATTACATACTACATACTACATAACATCCTGGGTTAGTGTCAGTACATATAATACTACATTACGTCCTACATACTACATAACATCCTGGGTTAGTGTCAGTACATATAATACTACATTACGTCCTACATACTACATAACATCCTGGGTTAGTGTCAGTACATATAATACATTACATACTACATACTACATAACGTACTGGGTTAGTGTCAGTACATATAATACATTACATCCTACATACTACATAACATCCTGGGTTAGTGTCAGTACATATAATACATTACATCCTACATACTACATAACATCCTGGGTTAGTGTCAGTACATATAATACATTAAGTCCTACATACTACATAACGTACTGGGTTAGTGTCAGTACATATAATACATTAAGTCCTACATACTACATAACATCCTGGGTTAGTGTCAGTACATATAATACATTAAGTCCTACATACTACATAACATCCTGGGTTAGTGTCAGTACATATAATACATTACATCCTACATACTACATAACATCCTGGTTTAGTGTCAGTACATATAATACATTACATCCTACATACTACATAACATCCTGGGTTAGTGTCAGTACATATAATACATTACATACTACATACTACATAACATCCTGGGTTAGTGTCAGTACATATAATACATTACATCCTACATACTACATAACATCCTGGTTTAGTGTCAGTACATATAATACATTACATCCTACATACTACATAACGTCCTGGGTTAGTGTCAGTACATATAATACATTACATACTACATACTACATAACATCCTGGGTTAGTGTCAGTACATATAATACATTACGTCCTACATACTACATAACATCCTGGGTTAGTGTCAGTACATATAATACATTACATCCTACATACTACATAACATCCTGGGTTAGTGTCAGTACATATAATACATTACATACTACATACTACATAACGTACTGGGTTAGTGTCAGTACATATAATACATTACGTCCTACATACTACATAACGTCCTGGGTTAGTGTTAGTAGGGTTGTGTTCACTTTCACTTTTTATTGTGGGTGGTTGCCTGAAAAGGCTTGTATTGCCATCAGAGAAGTGGTCACATAATTATTCATGTTAGGATGTTGTGTTTGTGACATCCACCCACAAGGCCATTTTAATATAGGGTTGTGGATGATTTCACAGGAAACAAAGCCAGGATATAATCCATCGCATTTGCAAATACACTAGTGAATCATAGTACTTTCTGTTTACCTGCCCTGCCAGTGAGGGAGGTCTTGTCCTCTTGCTTTCCACACAGGAGAGCAGGGTTCAATTTCCGTGTGTTACATTCGTGCTATGACCCAGATCGGGTTTCCCTGTGGGAGGAGGTGAAAAAGGGGGGTACAGCAGAGTGGCTCACAGGATATCCCTTTGGATTAGTGGTTAAGGCGTTATATTGCGTTATATTGGCGTACAATATCTTGTTCTGTATCTCTGTTGTATTTTTCATGTGTTAATGTGTTAAAAGTTACTTTGCCGTTTGTTTTTCTGTGAGTTTGAAGTATTGTATTTACCCGTTTCTCAGTTGCGGTTTACTTAGTGTGGTGGTTTTACTTTACACCTGTATACTCTTATTTTGTCATTTTGTTTTGTGCCTGCAGCCCCTAACTTTCTGTAACTTGTCTAACGTTGTGATTTGTGTTGTTTCCACCTGTGTCAGCCTATATATCCCAGTGTTTATTGTCCGTTTTGTTCACCTGCGTCATGTTATTCCTGTGTCTATACTCCCGTTGTTTCAGTTCCTTTGCTAGTTTATCTATCCATGGTTAAATCCTAGTGTATTTCAGTGGTTTTTGGAATAAAAACCCTCGAGTTGAAGTACAGTACCTGCGCCTATCTGTCTGCATTTGGGTCCTAATTTGCACTGTGTTACATTCGTCATATTTTATTGAATTATTTATTTATGTCTTTATTTTTAACCGGTGCCCCCCACACACTTGACCCAGCCTCGACTCTTCCCGTTTGGCACACCGACCCAAAGAAGTGCACATCAGTTTACCCTGGACTCCTGAGTGTACAAGGGTCTAATTTGGTTCCATTTGTACACTCAGAGTTACATATTAATCACTGAGGATCTTACAGTGTAGACTGGGGGTGCCGGAGATATTAAGAAATGGTATCAGCCGGGGGTCCGATAGGTCTGACGCAAATCGAACCGGGTGTCCTTGAAATGCAAAAGTTTCAGCATCACACTTTTCCCGGTGCAGGTGGCAGCATCATCCCAGACACACCGACATTGGGGCCTAACAGGACGTTCCTCTGCTGCTGTAGGTGCTGCTCCTCCAACTGCTGTCGCTCCATCTCAAGCAGCACGGGCAGCACCAGGATCATGAGGGAGGTGGTGGCCACCCACAGCCCCTTGCGGGACCAGACGTACACGCTATTGGCCAGAGAGACGGACACCTGGGCAGCGCCGCGCACCGCGTCGGGGAACATCTCTGTCAGTCCCCACAGCCTCTCCCCTAGCGTCTCATCCAACTCATCGTCATCGTCGTCTTCAGGGCGATGGACGGCAACAGGACCCACGATCCCGGACATGGTAACTTGTAGATTGTGCACAGTGTTATGTGCTAGAAGAGGTGTAAATGCAGATTGTTAATTGTTCACCATCTAATATTGTCATATCACACACACCCACTGCCTGTGACATCAGTTACTTATGTCATAGACGTCTACTGTATGTGCCCAAATTTGGAGTTATACATGGCCTTTTATTCAGGATTCAAATCTAATGTAGCAAAGGTAGCAGATATACTCAAACCCTGTTGCTTCATGCAGAGTTTCACACTTGTAGATCTGCTACTTTTGATGCCAGATCAGTGTCCCAGTGTACCATGTACTATACAGTATACAGTAGGCCTACATGAAAAGTTATTTTCATGTACATTTTACACTATATTTATTTGTTTGCTCATCAGTTATTAAATGTTCTCTACTGTCTGTCTTTGTTTGTTTTGTTGTTCTGACCTTGATTGGGGGGGAGGGGGGATATTTACATGTCGGATACAGCAAAATGTACATGTATGTTTATTCATTGCTGCATCAATACAAATAAAAAAAAAGTGTTTAAAAAAAAAAAGAAATTATGCAAAAACAATAAGTGCCAAGTGCCATACACACGTGTGATTTAAGGAACTGCAACAATTAAGTGTTGGTGGAATCATGTAGGCCCAGAGTGGTGTAGACTAGGAGAGTTGCATCATTGAGGGAGCAGAAAACAGAGCTTGAGAGCTGTTCATGCAGCTCTGGAGTGTGACAAGCTGGAGTTTTAAATACATTGTTTTCAACAAGGGTGGCGCAAATATCAGCAATTTTAGGCATGTGTGCAACATGCCAACTGTTTAAAAGTACAGTAACAACTAAAGTCTCCGTAATGTTCATGTCGTACTGCAGTCTGAATGCAGTGCATTCTGCCAACTTCTTCCGGTCCAGGACTTTGTCACTCTTCGCCATGCGACCATCATTGGGACAAAGATGTTTGTATTTGGGAACTGGGTCAAAAACAACATGATGGTGTGATGGTTGTTGCATGCTGAAAATGACAAGAATTGTCAATATATTTTGTCACCATAGCTTAGTTTTTCTTTAGTTTTTGTCAGTGAAAGAAAAGGTAGTCGACAAACATTTTTTCGTCATAGTTTTAGTAGACGAAATGAACACTGCATCAGGGCCGCACAACCATAACTGAGCAGTTCACTTTAAAATGTTCCAGGGGACAGACTGTCTCTTAACATCTCCACCCGGGAATTGATCTGAACCGACAGGGATTAAAATCCGGTTATATGTTGACATTAGCGCCTTTATGAGGATTCCAACATGAGCTCTGCGAGCTGTGAGTGTTACACAAGGGCAGGATTAATCTGTTCTCAATGCCACAGGAAGCTCATTGTCAGCAGCTTCCTGTGCTAATGAGGTGACATTGTTACAGACTCTCTGTAGCATTTGAGGATTGTGGAAGAGTTGTCTGGCTTTGACTAATCCATTGAATATACATTATTAAAAAGATTATTAACAGCACAGGTAGTACGTACAGTCACAATCATTTCTTGCAAGCAGCACTTAAAAGGGAGGCATTTTGAAAAATCTGAATCTGTATAAGCATTTTCAGGTGGTTCAAGTGAGCAGTGAATAGACTGACAGAAATGTGTTCTTTTCACATACTATGTAATACTCCAAACTAAGGTGAACCACTGGTTCAATGTGTGGCCTGGGGACCACTAGGGTTCAGTATCAAATGGCCTAAGGGCACGGTACCTTCATCAAGGCACTTGTGCATTACATTCACCCATTAACCATACACATTTATACACCGGTGGTGGAGGAAACCATGCAAGGCACCAACCTGCACATCATCGTGAGCAATTAGGACACAAGGACACTGGGGGAGCCCGGAATCGAACTGGGAACCTCGTGGCACATCAATAGCAACACAATTCCTACTTGAAAGTCGTCCATAACCTTCGTTACTGAGAGTCAACCAACGCTCTATACCGTGCTGTTGTCTTGACGTGTTTGTCAAGGGGTTTGTACTGCCTGACAAACACTGCTATGCAACGCACTATAATGTTCACAGAGAACCACTTATTCAGTGTCACCACTTCAGTGCTGCTGTGAACGGAAGGCTTTGGTATGCTGCTGCTCGCTGAATAAGGTCTCCTCAGACTAGACGGGACGAGCCACTGACACATCTGGTAATTAATGTTCAACCAGAGGCAGGTGGGGAGATGTGGGCAAACCTTGACAGGCAGAGCGATTGCGGTGGTGCTTCTGTCTCACACACACATGCCCGCCGGTGGCCCGTTGCACTCCACTGATGTACCAGCCTTTTGTGTGAAGCTCCTTTTATACGCCGTCTCATCACGCGCAGCCGGTGTGGCTTGCCAAAAAGAACATGGGCTAACGTTAGCTTGAGGATGTGTTCTTGTGGGCACACAATGCCGTTGTATAGTGACAGTCAGAGTATAAGCTAGATGTGCTCCTTTGAGCACAGGTCTCTTATTTGAGACATTTTGGAAACATATGTACCACAGATGGTGGGAGTAACCAAGAGACCAATTGAGGGCTGTATTTTGCGTGTCTTAAGTTAAGTACCAGGTCTTATTACTTAACTTAAAACCTGGAGGCGTGATCAATGCCATTTGGCTATTCTGAGTGGCCAAAGAGCATTGACCACGCCTCCAGGTCTTAGTTAAGTAATAAGACCTGGTACTTAAGACATGCAAAATACAGCCCCAAGAGACTTTGATTTCCTGTATGTGTGTGTCACATACACAGAGGAGACCAGCAGGAGGACATGAGTCTCTTAGTTCCAATGACAAAAAGCACAGATGACTGATTTCCTTTGCCTCATAGTTACTCAAGTAAATATTCGACCCATTCTTAACGAGACACTTAAGTATGTTTGGAACATTCTGACATTAAAATATATGCCTATTTTCAGCCGGACAAATCAGGAGAAAATTGCTTTGCTTTGTGCGTCAGTGACCCAGCACATTCCGTGGGGTGACCATACCATGTACACCAGTGGCGAGGGGTGGGACCGGCTATCATTGTGCTGCCTGCTGGGGTGGGTGACCTATACCTCTCTGCAGGTCCAGACCCAAATAGAAGAGAGTTTCCCATCTCCAAGGGCACGCAGCAAGAAGTAGCTCCCCTCGAAGGTGCATGGTCATTAGGATGGAGCGAGGAATGATCTCTGGGGACGCACGCACGCACACACACACACACACACAGATTTATTATCTCTTCACGAAAATGTGCACACACACACACACACACACACACACACACACACACACACCATTTTTCATTTATGTACTGTATATCGTCGGTGTCAGGCAGAAACCTCTTATCTCAATATTATAACGCTTTGTGTTATTTCGTAAATTAGCGTCCTACTTGATCATACTACAGCATCACAGAAAAGCATCAAAAGTAGTGGATCTGCAGCCTCGAAACGTGTAGCTCTGCTACTTTTCATGCTTTTGAATTTGAATCCCGGAAAGTAACAGTTTTGCACATACAGTATGAGATTTCCACCCAACACATACTGTAGGCCTACAGTATGTACATACATAAAAGCAAAGCCGGTTCAGAAACTGAACTCAGACAGAATAAGTGCATCAATTGGAAAACACAATGGGGGCTGGAGGGGGGGTGGTTAAATATTTGCATAAATTGTCAAATAATTAAGAAATCCAACAGAAATCCAATTAAGAAGCCATCTGGATTGTGTTGAGGGAATTGGACTTTGATCGATGCTATACTGTAGGCACGTGTGCAAGCTTCACAGAAGAAATGTATGCTTTTTTGCCTTGCATGAAGTTTACATTCGCACAGGAGAAAATTAAAGCTGTGTAAATACATGCACGTGGCACATTGCTGTTGACATTCTGCATAATGAGTAGAGTACTTTTGCTTTTAGTATACTTACATTTTGATGCCAATAGGCTATACTTTTGTAGCTAATTTTACTCAAGCACATATTGAATTCTGGACTTTTACTGGCATATCTATATTGCAGCATTGATAATTGTGATTTTTACGAGATATTGTAATCTAGCGGTATTTCTGTTTTGTGGCTGTATTAAGATATGTGGGGGTGATATCCATGTACACATGTATGCATCAACTTGGTTATGGGGCCAACCGTACGCATGCACACTTCACAACTAGAAATAATTATCAAAATATCAGAAATGGGGTTATAGGGCCAACACTACCAGAAATAATGATCTGAATATCATATTGATGTTCTAATCTAAGTAACTGGGTTATAGTGCCAACCCTATCTATGCATGCATGCTTTACAACTAGACATAATATTCTAAATATCACATTGATGTTATAAGCCACATGCGTCTTTCAGTAAATAAAAAAATCATACCGGTCTGAAGTGAGTGGTGCTGTGCTGTACTTGTGCTGTATACTGTACAAACTCTCCTCCCTGGTGTGTGTGTGTGTGTGTGTGTGTGTGTGTGTGTGTGTGTGTGTGTGTCAGGCTGCACAACCGTGACACTTGGTAGTGAAAATATGATATTTCCAAGCTCAGACCAAGGGACACAGCCAGGGACACACATAGCTGGGCAATGGAGTGGTTGCACCACTCAAAAAAAGGTAAAACACATTATGCAGTAAAATATTCAGTTAGACTGTCAAGGTGAAAAATGTAACGCAGATTAGTAAAATAAAATATAAGTAGGCCAATTCACAGAAACTGAAATTCACCGAAAGTGTACTTGGGAGTTCAATGCGTTCTCAATGTATACATGCAACATGACAGACCGTATAAAGGCCAGCATCTGTATGGCCTGCAATTGTTCAAACAATAATAAATAATTCATCCACCAATAATGTTCTGCAGATTACTGGGAGATCCAAGTTGAAGGAGCAATAAAAACTGCATTATTATGACAAGTTTGTGACTTAATACATGATAAAATCATGATTAACAAATATGATAAAAGTGGATGGAGCGTTGCAATGAAATGGCAAAATAAATGTACACACACACACAATCATTCCCAGGGAGCTGAAAAGATTTAACATGGATATTGCAGGGCGGAGCTGTCCGATCTCTAGCTTATATTGTAACTCTATGACTAGAACCACTTTTATTCTACTTCCTATCTATTATTACAATTGTGAAGTTGGTAGCCAATGAAAAGCGCCAAAAGATGTGAACATGTAGCCAATGAAAAGCGTCAAAAGATGTGAACATGTCCGCCACTAGCCAATGAAAAGCGCCAAAAGATGTGAACATGTCGTCAGAGCTCTCAGCCCCTCCCCTTGCGAGCCTGCAATTTCATCCCTCTCTCTCCGAGACCCGCAGGAGAACACAAACAAGGAAGGGCAGGAATTCGATTTTGCTTATTCCTTCTAAATCTCTGTATATAAACTATATCTCTCTCAGCGATCGTGTTACTTACATCAACATTGTTGTTTGTCAATAGTTGTTTTTTGCCGAAGTGAAACAATTACACTGTTCGCTACTTGACACATTGCATGCACACACACACACACACACACACGCACACGCACGCCTGTAACTCCACTACGGCTGTTCGCATTGCATGCACACGCACACACACACACACACACACACAGTCCCGGCTCCCGAAGAAGCACCACACACGATTAGAACTTATAGATGCGCGATTACATACAGTTTCATTCATGCAAACACGGCACTTCTGCCGCGGAGTGCGTGGCGAAGTAACTCTGGGATTAGAGTTCCCGCGAAGCGGGCGCAAATTCTAGTCACAAACAAGGCTGTTTGTTTACATTATGGTTTACATTCACCAATGGAGCGGCTCGCTAGTTGCTACATTTTATTCGTTGCTTAGGCAGAGTTTTCAATTTGTTGCGTTTTCAACCTCTGAAAACTCTGTTGTCGTCTAAACGGACCCATGCAAACGATACTTTATTTTGCCGATTTCTATGGAAACCGTTCTTGTGTAAAAGGGGCCTGAGTGGCAAAATATTGAGCAGCATGGAGCATTGGAGTTTGGAAGCGCTCGTTGGAAATCACTAAACGGTCCCACACCTAAATTTGCGCATAATGCAGGGGGCAGCATTATGGAAAACGAGCGATTCCAAACTCACTCTGGCATTGACACTCTGACACACGAAATAAATCACCTACACGGAATTTGCAGATAGAAAGAAGATAATTCAGGTTTTCTGTACACCTGCAATGTTGGTGAGTTTTTTTATCAAAGTTTTTTTATTAATTTTTCACACATGAAAATATTATACAACATTTTTCGAACTTTTTTTCCCCCCTTTTTTCCCCCCTTTTTTCCCCCCCTCCCCTCCCCCCAGAGTTCACGCTCTGAAAGAGCCCCAACCCCGGTATCTTACACCATATGAAATAAAAGGCACATACAAATATACATAGACATAATAGAAGTATGCAAACAAATAATAATAATAATAATAAAAAAATAAAAAAACAATTACAGTAGGGTCAGTGTAACAAGTTAAGGATTGTTGATGTCAGCCGCGTTCATCCTCTCAATGCGTGTCAAAAAAGGTTGCCAAATGGTGTAAAAATTTAAAGCACCGGCGTACCCTCTTGTGGAGTAATGTTGGTGAGTTTAACATTTAATACAATCAGATTTTGTTTGCATGGACTGTCAAGGACAGAACGTTCTTTTTTTTTTACTCACTATAGGCGTTCCCACGTAACTTCCGGCTACGATAATGTCACGCGCACATAGCTTCTATTTTTACTAGATGAGGTGAAAGAAGAGTACTTCCACTGAGGACACAGAGCCATGACCCATATGGTTCATTACTCACACACCATAAAGTAGGCTCTAGTCTCGGCGGTGCTGCGCCACTTCAAATGACCTTGTCTTGTCTCTCTTACCTCTAAAGGGCAGTAAAAGTATGAATACTGCAATATAAAAATACTTTGTGACAAGTAAAAGTCAGGAATTCCAATGTGCTTGAGTAAAAGTGCAAAGGTATTGGCAATTTGGCATCAAAATGTACTCAAAGTACCAAAAGTAAAAGTACTACTACTCATTGTGCAGAATGTCCCATTTGAAGTTTTCAAATGCATAACAATCTATTTTCAAATGGCCGAAATGCATGCATGCCTGCGCACGCACGCGAACAAATCCTCCTTGGTGGCTTCTAGCTACCCTCCGGCTAAGAAGACTTGATCCTCTGCTATGGATTCTATTTTTGGAAGAGGGCCAACAAGGCCCAGAAAAAATAAAAATAAAAAAATAAAGATGAAAGGGCTTTTGAAGTAAGGAAGGAAAACGAACACAGCGAGACATATACTCCATTCGAGCAAAACGATAGCCAGATCCATCCATTTTATAAGGAGAACAAAAAAGCACAACGCAAAAGACAGAACAAAAGGCGTTTCGGACTGACCTCATGCTTCCTCCTATGCATGAGGAGTCCAAGCAGCTTCTTTTCACCTGACAAGGGAGAGTTTCCCCGGCCGGACGTAGCGTGTGGAAGGAACACGTTATTCCAACCAGTTCCTTTTTCTCTCCATCACGCGCCCCGGCTGGCCAGGGAGAGGTAGTTTAGAGACCAGTATTGAATTATTATTAATGAATAACTTTTGATAGTGCTGGACACAGCACCTTTAGAAAGCAAAGCGATTAAGTGAGTAATTGGCTCTCATCAAGAGTCTCAGAGTGGGTGTCAGAGGCTGAGCTCTTTAGGGAAGGAACGGCCAATGAATAAATGAGTTGAACCATATTCAAATGCCAAGCACACAGGGAGGATTGCTCCAAAAGGAAAGGTAACTCTGGGGTCATCAGCTGTCTCTGTCCGTGAGAAGTAAATGTAGGGTAAGAGATTTTCTTTGGTAAAAAAATAAGTAAATTTTTCTCTATACAATTGCGTTAGAGTGTTTGTTCTGTAACAAACATGTCTCTCTAGGTCTTTATTAAACAGGGATAAGTTGGAATAAGTCTGATTATTTTCCGGTGGGGGTTGGCCTCCGTCAGGGTGGGACCTGGTCACCTATCCCGTTTGTGATATTCTTGGACAAGATCTAGAGGCGAAGTCACTGGATCGGTTTGCAGTCGAGTGTGTGGTGGCTGGGATGAGGATCAGCATCTCCAAATATGAGGCCATGGTTCAGCAGGAAACCAATGGAGTGTGCTGTCCAAATAGGGAATGGGACTTTGCCCCAGGTGAAGAAGATTATAACTCAGAGTCTTGTTCACGAGTGAGGGGAGTGGACGGAGCAGGAGATCAGCCGGAGAATCTAAGCAGCAGAAGCGGTATTGCACTCGCTGTACCACACAAAAAGAGAGCTGAGCCAGAACGCAAAGCTCTTGGTCTACCAAGCTAGGAGGAGACTGACATCAGCCGACATCAGCTGCTGATGAATGGATGCTCTCTCCTCATTAGCTGACATTTTGTTAATTTCTGTTAAGAAGCCTATAAAAGCCAAATAGAAATGTATTTTGTATTTATAATGTTTCAACTACAGAAACGCGATTAATAATAATAATAATAATAAAAATAATATATAAGACTTATATAGCGCTTTTCTGGGTACCCAAAGTCGCTTTACAGAAAGAAGTACAGACATATTTATTAGAAAACTATTTAAAAGGTTTAAAAGGTTAAAAACTAGAAATCAAAAGAGGGACAAACAAGAAGGGTGTGTGTGTGTGTGTGGGGGGGGGGGGGGGGGGTTATGTAGGTAAAGCCAGTTTGAAAAGGTGGGTTTTGAGTGTGCTTTTGAACATTTCGAAGGTGGGGGCAGCTCTGATGTGAGTTGGGAGTGAGTTCCAAAGAGAAGGGGCAGCCACTGCGAAGGCCCCGTCTCCCCATGTCCGTTTGTTGGATTTGTGGGGTAACCTCACAGTTAAGTTGTTAATTATTTGAGCGACAATTAATCGTCAAGTAAAAAGTCATAATCTTGACAGCACTATACCCTAAAACAACCACCATGTTATGATAAATTAATGCAAAGGACGTTCAAAGCTTCCGAGCCACGGAACGGATCCGAATCCACAGTACCTTTTGTTTGCACAGCACACAAAACCACATTCACCTGACTTGGATTTCCTTCCCCTATTCACAGTGCTTGGCTAGAAGAAGAATGGCATGCCCAACATCGAGAAGCCAGGTTGAGTGTGGTTCGGGTATATTAAGTATTAAGTATAGCTTTTACGTGATTAAAAGGGAGAAAATCCATTAACATAGGCATATTTCTGCTGGAGAAATCACATGATCATATAACTTGAATTGTTTTTATGAATGCATGGTTTTTGTGTTTGTAAGAAAACATTGCAGATAAAGACAAGAATAACCTTATCAGAACAACTTTCTCCCACTACATTTTTCTTTACACATTTCACAGGTAATGCAGAACGAGGCAGAAATACAGATGAGTCTGTCCTCATATAGGATCAGGTTGAATTAACTCAATAAAGCATCTCTTATTGGCAAGAATCACCGTAACTGCATTTCTCCTGTTGAAACACGTTATGCTGAAATAAAGGTTTATCTAGATAGGCAGCACTCACACTAGAAGAGAAATGTCGGACCAGCTGCAGCTGCTTCTAAAATGCCAGCAGGCAGATAGCTCATTAATGGATTCAAGCACACATAGGAGCTCTCACACAAAATGAGGAATTCCTACCAAAAAATACCAAAAACACAGACTTTCGGTTCGTTAGGTTACAAGCTAAACTGTGACTAATCTGTGATTACCACGCTACATTTAATTTTAATTGCTGATGTTTATCAAAGTGTATTATAGAAATAATATTTACAACGCAATCCATACTGACAGAGAAAGTTCCCCCATCTCTGTGTTGTGGCCTTTCAACTGTAGTAAGGTACCTGGGGATTATTATTGACTCTGAACTGAATTTCAATGCGCATATTAATCAGGTTACCATGCAAGACCACGTTATTTCATTTTAGAAACATTGCACGCATTAGAGCATATCTATCCTTGCAAAAACATTGGTTCACGCTTTTGTTTTCTCTCGTATCGATTATTGCAATGCACTAATTGGCTTGCCAAAGAAAACAACTGACAAGCTTCAATTTATTCAGAATACAGCAGCTAGAATTTTAACTAGAACTAAGATCTGCCCTCTGCCAGCCGCCCCCCCATCCCAGAGCCTCCTCTAGTATTAATAAAAGGGTACTGAAAATGGACTTGGTCTTTGCATTGAACTTTTGACTATGCATTGCTGAACTATTATGGCTTTGCACCATTACATCGATTATTTTGGACGCAAGAGTAGGCTACACAAGTGAGAACGGTCTTGTGAAATGATTGTGCGCGTGCTTGTTTGTGCACGTGCCCGCGGGCGACGACACCTGATTTGAGCCTTTCTTTTGTTCACGCTACACGTCCTGTGCCCCTCGAAAACGCCTATTTCACTCCCTCTCCCTCCCCCTGAAACACAGTAGGCCTACTATATAGTACGGGTGCACCATAATACTTTGTGACCATTGCATAGGACTAGGTTTGAAGGTCACGTACTGACAATAATTGTCCGGAACCAAAAATCAAGATCTCTGTGCTTGTGTACCTTATATGCATGCCCATATATGGAGATCCCTGAAACATCATATCATCATATAGCCCAGGGGTTCTCAATGTTTTTGGCTGGGGACCCCCGGAAATGCTTTGGCCATGTCTCCCTGCCCCGCCCCGCAGGGCAGGGAGATTATGCATGCACTATGTGTACTATGTAAACTCTTAAATTCCATTTCCAGCCACTCAGTTGCAAAAAAATAAAATAATAATAATAATAATTTTGGGACTCCCCGAGGGGTCGCGACCCACGGGTTGAGAACCCCTGGTATAGCCTACTATACGAGTAGGCCTACTATACTAAGGGAATATAGCGCATACAAACTGTGCTCCCGATGTGCATATCCGAACGCACCCAAGAATACTCCGACAACAGGTACAAAGGCAACAGGTTTGCATAACCGGAGGAGGATGAATTCTCAACATGGATCGCCCTAGTATAATCAAACTTTAATTATTATAATAATGAACAAGCAAACAAGTAAATACGAAATGCATGTAAAGAGAACTTTAATTTATTTAACCTCTTAAGTGGAAAGTGCATCGAGCAGAACCTGAATTATCTTTATTTTCAGATGCAGAATGCTTGCACATACTATACAAGGAATTTGTCTCAGTAAGGTTGAAGCATATTACACCGCAGCAAAGCGTCATTAAAATGATTTACAACCATGCTCAAAATACAAACATAAGCAACACAAAGCTACAATCTATTGTATGTGTGATTTGCAATATAAAATGCACACTGTAGAGGCTGGTAAAGCTAACCGGGGCAGATAAATCAATGAATATGAATTATTGCACAAACTATACAAACTATACACAGAGGGTAGGTGGCATAATATTGTTATGTACACAAGCGCACACACACAAATACAAGCAACTACATTACTGCATTGTGTCTTTATTATGCCTCCACCAAGCAGTTGCCGATTACATCCGTGTCTGTCTGTCAGGCACGGACACGGACGTGACACAAAGTGACATGCTGTGAGCTTATATCTGTGCTATATGTTTGAGAACCTGATTGTTATCTACCTGCTCTTCTATTGAGACATTTAGATTGTGAAAGGTTATGTCTCACCTAGACGCAGGATCTAACGCAAATTTTGATCTGTCCGCCAGTAAAGGCATTCACTTAAAATGTTTAAAGGACATCGATTTCACAAGTGGCCGTGCCACAGTTCCATCTTTTGGATGTGTCTGAAGATGTTTAGTTTGTAATGAGGATGGCAGTGCTCCATCGATCAGTTCGAGTAATTGCCTCTCATCAATAGGTCCAGGAGGGAGGTGACAGAGGGTCAGATGTTTAAGGCAGAACTACCGTACTCAATAAATAAACAAGTTAAGCAGACCTCGGCTGGCCTCTGTCTCCTCAGGAAGGAGAATCCAATCTGCTGTTGATTAAAGCGAGCGTGCGTTGCACGTTTATACACCTGCTGGAATTCTCATATGTAGCACTGTGGTGTTTAGATCTGCAACTATCGAATAATAATGGGTTGCGTGAGTGGTTAATCAAAGCACTTTCATACATTGGGAGGAGAAGCGATGAACAGTCAACACCAGCATGATCCTCACTTCCCACATTCCAACAACAATGGTGACAAGCAAGCACCGACCGACTCATTGGAGGCAATGTTGGGTTCAGAGTCTTGCCCAAGGATACTTAGACAGGAGGAGATGGGATTCGAACCGCCGACCCATGGATCATTGGTTCACCTGCTCTACCACTCTCTATCACGATTACCTCCTTTATTAGTGTGATTAAACTAAATGGAAACTAATTTGGAAACTAAATGGAAACTAATTTGGAAACTAAATGGAAACTAAATGGAAACTAATTTGGAAACTAAATGGAAACTAAATGGAAACTAATTTGGAAAATAAATGGAAACTAATTTGGAAACTAAATGGAAACTAAATGTTAACTAAATGGAAACTAATTTGGAAACTAAATGGAAACTAATTTGGAAACTAAATGGAAACTAATTTGGAAACTAAATGGAAACTAAATGGAAACTAAATGGAAACTAATTTGGAAACTAAATGGAAACTAATTTGGAAACTAAATGGAAACTAATTTGGAAACTAAATGGAAACTAAATGGAAACTAAATGGAAACTAAATGGAAACTAAATGGAAACTAATTTGGAAACTAAATGGAAACTAATTTGGAAACTAAATGGAAACTAAATGGAAACTAATTTGGAAACTAAATGGAAACTAATTTGGAAACTAAATGGAAACTAATTTGGAAACTAAATGGAAACTAAATGAAAGCCATATGTCAAAACGACGGGCTACATCTGGAATCGTGTGCTCGTATTTTGCTAAGACATTTGTTGGATAGTTTAATTGATATGAATTAATTAGTGCATTAAATTTCCCCATAGACATGAATGGCAAAATGCAAAAACTCACTTTCAAGTATTTTTCCCTCTGAGACCGTAAGGGCTATACTTACAAGACTTGGAGAGATTCATCATAATTACTAAAATGAATTACCTTAGAAGTATACCGGTCGGCCTCATGGTGGCGCTATAACAGCCCACTTTACCTTTTGGCTTATAACTCTTGAACCGTAGGTCGTAAAATCTAAATATTTTTTCTCTGGATTCCTTGGGTCATGACGCATCTCCCCATATAGGCCACGCCCATTTGCGTCATGATAGATTTTCCGCCATTTAGAATTTTGTTCAAAACACACTTTTTGATCCTCCTACAGATTTTGTCTAAATCTCACAAAAATCGGTACACATTAGATCTTCTGTATCGTTCGGCCGTAATCGTCTTCCGAAGTTAGTGGGAGGGGCCTATTTTACAAAAAATGCCACAATTCACGCACGGAATGTCCGATCCATCCAAAATCTGAATCGCGTGTCGAGGGTGGCTTAATCAACGCGGAGCCAAAAGCGATTCCATTTTCGACGGCTGCGATGTAGGCAATCACACTTTGCAATTTCCCAGAATTGCCTCTTTCTAGTTAATATTATTCTAATGGATTAAAGAAAATTTTAATCTCATCTGAAACATTGTGTCCTAATATGCATATTTGTGAAATATGTGAAAGGAGCCACTCTACTGGCACTCGCACCTACTCACACTCACTCGCACCTACTCGCACTCACTCGCACTCTACTCTCACTCTACTCGCACCTACTCTCACTCTACTCGCACCTACTCTCACTCTACTCGCACCTACTCTCACTCTACTCGCACCTACTCTCACTCTACTCGCACCTACTCGCACTCTACTCGCACCTACTCTCACTCTACTCGCACCTACTCGCACTCTACTCGCTGATTATATGGGCTATTTCCGGGAGGGGTAAATGGAACGTTTCCACACGGCAAACAGTTTGCTAATTGAAATAAAACGTTTTCCAAGTCTCCTGTGACAATTATGTCCAGTGATTCCAAATAATTCCCCAGCCAAACGTTTTTTGTTTTTGTTTTTTTCATTGGCCGGGGGAACAGTGACAACTAAGCCATCTGGGCATGCAATATTATAATGAGGAGCGCAACTGCCAACAATCCCTGTGTTGTTGGCTCGGAAACACACAGATGTTAAGGTTGGAGTGGATATGAAAGTGAAGTCAGCACCAAAACCAAAGCTAGCACAGGAGAGGGGGAGGGAGAGAGGGGGGTGACATCACAGAAGTCCAAGAGAGATACTTTAATGGTGCAAGCCACAAACGGAACGAAAAAGAAGAGGAGAGAGAGAGAGAGAGAGAGAGAGAGAGAGAGATGAGTGACATATGAGACGAAGAATTAATAAACATTGCTGTCGGCCGGATACGTCTTATCTCGATATTTTAACATTTTGTGTTTCTGTTTTTATTTTTTCGTTAACGCAGTGCAAACAGACATGCTTTGAGCTTGTCGATCTGGTACTTTGAATCCTGAAAGTAACAGTATTGGAGATATGAGGTTTCCAGCCGACAGAGGCAATAACCAACGACAGGTGTGTTGCAGCGGGTGAATCACCATCCATTTGTAAACGGCGCAGCAACGCTTTTGAGATGAAAATGAACGTTAAAACGGCTGGATAGGTTTGACATCTCAGTGTGCTCCCAAAGATGAATATCAGCGCAGTTTGCCATGTCTGACTGAACAGAGGATAATTGTTATTGGCAGCATGAATAAAAGGCACACGACAAAAACCCTGGCCTTAGCTTAGGCTGCCTCGAAAGAACTGAAGCGTGGTTGAAGTGTGGCTGAATGTGTACTGGCGTGTGTGATATGAAACATAGAAAACAACATTCATAATTGACTAAATATATTACGGTAGTCTGACTATAACACTTAACCCATGGCCCCGCAATCTGAACATGTTTTGTGCCAGATAAGATGTGTTAAAAATGCTAAAAGATTCAACATTTTTCACATAAAAAAGAAAAGAAAACGAACATAAATAGCTTGTATACTTATTGCGACCAAAGGTCGCATTTACCATGAAATCCTGCGTCTCGGGTCCATCACACCACCAATGTTTGCCAATCCATCATGCCTTGTGACATCAAGTGACATATATGGATCTGACCTTGTGACATCATTAAGACCTTTAACGCCTCTATATATGGTCACGCCTCATGACATCACGCCTTGTGACACGTCACGCCACCATATATGGCCATCTCCATATATGAAGATCACAACACTGACCACATCTAACCCTGGATATGTGGATAACCATACATGGAGAAGACTGGATCACCACCTAGATCTGCAGAATATGGCCAGTACAGAATTGATCTGACCCCCCATGCCAAAGCGCCAGCGCTCGCCCAGCAGTCTGCTGTCAGCCAGGCGTATGCGTGCACGCAACCTCGCCCTTAGGGCGTCTTACTGGTACAGTATAGGCCTATATGCTTTTTTTTGAGAATCACTGTTCTGTTTTTGTCTCCCTACTCTACTTCTATTGAGACGTTTAGATCGTGTAAAAGGTCATGTCTCACCTAGACACAGGATCGGACACACATTTTTACCTGATGGTCAAGATGAAATGTATCCCCTGAATAAGCAGGTCAGGCTATATTAGCTCATTGGTAAAACTTGTGCAGGAAACCTGGTTCAAATGAAGAGGAAAGTTACATATAGTGCTGCTTTAACCAAATAGATAAAGTTTTAAGGCTATGCTACAATTGTTTTAATTAATTTATTCAAATATAAAAAGCGTGAAAAGAAGTGAAGCGAGCCATGCGGCTGAATTTTGCACTCTGTATCTGAATGTGTGAAGGCAGTCGACCTGCTGCCTTTTGGAACTGGATCAAGTCGACTCTCTGGAGCGTTGCTGAAACACACAATGCGGCAGCGCCTCATGTCTGCCTCACGGACATAAATCAATAATCAATAAAAGAGTGCTGAATAATACATGCCTCATGCCTCACATCATGTAGATATGATACAACCTCTGACAGAAAAGTTAAGCAGAAGTGACAGGGAGCATGTAGCTGTCTGACCCGTGACTCCACAAAACTGACACTCGTACAACTAATCAACACTATTCTACGATGACTGAAGAAAGAAAGGTCTGGAGTGCTCGGAAGTCGAAAAACATGTGTAATGAAGGTGCTCTTTGGTTTGGGAATCAAATCTTCTGGTGAAAAGGTTAACATGGCTATTCAGATGTCTATTTCATCATTAACAACTGTGATGAGGAACCGCAACACACATGTAGTGGCCCACCACAGCCTTCCTCACGCCATACATTCAATTAGAAACATGATAAGTTAAATCTTGTTTGTAAAATTACCAAACCTGCCAATCAACGATGTAACTGGGGAGGTTTCTGAGCTTATCCACAGCACTTCTCCGACACAGTGAGTAGACATCTTATAACGAGCATTAATGAGAAGTGGCCAGTTATATGAAGAGAAAGATGAATAAAATGGGCGAAGAGCTGCCATAATGAAGCCGAGTTTGAAATAAAAGCAGAAGAGATGACAAAGCAGTTTAAAGTAAACAGGTTTCCCAAACAATACAGATGAAAAAAAAAATAGCAATTGACCTTATGCACACCGCTATACCATCTTGCCATGCAGCAAGGTGGTAACTACATAGGTGCAATTTGCCATTGACATCCCATTGATCCAAACAGAAAAACCCTATCTGATTGTATTAAACAATGTCAAACTCACAAACATTGCAGTTGTATGAAAAGCTTGAATTATCCTATAATTTTTATCCCAAGATTTTGCAACAAATTTTTTTCACCCAGTGTTTCACCCTTTGTCAAGTTTGTGCCCCTCTTTGCACCCATTGGTTGCCGTTTCGTGGTTGGACAAAAATCCTTTCTCTCCGTCCACTACCATTGAAATATTGGGTTTTTCAGTTGCTATATTGATATTCTGTGCATTCAATTCTTATTTTAAACTTGGTGTCAGTAAAAAGGAACATCAGATGCAGCATGTTGACTGGGCAAGTGGGCATATCATGTTTGTTTTAATTGTTTTCCCAATAAATATGTTTTAGCAAATTCAAGTTGCCCCGGCCGGACGTAGTGCGTGGAAGGAACCAGTTATTCCGACCAGTTCATTTACAGGGCCAGGGGGAGGTAGTTTAGAAACCAGGATTACTGCATATCTTTTGTGAGGGTACCTACCCTATAACCTGACGCTGCCAGATCCAAAAAGCTTGCTACACAAATTTGTTTAACAGCTTATTGGGATCTGGGATCGCGGAAGCAAATTCGATGACGGGGCTGTTCCTTTTTTTCAAGATACATGGTAGATGATTGGATGGGAGCGTCTGTCTATCACCGTGTGGGCGTGCAAACACAACCAATCATATTGACGTGTCTATATAGCTTCACATCCGGTTTCGCACATATCCCGCCCTTAGCTCACGCTGATTGGTTCGGTACGGGTCGGATCTGTGTTAGCTCAACCCCCTCAGAGATCCCAGATCCAAATAAGCTGTGAAACTAATTTGTGTAGCAAGCTTTTTGGATCTGGCAGCGTCAGGTTACCTACCCTAGGGGACACGGGGAGAACATGCAAACTCCACACAGAAAGGCCCTTTCGCTACGGGCATGGGCTGATGACGCGGAGGAGTTAACACGCCCCCAGGCCAGCGCCCATAGCATCCCCAGCGGGAATCGAACCCAGGACCTTCTAGCTGTGAGGCGAATTATCCTCTTTCAATCTGCAAAGTGTTTAACATTCACGTTATGAGCAACTTCCTGTCAAGATGTGTCAGTTTGGAAGCGCTCCTTATCAGTAAAGCAACCTCTTGCTGCCTCCTGCATTATGTGCAAATTCAAAACAGGTGGTACACATGGGCCGTTGAGTGATCAACAAGCACTAAGGCCCAGGCTATACGACTACGTACATGGATCTTTTGCAAAACAGATATTTTCGTCCTCCGTTTTAGAAAGAATCCCTGCCCATACGACAGAGATATCTATGTCCACACACAAACGCAGAAACGTATTGAACACAGGATAAAATCACTGCAGTAGCAGGTTTCAATTTTAGGCTATATTATATTTGATTTTATATTTACACTTATGAGGTGCCAATCATATTTTTTAATAAAGGAATAAGTACCGCATTTTAAAAGCCAACTAAATTGTGAGTGGAAGTATATGTTTCTTTCATTGTCTGTCAGCATGTCACACTATGTGCGTAAATCTCCAGATCCCGACTCCATATAATTAAAAAATGATAGACACTTTACCATTTCTCTGGCGACTTTGCACAGAAATTAATAGCAGAGTCAGACCTATAGAAGTGTCCACAACCAGTAGCTTGTAGAGTGGCTATATTTTCGAGCTGTATAATAAATGTCACGTTATAATGTAGGCTAATACAAGTTCACGCGCGCACATTGTCAGCATGTAGGCACAGTGACATGCAGTCAATGGGCTGCATGGCTAATTACCATCTCTCTATATCATTTGATAAAGGCATATTAAAAACATGACTTGTACACCCAATGAAAATATAAACTTCACAGAATATATACCACTTCGAATTATAACAATAATAAAGATTATCTGAATATCGCATAAGTAAAATATCAACTTCTTTGCGCAACGGGCCATTGCGCTGAGGACTGGCAGTGTTTTACCTATACTTGTGAGGACCTCTGCTTGGATTCATGGTGAGTGGGGCACCGACGATCTGCAAGCTCACAACACGCTGCATGTGGACGCAACACTTGGAGCTTGTAGATACACGGAATGACGATACACATTTCACAGAATATATATACCACTTTGAATTAAAACAATCGATTGTGCTTTGCAATCGGCACCAATACAAATTAAATCACCAGTCCGCACTGGACTAGTAGGCTGATATATTATTGGATGCAGCAGAGCAGAGCCTTTGCTCGCTGCAGTTGATGCAACATGATAAGTTTTAAAGTTGTTAACAGTGATATATAAACATGAACAATGATGGATAGATATCTGTGTAGTTTCCATGCAGGCACAAGCTGCATTTCTCACCTAATTATAGTAAAAATTATATGCGCTAATAAGCAGTGACATCAACGTTTCTCAAAAGCTCCGTTTCGCATGACTACAAAGCTCCACTGAAATGGATATATTTATCCGTTTCAAAAACGTTGAGTGGCGTTTGAGTGGCCGAAAACGCCGTTTGCGTGTGGTTGAAAGGCCCAAACGCACAAAGAAATGTGCGTTTTTCAAAAGATCCAGAGACATGTAGCCTATAGGCCTTAAACTCCAACATAAAAAAAATCACATGCAAGGAATTTCTTGACAGGAAGTAGCTCATAACATGTCTACACTTTACACATAGAAAGAGGAAAATTCAAGCTTTTTGTACAGCTGCAACGTTGGTGAGTTTGACCTTGTTTAATACAATCAGATCTGACAGCCTAATATAACCACCGATCTAATGACAAAATTACGATGATATTAAAACACTGGGATATTTTACAGGCAGAACCTAACTGTAAAATAAAAGAACACTTGCACACCCCCTGCCCATGCATTTTCCCGTTTCTCAAAAGCCTGTACCAGAGACACCGTGAAGGCTTGATTTATTCTCAAAAAAAGCCTGATCTAAAAGCTTCTAGCTTCTAGCTATTTTCAGTGTGCAACATACTGTGCAACCAAGTACAAATCAGGCCAGACAACTACTTGGCAATCTGTCACCAGCTGTGGTGTCTGTGTTGTTTACGCCTGTTATGTAACACTGCAAACATGAATCATTCACACATCCCAGAATTCCTAACGGGCAGTATATAATCACTGTAAATCCTCCCACATGGTCTATATGCTAACCTTCTTCCCGTGTGGGATGCATTATATAGGCTAGATGCAGGCTGAATGATACTGATAGCTATAGCTATTTAGAACAGGCTATTACAATAGAGTAATTGCATTACACAGAGGTAATAATATTTATATTAGGCAAAGACTGAATCAAAGAGAAATGCACTGGATTCAAGTAGTAAATACAATAATACCAAGGTCTTAATTGTGACTTCATTTTTGAGGGGCGATTGCCCCTCCTATGTCCAGCTTTTTGTGTATGTGCACAAACTTTGTCCTACTACAAACATTAAATGTTGATATCATCCCTCCCGTTACAGCAGGCTGTGCTCAATGGCCAGTGCCAGTAGAATGCACGGAAATGCAGAAGAAGAGAGAGCTGTGAACCCGTTGTTTTAACCCGGAAGTAGTATTCCTCCATTTCAAAAGTTTAAAGTTCTATTAAGCTTCTAATATCGTCCCGCGATCTGAGCCCTAAAACAGCAAAAGATTGCGTGTGTGTATGTGCACAGCGTTTTTTGATGACGTCACACCACTCAGAGGCTAGCGACAGATGCTAAAAACAGCTAATGCACGGTAAATAAAATACCATCAATTCTGGATTAATACTAGACATCAAAGAAACCCGAGATTTCCCGGGTTTGGCACACGAGGGTGCAAGCAATAGACCTGGGAACTCCTGGATTTGGCATACATTGTGTTAAAATGGTTTGGTAATGTCACCAAAGTTTTGTTTGTATTGTACAATCACTCCTCGATTGTTATTTACTCTCCATGTAATTAACAAAATTAGTATGGGTACTTAGTTGTAGCCTAATGAACTGATTTTGCTTTCAGTGTGCACACTAATGACTCTTATTTATTTTACTAGGTAGGTTAGGTATATGGCATGCTGCAAACAAGCAGCACACAATGAACGTGTTGCGGCAGATGCCTTCGTCAGCGTTGTATACTGCAAACAACAACTGGTGTCACATATATATTATAGTGTCCGTGGTTGTAACACCATCCCCTGTCCGTGTCGAAACAACATCCAACCAAAGTACCACAAGTGCAGTCGCAGAACATTTACATCAACCATAATCATATAAAGCTTATGATTTTGAGTCAATAAGGCACAACATGCCTGATGCCAGTCACATATTTACCCATATAACAATTACATCACATATAAACAGTAATAAATAAATAATAGTGTTAATAGGGCACCATTGGCTGAGTCCATAAAAAGAAGGTTGGTAGAGGGTCAATACTCAGAAGACCTATATACAGTAGCTCATTGAATTCAATCAGGCATGTTGTGCCTTATTGACTCAAAATCATGTATAAGCTTTATATAATTATGGTTGATGTAAATGTTCTGCGACTGCACTTGTGGTACTTGGTTGGATGTTGTTTCGACACGGACAGGGGATGGTGTAACAACCACGGACACTATAAATGTGACACCAGTTGTTGTTTGCAGTATACAACGCTGACGAAGGCATCTGCCGCAACGCGTTCGTTGTGTGCTGCGTTTTCAGCATGCCATACCTAACCTACCTAGTAAAATAAATAAGTGCCTTAAAAGATATTGCCGTGAGTGCTGGTTTTCTTCTCTGTTTAAAATTACTTTTCTGACCGTGCACCTGGTAAAATGATTAAAGTGAGTGAGACAAGATGGAGTTGTGCATGCTGCCTTCTATTAGAAACACACTAATGACTGCCCTATTCTGGTTCGGAATGCACGGCGGGTCAAAGAGGGCCGGTTCTGGAGAACTGCTCATCTGATCTGACTTCACACTGGACTCTGAAATATACCTTGGGTTGAGGTATAGAGGTTTCTGGAATTTATAGAAAAATGCAGCATGTCTGTACCTTCGTAAGAGAAAATAAATCTATAATAATGTGAAAACATGAAGGAATAACTGTACTCCTCACAATAAAGGTGTTGAACAGCACCACCCTGCAGTGGGCAGGGTTTGTCAATGTTCACAACATTGACATTAAAGGGGACGTTCATTTTCCACGTGACATAATGAGTGCATGCCATGAAATAAGTGCATATGTGAAGTGTTTCTCCCTCTCCTCTCCGTCACAAGGGCACAGAAAATTCATGCTTTGACCCAGATACGTATTGGGCACAGAACTCCCTACCAGAAGCAAGCAACCGGCACAATTACAGGAAATGTCTGTCATCTTATCGAATGCCAGAAGTGACTGTTAGTGTCTGCACAGTGCACCTGATGTGTCATGAAATTGGTAGAAGATTTCCAACTGTACAAGCAATTAACATTGCGCAATTAAAAACAATGTTTATAGATGCTTATTCAAACATTGCTTTATTGGCTCTGCAAAAACATGCGAGCACATGCATATGTGTGAAACCACGGGAGCGCAGCGTGACATCAGACGCCTATATCCCTGTGATAAAAAAATAGATTTTGGCCTAAATGGACATGCACCCATATTTTATTTCCAAGTGACAATGACAAGCAGCTTGCCTATTTGCAATGGCATAGGTGTTAGGGGCTTAATTATTCACTAATTGAAATAAGTGCTTGCCTTTAACAGTCATTGAGATAAATTGCAGATCTGATCTGGATCAGATAGGCTGAGCGCTTATGCAATATAATTTTCGGGAGTCGGTATTGCAGCGGGCACCGCTGTTTCAATCTTTTCATGGACATGCATCCCACCCAGCATACTCCAGTTTATGCATTCATACATCAATCACTCACTCACTCCATAAACGTTGATTATGACTGCCTTGCCAGGCTATCGCTCTTTAACGTGTCATCACTCACTCACAGCAGTCTCACAGGGATCGCCTACATTAGTTATTTAACGTGCACTGCGCACAAATGGGTAAAATAAATATATTATACCGTAGTCTATACCCAAGGTACTGTATATGGTACTGTATATGCAGGAAATATTAGTGAAAAAAAACGTAGCAGAAAGCCAGAAAATAGTATGAGGGCTGCCGACTACTTGACAAAGTTGACAAAGGTTGTAGCCTCACAGAATAATCCTACTGGCGTTTCTTTCCAGTATGGCAAAATGCACACTTGCATATCGTTGCTTTCTGCCCGACAGCAACGATATATTTAGGAAATTGTGTTTGAACAGCTACGGTCTGCCCCGCCTATAACATTTACCATAATCAATGCTTTAACATCAGCATTAACTTGCTGCTGCTTGACCACTTGGCAAACACATCAATACACATTCACTATTCACTATTTTAACAGTAGAAAGGCTCCCAGAGAATAGCAATTTTAGACGTATTTTTTTCAATCTTCAGCCCAAGATCGCCTTATCAGAGAAGAGAGATAAAGGCAAGGATGGACCCCCAGTTCATATAGACAAATTCACAGAGGCTTGCCTGGGTGCTGCCATTACTGAGGTGTACCATTAAGCGCAGCAGCACCGATTAGCTACACCTGGCCTACGGAGCACCTGCTGCATGGATTACACCTCAGTAATGGCCGCACCCAGGGCACCCCTCTGTGAATTCGTCTATAGAGGGTATGCGTGTGACATTATCATAACCGGAAGTTATGTGGGAAGTGAACGCCTACTGGGTGGCAAAAAAGGCTTTCTGGCCTTGACAGCTAGACCATACATCCAAACAGAAAATTGATCCGATTGCATTAAACAATTTATATTGTTGTGTACATTATACTGTAGCATGTCATATCTGATATTGTCCATATAATCTGTTGCTCATTTTTGTATTATATACACATTTCCAAATGCTCCTATGTTACTGTTCCTACAAAAATCAAAATTATTGGCTGAAATTGCGAGTGACCGGGCCTTTTGCTCGCCCGCCTCAGGTCTTGGGTGGAAGTGTGTTCTTTACCTTGACCAGCGGGGAGAGTCTCCCGGTCTGATGGCCACAAACACCACTCCATTGTCCAACTAGAGACACTCTACAATGGACGTCTGTCAGAGGAGGGGGAGAAGTGAGAGAGAGAGAGAGAGAATTTTTTATCTGAGGCTAGTTTTTAAATTGTTTTTGAGGAAAATGCTGCTACAGTAATTGTCCCAAATGTTACAACAAAAGATTGCTGCTAATTGTCTCCAAAAAGCATTACCCTGCATACATAACATGTACAGTGGTTGAGTGGTATAATAGGTGGTATAATGATACGAGGTTTCCTCTGGACAGTGATCATGCTTGTGGAGTTCAGTTCAGCCTCGCCTGCCTGTTTGTGTGTGTTGACTGACATCTCATCATTTAGTCCTAAAGCATTCCACTCCATCTAATGTCTCCTTGCGTCCTCCGCGCTTCTTCTGCGGGTGCCGTTTACAAGTTCTCACCTCTTTCATTACACATTGATTTAGAAGCAGTGCGATAAGAATACAATGTCTGGAACGGAGTCCGTGTTGAAAGCAGACAGTGCCTGGCAGGTGGCTGCTTAATGACTTATTGAGGCGTTAGCAGAGAGTCCCATGCTACTACTGAATGACTGTGGGGCTGGTATTTATCAGGCTGTGTAGGAGTGCTGCTGCAAACACATTCATCACAAAACACGTTTTCAGAATTCGATCTGTTCGTCAGGGAGGTGGTGCACTCCTGACAGGGCTGGTGAAATAGAAGATTTTCACCCAGTATTTCATCCAGCATCAGTAAAACCGATATTGCTGAAATGTTACTTTGGTCTGCAAGGGCTAGGCAGTGTATTGATATGTATTGTTTTATCGTCTCATCATAGTAGGCTACTCTAATCGCAGGATCGTTGCATAACGTAATGATGCTTTTATTTTATGTTCATAGCTCATAACTGCACCCAACTCTGAAACTCAGGTGACAGTTTGGTCCAAATAGAATCCATAATGTTCTAGGGAGAAATACCTCTGTAATGTGACCCAATTCAAGCACGTCTGTAACTTTAATGTTGTTTATGATTATGAATAGTGTTTCCACGCACACAGCCTGGATGAAAGAAACAGCCCCGGATCAACCAGGGGACCTCAGCTGCACAACCAGGGGACCTCTTCAACCAGGGGACCTCCTAAACCAGGGGACCTCCTCAACCAAGGGACCTCCTAAACCAGGGGACCTCCTCAACCAAGGGACCTCCTAAACCAGGGGACCTCCTCAACCAAGGGACGTCAGTGCAGCACAGCCCAATGGGCAACCAGGCGCAGGCGGTCCGTGTTAAACATATACAAAAGAGCGTCATTTGCAATGAATGTCTAACAGCAGGCACGTGCAGAGGGGGGGGGGGGGGGGGGGGGGATTGTGTGGGGTGGGAATAAGAGCGTATGTGGGGGCCAATAAGGGCTTGTGTGGGGGGCCAATAAGGGCTTGTGTGTGTGTGTGTGTGTGTGTGTGTGTGGGGGGAAAATAAGGGCTTGTGTGTGGGAGCAAATAAGGGCTTATGTGGGGGGCCATAATAGCCTGTGTGGGGGGGCTAATAAGGTATTATGTGGGGGCCAATAAGGGCTTGTGTGGGGGGCCATAAGGGCTTATGTGGGGGGGGGGGGGGGCTAATAAGGGCTTATGTGGGGGCCAATAAGGGCTTGTGTGGGGGCCAATAAGGGCTTATCTGGGGGCCATAAGGGCTTGTGTGGGGGGGCCATAAGGGCTTGTGTGGGGGGGCTAATAAGGGCTTGTGTGGGGGAGAAATAAGGGCTTGTGTGGGGGAGCAATAAGGGCTTATGTGGGGGGCCAATAAGGGCTTATGTGGGGGCCAATAAGGGCTTGTGTGGGGGGGCCAATAAGTGCCATTGGCCCTTCAAGACGAACATTTGACAAGTAATGATAAATTCCACTGTCATAATGAATTATCTTTTAATCTGCCATCAGTCAGTTTTAGTTTCAGACTAATGAGAACATATTGCTTATTTTACTGTCCAATGACATGAAATGGTACAAGGGAAGGACTCCACAAAAAGACCACCCCCAAAAATTGGCACGCGCTATGCCCTTATTTCCCCCCCACACACACAAGCCCTTCTTTCCCCCCCCCCAAACAAGCCCTTATTGGCCCCCCACACAAGCCCTTATTGGCCCCCCACACAAGCCCTTATTGGCCCCCCACACAAGCCATTTTTGGCCCCCACATAAGCCCTTATTGTCCCCCCACACAAGCCCTTATTTGCCCCCCACAAGCCCTTATGTGCCCCTCAAATAAGCCCTTGTTCCCCCCCCCCCCCCCCCCCCCCCCCACAAGCCCTTATTGGCCACCACATAAGCTCGTATTGGCCCCCCAACACCACATCGCCCCCCCCCCACCCACTTGTCCTTATGTGGCAAAAAAGGTCACTTTCTGCAGAGGCTCAAGCCCCCCTAGCGCCGCCCCCCCCCCCCCCCCCCCCCCCCCCCCCCCCCCCTTATCAGAGAAGAGAGATAAAGGCAAGGATGGACCCCCAGTTCATATAGACAAATTCACAGAGGCTTGCCTGGGTGCTGCCATTACTGAGGTGTACCATTCCCCTGTCAGGAATGCACCACCTCCCTGACGAACAGATCGAACTCTGAAAACATGTTTTGTGATGAATGCGTTTGCAGCAGCACTCCACACGTGCCCTTTTCTGGAGTTTGAGCCCCTGCCCCCACAGTGCTCTCTGCACGGCCCTGCTAACAGCATGCATTTCTCCCAGTGTTGATTTAATCGACTAAAACTACGACGAAGAATGTTTGTCGACTACCCTTTTTCCACAGACAAAAACTGACTCACAATTAGCCTGTCGCTAAGTCCCACCCAAGCCCGTTGTTGGCCAATACCACATTAGCAACGGTTACTATAGGTTAGGAAACTCGGTCAAGCTTTCAATGCTGGTCAAAATGGTTAAGCAGTGTCAATATTTGCTGTAGGCTACAGCATGTGTGGGTTTGTTTTCTTACCTTATGAGCAAATTAGTCCATTCCATGAATTATTTCGCTCCGTTGTGCAGTTTAATAGTATCTATAAAAATAGGCTCTCATTGACTTCCATTGTAACGGGGAAACCGCTCTCAAAATCAGTCAGTTAGCACATAAGCGAACACAACAAAAGCTGATTCTGACAGTTTATGACATCAGGAAAACTCATGCCATCTTATTTTCGTCTTTTGATAGATTTATAAAGTAACTATATTGGTTGGAGATATACAGTGAAGCGGTTCTGGTGTTCCTCGTTTGTAAACAAGTCGCTTTTGTTTACAAATGTGTTTACATCCAACGTTCTGGATGGTAAGTCTGGGACCGAGGCTACTTCAGACCAATCAGATCGTTTTGTAGGCAAACAGGAACTTCTTTCCACACAAATTTGACAGGGTTGCCAAGTCTGCTTATTTCTCGCTACTTTTGGCTTAAGGCTAATAATTAGTACTGTAATACATTACCAAAACATTAATTATCATAGATATAGGCCTACATAGTATTTATAATGATAAACGCATACAATATTTTTATTAGGATTATATATGGTCATATTATTGTGTTTGTTTTGGCTTGTTTTTCCTTATTTGGCTTTAAGAGTTGGCTTGTTTTTGGAGGTGGGTTGGCTTATATCTCTCACACAATGTGGCAACACCGAAGTCAAAACAAAAACATTAACGTTGATATTTTTTATTAAAAATAAAACGGTCATAATGAGCTTAGTGTTCTAAAAGAGTGAGTTTGAGAGTTGTTTCCCTGTTACTATGGAAGTCAATGAGAGCCTATTTTTATTTCTAATATGTAGGCTACTATTAAACTGCACAACGGAGCGAAATAATTCATGGAATGGACTAGTTTGCTCATAAGGTAAGAAAACAAACCCACACATGCTGTACGTCAAATATATTTATTGACACTGCTTAACCATTTTGACCAGCATTGCAAGCTTGACCGAGTTTCCTAACCTAGTAACCGTTGCTAATGTGGTATTGGCCAACAACGGGCTTGGGTGGGACTTAGCGACAGGCTAATTCACACAGCTGACTGAGTAGAAATCAGGCATTTCAACACCATCAAGGCCTTCCCAAATACATTTTAGTCGACTAAATCAACTGTAGACTTAGTAGACTAAAATCGTATGGCATTTAGTCGACTAAAACATTTCAGATTACAAACATTTGACTAAAATTAAATTTAATTATATTCAAAAGACTAAAACTAAATCCAAGTTTGCTGTCAAACACTGGTCTCACCTGGAGAAACAGTGCCACCTGCTGCTCATCTAATGAACCATTTCCTAATATTCACATTTTCTTTTGCTGGTTTCATGACATTATTTGTGAATACATTGTGATGGAAATATTGACTAATGATAAGACAATATCAATACACTGCCCATCCCTGAGAAACATAACATTCATAGCTGTTCTACACCCATATGGAAGAGGTGAGAACTTGTAAAGAGCCTATAGTGGGAACAACATACATACATTTAGTACACAATATAAATATAAACAAAATAAATAATTGTAACAAATTGTTTGATTGTATACCTTGAAATGTCCATGTGTGCTCACACATTCCCTCCTGCCACATGGAAGAGGTCATCACAGCTAGCCAGCTAGGGCACATGAATTATCAACCTGAATGATGACAGATATGTTTAGATTCATAATGAATTTACATAGACCTGAATGGTAACAGCTACATTTAGATACATAATGAAACATGATTATTACAGTCTTGAGACATGTTACTCACCCTGGCACTAGTATAAATAAAAACCCAGCAGCAGACCCAGGTCTCGAGAGCGTTCTCGGCAGCGTTCACCAAACAGATGGCAGGGCCTTTAAATAGTTAGGCTGCTGAATGAACAACCTGCCAACCTGCCCCCCCATCCCTGAGCCCCCTCTATAGGATTAAAAGGGTACTGAAAATTGACTTGGTCTCGCACTGAACTTTGGACTTTGCACATTGCACCAGTACTACTGCACTTTGGGTTATTGTACACAGTATGGTTATTTATTTGTATGCCAGTGGTGAAGCTCTAAACTGAATTCTGTTGTTTCATGCAAGCAATGACAATATCTATCTATCTAAAATATCCAGACGGTGTACTAATTTTAAACTATAGTGCCAGTACATTCCATTGTTAATCCGGGCCTTATTCACACCATGCTGTGAGTTTGCAGAGTGCTTAATTTCTCGCATAAAACATGAACACATAATATGTGTTCATATATTTCATTTATTTGTGCTCTCAAATATTATTTGAGAGCACAAATAAATGAAATATGGAGATAAAAGGTTTCTGCCTCAAGCCACAGAATAGGAGAGCAGGTGAACAACATTGTTGATTTTGACATTTAGTTTTAGTCATAGTCATATTTTAGTCATCTGAAATGTTTTAGTTTGAATGTAGTTTTAGACGACTAAATACCATAACATTTTAGTCGAGTTTTATTTGGTCGACTAATGTATTGTGCACTCAAAGTTTAAACAGTTTGAGAACCTGCATTAAATAAACTCAAGTAACTCAGCCAGCGTGTGAAGTAAACTTCTTAAATCACCCAAAGGGATTAAGTGCTCCAGTTTACCGTCTTCCTGGAGCTGCTTCCAGGACCATGGAGCATTAAAAGTGTCAAACAATATTAACCACTGTAAACCTGGTGTGTGTGTGTGTGTGTGTGTGTGCACGCTCCTATTTTGGGCATTCTGTCCATATAACTACTGTAGTCGGAAATCTTCAGAAGAAAAAGGGAACATACTGTGTAGCCTATCAAGCTCACACGAATGCCAGGGTGTTCCACAGGTGCCAGCTGCCAGCCCGTATAGTCGTACATTAAAACATAACTTTTAATAGCCTACTTTACAAGATGCTTGTCATTTTTCTTTTTTGCTTTTTAACCCTTTTTTCTCTGCAATTTAGTTGCCACACCAAGATGTGCATAGATGTGCCACGCAATGGTAGGCCTCAGGTCTACCATTCTGAAATTTAATTTCATAATATTCGGACTGCTGGACAGCTGACAGTAGGCTCTCTTTACACTAAAATATTTTTAGAGTAAAGAAAAACAATTTTTTTAGAGTAAAGAGAGCCTACTGTCAGCTGTCCAGCAGTCCAAATATTATTAAATTAAATTTCAGAATGGTAGACCTGAGGCTGAGGCCTACCATACCAGGCCTCAGGGTTCCACCTTCTCTCTCTCTCTATGTCGCCCTCAGACGAGCCCTCCATCGACGTCACCAGTCATCTCGGTTCTCCATACATCTGGCCATCTCATTTGTGCTTTCTGCACCAGCAGCTTTCTTTAGTATGTCCACATAGGTAGGTGTGGGATGTCCTCTCGTCGATGACCGTGTCGGTTCCCACAGTACAAGCTTTTTGGCCGGAGGTTCTTGGTGTCGGTGGCAGTGAGTGGCCAGCTACATCCTCCTTACTGCTATCTTCTCTGTTACACTTGGTAATGAATGCCCCATACAGACGCTTGTTGGTGATGTGCTCGTCCCTGTTGATGGTAAGTACCACACGTAACATTATGGTGTAGCACCCGTCCAGGGATTTCTGTAGGGCTTGTGTTAGTGTCCAGCATTCACAGCCATAGAGGACGACGGACTCCACGGTAGCAGAGAAGAAACTGATCTTGATGTGTCGGGGGAGGTTGGATTTCCAACTTTAGCGCACTCCAACTCCACTCCTGCCTGACGTACGATAGCAGGCAGATGTCATCAGCGTAGTCCAGGTCTGTGAGAGTTTCCGCAGGGTGTCTCGTAGACCTTCTGGGTACGATAGTGAAGCCGAGCTCCGGCTCCCATCCTTTAATAGCTTGTCTCAGAGCATAGTCCAATTAACCTTCATAACACCATATTGGCAGATTTGGCACAAGCTCCCTCACACTTCATTAATTAATGTAAGTGTCTTATCTGCTGAGCACTGGCTCATAATACCTGCCTGGGTAAACTGTGAGCTTGACCGTAGTGCATAGAGTTTGGAGACAGTACAGAAAAAACACAACAAGCAGAACATTTTGCTGCCATTCACATTAAACAGTTTGGGAACATTTCCAGATGCTTTAGTGAAGTGTGTTGTCTTGCCTGGGCTTTAGAAGAAGGCAGAAATCAGCCGTTAAGATATTTGCTTCTTCTTGCTTTTTCTTTTACTGTTAGAGAAATCCGTTTTGTAGCGAGTAACAATGGTTTAGCAAAAGAAAATAGCCCAGTGATAATTAAAGCCGTTTGCTGCTGCTAATTAACTTGTTCTGAGTCATCAGCACATTTCTAAAATCCTCCACAGTTGAAGACACTGTACTGTAGAATGTAGATAGTACTGAAAATGAAGGAATTGACAGACACAGACAAATTTACTTGATTAATTTGGCAGAAGGCTGTTCATGATGAACAAACATGCAACAGTTTAATTGAACTAATTGACTTAATCCATTATTAAAAACAAAAAACTATTATTTGATTAAAATTATAGATTTTCAGCCAATCAACAAGCTCGCAACGTGTTGAGAGCTTGTTGAGTATAGCCCTACAGACAAGACAATGTGACATGCACCAATAATGTGCTGAATAGAGTTGTTCCAATGTTACTAGATCAGTGGTTGTTAAACTTTTACATTTCAAGGACCCCCATAAATCTGAGTGTACAAATGTACGTTTGTTTTGTGCTAGATTTTTTATTACACGTGCTGTTATCGGATCGGTACTGTCACCTGTATTGACCGATATATACACAAGTTATGGGTTATGGGAATATGTATCGGGAAGGAAAAATCTCTGAGTGTACAATCAGGCACAAACAAAAGTGAAGCACGGTGGGGCACGGTGGCAGTCGGTAGTGTAGTCGCCTCACAGCTAGAAGGTCCTGAGTTCGATTCCCGCTGGGTGCGCTGTGGGCGTGTTCCCTCCTCTGTGTCATCAGTGCCCATACCCGAGGCGGGCTTGGCGAAAGGGCTTTTCTGTGTGGAGTTTGCACCCTCATCACTCATCACTGACAAGCTTGATGTAGCCAACCACTTGAACATCTTCTTTACAAACATTTCAACAATGCTGGTTAACAAACTGCCCTCCCACTCTGGGCGTTTTGGTGTAGAGCACATCAAAGCCTTCTACAAAAACCTAGGTGTTTGTAAAGATGATTTTAAAATGGCAATGGTAACAACTGAGGAGGTACTTAAAAAACGGAGTGCCCTCCAACCCCACAAGGCCACTGGCCATGACAATATTCCCTCCAAATTTCTCAGAGACTCAGCCATTTCCATAGCTCCAGTCATCACCCACATAGTAAACCTCTCCATCAAACAGGGACAGGTCCCCCAAGATTTAAAACTGGCCAAAGTAACCCCCCTGTACAAAAAAGGGAGTAAATTAGAACCTGGCAACTACCGCCCTATTTCTATTCTAAGCTCCATCTCGAAAGTGATGGAAAAAATAGTATGAACAGGTTGAAAAGTATCTTGCCACTAATACATTGCTGTACGAGTTCCAATCTGGTTTCAGAACATCCCACTCCACTGACACATGCCTCCTCTATTTGAGTGACACATCAAACACGAGGTGGATGCTGGAAAATACTGCGGCATGGTCATGCTGGACCTCCAAAAGGCTTTTGAACCACTCCATACTGGTTAACAAGCTTAAAGCTATTGGTTTTGATAGCACATCAGTGAGCTGGATGCAATCCTACCTGGAGGGGAGAGAACAGATGGTGGAAGTGAACGGAACACTGCCCCCCCCCCCCCCCCCCCTCCCAGTGAGCTGTGGCGTCCCACAAGGAAGCATACTAGGGACTTTACTGTTCCTAATATATGTTAACGACATGACATCAGCTTGTGACTGCAACTTGTTCCTGTTCGCAGACGACTCAGCACTGCTAGTCTCGGACAGGAACAAACTGCAGGTCTGAACTCGGTAGAATCTGCACCTGGCTCGCTGATAACAAACTATCCTTACACCTGGGAAAAACGGAATCCATTCTCTTCGAATCAAATAGTAATCTCAGCAAGGCAGATGGCTTCTTGGTTAGAGTGGGCGACAACATTATCACACGAAAAGATGAAATTACCTACCTAGGTTCCATCCTGGAGGCCAATCTTTCCGGTGATAAAATGGCCACCAACGTAATCAAAAAAGTAAATCAAAGAACAAGATTCCTTTACAGGATCTCCTCACTGGTCAACAAAAACACCTTGAAGACCTTAACAGGAGCCCTCGTACAAGGTTTCTTTGACTATGCATCCACCTCTTGGTACCACAGCACCTCAAAGGCCCTTAAAACAAGGCTACAGACCTCCCAAAACAAACTGGTCAGGCTCCTACTTGGCCTCACCCCCCGAACCCACCTCACCCCTGCCCACTTTGACAGGCTGGGATGGCTTAGGGTCGACGACAGAGTACAGCATCTTGCAATGGGTCTGGTCCACAAGATTCGATACACCACTAAGATACCCATGTACCTGTCTAAATACTTCCTTAATGTAAATGAAGTCCACACCCACAACACCAGAGGGAGTGCAACAAACCATGTACAACCCAGATTCGGCACAAACAAGGGACTAAATTCTTTTCGCTCCTATGCCACCAAAATGTGGAACGCCCTACCAACAGTCATTAAGACATGTGAATCCCTTGACTCCTTCAAAACCGCTCTCAAAGGGCACCTACGGACGGCTGCAATTCGAAACTGGCCGCTGTAAAATCTGAATCTGCCAATACAAAAATAAGTTTTACTCTTATGTACCTGTACACAAGATGTAACAATAAAGTACAACCTTGAAGCAGTTAATGCAACAGTACTGTCCTGAGTTTAAATTTCTGACTCATATGAATTGCATTTAATTGCATTCATCTGCCATCCTCACCTCAGAAGGAGAGGAACATATCGTTGTATCACCATATTTGAACCTTTTGTGCTTTTTCATAAATTAATACTGTATGGTCCATGATAATATGGCTGCCTATACAACACACATGTCAGATTCTTCAGTGAGAAATACCCATCTCCCTACTGTATGTTCCACATTACATTAAAAAAAGAAAAAAATCAACCAGGCTGCAGTGCTTTTCAATGAAGAGTAAACACAACAGAGACAACAAAAGGCTAAGTCATATCTAATATGTAAAGTGCTATTGTGTCACGGAGACAGACAACAAAAAGCTAACGTGTTGAAAAGCGCTGTTGTATGATAAACTCACCATGATAGTAGGTGGTGCAATGGCAAAGTATGTCTCCATTGTGGTTTGTGATGGATTCCCGTCCAATGATTATAGCACCCCAAAATGGCTCTGGCACTGAAAGACATGGACCATCATTCACCCTCCAAACACAATTTCACACGCTGACAATCTGTTATAATTCTTCTCAAGTGAACACTTTGGTGAGTATAAAGAGACAGCGCTGTTTATCAAAGTCCAACCAAAAGGTACAGTAACTATACAAATTAAATGTAAAATAACACTATAATCTATTGAATAAACAACAATTAGAAAAGTTATTGATAGCTTTATTAAAATTATTTCCTCAAGATGGCAACAGCTCATCTGAAGAAGCAGAAGAAAATGTGTTCTCCTCCACAGTATTGCACACAATTACGCCTCGCACAAGGCTAATGGTACTGCAGTGCTATTTTTAATCTCTTCAAAAAATAGAAGCCAGTATAGAAAATATGACATCTTAACATCTTTCAGTAGTTCTTTTTTTATAAATAGATTCAGATCATGTTGTCCTCGGATCACACGTATATACAGAGCATTAGGACAAATCAAATGTACCTACACAGCCTACACAGTATAGACAGTTCTCCACAAACCTTGGATTGATGAGCAAACCAAAACCAACCATTGTGACACATTCATTCCAACCTCGACACGACAAAAACAAATGTAGTGTGACTCTATATGTGACTAAAATAAATCAACTCAAATCACTGACCCTAACATAGGGACATTCCCAGCTCAGTCTCCCTACGTAAATACATTTGACTATAAAATAATGGAAAATAATAAATCAATATTACAGCACCTTAAAGCAGCACTACTGTATGTAACCGTTTTTAACAACTATATAACATTATGTCCCACAAATGATAGTTGCATGTTTAAGCAATAACAATCATCCGTCCATAAATGTATAGACTCAGGGGGGGTCCCTGCTAAGGGCTTACTTTACGACCACTGTATGTATAGGGGAGACAGAGTTTCATCCCAGCATTTGCAAAGGCACCAAGGCAGAGCTGCCAGTCAGAGCGAAGACTGGCCAATCACAGCGCTTCCTCGCCAGACATGCTTGCAGAGACTGTTGGGTAATGAAGTCAAAGATGTTCTCTGCCGGCCTGGGACGTGACTCAGCGCTCCAGGCACCTTGGCTGGTAATCCAGTCTGGCAGTGTGCTGCGGGTTCGATTCCCGACGGCCTTTACTGCATGTCACTCCTACCCATCTCTCTCCCCATTTCCTGTCTGCCTACTGTCTATCCCTCCATAAAAAATATAAAATAAAGGCGAAAGCCACACAAAAAAACTGGTTATGTGTGTCCAAAGTGGTCCACTGATACCCCAGACTACGTAGTGCCGCTTTAAGAAATTTTACTTTTACCATCAATGCTATATGTATTTACCCTGTCTCTGATCAACCATAACTATGGGATTCTACACAATCAAATTAAAATGTACAGCAACTGACCATCAGAGCAAGAGGGGATAATTAGAATAAATGCATAAATAAAGACATTATGTCCTGTGCAGTCTTTTTTCAGTGGTGTCATTGAAGTACATGTAGTATTTAATGCAGTGGTTCTCAACCTTTTCAGGTCCGTCTGTCTCCGTCCCCGTCCCGTCCCCCTTAGTGTGGAGCCCCAAAAACTAACCATGTTTGAACTGGGGACCCCCCAGCCTGATAAGTAAGGATCTTTAGGAGTTACATTACATTTAGTTTGAGTCGGTTCCACAGATACCAATAAAAATGTTTGCCCTTTTCATATATTATTTGATAATTTGGCCAATGTTTGACCAGATGGTATAGTACAGTTTGTTGATTAGTTTTGATGCAGTCTTTTTTTTTTCCTCTAGGTCTTAAAAGTCCTTAAATATTCACTTCACTGTGATCTGGGGTAACCTGACTTACTCCACCAGATGGTGGCAGTATTGAGTCGTCGTCGTCCCCCCCCCCCCTCCCCCCCAGGTTGAGAACCACTGTGTTTAAGGTGAATGACAACACTTCAGGCTAAATTATACTCAGTCAACAGATATAATATTGGCCGACAGAAAAGGCAGATTCAAATCTAGTGTACCATTACCATTTGAACCCTAGCACGTTCTTATTCTGGGCCTGTCATAATAGAACATTCAGCAAAAACAGGCAAACATCTGGTGAAAATAGGCCTTTTGTTCTGCTATTTTCGCTTAACAGATTTGGTACAGAGGGAGAAAACAAGGGGAGGGCCCCCGAGAACAGACACCTAGGGGTCCCTGATCGACAAAGTATAGGGTTTGGGTGTTACGCGTAGTGCATAGAAATGATATGAGATGAATATTACATACAGTGCTTCAGTGCATACAGTAGATTCAACTCAGCATCGAGATTTTGAAGTATGGAACCGAGGAAAGAAGTTCCGACATCGTCATGAAATGAAAGAGCTTGTCCTTTACGAAGACCGGAAGTTCTGTTGGGCCAAAGCAATGACTCGCCAGTGATGAAATGACCACAGCACCTCATCAACGGAACGGAAAGCTCTCTAAACGTTAAGGCTTCATTTAGCAAGGTTTTACAAACTAAACAGGACATTTAAAGTTGACATCAAACTAGTTTTGCGTCGTCAAGAGATTTCTGGGGATCACCACCTATCGGGCAGGTCCAAAGTGGGGTCCAGGGACCCTCGGTTCCTCTAGGGGGATCTGCAACTCTACCTGGGTACAAATGGAACCAAATAGACCCCTTATGGGGTACATTTGGTTCCATTTGTACAGTCTCAGAGCTATGGGGTCCTTTGACTCTCAAGGAAATCAGGTGATAGCAAAAAATCAGACACCAGTCACTTGTCGTATCTCCATTTTTGGCCAGAATGCTATTTTCAACGGACCCCAAGTAGGGAATGGATGGTCGCGCTGATTAATTTTCTTCCGCGGAAGCACAGAGGAAACCTCCTGTGTTTATGATCGGGGGATCGTTAGATCTGCCGTTTAGTGTGTAGATCTTTGAATGTATATATATTTGTATAGGCCTATATAACTAAAAACTTTGCTTCTGGGGGTCCCTGGGACAAAATATTTTGAAATGGGGGTCCGCGGATGACAAATGCATATATTATTTTGGGCGTACTTTACATGAAAGAGTTTGAGCAACAAATATCCTGATAGCTGGCTGTAATCAGAAGCTTTTCTACGTCTTTCACCCAAAACAACATCTGAGAATTTAAGACATTTGGTCAACATGACTGGTGTCAGCCAGCCAGCAAAGTTTTCACCTTCACTTTTTGAAGTTGACGCCACAAAGCGCTGTGAAATGGTTTGGCCTGGCTAGAGGGCGCCACTGAGGCACATGAGCACCAACACGTGTAGCGTGAGCAGGTAGGCCAGGAAGAAGTAGCGGGAGCGCGCACGAGTGGTCAGCTGCTTGGAGCAATACAAGCTCCTCCCCCGTACCCAACGGCGACAAGCCAGAAGGCCGCCTTTCACCTGGGAGGAAACACACACACACACACACAATAAAGGGGGTGCAATAAAGCACTTTATCATTGGAGCGCTTCTATCAACAATGTAATCATGAACAACATTCAGTATAACCCGAGGTGCGATGGTTCCCTCTCCATAAGTCTACATGTTTAGGTGTGACAGTACAGTATGGTGTAGCAGCAAACCTTGCGTGTGATCAGGGGCTGGTTGGGGTTGAGGATGAGAGCCTCCCACTCATCCTCTGTTTCCATCTGGATGCTGTAGTCCTGTTGACTGCCCCTGGAGGGACTGGAACCAGCACTGTAACACACACCGGACAGGTGAGAGTAGGAGCAAAGATTGCTCGGTAGACAGAGAGCTTTGCCTTGCGTTTTGGACATCGAACATTGGAACATCAATGCCTCTTAGGCTGTGTAATATATTTAGCCATTTTTGAAGAAGACTACAACTGACAATATTTTCTCCATGATTTCAGTTTGTTTTAGTGTGATTTGTAAATTCACAATACAGTTTGTTTTGGTTTTGTTAACACTAGGAAGTCTGAAAAAATTTCACTCCTACTCAGTCTGGCTATTTCGGCCAAATCGACCGATCTCCCCCACTGGGGGAATCTCCCCCACTGTCTAAAGATCTTCACAGTTCACACCTCCCTCTCCAGCTGGAGACGACATTGTTGTCTGCACGCACGCACGCACGCACGCACGCACGCACTTTTCTTTTTTTCTTCCATTAGAGTTATATATAGTCATTTTTATATAGAGGGGGAAACATTATAGTGCCAAAGAATCGTGTGCCAAAGAATCGCATCGGGTCAAACAGACCATGCAAACGAAAAAGCATGTTGTTTTCGATTGGTCCTAGAATGTCTTTGTCCTCAGGTTTCACGCTCTGATCACCGCCCATTAGCGTGCTTGTGTGTTTGTAAACACAGAATTATTCTACATGGCTATAGTATGGAGGAGCATTTGGGTTATACTTTAGTTAGCTAGCTGTCTGTGTGTTGTGTGTTCTTTTTTTCCCCTCCACCCCTTTTCTTTAAATCATAACTCGCTAAATTTTTGCTCATTTAAAAAAAATCAAAATACCATGTAAACTATGAAATTTGGGCTTTCATTTGGTATATAGATTGGTTGTGTAGGCCCTCTCTACGAAACGGTATCAAGCGAAAAGGAAATGTCGGGAAATCGGTTTATTAGTATAAAATATTAGATATCAAATACGGCCGTTAGCACTGTTAATTCAACATCCGGTGAGGGGAGGATACGGATCGTGTATGTATTGTGTATGGAAATCAGTGCATACAGTGGGTGGGCTTTAGACCGGATGTAAGCCTTGCACACTAAATAGAAAAATATAGGCTACAGTCTGCAGCCTGGTGATAGAAAAAATAAACTCCACACGTGAAATGCCACTGTTGAGGAGAAACCCCAGCTCAGCTGCCGTTTATAACATCGCGCAGTTATTGAATTCATGAACATTTACATGCCTCCCTGAGAGGGAGAGAGAGAGAAAAAGGAAAGTTCCACGGGTCTGGTCGCTTGCAGAAAGGTTTACAGATAAAGAAGGACGGACAGGCTGAACTCTTTTGACTGACAAAGAGCTGGCGATATTTAGCCTATACCAGAATAGGCTGTGGGACAAATTAATCCACAGCAGCAGGCCTACATACGGGCCGTTATTTGCAAACTTAATCAGCCTCAGCCCTCATTTATATTATTATATGCATGTTCACCGTGTTGAGTTTGCAGATCTCCGCACACCTCACAACAGCAGCAGCAGTTGAGAGAGGGAGAGAGAGGAGAAAAAAGAAATAGCCTTGCGTGCAGGCAGACTTGCAGATCAGTTCCACGTCGCTTGCAGAAAGAACTGTTCTTTTGACTGACAAAACATTTAGAGGTTCGGGAGGTCTATCTGGTTGGAATGATTTCAAACACTTTTTATTTTGTATCGCGCATCGGCAAGCATTCTCGCTTCATGGAAAGTAAATCGGTAAGTCGGTCGAGTCTAACCGAGCATTCAATAACATCCCACCCTCATCATGGATAATAATCATTGTATTCATATTCCTATTATCTTATCAAAATAATAAACAAATTCCAAGTTAATTAACCAGCCAAACTTATATGATTTAATTCGTTGGATATGGAATGCAGGCTTGAACAATGCCGTCTCCAGCTGGCGGAGGTGTGAAGATCATTAGACGAGTGGGGGAGAAGGGGGGACGGCGGTCGATTGGGCCAAAATAGCCAGACTGAGTAGGAGATATATGCCTAAAATCATATTTACAAAACGTTTCAAATGGGAAAAAAACAGAGATGATTTCAATCGAATATTTAGACAAAGTCATGCAAGGGGAACGTTCTCTGGACTCCATGGGCTAAGAAAATAAACGTTTAAATCTCAAATTCGGTCAGAACGGCTGCTCCGACGTCCTAGTGTTAAACAAACAAAAAAACGGTTTAGTTCACTATAGTGGGTGTGTGCGTTAGTCCCCACAGGAAACTGCGGAGAAAAGGTCTTGATTCCACGGAGAACTTTCCTAATTCAGCAGAGAACAATCCTTGATTCTGCGGCTTAGTTAATATTCCACAGACATTACCTAAAATTACCAGTTATCAAGCTATTTTTTTTTATAAGTAAAATCTTTCATGAAATAGATACAATTAATTGTAATTATGGATGAGTCATAATAATCAAATATTCCAATAATATTTTTTGGGGATTGATTATTATTATTCATATTTTAATTATTTGTTTTGGTTGCCAAGGTTGTCATTCAAACTCTGCCCACAGTAACTACAATTTAGACTAGAGGACATGGATTCAGATTCAGTAGGAACCATTTACATAGATTCCATTTCAGAAGGAACAAGTGACCGAGTGACCCGTTGCCTTTACGAGGAAAAACGGGGGCATCCGACTATTCCACGGACATTCTACTATTCCGCGGAGGGTCGAGAATTCCACAGACGGCTTTGAAATCAGCTGTAAATTCTGCGATCGCGGATTCCTGTGGGGACTAGTGTGTGTGTGTGTGTGTCCTCTGACCTGGTAGTGTGGTCCCCCGACAGACCCAGAGCTTCCTCTGCTGCCTCTCTCCTGGACCTCTCCTCTGACAGAGACTGTTCAAGCTCCATCAAGCTGAACACACAATTTACAACATAGGCAGTCACTCTTAATCCTGAGCTACTTAAGTCCCACGCCTACTCCAGTTTTTAGGTGATAACCTACTCATCTTTTAGGTGATGGTGGTTAGTAAAAATCACACCTGTGTGAAGTGAGGGGCGCTAATATATTAAAGTGTTCTCATGTTGATTAGGTGATGTAATGGCGATGTAAAACAAACAGTGCCAACACAAACATTAAATTCTCTTTATTGTTAATGGCATTTAATGTTTGTGTTAGTGACAAGATACATTTTCCCTTCATTGTCAATGGTGTTTTTAAAACAAACATTGAACCAGTGACGTAGACTCCGTGGGGGCGGCGGGGCTCGAGCCCCCATGAAGAATTAGACCTGAATATATCATTACTCTATGGAATATATTCGCCCTCGGTCCGTCCCGTTTGTACCACGCCAGGTTGCGCCGCGACCGTTCGCGCAATTCTCGTCTTTATCTAATCATGGCGCTCTAACCATCCAAGTCTGAATGCACCTTAACACTTATTTTGTCCTGGCCCGGGGGCAGGGGGGTGGTGGGGGGGTCTACCGCGTTGCCTGTCCTATTGTAGGCTACACATGCAGATCAGGCATTCAAATGCTGGTGGCTTGTTTTCACCTGCCAGGTAGGGTATGCATAGTACTCTAGTCTGTACTCTGCAATATGCTACTTGTTCACAACATGACTCAGTGCAATCATGACATTTAAACATGCTCTTCTGTTCATAATCTAAACACTGGCGCGCGCACACACACACACACACACACACACACACACACACACACACACACACACACACACACACACACACACACACACACACACACACACACACACACACACACACACACACACACACACACACACACACACACACACACACACACACACACACACACACACACACACACACACACACACACACACACACACACTCTCCCCCTCTCTCTCACCGGTCTCTAAACTGGGAGGAATCAGTGGTTTCCATGGTGATGGGATGGCTGCTCTTCTCCTGGGGGGCTCCTGGTGCCACCTCAGCACTCACTCCCCCCTGCTGGTGGAACACAACATTGCAACGCACCTCAACACACCATCCATGTTTATTCTATCTGACTGTCTAGCTGAATTCCAATACCCCAAATCTCGGTCACTCCAGCATGGCGGTGTTGCGGTGAAATTGGTGACCTGCTGAAATATGGGTTCAAGTGTGTGTCCGGAGGTATAAATCATTGTGTAGCAGAGTTCAACCTAGTGGAAGTTAGGCCACATATTTAAAGTCCTCCATGTTAGTTATGTGAAGTCCACAAGATAGTCACATATTTCATCATGTTACCAATTTCACCGTAACACCAACATGCTGGAGTGGCCGACTGTGAGTGGGGTATTGGAATCTGTCTGTCTGTCTCTCTTCCTTCCTTGAGTCCAAATGTGTCCCGACCCACTGTTTGGGAAACAGTGTTCCAGTTAGTACCTGTCCTGGCAGCTGGCAGGACAGGTACATAGAGTCAGTACAGTACCTATACATACATATGATATAAGTACTGTGTTCAGTCAGTCAGTATAGTACCTGTCCTGGCAGCTGGCTCTCCAGCCAGTGGCAGCGGGTCTGGGTGTCCCTCAGGGTCTGGGAGACGGCTCTGAGCTGGCCTGCAACGCTGCCTTTCTCCTCCACCGTCTGCTGCATCTGCATGGTGAGCACAATTGAGCACAATTTATAGCATTCAGCAGACACTCAGCAATTTACAGTAAGCAAGAACACCACAAAGTAATACATCAAATATATAAATAGTCATCTAAGATCATAAGTAAACTAAGAAACTAACAGAGTAGAATAAGAGTAGAATATCTGTACAATGAAACCGTGAGTATACACTATAGAATGTTGTGTCTAGATAATATGCTATCTAAAAGTTACAATTCATCTGAATGGTGAGCACACAACAGCAGCAACAAGGACAAGTTAAAATGCAGATGCTCTTAATCGAGAGCGAGTTACAGTAATACATTATTACGAGGTAATACATCAATGGATAGAAATAGTAATCTCTATATCAAGGTCCACCCTGAATTGTAGGTACAAGTACAACGCCGGGACAACGCTCCAGACGTCCCAAACTCTTCTCCCTTCTGGCTCCAAAACTGTGGAATGCACTTCCCATTGCAGTCAGAACTGCAGCATTCACTCCCAATCTTCCGCCGTAGTCTGAAAACCCACCTTTTCAGACTCCATCATGGCCCATAGCACTTACCCTACCCCCTTAGATAGCATTTATGTAGACAGCATTTGATACAGATTTATAGCATGTTATGTAGACAGCACTATACTTGCATTGTACTGTATGTAGCCATAGCACGTCATAGTACATATGTATAGCATAGTATAGTATATATGTATAGTTTAATTATATAGATATTCTACTGTTACTTTCTTAGATTATGCATGTTTCATGAGAAATGCTTTTTATGTGATTTTATGTGATGTATGATGCTTTTTTGTTCTTGCTTAATGTAAGTCGCTCTGGATTAAGACTTAAGAGTGTCTGCTAAATGCCTAAATTGTAAATTGTAGGTATTTAGTTTGGGTCGGTACCTTGGGGGACCCCCCCACCCTGTAGGTACATGGTGTGAACTGGTCGGTACCTTGGGGGACCCCCCCACCCTGTAGGTACATGGTGTGAACTGGTCGGTACCTTGGGGGACCCCCCCACCCTGTAGGTACATGGTGTGAACTGGTCGGTACCTTGGGGGACCCCCCCACCCTGTAGGTACATGGTGTGAACTGGTCGGTACCTTGGGGGACCCCCCCACCCTGTAGGTACATGGTGTGAACTCGTTGGTACCTTGGGGGACCCCCCCACCCTGTAGGTACATGGTGTGAACTGGTCGGTACCTTGGGGGACCCCCCCACCCTGTAGGTACATGGTGTGAACTGGTCGGTACCTTGGGGGACCCCCCCACCCTGTAGGTACATGGTGTGAACTCGTTGGTACCTTGTTGTTGAGCTGTTGGTAGAGCTGGTCTCTCTGTTGGATCTCATAGAGGCAGCGCTGTAGGTCACTGTGCAGTTTGACCCGTTCCGCTTGGAACCGAGCTACCAGCTGTTCCAAACCAGTCTGACCTGACGAAGCCATGGTCTCCTGACACACACACACACACACACACACACACACACACTTAGTCGACTCAATATCAAAATTTTAGTCTTTTTAGTATTAAGCATGCTTAAAGCATGCTTTCTACTAACACATCGAGTAACACACAGGCTGACTGGCAGCCCAGAGGCATGCAGGCAGTGGTGCGCCACGCGTTTATAGGCTACATAAACGCTGCTGCCGCCTATCAAAAGGCTTTGTATTTACACCAAGGTTTTACATTCACCATCGCTGATGAGCAAGGCTTTGAAGGCGAGGACTCGAGGAGGGAGCACTTGCTCATTGTAGGAACTCATATATGGCTCTGCATCAATGTAATAAACATACTGTATGCGTTGTGAGCCATGATGTCATACGTTTTGTAGATTCACCGTTTTGCCTGTTTACATGGAGACGGGAGGAAACAGCGTATTCAAAGATTTCCACTCTGGAAGGTATTTTCACTTTGTTGCATTTTCACCCCCCGAAGATGCTGTTCTCATCTAAAGGGACAGCAGCAAACGATACTTTATTTTGCCATTTTCTATGAGCACCGTCCTCGTGTAAAGGGGGTGTTAGTGTAGTGCTAGTCGACCAAATATCAAAATCTTAGTCTTTTAGTCTTAGTCAACAAAATTAAAACTGACATGCACGCACGCGCATCAATGTGTAATGTGTATCATTTTCATATGGATAAACGCACCTTGACAGGTTGTCCAGTCTTCATCTCTACAGCCTGCCGTTGTAGAGTTTTACATTCACTATGCAGCATGTTTCTGTCAGCCCTGTCAAACACAAGAAGGTGTCACACACTTCAATTGGTGCACAATGAATATGACGACATCATAGGATTCAAAACATCAACAGGATCACATTTGTAGAATCGGCCTCAGGTCTTAAGAGGTTAACCCATTTTGGTCCGGAACCCTTTTTGGTGTTGTAAGCATTATGTTATGCTTTGGCTATTGAAAATTGTAGCTTGTAGATCTGCTATTTTTTTTTAATCGTGAAAATGTGGTGAAAATCTTTGAATATATATTCTTTCAGAGCGAACATTTTAACTCAAATCTTTGCTTCTGGGGGGCGTCCCTGGAACAACATATCTTCCACAGCCAAATACAGATAATTCTGGGGGTCCTTGACATGAAAAAGGTTGAGAACAACTGAGTTCAGCCAGTTCTGCCTGGTACCTAGTGACATCCTTACCTGAGTTCAGCCAGTTCTGCCTGGTACCTAGTGACATCCGTCTCAGTCTGCAGCCTGTGAGCTTCAGCCTCCTGCAAGGCTCTCTGTAGAGCCTCCACCTGATGCTTCATCTTCTGCAAACACATCAAACAACATTAGTTAGCATTTTTTTGTAAAAGTTAAGATTTGTAAAAGTTAAGATTGTTAAGATCGAAGATTACAAATGTGTCAAAATATTTTATAAATAGACAATCTACGTATAAGCTCAGCTGAACTTAAATTATTTAGTTTCAAACACTGTTGATAAGACATCAAACTCCACAGTCCACACGCTTTCAAAATATCTCAAATGAAAGTTTTTCAATGACATCAGCATTCCAACAAAAAGTGCCACGCATGCAGGCCAAAGTAAACACCTTCTGACTAGACCAACATAAAGTGTCACGCATGCAGGCCAAAGCAAAGACGTTCTGACTAGACCATGCTGCCTTCATACCCCTGAAGCGCCTCACACACAAGTCACATGTGGTGACTTACCAGCCCATCTCTGTGTTTCTGGGAGGCATCAGCACTGCTTCTATTAGACTCTTCTGGCCCTGGACCACCTGACCCCTGCCTGGACTCCACCACTCTTTTGTTGGCCGCCAGCTCATCCATCAACCTGTCACGGTCGTTCTGGAGGCTGGCCATGGACCTAGAGAAGGCCGACACCTGCCTGCTGTATGCGTCGTTCTCCAGCACCAACTGTGTCATCTCCTTTTCCTTTTCCGTCACAGTCTTGGCCAGCTCGTCCACCAACTTGGTCAACTCTGACTGGGCGTGTTTGCTCTCGAGGGCTGTCATTTTATGAACAAGGATTTGTCTCTCTTTAGTCGACGCAGCCAGCTCTGAAGTGGCATCGTGGAGGTGGCGCTCAACCTTGGTCATGGCCACCTGAGTCTCTCGCAGTTCCTCGTCGTATCTGTTCCGCAGGATCTTGAAGTCTTCGATGAGCTGGTCGCGGTCATTCTGCAGCGCGGCCATGGCTCTGCCCAGAGACTCGTTTTGGGCCTGCATGTCTTTGCCTCTGCTCGTGGCCTCGGATAAGAGTTGCTCTGCTTGAAGAAGGTCCTTTGCCAATTCTGCCACCCTTTGATCTGCGGTTTCCCGTTGGTTCCTCATTAGGTCTGATGCTCGCTCAAATGCTTCCAACTCAATGTTGCTTTTATCCTCAGCATCTGCCAGCCTTTTGTACGTCTCATTTTCCAGAAGCTGCAGCTTCTCCTTTAGGTCGTCTGAAGACACTTTCTGGGCAAAGAGCTTTTGCTGGAGATCGTTGCATTCGGCAGCTTTGGCCATCACAGCTTCCTGCAAGTCAGCGATCACTTTGCCTTTGTTTGTTTCAGCTCTCTCCGTTTTCAGAGCCAACGTGTCTGCCTCAAGTTTTGAGACCTGAGCTTTGAGCGTATAAGTCTCTGCCTTTAAGGTGTTGCTCGCTTCCTCCTCCTTATGGAGTTGAAAGAGGCACTCTGTGTGCTGCTTCTCAACTGCTGCCTTTTGGTTTTCCAGGGTTTTGATCATGTCCTGCTGCTTCTTAAGTAGCTCCTTCAACTGGTTGTCTTTTAGGGACAGAACTTGATTCAAGTCCTCTCTGTATCGAACGAGCTGTGCCTTGAGCATTGCATTCTCAGAGTTGAGATCATCCATCTGATGTAGAAGTTTCTTTATTTCATATTTAAGGCCTTTGGTTGCATCAAGTTCCCCTGCTGCTGGGTCATTTCTAGAGCTCAACTCTATCTGATTCCTTGCTTCAAGCAGTCTGTATTCAGACATCAACTGCTCCCTTTCTGTCTGCAAAGACACCATAGAATTCCTCAGAGTATCCATTTGAACTGAAATGCGCTCCTTCTCCTGAACAGTTCTGTCTAATTTATTCTGTAGATTTTTTAACTTGGTCTCAAACCCCCGTAACTCTTTGTCAGCCTTTTCTCTTTCATAATATACTGCGGTAAGCCTGACCTCATAGTTTGCTACTTGGGCGTGATGGTTAGCTTGAAGTTGTTCTAGATAGCCTGAAAGCTGCCCATCTCGAGAGGACAGCAAGGAGGAGATCTCAGAATCTTTGTTCTGAAGGAGTGATTTCAAATGCAGACAAATGGCCTGCTGCTTCTCAAAGTCAACTTGAAGTTTGTCATGGTGAGACTGTGAAAGCAGTAGTTGTGCTTCCATGTCTGAGTTAATGTTCTCTAGCTGCTGGAGATTAAACTGCATCTGTGATGCAGCATCCTCGGTATCAGCAAGGTCTCTGCTCAGAGCACTTCTCTCTCGTTCTATACTGTCTACTTGTACTCTCAGCTCTTTAAGCTGTGCATTCATAAGCTCCACAGTTTGAGTCAGTTCGGTATTGCTGGCATTCATCACATATAACTGTCTCTGGTGTGCAGCCGCAGCTACCGAGTATTCATTAAGAGCCCTTTCTAGCCTTCCCTTGATTTCTCGTAGCCCGTCCGTCTCCTTTTCCTTCAACCTCATGTCTCCAAGGAATCTTTTGATGACAAAGCCTTGCTCCAAGAGCTGGTTGTCCTTCTCATGCAAAGCGTTTTGGAACAAGACGTCCCATTGTTGTGACGTATCTGCCCCCTGAGGGGTGGAAGACAGAGCAGATAGCTTCACTGCATTGGTCTCAGCCTGTCTCTTCAGAGTGTTAATCTGCAGATCTTGGGAGTCTATTTTCTGTATCAGTTCAGCGACTGCTTGTCTCTCTTGTTCTTTTAAATACTGAAGCTCATCTATCTGTTGCTGTAGAATCTGATTCTCTATCTGAATGTTTTCCTGCTGCTCATCTACATTCTGAGGCACATTGATTCTCTCAGTAACATCCTCACGTCCAGAAATACTCTTCTGGGATATATCTGAGACCAGTTGGTCTCTTTCAGACTGAATAACCACTATGGTTTCTGTAGCCTCCTTAAGGAGATTCTTCTGCGTACTCAGATCAGCTTCAAGTTGTTTATTTCTTTCTACTAAAGCAGCGATCTTCTCTGAACTTTGTTTTAGTTGTTTTTCCAGCTGTTCACAGGCAGACTGCAAGGTTTTTTCAGACGTCTCCAAATCTAAGATCAATTCTTGGTATTTGATGCAGTCGTGCTGCAGCTGATTTAATTCCATGTGTTTTTCTTTAAGCAGTTCTCGCAGTTCCTTTTTCACGTTTGTGGAGCCCTCGTTCCCAACCTTAACAATTTTTAGTTTTTCCTCAAATTCCTTGACTAATTTCAGCTGAAATTGTTCCTTTTCTTGGCAAACCTGAATTGACCTCGCTTTGCTAGCTACCAGTTTTGAGGAGAGTTGTACATTTTGGGTTTGCAGAAGATTAACCGACTCAGTCAATTCATCAATTCTTTCTGAGTTTTTGAGTGTCACAGTTTCCAAATATTCTTTTTCATTTTTCACTTTGACTGATATTTCTTGTACATTTTCAAGCTCCTCTTGCAAAAGGGACTTGTCATCCTCCAAGATCCTAACCTTTTCATTAAGGCTAATAGTCTCTTGGCTGTGCTTGTTGATGATGTCTTGGAGCTCTTTAATTACATTGATTTTCTCTCCTAATTGCACTTCAAGATCATTCTGTAACTGCTGAAATCTTGCAGACAGATTTTCCTTTTCCTTTTGCAACAAATCAATGATTTCTGGTTGGGCACCAAGTTCTGTTTTCTGGGCCTCAATCTGGGCAGTCAATGAGTTATTCAAATTGAGTGCTTTGTCAAGTTTACGTTGCATATTGTCCTCACAGGATTTTGTTTCAAAATGCAACTCTTCTAATGAACAGGAAGTGTCACTAAGCTTCCCTTTCAGGTATTTATTTTCTGTCTGGATCTCCGTAAGCCTCTCTCGAAGTTCCTCTGATGATTTGTTAAGATTGTGGATCTCAGCTTCCATCTGTTGATTTCTAAATGTCAGCTCATCGACTGTGATGTTCTGCTTTTCATCGAACCCCATTAAGTCTTGTTTCATTTTAAGGTTCTTCAATTCTAGCTCCTCAATCTTCTGCTGCTGTCCTTCAGGAATTGTGTGCAATTTCTCGTTCAGTCGGTCGTTCTCTTCCTCAACCTCTCTGGCATGCTTCTCCAGGCTATCTTGCGCTGCCTCGAGTTTGTGTACTTTGAAGAGTGCGTCCTGCCGTTCTCTTTTGACCGCCTCTAAAAGCTGTCTCATCTTATCCATTTCACTGCTCACATTTTCATATGCTTGTAAAAGGGACTCGTATTCCTGTTTCAACTCGGCATGCTTTGACTTCCACTCAGACAACTCCTCTGTTTCAGAGTCCTTAAGTGACTCAAGCTGGCATGAAAATGCTTGCTTCTGCTGAGTGATATTTTCTATTGTCTGTTTGAGGCTTTCACAGGCTGCAGATAAGTTGTGGTTATCGTTGAATATGCGTTCAACTTCTGTCTCGAGTTTGTCCTTCTCCATGGTTAATGAGGATACAGCACTTACCAGATCTACGTTTTTCCGCTTCAACTCGGACACGGATAGTTCCACATCCAGTGACTCGGCCACCTTTTGTTCAATTTTTGCTGCAAGCGATTCCAATTTCTCTTTGAGTGTAGCGTTTTCCTTCAAGAGGTCTTTCCTAGAAATCAAAGCTGCGTGGAGCTTCTTAGTTAAGAGAGCCAGTTTGCTTTGGTTTTCATGGTCATGCATTTTGGTACCATCCTCCCGAGACTTCTGCTGCAGGTCAGCAACATCCACCCTCATCTTCTCCATGGCCACTTCATGCAGATGAATCTGCCGCTGCAGCTGTTGCTCAAGGGCAGCGATGAGTTCTTCCTTTTCTGAGACTAGAGACTGAGTCCCCAATAAGGCATCGTGTTCCTCCTTCAGATTAATTTCAAGTTCTTTAGAGCACGCAAGGAGCGACTGAGCCTCCTCTTTCCCAATGTCTTCCTGCTGTAAATATCCCTCATGCATTCCAGGAGTAATTTGTTGCATCTGTTGATTTAGTTCTTCAGCCTCCCGTAGTTGAACATTCAATTTGGAAACCTCATCTCTTAGCTGGTCGACAAATCTGAAAGAGTCTTCTTTTTCTTGCTGTAACAATTCGATATGTAACTTGTTACTTTCTTTCTCAGCACAGTGCTGCTCTGCCTTTTCTAGTCCCTTGGCCGAAATATGCCTTTCCTCATCGAGTTGCTTCCGGTTTTCTGCTAGCGTGTTTTGGATGCTTTGTATTTCTGAGGATTTTTGGGAAACAGAAGCCAGTGCTGTGTCAAGCTCTACTTTCATCACATCAATTTGTTCCAAAAGAGACTTATTTTCTTGAATCAAAATCTTAATATTTTGTTCCAACTCGTGATGTTGAGCATCCATATTATTATTTAATTCTTCCATAGCAGTCTGTGAAATTCTTAACTGGCATTGCAAAGCCATGTTGTCATCCATTAGTGTTTGCTTCTCCTGTTGAACTTGCTGAAATCTTTGTGCTAGTTCTTTTGTGTTGCCTTTTAGCTTTCTACAAGCTTCAGCTAAGTCCTCCTCAACAATGTTTAGCTTTGAATTCAATGCCTGTGACATGTGATCCAATGCAACAAGGGCCTCGGAACACATATTCTCTAAATTAGACTTGGCGGTTTCAAGTTCTGTTTGTAGGATCAGGAGAGAGTGGTGCTGATTCTCTTTCTCAGTAAGCTCCGTTTTCAAATTGTGCAGATTTGTATTTGTCTCCTCCACTTGTCGTCTTAAACTATCCATTTCATCGAACTGAGACAAAGAAGCCTTGCGGATGTCCTCCAGTTCCTTGACCTTCTCATCAGACTTCATCTGGACAGCATTTAGCTCATTGGTCTGCTGACAGTGTTGTTCTACAAGGGTCTTGTAGTCATCCTTCAATTTAGACAGCTCTTTGATTAGCTTCTTTTCAGTTTCTTGCGATTTCTTCATCATTTCCTTACGTGCTAGCAAAGCAGCATGCGTCTTTTTCTGCAGCAATGCCTTTTCTTGTTTTATCTGTGACAACTCATTTTCTAAGTCAACTGCAGCAACGGTGATAGCGATGTCGGTCTTTGAAACATCTTGCCCTTTTGTCAACTTGTTTTGCAGCTCTGACAATTTGTGCATCATGTCACGTCTATCATGTTCAAAGGCATCCTCCCTCTCAGAAACAGAGGACCTCAATTGCTCAACGAGTGTGCTCTTTTCATCAAGTATATGAAGTGTTTCTGCCAAGCTCACTTCCCTTTCATTTAATGTGGTTTGCAAAATGTCTTTTTTTTCCTGTAAATGTTCAAGGGTACCATTTAGTACCTCCTTGTCCTGTTGTAGTGCTGCAATAATTAGGCTATTTTCTGAATGCTTGGCAGATGTTTTACTTTGTAATGATTCCCGCTCAACTGTAATTTCTGCAATAGATTGAATCATTTCATTTAGTTCTAGTTTGAGACCTTCTCTCTCCTTCTTTAGTTCATCTTTCTCAGTGATTGTCTTTTCAAGAATAATATTTTTGTCTTGGTAATCTTTTACAGCGGCTCGAGTTTGTGACGTAATTTCTTCCAACTTCTCCTGTAAAACTGACACTGCAGTTACATTATTCACGCCCTCCTCTTTTTGCACTTCCATCTTTTTCAAAAGATCCTTCCTGACAAGGAGAGCAGCTTGAAGCTTCTTTTTCAGTGCTTCTTTTTCCTTAAACAATTTGGCAAAGTCACCTTTCAAATCGCTATTTTCCTCACTCAGCTTGCAATTCTCTACAGTCTTGGTTTCAATTTCACTTTGACAGAGTGAAATACGCTGTTCTAACTGCTGGGAAATATCCTCAAGCCGTATCACTGAGGTTCTGTTTATATTCTCTGTACTTTCAAATTGTGCAATTAGATTATTCTTTTCTTCAGTGAGTTTTGTTCTTTCACTCGAGACAGATTCCATGAGTTGGGCAATGGATGAATCCTTGTCTCTTAACTGCTGGCTGAGTCCAGTGAGTAATTCCTTCTGCTGACTTATTTGAATGCTCATACAACTCATTTGATCATTTTGTGATTGCACTGTGTTATGTAGAGATGATTGTTCAACAGCTGCCTCTTTCAGTTTCTCTGATTCAGTCTGGAGCTGTGCTTGCAAATGATCAACCTGTTCTTGTAAGAGAGTGATCTGCTGACACTTGTCACGATGACTTGTCTGTGCTTCATTAAGGCTGTACTCTGACTCTTGCAACTGCAAACCCCCCTTTAACAATGCATCTCTCAAAGAGTTCAATTCGGCCAGATGCCTTTCCTGTAACTGTTTTACCATGGCCTGTTTTTCTTCATCTACGGCAATTAATTTCTGAGACATGGTTTGTGACATAACCAACAAATCCTCATCAGTGCGCTTTTTGTCTGCATTAAGTCTCTGTAACTCATTTTCCATAGTTTGTAGAGCCTGTCGAAAATTAATGTTCTCGCTATCTTTTTCCTGGACAGAAACCAGTATCTTTTCAAGTTGGACCCTAGATGATGATGCCTCCAACTCTTTTGTCTTAAGCTGACCAGAACCCTGCCTGATTGCTGAGGCTGCCTCTTCTAACTTCTCCTGCAAACTATCCAAGTCTTGTTTCAGTGCACTGACCTTACAATCTTTGGACTTCATTTCATTCTCAACACTTTTCAACCGTTCTGCAAGGAGATTCTTATCTTGTGTTTCTCTATCGAGAACTAAAAGCCACTCTTTCTCAGAGTCCTGTAGAATGTGCTCTATTTTCTGAATGTTTGCTTTCAATCCGGTGATTTCTTCACCTTTGACACTAACCTCAGCTTGAAGTCTCTCCTTCTCGGTCATCATTTTCTCCATGATTTCATTGACGTTGCTGGTCTGCTGCAGCGCCTGAAGCTGCAGACGCTCCTCGGATGTCCGGATGTGATGCTCGTGTCTTCTCCTCTGCTCATCCTTCTCTGCGACAAGCTTTTCCATTTCCTGTTGCAGGTGTGCTTTTTCACTGCCGGCTGTGTGCACGTGCATTTGGTGTTCTTGCTTCAAGAAACTAACCTCCTCATTTAGCCTCTTATTTTGATCCTTCAGTTTCTGCAGTTCTGAAACTAAATTTGCCGTGCTTTTAGCTTGGGCTGTGTACTGGTTGTTAATTGCATGAAGCGCCATCTCTCTCTGCTCGAGGTTTTCTGTCAGTGCGTTCATCTGTGCTGCCACTTGAAGATGTTGTGACTTCAGTCGTTCTATTTCCACGGTCATTGACGACACACTTGTATGATGACTAGCAAAGGCTTCTTCTTTTTGCTTGGAAACACTTGAGTTGAGCGCTTGAGTTTTCTGAAGCTCGTGATTGGTCAACAACAACTCTTTTCTCAGAGTCTCTGTAGCACCCTCTGCTGCATGGAGTACAACACTGTTGTCGTCGAGGGCTTTACGAAGATCGGACACCTCATCAGTCTTCTGTGAAAGCTGTTGCCTAACCTCCTGCAACTCCTCCAAGTGACTTGCATATTTTTCTTTAAGGCTGTCAAAGGCAATTTGCTTCTTTTGAAGGTTGCCCTTTAGCTTTACGAGAGATTCTTGCAACTGAGCCAGCTGCTCTTTCACACTCTCGCACTCTGCTTCTTTGGCTTGCAGCTTCGAATTGAGATGTTCATTGAGCGCAGACGTATTTTGAGATCGAATAATAAGCTGCTCTTTTTCCTTCAGTGTCTCTTTCAACATGTTAGACTCTGATGTCAGACTGTCAACTTGACCTCCAAGTGTTGAGATGGATTTTTCTAGGTCTGAAACTTGAGATCTTAGACTTGCATTATCGTCTGCTTGTTGTCTAAGCTGAACCTCCTGCTCGCTATGCCTACGATTACATTTATTCACTTCACTCTGTAGCCCCATAATTATCTCTGCATTTGAATCAAGCTGTTTTTCAAAATGTTTTTTCTCTGAACTAAAGTTTTCCTGGAGCTCATTCTCAACCTTCTGCAGCTGTGTGATGACCTCAAACTGTTTGCTTGTCTGACCTTCAACTTCAACTGACTTGGTCTGCAACTGCTGAATGAGACTCTCCTGCACTCTCAGGGATGTATCCTTTTCTTGTACTGTCAGGCAAAGACTCTCTTTATCTGAACATGTTGCTTTGAGTTCTTGTACCAAATTAGACACCTGGTTGTTCCTGTCGCAGACTTCTGTCTTGAGAATTGCTATTTCTTCAAGGGCCTTGGATTGTTCCGTCATTGATTTCTTCAGTTCAGATGTTAAGTTGGTAATTTCAATCTCCATCTTTGCAACATTGTTATTCATCACACAAAGTTGATTGCTGAGAGATAACACTGATTCATTTCGTTTAGTCAGCTCGTCATTCTGGCTTTTTAAGTCTTGCGTTTGTTTGCTCAAAGCTTGTTCTTTTTCTGCCATTTGCTGGCTCAGCTGTGAAAACTCTGCCCTGAGTGATTCCTTCTCACCCTGCGTCTTGGACAGAAGGTCTTTCTGTAGCATGACTTCCTTCTGATATAAGCTGCAGTCCTCTGCTTTCTGAAGAAACATTGTGTCTTTCTCCATAAGCCCTGACTTAAGGGCAGACCCCTGTTCCTGAAGAAGAGACACTGTCTCCTGCAGTTCCACCAGTTGTGCCTGCTGGGCTTCCGAACGGGCACCTTGTTCTGACAGAAGCTTCTCTTTCTCAGTCACAGAACTGGTGAGTCTCTTTACTTGTGCTTGCAAACTGTCAAGTTGCTCTTGTAAAACCGCAGCTTGCTCTTCCCTCTCCCTTACTGCTCTAGAGAGATTAATACATTCTGTAGTTTTCTCCATCAACTTCTCAGAGACGGTCTGTTTGCTGGTCTCAAGGACAGTGTTTAATTCCCCTATCACTATGGTAAGCTGTTCTTTGTCTATCAATAGGCCTTCAATTATTTTACGATTTTCCAAGTGTTGCATTTCAAAGCCAGAAACCTTCTCTCGCAATGAATTCCTCTCTGCGGTTATCTCTGAAAGTGAGTCAGCCTTTTGTGCCAATTCCTCCTGTAGTCGCTGCTTATGTTCCGTTAGACTGTTCACCTTCAAGTTCAAACCAGAATTCTGTTCAAGAGCCACTTTGAGCCTCTCAGCAAGGTCAGACGAAAGATGTATTTGCTGAGCAAGCTCCTTTTCTCTGATTTCATAGGCAGCACGAAGTTGGTGGTTTTGCTCGGTGAGTGCCTGGATGTGATTATGTAGGACAGCCGTGTCTGCTTGCTTCTGCTCGAGGTCCTGTCTCATTTTGGTGTTCTCTCTGACACATTCCTCTAATCTTGTATTCATCTCTGCCTTTTCAGACTCAAGCTTTACAGCACTTTCCTCCATGACAGCTCGCTGACCACTAAGCAATATCACTGACTCGTTGAGCTTATTCAGTTCATTCTTGTAGTTTTGACATTCCTGTGTCACACTTTTGAACACTGCTTCTCTCTCTTGAGTTTGGTGATAGAGTTGTGAGCGTTCGTTCTGCAAGGTGCTGTACTCGTCCTCTCTCTGTTTCAGCATTATATCCTTCTCAAGAAGCCCAGATTTTATGGTGCATGCCTGTTCCTGAAGCAGAGACAGTGTTTCCTGAAGTTGCATTTGTTGACTTTGCTTGGACTCCACTTCTGCTCGGAGGTCAGTGACGATGCGCTCCTTTTCTTCCATGCTGTGCTGGAGCTGTTCGACCTGAGAATTCATGTTTTCAGCTTGCTTTTGTAGTCGTGTCACCTTCTCCTCCTCCTCCATGAGCAACTGACTAAGATTACTACATTCATTCGTTTTTTCTAGGAGAGTTTCTGAGATGGATTGTGCACTTTGTTCAAGAGTTCTGTTTAGTTGATTAGTTCTAGTGCACAACTCCTGCTTGTCTTGTTGCAGCCCTGCGATAAGTTTTGTATTTTCTGAATGCTGCATTTCTAAGGCAGATAATTTACTTTGCAACGATTCTCGCTCAATCGTAATTTCTGCAATAGATTCCATCCTTTCCGTTAGGTCCAGTTGAAGTCTCTGATTTTCTTCTGTAATGGAATTTACTTGTGTCTCTAGACTATTGTTTAGTTGGAGAGTAGTTGTCACTTTTTCGTTGAGCTGCTCAACATTCTGCTTTTGCAATTGAATCTCCCCAGTCAATTTCTCGAGGCTTTCTTGTAATTGCTGTTTTTCAGTCTTCATGTTTTTACAGAGGTTCTTGAGTTTTGAGATGTTTTCTGATTTATTTTTTATTTCTTTACCCAGATTAGCATTTTTTTCATCTCTGGCTTTCAATTCCCTGGTAAATTTCAGCCTCTCATCCTCATACTCTTCCTGGTTGGTCTTCAGTTTTTGTTCCAAAGACTCTATGGTTTCTTGCTTTTCTTGCATTGACTTCTTTATAAGTGCTTGGCTCCCTAAGTTTTCCTCCAACAGTTTGGAGAGCTTCTGGACATCCTCTGTATATTTTTCCACCTCTGCAATAAGCCTGTTCTGTTCCTCCTTGAACGACTTAAGTTCTTTCTCATGCGTCTGCTCTTTATCGCAAAGCTGCTCTTGTAGGGTCTTGTTCAATTGTTGCTTGTCCTTCAGCTGCGAGCGCAGTCCTTCTGCTTCCTGTTGTAGCTTCTGGGTGGACAGTGTCAACTGCTCCTTCAGGGAGGAGATCTGTGTTTCACATTCAGAGAGATGATTGCGATGGTTGACGCTCTCTTTCTGGACCTCCTCGCGCAGAGCATGGATGGTTTTCTTATCCTCCTTTGCCCGCTTGGTCAGCTCTGCCAGCACAGCCGCTTTCGAGTCCCGTTCATCTTTGTCCGCGCTCGTTTCGGACTCGGCGTCCTTGAGCTTTTCCACCAACTCTGTTATCTTCTCGTTCAGACCTTCGTGGTCTGAGTCCTGAGACTCCCGCATGACCTTAGCCTCCCTCTCAGCTTTGCTCAAGGCACCTTCGATTCGAATCAGGTCCTCCTCTTTGAGCTTGATGTCCTGTTTCAGAGCCGTGATCTGCTCCATGTACTCCGTCAGGTTAGCGCAGAGCATGATTATCTCCCTCTCCCTCTCGAGCAGGACATCCTTGAGACAGTCAATCTCCCGTTCGCAGCTCTGAAGGTCGTGGATGAGCTGTGCTCGCTCCTCCAGGTGGGTGCTGTTCAGTTTGTCCAGCTCGTCGTTCGTGTGGTCCAACTCCGTTTGGAGGCTTTCTACAGAGACCTCTTGCTTCTGTGTCTACAAAAGTGGAGAAGAAACATAAATGGTCATACATTGTGTGATGAAAAAGTACATACTGTTTAAACATGAGTATTAACCAGGTTAAGACTAACATTCAGCTAAAATAGCTGATCTACAACCTCACAAAGGTTATTGTGCAAGCTTGTAGATTTGTTGTCGATGAACACTTGTGTTGTCAGTCAACAAATATACTTAGTCGGTCAACAAAGTATATAGGGTTTCATTTGTTAAGTGAAAGTACATTATTCTACTCACCATTAATGGAATTATTAGACAATTGAGTCTGAATAGGAACGTACCTTCTCTCTCATCACAACAAGCTTCTGTGTGAGGTCTGCGACGTCTGTCTTCAGTTCAGAACACTGTTTCTCAAAAGCACTGCAATTCTTTGAAACTTCCAAAAGCTAAAAAAAAAAAAAAATACAATCAAAATCAACAATATATTTACTGTATCATTCATTCAAATTATTTAATACTGTAGATAAACTACAAAGGCTCACATTGTGTTCAGTTTGTAACAGCTTGTCCGCCACTTCTTTGTGCAGATTCTCCTTGTACGTAATGGAGTCCCTGAGGCTGTTGATGAGCTCCAGTTTCTCGGACGTCTTGGCTAATGTATTCTCCTTCTCAATGAGAGAGCTCTCCAGGCACTCTTGTGTGTCAGTCAGTCTGGAAATCAAGAGGAACAGCAGGATAGGTTTACAACTTGGCCTTTTTTTGCATTGTGTTTTAGGCCCCGTTTAAACTACGGTATCTAGAGACAAATAAAATGTCAGATGTGACATCCGTGTAGACGACAACAGCATTTCCAGGGGTTGAAAACACAAAAAAGTTAAACCCCGTTACAGAGTGGAGTTTTTTTTAACGCTCCGCCTCATGTCTCCATGTAAACAGGAAATACAGGGGAAACGGCAAAACATGTGACATCATGGTTCTACGCATGCATGGCTGGCTTATCTGGCAGCGGGTCACACCGCCACCTGGCATGCACTACAGCGTTTTCAATCACTGTAGAATAGAAAGTGAGAATGTGACACCACTTTATCATTTTCTGTTCTTACTGTGTAAACGTGGGCTTAGATATCCGTTATTGAAGCTTTTCTTCATCCATCGCTGCCAGATTTTTGGGTCAATAGCCTATGTCCCTCACTTTACAAGTATATTTTTTTAATGACAAACCGATTATTTAGATTATGCAACGACGGCCAAAACTATTTTCACAATGTTTGACTCTTTCCTATTATTATACAATTTGGCCAATGTTTAACCAGTTTTTATAGTATAGTTTGCCGATTACTTTGGATGCAGTATTGTTTCGTTTTTTTGTTTTACAAAAATTATGGAAAAATGATGGTCAAAAGGATGAGAACCATTGCACTAGCTGGTGCTGGTTATTGCCATCCCCTGTGACCCCAAACGACTCCCAGAGAGTTCAGTTTGAAAGATGACCTCACCCTTGGAGCTGTTGGTTCAGACTGGTCACCAGCAGCATGTGCTTCTCTGCATCTCTGCTCTGTTGAGCTCGTACACTGGCCAGCTGGCTCTGCAGCCTCTCTGACTCGCTCTGCAGTCACAGGTGAAGAAAGGATAAATACAGGGAGATAAAACACTGTCAAACTAATGGATAGTCACTCTCACTGCACACAGATAAGAGGTGAATGAGAGCCTAAAAAAAAAAACTGTCCTTTTTTCTCTATAGGCCTAATGAAAAACAAAAATGCTTATTATGCTCAGCTCATAATAAATACACAGTCCAGCTAATGTATTCATTGCACCCAGTGAATGAGTGAGTGACAAAATGCATTCCCCTGCTTACCAAAGGAGTCCTTGTTGGGTCCATGTGTTTATTAACCATATGAACCCTAGCGTCCCTGATCTGGTCATGTCTGGGCATGATCTAGGCATAACATTCCGTGTGTGCAAAAAATAGGCCAACATTCGGCAGAAATAGCACATCTATGAGATCACAACACATCGCAACGTGATGTGTTGTGTGAGCTTGTAGATCGGCTATGTTCTGCAAAGACATTTAGAGTAGAAGGAAACAGAGTATAGTATACCGTACACACCTCAAAGACAGCGGCCAATGAAGTAAATAGGGTTACAGTGATTAAGAGTAAATTAATGTGCACACCAAACCATTAGCATTTAGGACACCGCCAGAGGTGTTCTCTGTAGCGCGCACACACACAAACACACACACACTAACACACCTGAGGGAACCAATATGGCCGCAAATCTTCATCTACATCAAACGTCACCTGTATTAGAAGGGTTCGGTATGAAAGCCTGGTCCTCATGCAAGTCACTGACATGCAGTAACTGTCCAAATGCAAGTTTACTGACATAACTGAGCAAATGCAAAGTCATACAAACACATACGGGACAACTGAAAGGGATGCAAGAGAATGATAGAACACGTAAGATGATTCTGTAAACAAAAAAACAAAAAAGTGCTGCGGGCTGTAATCCAGGGTTTCCAAACACATAGAGCTCAACAGTGACCGCTCACTTTTTAAACGACTCTGGTGCCAGAAGGGAAATTTCCCTTTCAATTGGTCCATAGGGAGGCCCAATTATCGCATAATGATAATCATACAAAATGATTATCATTTGAGATAATCGCAGTTATTTTATCATAATCGGCTGAACGTGAACCTGGAAGTGAGCTTCCATTCCAGTGCAGGGGGTTTGTAACCTGACGCTGCCAGATCCAAAAAGCTTGCTACACAAATTTGTTTAACAGCTTATTGGGATCTGGGATCGCGGAAGCAAATTCAATGACGGGGCTGTTCCTTTTTTTCAAGATACATGGTAGATGATTGGATGGGACTGTCTATCACCGTGTGGGCGTGCAAACACAACCAATCATATTGACGTGTCTATATAGCTTCACATCCGGTTTCGCACATATCCCGCCCTTAGCTCACGCTGATTGGTTCGGTACGGGTCGGATCTGTGTTAGCTCAACCCCCTCAGAGATCCCAGATCCAGATAAGCTGTGAAACAAATTTGTGTAGCAAGCTTTTTGGATCTGGCAGCGTCAGGTTAGGGGGTTTGCCCCTTGGACTGAAATCAGCCGTGGCGACTGAGAACATTTAATCCATGTGAGACCGAGTGAAGACAGTGAGGCGGACAGACAGACAGACAGACAGGCAGATGTTTGTTTACCTGCAGCGTCTCGATGCGGTGCTGCAGCTGCACGCGGTCCTCCAGGTCCTGACAGCGCTCCTCCAGGCTGACGATCTGCTCCTGCAGCTGGTTCCTCTCAAGCTCCAGCTCCTCCACCACCGAGCGCAGGCCGTCTGCCACCGCAGAGAGGAGGGATGAGGAGAGAGGAAGAGGGGGAGGAGGACAGAGGAAGAGGGAGGAAAGCATGAACATCAAGGGATCGGTCATGCAGTGCTATAAACGACGCCACTGTTACAAGTGTAAGGTGAATATTTGGAGGCATTCATTTGAAGGTACAGTCAGATGCATTATAATGCAGTGAGTGGTTCTCAAACCTTTTCAATGACAAGGACCCCCAAATTAATATAATATGGATGTGGCCGTGAACCTCTGTCTGAAAATAGGACACAAGGATAGATTTAATTCTTATTTTTATTATTCTTATTTTTAATAGCACATCTACGTAAGCTCACAACGTATCGTCATGTGACACATTGTGAGCTTGTAGATCTGTTATTGTCAACTAGCCGATGTATATAGGTTATAGGGGATGGGGTAACACAGATTTTGATGCTATATTTAATAACTAACTTAGCTGGGGACCCCCTGGAACCCTCTCAAGGGCCCCTGGGGGTCCCCGCCCCCTGGAACCCCCCGCCCCCTGGAACCCTTTCAAGGGCCCCTGGGGGTCCCCGCCCCCTGGGGGTCCCCGCCCCCTGGAACACCCCGCCCCCTGGAACCCTTTCAAGGGCCCCTGGGGGTCCCCGCCCCCTGGAACCCTTTCAAGGGCCCCTGGGGGTCCCCGCCCCCTGGAACCCTCTCAAGGACCCCTGGGGGTCCCCGCCCCCTGGAACCCTTTCAAGGACCCCTGGGGGTCCCCGCCCGGACCACACTTTGAGAACCACTGCACTAATGAAGCAGAATGAAGCCCCAGTCCAAAGCCACAGGACCACCTGTCACACTGAAAGCATCAGATGCTCGTATCTTCAAAACGCACCCATTGTTTACGTCTATTAGTTAACAGTAAGAACGATCTTTCAATGTTGGGTTCTATTTTGGTACAGACCATCCAAAATGTGTTGGAGCAATGCAGAAAGCCAACATATGTTTGGTTTAAATTAATTAAATAGTCACGGTAAACGGGCGGACTTGTGAGACGCACGACAATGATGCTTTCAATGAGTCAGGGCCAAAAGTCATGAAGAAACGCCCCCAAAACAGAAGAAATGTCATTTACTTTTGTTTTATATACCACAGCCTATGCTTGTCATGGTGGCTAAGTCTTCTAGGCGTGGCAGAATCAGAATTATTAACTTTGCACCTTGCATTATTTATTTTTGAATTTACATTTAACATACAGTATATAATTGCTCCAGCACATGTTACCAGGTTTCACTTTCAAGCTGCAATATGTAACTTATTAATGAATGCAACTTTGTTGTTTTCTCCCAATTGAGTTTTTATGCCTATTCCTGCTTCCCTGTGCATTCTAGTCACAAGTTATGGGACTCTCATGTGTCGAAACCGGGGTTTGAATCCCGAGCAGGGAATAAAAGTGACAGATCGCAGCTTTAGCAAATGAACATACACATTATAATATGTAGCAATAAGCTGATAAAATGACATCTAATGCACAACTAGATCAATGACTATGAGCTCTTCTAGTGGCTAAAGGCGGTGATGATAACCACAGTATGTATTGAGGGTAAAGCAATTCAGACCTGAGGCCAATTCTAATCTACATATTTCTTCTAAATCCAGTTATCTGAAAAAAAAAAACTTTTGTTGGTTCTCAAACTTTTTTCAAGGACCCCCAAAAGTATTTTCCCATGGCACAAAGTGAGATTGTAGATCTGCTATTCCCGGTCCCGAATAGCCAAAGTATAAAAAAATAGTTCAAGTGAACTTTGAGAACCAATGTGCTACACAGTAACTAAGGCAGATAAAAAACACCTTCTACATTTTCAGAAAAAAAACGTAAAATATGGATTAGAAAATTCCAAAAATATTAAAATAATAATAAAAAGATGTTGCTATATACTGTACATAGCAACAACAACCAAATAAATTCCCATCTTGAAAGGTAAAAAACCCAAAACTGATTCCCGTCCTTAAATGGGTTGAATAGCTAAAATCTAAAATGACACAGATGATTTCCCAGTTTTAATGGGGTCAAAATGGTACCAGCGCAACGGCAAGCCCACCTTCACCACCAACCCCCCCCCCCCCACCCCCCCGCAGCATTTTATTTACCACAGCCTACAAACGCAAAGGAAAGATGGAGAAAATGGGAGGAAATAAAAGGAGCAGGGGGCATGCAAACAATGGCAAAAACAAAAACTTACCACACAGATGAGGTAGACCTCTCCACCTACATTTATGTGAGCTAACAAGACTTATTAATGAATTGTCTAGCTGACAGATATAACGGTCAGTTCAACCAGCATGCACGCCATGTGTCCAAACATATAAATAATGCTTCCAATGAAAACCAATAATAATAATATATCGTGTATGACTCGGTCTGAGCACAGATCACCAGATTTGTTCTTCAATCTCTAATATTGTCGCCGCCGGGTGGAAACCATGTATGTACATTTGTTTACCTGGCATCCTATAGTTTGTATAGGTTCAATGTACAACACATTATTATTTTTTGATAGTATATTATAGCTGACGGCTAGGTTCTCTTGGTTTACCTGTGATCCTAGTTTACTGAGGCACCACTGTCTCTCTGCATTCCATGTATGTGTTTAATACTTTTCATTGGTTCAATATTCATAAATCCCACAGATACACTTTATTTTTCAAAAAAAAGCAGATCTACAAGCTCACAATGAGTCACATCGTGGCACGTTGTAAGCTTGTAGATCTGCTACTTGTGTGTGACACTGTAATAGGACAAAGTAGGTCAGTCATTTACACAAAAAAAAAGACATATGGAGATACAAGGTTTCTGCCCGACAGTGACGATACCCAGCATGTGACGTCAAACTGAACCAATACATTTAACGCCCAGTTGGAAACCGAGATATACACGACAGGGTCTTATTTGGACCTTGCCTTTTTCCGGTGGGTTAGATCCAAACCAAAAAACACCAAAACAGCAAAGAAAAACACACTTAAACACAACCAGCGGCGGGGGTGTTACGTTGACAAATTACAAACAAAATGTCCAAACCAATGACAACTGAAGACCCAACATGGTGTGTTAATAATAATAATAATGACAGGGTGGTGCATGCTAGTGTAAACTGTCCAGCGGGTGTCACACCTGTGTTGTCAGGGGTGGTAGAAGAAGTGTACTCGGGCCACCAACCTCCCATGTTCTCCCCCTCCTCCTCCATCGGGGTGGTGCTCTCTGAGCTGCTGCGGGGGTCCTGGAACCCCCCGGGCTGGCTGTCAAACTCAAAGTCCTCCTGCAAAACAAACAAACAGACAGACAGACAGACAGACAGACAGACAGACAGACAGACAGACAGACAGACAGACAGACGCTTGAATATCAGAACGCTCGACCCCGGGGTCAAATCCGGCGACCTGGGAACAGTCGCCACCAGGTATTCCTAAACGTAACCTCAGTAAAATGATGCCTAAACCTAACCTTATTCCTAATTGTAACCTCAGCAAAACGGTGCCAAAACCTACATTTAGTCTAAACTTAAGCTCAAGTAAAACTATACCGAAACCCAACCTTATTCCTAAACGTAACCACAGTAAAACTATGGCCCTGGGGTCAAATCCGGCGACCTGGAAACAGTCGCCACCAGGTATTCATAAACGTAACCTCAGTAAAACTATGCCTAAACCTAACCTTATTCCTAAATGTAACCTCAGTAAAACTATGCCTAAACCTAACCTTATTCCTAAATGTAACCTCAGTAAAACTATGCCTAAACCTAAGCTTATTCCTAAATGTAACCTCAGTAAAACTATGCCTAAACCTAAGCTTATTCCTAAATGTAACCTCAGTAAAACTATACCTATAAACCTAAGCTTATTCCTAAATGTGCCAAAACCTACATTTATTCCTAATCTCAACTTCAGTAAAACTATGACTCTAAACTAATGTCTAACCTTATCCTCAGTATAACAAGCGGGGGGAGGGGGGTCGTGAAAATGAGGGTGAGCATGTCAATCACAAACAGAAAGCGATCATATTTTAACTGGGGACCCCCCCAAAATAATCATAAGTGTGAGTACTTTTTCCACCACACTGTGTCCACCAACCTGCAGGCTGCGTTGGGCTCCAGGAGCCGGGTGTTTCCTGGGCCTCTGTTGGCCTGCCGTCGGCCCCCTGGCCTGGGCCAACTCCTCCTCCAACTCCTGCTGCCGAGTGGCCAGCGCTGGATCGGAGCAGCCAGGAAAGAACCAGTCATCCTCAATCAGTTTTGTGCCACAGGGGAAAGGGAGGGGAGAGGGAGGTCGGTTTTCTCGAGGTGACGGAATGCGTTTTATGGGCCCAAGTGTAGAGTGGGGAGAGGGCCAGACCGGGGGGTTCGGAAAAGGCAGAATAGATAGAATGGGTAAAGCCCTCTAGACTCTACACTCCGTTGCGTGGTGGCGTCGCATGGCGAAAAGACCCGATCTACGAACTAACACCGCACCTGGTAGCTTAGAGAAAGTGGTGGAAACGAACAATAAAGTTATAATACAACGTTATTGATATTCTATCTGAAAAAAAGCACTTCTTCCACCACTGCTTGTAGATTGGGTCTTTTTTTTGGCAGGCGACGCCATCGTGCAACAGTGAACAACTAGAGGAGAGGGGATAGGCGATGAGGGAGATCCACGCTCTCTCCACTCACTACAACAAAGAGACTCTGTTGCACACACAAAGTTCAGTCAGCAGAATGTTTTTTCATCCAAAACCAGAGAGAAGATGGACAGGACCAAGAATCAGGAGGAAGGTAGAGGGAGAGAGAGGCACTCCAGACACTCAAGGTAGGTGTGTGTGTGTGTGTGTGTGTGTGTGTGTGTGTGTGTGTGTGTGTGTGTGTGTGTGTGTGTGTGTGTGTGTGTGTGTGTGTGTGTGTGTGTGTGTGTGTGTGTGTGTGTGTGTGTGTGTGTGTGTGTGTGTGTGTGTGTGTGTGTGTGTGCCACTGTTCCGTTTGAACATGAGGGTTTGTTAAACGCTGTACTGTACATGAAAAATAATTTCCCAAAGCAGCACTGTGGTCAGAGGGAGCCATGCATTTCACATTTCTAAACAGGCTGTGTTCAAACACGTGGGAGAAGAGTGGCTGACAGACAGTCACATCTAAACCAAGCAGCTCCATAGTTTCTTTACATGGGAAATGAAGCGGTTTCACACTTGATTATGTGAGGGGAGTTCCTGGTGTGATTTAAATGTTTGGATATTAATTTAGAAACGTGGGGGGTGCAAACCAGGCAATGCCGACTAATCAAGACAAAAAGGATTTTGCACAAAACACGTTCCCATCCGTTTTGTGATACGATATGGAATGGGGGGGGGGGGTGGTCTTAAAGCAAAGGGTGAGGGAGGGTGAGGAAGGAGGGGCCTCAATGCAGTGGTCAATGTAGTTCAGCTCAAACATGATCAAGTTGTGAAAGAGGTTTTCCATTCATATCACTAAATTTAATTAATTAATTAAAATTTTGGTTATCAATGTTCTTTTAACAATGTGGGTAACATTTAGAGCATGCAAGCAAGCTGAAAACCAGGAGGTACATTTATAGCTATGATTATGGAAGCAGACAACAGCCATATCCTAGAAGTTCTCAAACACCAGTTTAATAACTACATTGACCATGACAATGAGAACAAGCTGTTGTGAGGGAATAAGAATGGAGAGATTTGCATGCATCAGGACACAACAGATTCTCACACCAATCATGTGTGCATCTGGCCAGGCCTGTCTCAATTATTACATAATTGTCTAATCACAATTATTTGAGATAATCACAATGGTTTTGTCATAATCATTTCCTTGTTGAAAAAATGTTCATACATAAAAACTTGAAATAGCTAATATACAAGCTGACAACGCATCACATTGCATTGAAAAAGCTTGTAGATCAGCTATTTCCGCAATTTCTTACCTTTTTAAGTATAAGAATAATGAATATGTCAGTAATTTCTTTGTATATTGCAGGCATTTATCCACAGCAATGTATTCTTTATTCATAATATTCCAATGTGCAATGCCAGAATCACAATTAAATCGTTAATCGCAATTATCTGTATGACAATTAATTAATCGTTAACTGTAATTGTGACAGGCCTCTGGCTGTGAATGCAGCTCATGAAGAGAGAGCAACGCAGGAGAATTGGGGCGACACAAAGTCCTCAAGTACAGAGATGGGGCCATCTGTTCCAACCTTTCATATAATGAGATCAAACCCATATTGGACCAATTTATGTACTCTGTAAGAATTTATTAAATAAAAAAAGGATGGCGTGTTGGCCTTCAGAATTGCAAATAGCATATGTGATTTGAAAATGCATGCATTTGCATAGACAGTATCTGCAATTGTATCAGAGAGACAAAGTAAATAGTTATGAAGCCAGCCAAGCCTATACACATGTGCATGCAGAGTTGTTTCTTGGTATGTATGGCACAGGTTTGGGTTCTGTAGTTATCCTGCCATGATGTAACTCCTCATATTGGCAAGACATCTTCAATATTATATATTAAGTCTGCAAAGGTCAACTACACAACACAAACCTCTATCAAAGTTGAATGTGATTTAACATTGGCATGTTTTGCAGCATGTATCGTGAGGTAGATACTGTCTAGAATTGTTTGAATGAATTCAAAATCAAAATCAGACATGGTTTTTGCGGCAATTTTTTCTCCCAGGGTTAGTAGAAATTGAACAAACCAGCACCGCCACAGAAACATGGCAATGCAACATATTAATACATTCTATTTTGTGTTCCAAAACACAGACCCTAGAGTGGCCTTTACATGATAAAAGAAAGACAAAAATATGATGGAAGGTAGGAAAACAAGAGAAGGAGGTACGGAAAAGAAGAACAGAAAAGGGAAAGGCCAGGAGAGGAACGCAAAGGGACTAACTAACTAACAGCGCAGAATGCCTCTGTACTGCCTGCAGTTCCCTCCAAGCAAAGACCTTTAGGAGGAAACTGCAGACAGTACAGCAAAGCAACCGCTGCACTGGGGGGTTGTGGGAGGTGCCTGCATGCACAAAACTGATGGGAAACCGTTCTAATTGGCTGCCCCCATCCCCGGAGCAGGGGGTGGAGAGGGAGGGGGGACAGGGGTCCAGGAGATGGGAGGCAGCTCGGGGGCCAACCAAACACTCATCATCATAGCCGATGATGCCAGGATATGATGGATGGATGGACACGGTTGGGGCATAAAGAAAATAAAAGAGTTATGCTCTCAGTCAAGACAAAGCATATATAAACTGTTAACTAAATACTCTAAGATTCTCTCCACATGTAAAGACGGGGTGAGGTGGATTTATGAAATAAAATGGATTTGTGAAATGGAACGGAAATTCTGTTTGTGACACGAGGATCCCTCATTGGCACTAGTGATGATTTCTCGCATCTAGACCTGAGGCCGCTTCTAAAAACGGCTGGAGGAAACAAAAAAGGTCCCCCCCCCCCCCCCCCCCAATTTGAAAAATATAAAATAAAAAGAATAATGATATTGCTATATATTGTCTCTGTCAGATGGAAACCATGTCCAATGTCCAAAACTGTTTTCAGGTTTCAATTTTAAAAATAGTAAAAGTTCTCGATCTGCTACTTCTGTGTGACGCAGTAGTATGATCAAGTTGGGCGTTCGTTTATGAAACAACACAAACATTCAGATTCAGAATATGGAGATGAGATATACGTAGCAGCAACTGAAATGACAGAGGCGTTCCAGCTTGGAAGGTATAACAACCTAAAAGGTTTAACAGGTCTAAATGGGTTACCTATCCACAGCATGCTTCAAATATCATACAACAGAAGAACAACAAAGGCGTTGTGTGTGCTGCTCACTGGGTTGACATGGCCTCTCTCTGATAATGCAGTCTACTGGGAGTGCAGGAGATTTGAGAGTTGCGTCAACTGGACTGTGGGACTGCAAACAGTCATATACACTGCATAATAGAACTCCTTTGATTAGACTTTAACCTGGAATGTCCACCTTTCCATGTGACTCTTAATCTTGTGTGTGCACGTGCGTGTGTTTTAACCTCTGAAAAACAATGGCATGATAATAAATTAAGCTGCCGTTATCTTAACACTTAACTTGTTGCTTTGATGTGCAATGTTTTGTCTAAAACCTTCTGAATAGAACGGTTTTATCATGCGTCTGATTCTTTTCATTATTTTGCAGCCAGCTGCCAGTTTCATCTGGCATCATTGCAAATCTTTAATCTGAACTGGCTTTTACACTTTGACCACTAGGGGGTGGTAGAAGCGTGGCTAATAGATCATTTGATCTGCATTAAGGACTCTGCATCCTCCTGTATGAAATGTGTTAAGCCAGTGAAGCCAGAGAGTTCTCTGTCAGGCTGAATAGATGGTACAGTATGGTCAGTTCTACTCCATTGTCTTACCCTCTCTCTCCTCCTCCATGTGGTTGAGTCTCAGAGACATGGCCGCCTTCTCCTCTTGTGCGCGGTCTCGTGCGCTCACCGCCCCAGACACCATCTCTTGCCACTCCAGCACCTGGCTCCGGGTGTCGTCGGCGCTGCCCGACTCGCTGGCCTGATGATGTCAGAGAGGCAGAGATGAGCGTGTGTTCCAACCGTGGCACATCACTCTAGAAATCAAGTCTATGTGATGTTTCGTGCTGCTGACCTGAGAGGCAGCTCTCTTGGTGACCTGCTCCAGCTCAGCCTGCAGCGTCCTCTGTTGCTCCTCATAAACCACCAACTTGGCCTCCAGGAGATCTAGAGAGAAAAATACATCAATATAAAAACAATGTAGACATAAATAGGGATGTCCCGATCACGTTTCTTTTGCTCCCGATCCGATTATTTGATTTTGAGTATCTGCCGATACCGATTTTTCCAGATCCGATATTTATATCACTTATGCCATAATATCACACGATATCCAAAATCACAGACTATTGTTTGTGATTGTCTAATATCAAGTTATGGATATAATGAATTGCATATTTTTTATATATATATATATATATATATAATATTGATAGTACTAGGGATGTCCCGATAACGTTTTTTGCTCCAGATCCGATTCTGATCATTTGAAAATGACGTGATCTGCCACGATTCAACCCTAGACATGAAGCCAGGAGAGCAGTAGGACCTTAACCAGCTCTAACCGAAGGATGTTCATTTTAAGACCCAAGTAAACAATGCTAACACATCAACGCCATCACGTTGCAGCATGGTCTAGTTCTAACAACTAGGGGTGGCCGTGGGCGATATGGTGGGACGCACCAGATTAGACACACCAACGGACCAACAACGGTCGGACATGTGGACGAACATGCACTGCTCCCAGGCCGTGCTTGCGGTTAGGGTTAGGTTAGGGTTTGAGGTAGGTGGTCAGTCTAATGACAGTTGGACAAATTGTACTGTATGTCTAAACTAAAGCCTGTACCCCATAGGGTGATAAATATTGTATTGTGATCAAATGTCTCCACGATATGCCTTTTCAGAGATATTGTATCGTATTCTATGATTTGTTATATACCGTAATTTATACTTTTGTAGAACGACGGTTTCGTTAGCCAAAATGAATACGTATTTAGTTCTAAATGTTCTGTTACTCCTTTTTCTTTTCATTTTTCAGTAACAAACAATAACCTTAAAAACCACATGTTGTGATAATATGCATCGTGATACTGCTTGACGAAATATTGTGGTGATATATTTTTGAGTCTCCAAGGAACAGCAATGTCCGTGTTCACCTATGTGTCCGTTCACCTATGCGTCTGTCCGTTCACCTACAGTATGTGTACGCCTATGTGTTGGTTAATGAGCACCAGTATAATGAGTACCAGTAGGGGCGCTGTTGTGCCAGAAACAGAAAGAGAGAGAGTGCTGCACTGTTGCCTGCTAATGAGAGAGAGAGGGGGGGGGGGGGGGGAGTTGCACCACTTAGTTCACACGGGTGTGATTTCTCCATATCGCCAAACCCTACTAACAACACATACGTAACGTCATCACGTAACACGTTGCATCATGGTACCGTTCTTGGCCTTCATCTCGTCGTACTGCTCCAGTTTCCACATGCTCTCCTCTCTCTCCTCCTCCAGCTCCGTGACTCGGCTCCTCAGGGCGGTCACGTCTGGGGGCGCACCTCCACCCTAAAAGGAGGTTCAGGGTAAACAGCTCATTCAAATGGCTCTCCAGGCAGTCGCTTTACACCCAATTTATAATCCTTAGTGTGGCGCTGTTGCTCGCCAAAAATAACAGATCTACAATGGGATGCATCGTTAGAGCTTGAAGACCTGTTGTCAAGTGACACCCATTATAGTATATATTTATAATTATATACTGTACATTAAAGCAGCTTATATTGTATTAACATACTCTACCATACTGATTGTATAGATATTGTATACATTATATTCTATTAACATAATTTACATTACAGATTGGACAAAACCATTTTTGTATTAATTTAAGCTTCCTACCCGATGAACTGAAAGTTAGATCACAGTTTGTTTTTCCTGAGTGGTCTAAAATACTGCATTCCACATCAGAAGACTTGTTAATAAAGAGTTCAACGTTTGTCATCTAACCTGGCTCTTCCTCAGCTCTTCCTCCAGCTGTCTTATTCGAGTCTTGGACCACGCTTTGGTTTTCAGGAACTTGGCCTCTGACTTGCTGGCCTCGTCAGTTTTTTGTTTCGCTTGGGCTGGAGACAAAAAGGGGAAAGGGGATTTACATGAATATGGACGGATGGGAAAATCGCTTGTATGGAACTGTTGTTAACTTTGTAACGGTGGTAAAAGGAGGACCAATTATATGAAGATACGGTAGAAAACGGGTGAAGCTCTATCCCTTCATTACTAACTGAACCGGTGCTTCTCAAAGTGGTGTTCGGGGACTCCGTGGGGTCCTTGAGAGGGGTTCCTGGGGGTCCCCAGCTAAATTATGTGATAGTTAGGAACCAAATGGGCCCTTTATGGGGCTGTAACACAGAGTGTAACAAATAGAACCAAATGAACGGGTCCATTTGGTTCCATTTGTTACATTCCCATTCGCTACACTCTCAGAGTTATGGCGGTCTGTGGTCTAATGCAGTAACGCGAAGTGACATTTCAGACCCACTGAACTAAACAGCTAGGGGGAACACATGCTTCACGCGTACTCCCGCTTTTACCTTCCAGCTCAGCAAGCCTCTGGGCGGAGGCTGGGTCCGTGGCCATGTCTCCTGCGGCTGGCTGGTGGGTGGTGGTGGGACTGGAGGTGGAGGTCCTCCTCCTCATCTCCTCCAGCTGGCCCAGGAGGTCCTGCTGGGTCTGGTCCATCTGGGCCTGGTGCTGCTCCGCCAGGCGGCTCACCTCCGCCTGCTGCTTTGACATCAGGTCGCGGAGCTGCGCTCGCATCACATGCTTCTCCGCCTCCATCTTGGACTCCAGGCTCTCCCGCTCCACCTGCAGCCGCCGCACACGCTCAGATAGCTCCTGGAAAAAGAAGAGGAGAATGTTCAAATACAGGAGGTAAATATTATATCATGTCACACGCACGGACAGCTCCTGTAAAAGGAGGAGAATGTTCAAATACAGGAGGTAAATATTATATCATGTCACACGCTCGGACAGCTCCTGTAAAAGGAGGAGAATGTTCAAATACAGACGTAAATATTATATCATGTCACACGCACGGACAGCTCCTGTAAAAGGAGGAGAATGTTCAAATACAGAGGTAAATATTATATCATGTCACACGCTCGGACAGCTCCTATAAAAGGAGGAGAATGTTCAAATATAGGAAAATAATGCAAAGGACACAAGCTAACTACTACAGCTCCTGTGAGGGAGAATGCAAAGAGAGAAGAGATCGTTCAAATTAGGCACTGCAATTAGACTGACTGAATTGATTATTTGTGAAAGATAAGTAATACGATAAATTCTAAATCGTGAAAATAGCCTATTTTCAGTATACACTTGTATGACACCAGTGTACAATGGACTATTAAATAGGAATTAGCCAAACCAATTTAGTCGATTAGAAACTTTTCATGTCGGATTTCAAAAGGATTATTGTTTTTTTTTTTTTTCTAAATATATTTTTTATCCCATGATTTTGTAACCCATTTTTCACCCCTGTGTCAATCATCTAATGTGATCCTGGGCTCTACACACCCTCCGCCAACCTGGGGAGAGCAACGGACTTAACTCATGCTTCCTTCATGCTTGAGTGTCCAAGTTGCTCCTTTACACCTGACAGGGGGGAGTTTCCCTGGTTGGACGTAGCGCGTGGAAGGAACACGTTATTCCAACCAGTTCCTTTCCCCTCCATCAGGCGCCCCGGCTGGCCAGGGGGAGGCAGTTTAGAGACCAGGATTACTGCATGTTTTTGTGAGGGTACCTACCCTAGGGGACACGGGGAGAACATGCAAACTCCACACAGAAAGGCCCTTTTGCCAACCCCGCCTTCGGGTATGGGCACTGATGACGCGGAGGAGGAAACACGCCGCCAGCACCCACAGCACCCCGAGCGGGAATCGAACCCAGGACCTTCTAGCTGTGAGGCGACAGCACTACCAACTGCCACCGTGCCCCTATTCTTGATTATTTGATTGATTGATCAAAAACATTATCTATAGAATAATTACTAAGAAGAAGTTGCGGCACTAGTCAAGATAAATGGAAAGAAAATAATATCAATAAGGACAACATAAGGTCTGTGGTGCTAGAAAGAAAATACAATGAGGACATCATGAGGTCTCTTATGGTGAGAAAAGAAGGGCTGCAAAAACCTGTGAATGATGCGACTGTACTGAAGTGGAGTGGAGTCCCAGAATAAAGATAGAATAGCTACTAATGGAAACGACAGGTAGTCAGGTCAGGTGTTTTGTCTAACCTTGATCTGTTGGTCTCTGCCGTCCACCTCGCCCTGCAGAACGTCAACCACCTGGTTTTTACCCTGCAGCACCTCCTCCTTCTCATGGAGCTTCTGCTTCAGAGCCTTCAGCAGCTGTGGAGAGAGAGGGCAACAAAGTGCATACAAGTACGTTAATTGTTAACACATTCCCTGCAGTTGAGAAGAGATCTCAGTCAAGTCTAATCCAACGCTTTAAGTCAAGTGGCCCTCTCAGTGGCTTATGATAGGTCGCACCACGGACAAAACAGGAAATGGTCCGAAATTTTCCCGTCCGAAATTTTTGCCTGCCATTCACCTCCACGGAAAAAATGCATTAATCTCTGATTATTCTCTCATTGCATTTTTGGTCAAAACTAGATTTATTCAATAGCCCAGAACAAAAATCGCATTTACAAAATGTATTTTCTGGGTGAAAGAAAAGACGATTGTCCATCACAACACATCAAGTTCATGTCTCGTGTCCCTGTGGGCCTTCAAAATAATAGTTACACTGAAAAGCAGTGGCTAAGAATCAATGAATTAATATCTAGCAGTTATCCACACTGATGAAACTATTTAATGGCAAGGACCCCTAAACGAATGTGTATTTGGCCGCGGACCCCCATCTGTACCTGTTCCAGGTCAGCACTGGCGTCAGACTTGGCAGCCAGCCTGAACAGCTCCTGTTCATGCTGCTGGTTGAGCTCCGTCAGTTGGTTGTCTTTCTCCAGGATGATGTCCTTGAAGGTCTGGATCTAACAAGATTTGTTTTAAAGATCAAGATCATTCTCTACATTCTCTAAGTTTCATGGTCATCTGTTCTTCTACTAAAGACAAACACACAAACAGAGCAAACAACTGATTACCTTGCTGCAGGCAGAGTAAATTAGAAATTAAGTGCTACTTTGTACAAAGAAGTGTCCAGAGCTAATCTCACAAACCGCTGGCCCTGACCACATATGTTGTGTGGGGAAATATTTAGCTTTAATTGTATAATTTAACTCAGTGGGGCTGTGATCGGGCTGAAACTTGGAATCATATGTCATAGATATGTTGTAGAGTTAGTGTTTCCCCTAACACAGGTCACTAAAAAAAGACAGTTTCAACAGTGCATTGTAAAAACATGTCAACATCCGGTCAGCCGTCTGCTCCCCTCGGATGCTAAAAACAGCCCGAGGTGGTATCGACTGATAGCATTAACCAGTCCAAACATTAACCAGTTTAGGTTAAATGATTATATTTGGGAGGTACTTGGACGAGGAGGGGCGGTGTTGATGTATTGAGTCAACATAACTCTGGCTGTCTGTCCTAGCACCTTTGTGGCAATCCAGCCCTTGTGGGTCTTTGGATGTTTTTTTTTATTTTTAGTTAAAGTACCTGTTTTACCAGTTGTATTGATTTTATTTCTGTTATTGCCGAGATTGTTTTTATTTGCTCTATTTTCATGTCTTCCTTTAAGCAACGATAAATTGGGTTGTTGTAAATATATGTGTGTATACATATATTTTTAAGTTATATGAGTAAAAGAAAAAGGGGGGGTAGGGGTTTAATACGTTTTATACTTCACCCTACTCCTTTTCGGACATTGTTGGGAGTATTTTCTTTTTGTTTCAGTTTTGTTTTAATGTATTTGATTTCAAATAATGTTCTAAATAAACTCATTAATTAATTAATTCATTCATTCACTCATAACAAACACCTTATGGATATTGGATTGTAGGCTACCTAATTATTTACCGGTAAATATGTTTATCTGATATTTGTCCGTTTACTAGTGCTGCACGATTAATCGAAATATCAATCTAGATTCAGACACCTATGTGATCTAATTTCTAAATTTGAGCAAGAATCATTCAGCACTAGTTAGCTGTCCAATTCCTTTTACTTTTGGAGACACTCGCTGCGCTCGTCTCTCACCACGCCTTTCACCCATTATAAAATCCACGGTAAGCTGGGGCCTCGCGTGGCTTATTGCTTTTCTAAAACGGTTACAAACAGATAGCAATATTAACCTGATAAAACTATTAAATTCACAAAAGTAGCTATGCTTTGCGCCCACCAGAGAGAGCAACACTTCCTTGTTTTTAGTCAGCCAGTGTGACGGGGGACTAGGAGGCGCTTGATGTCTTTACGAGGCCACCCGGAGCTACACATTCACAGTCATATGAGCACGGGCGGTGCTTAGATACCCGCACAGCATGGGCTTGTAAGGCAATCAAGTGCTCCCCTTCCCCAGTACAGCTACAGAGCTGCGGGATCAGTTGGGAATATAAAGTGAATGAACGTGTGGATTATCGGTGAGATTTACAACTGTAACCAGCCAATCAGTCCAATCAATCATCCAAGTATTGGGACTAACCGTTTTAGAAGAAAGGTTTAAGTCATGCACTTTGATGTTGTCTGTTTAAAGCCACAATAGTTGGCTCAAGGTGCCACATTTTGAATGTAGTAATGCTCAGCAACTACAGACTAAAGACAATACATATTTTCATGGAAAATGTTTTGAATCGTGTGATAATCGTGATCTCAATTGTTGTGGCGGAAGATCGAGATTCACATTTAAGCAAAAATCGTGCAGCACTACAGTTCACAGGGCAAAGATAACAAACGAGATGTTTACAAATGTTTTGAAGGTGTAAATGACTAACTGCAGTGTGCATGGTGTATTGGATGGTACATACGTTCTGCTTGTACATGTTCTCCTTCTGGGTGTACTGCTCCTTTTCTGTGAGCAGCAGGGCCTTCAGGCTGTCCGTCTGCTCCTGCAGGAGGCTGTAGCGCTCTTCTGCCTCTCCAACCTTCTTGGTCAGGTTCTGGACCAAGACCTGGAGTTCCTGCATGGAGCCACTGTCCCCACTGTCCACCTGGAGGGAGGGAGAGATGGGTGGGAGGGATGGGAGGGAGAGATGGGTGGGAGTGGGAGGGATGGTTGGGAGGGAGGGAGGGGGAGATGGGTGGGAGGGGTGGGAGGGAGGGATGGATGGAGACACAGAGGGGGGACATTAATCAAGGATGGGGAGTCAGGGACACAACGTTGTGAGCTTGTACATAGTCTATTTTTACAATTTTTGCCTTTTATATTCACCATATTCACACAGTAACCATTTCTCTATGAAGTTAATAAAAAAACAAAATACTAAAACTGATACTAAAACTGATAATGAACACCAAACTAAAACTTCAAAAGCCTATATAAAAAGAAATGTAAACTTTAAAGCTAATTGAGCTTATAGGACTAGATAGTACAATCCCTTAGAAACTGTAGACAAAATGTCAAATCTAAACACAAATAAAAACCAATATAAGTAGTGTTCCTACTGTACCTGTGGTGCAGGGGGGAGGGGCTGGTTTCCTGCCACGGCGGTCTGCAGGTGAATGATGTAGTCCTCTTTCTCTGACAGCTTCCTGTCTCTGTCCACCAACATGGCGTCCATCTCCTCACCGCGCTGCCGCTGGCACTCGACCTCCTTCCTCTGAGATTCAGATCAAAATGAAACCTGGTATTAATCCTTGGAGGATAAATTAATCAACAAATTTTTTCAATGAACATGTTTTTTGTCACAGTAACCAAACAAAACGCATAATTGAGCTCAGAAACAGGTACTACTACTAACTTTCTGCAATGGGTCTATATGTGTGTAAAAAATAATGAAATATATAACACATCAGAAAGTAAAGTGGACCTCTACGGCTACAGGGGCCTGCCCACAGGTCACAGACAAGGTGGGGAGAGAGGGATCTGGGTTACTGGTAGCACGAACATTGTTGGAGCCAACCCAGGGCACATACATACTCAATAACATTGTAAAGCCTGCTGGTCCTGTCCTGTCTCTCTGTTTATCAAGGGATTCCTGGGGGAATTCTGCAGGCTAGAAAACCATAAAAGCTCCCCTTCCCGTGGGGAGGAAGTCATTTAGAACAACTACCTGTTGTTCAGTGATAACGTTACCCCATTCCATGCATTCCTGCCAAGAGCACATGTCTACTCCTTATTTATTATCAGCTGACTCACAAAACAGCCAAAGAGCTAAATGTGAACTTCCCCACCGGATGAGCTGCTATTATTTACAACTGAAGAATGGCTTTCTGGAGGCCGACATCTATAAATGAGGAAACTCATATAAGTCATTGAATAGGTTTGCCATATAGCCTTGCTGTTCAAAGTCACATCATCACACCCACTCATATGCCTTCATTGTCTCCACCAGGCCGAGAGTATGTTTTCCACTCTGTCCGTCATCCGTGTGTCCTTGTGTGTGTCCGTCCGTCCGATATCAGTTAATCTCACCGTTAATCCGGTCAAAGCCAAACTTTGCACACATACTCCCTAGATGCCAACGATGAACCTCTGCCCCGGCCATTTCCCAGAATGGCCTGTTATAGCACCACGAGTAGGGAGACTTTTGTAAAACATATTTTTTGCTATTACTCAAATTGCAAATCGTTACACAGTATCTCTATAGTCATGTGCTCAAGACAGATCTGTCCAATATCTCATATTCCATCCTAATTGGCTAACATTGGCTTTCAAAGTTTGCAAAACAAAAAGCCTCAGATCATGAACGCATCGTGCAATTTACATGAAATCTTTCACACTGTCCTACTAGGCTGAGGAATAGAGCGCCAAAGTCCTGAAGTCACTCGCTCATCCGCTGGTTCACGGAAGTAATTTCTCTATGGAGAATAACATGAGGTCATCTTAAAATCATCTCATATAAGCGTTGTGATCCAAAAATAAACAGTGTCTTGGCTAAATTGTCGGGGAGGTGGCTCTGTGTTGTTTACGACCGTCAGTCACTCATATTTGATAGCGTCTGTTTCTAGCAAAAATTTAACTAATTCAGCAGCAGTAACATTAGCGTTTTCTCTCAGTCAGTTGATTATTCAAACACACTTATATGAGGCAATTTCAAATCCCCCTATGGGGATTACAATGCAAATAAAAACTACATGAACCTGTGAATTTGCGCCCTCTACCAATATTGAAGTCAGACTTCGGTGCTCTAAATATCCGACCCTTTTCACATTGGCCTGTTATAGCGACACCAACAGGTGGATTTTTGCAAACCATTTTTTGGAACAAAATGCCTCAAATCATCCAATTGCCATCAAAGGCATAAGAACAAATGGCACCCTTTTGACATTGGCCTATTATAGCGCCACCAGGAGGGCACAACCCGACCTGCCCTGGTGGAGACCTGTGCCCGAGGGGCTTTTTCTAGTATACAAACACACAAAAGTAGACAACTCGAAACAAATTAATTCAAACGACCATAAAACAACACACTCTACCAGCCTTTATTAGCACCATAATATTCACACACACGGGCATCTAATTAAAGAACACAGCCATGCATATCGCGTACCTTGACCTCCAGGTCTTCTTCTCTGTGACCCAGCTCCTGCTCCAGCTCCGATACTTTCTTCTTCAGCAGGACAATCTTCCCTCGACTGGCCTGGTCGCCTCCATCTGCTGCACCCTGGAGGGATGGAGGCCACACACCAACACATGATCAACGGACGTCATAGACATGTGTGTGTGTGTGGGGAGCGAATGCATTTATGCATATCTATGCATGCATGTACCTTTCTAGTGTGGGTGGATGGGGGTGTATGTATTAGAGACCTGCAGATGAGCGTGTGCATATTAATAAATAATAATCCACCCGTTATCTGACCACATTAATTAATTATCCAGTATAAATCCACAACCACCCGCCATCCGTTCTCTGATTAACTGAAAATGGTGGACCCTGTTGTAAACAAGTGGGATGCTTTATCAGTATGTCGTCCACAGTAACAGTCGTACTCTTTGTATCGAGTTGTGCTGATCGGCTATGTACTTGTTCTTCACTCACCACTCTTGAGTCTCGAAGTTCACCAATGTTACGAAGTGGTTGTATATGATCCATTTCCATGGTAACAAGTTACTAGCCGTTCACGTTCACATATCGATAGTTTGTGCTTTTTAAAAGATAGAATAAGCCTATAGATAGATGCCATTAATTTATTTCAGTTTTAAAAGTTATAATAAGTCTATAGATAAGATGCCATTAATTTATTTCCAGCAATATTTCACCCACGGTTTATCCAATATTAATTTATAATAGATTTTAATGTCCCATATCCACCATAAACTGCGGTTATCTGCGGAATCCGCGGCTGAAACCGCCAACCGCTGGTCTCTAGTATGCATGTACCTTTCTAGTGTGGGTGGGGGTGTATGCATGTACCTTTCTAGTGTGGGTGGGGGTGTATGCATGTACCTTTCTAGTGTGGGTGGGGGTGTATGCATGTACCTTTCTAGTGTGGGTGGGGGTGTATGCATGTACCTTTCTAGTGTGGGTGGGGGTGTATGCATGTACCTTTCTAGTGTGGGTGGGGGTGTACCTTTCTAGTGTGGGTGAGTGGGTGTGTATGCATGTACCTTTCTAGTGTGGGTGGGGGTGTACCTTTCTAGTGTGGGTGGGGGTGTATGCATGTACCTTTCTAGTGTGGGTGGGGGTGTATGCATGTACCTTTCTAGTGTGGGTGGGGGTGTACCTTTCTAGTGTGGGTGAGTGGGTGTGTATGCATGTACCTTTCTAGTGTGGGTGGGGGTGTACCTTTCTAGTGTGGGTGGGGGTGTATGCATGTACCTTTCTAGTGTGGGTGGGGGTGTACCTTTCTAGTGTGGGTGAGTGGGTGTGTATGCATGTACCTTTCTAGTGTGGGTGGGGGTGTATGCATGTACCTTTCTAGTGTGGGTGGGTGTGTATGCATGTACCTTTCTAGTGTGGGTGGGGGTGCATGCATGTACCTTTCTAGTGTGGGTGGGTGTGTATGCATGTACCTTTCTAGTGTGGGTGGGGGTGTATGCATGTACCTTTCTAGTGTGGGTGGGGGTGTACCTTTCTAGTGTGGGTGGGGGTGTATGCATGTACCTTTCTAGTGTGGATGGGGGTGTGGTGTATGCATGTACCTTTCTAGTGTGGGTGGGGGTGTACCTTTCTAGTGTGGGTGAGTGGGTGTGTATGCATGTACCTTTCTAGTGTGGGTGGGTGTGTCCTGGCCTCCCTGCAGTCTCTTCAACTCCTCCAGTTGGGCGGTGAGGGAGGTCACCTTGGCCTTGTTCTGCAGACGGAGCTTGGATAGCTTGGCCTCACAGCCCTCTTTCTCCACCTGTTGGCAACCGCACCCACAATGCAACACCGAGATGTACATTACTGGCTGTTCAAAACACCACAGCCCTCCTTCTACACCTGTTATAGCACCTCCACCCACCATACACAAATTGTAGCTGTTCAAAACACCACCAAGCGTCGACACTAAGAGTGCGCTACGTCCTACTGAAAACTCCCCCCTGTCAGGTGATAAGAAGCGGCCTGCTCACTCCTCATGCATTGAAGGAAGCTCCCCATATTGGCAGAGGGAGAGTAGCGCCAAGGTTTACAGCTTATTAGTGCTGCCAACGAATATTCTATATCCGAATATAGTTTTGAATCAAAAAAAATAATTAATAACCGAATAATATATAAAATGAAGGTTCGAATTAAAAATAATAATATATATATATATATTGTTTTATTATTATAATTAGTTTTCGGTGCCATGGGTAAGCGTTGTGACTTGTGAGCTTGTAGATTAGTTATATTTGCCACGCGACACAACGGCATACATTGAAGAATAAATCAGCTGCTTCGCACTCTTCCTAAACACAGACTATACAGCGCAGCGCAGCGCAGTTCTGATTGGCTGCCTCGTCTCCAGCCATTTTGCCTCAGAATTCTTTAGGGTCACTAATTTGAGCATAACAGCGGAGCGCTCAGCGCAGCTAGCCAGCTAAAAAGTTTCATAATGTCGGCAGCAGACCCACAGTCCACAGATAATAATAATGCAGCTGGCTGCTGGTAATTAATTAATTGATTTAATAAATTTGGGCTTGTTAGACAACACACAGATCTATCACTCATCAATCTTCAATCATGAAGCGACTTTATCCTTCAGGAAATTATAAAAAGATAAATAAAATGCGTAAGGATGAAATGTGGTGCCCCGGCAGCAGCAGCAGCAGCAGCAATGCAGTGTTCTGTTCTGTGAATGAATACTGCCTCCGTGCCTCGTTTTGATAAGGCTGTGTGGTAGGATTGCTCATTTAAGAAAAATGTTTTACTGGAGAAGGGAGAATGTATGCGTTGTGTTCCAACTCAGTTTTCAGCAACAACAATGCGCGGAGAGAGAGAGAGTTGCGCCAGCAATGCGATCTTAAATGTTATGTCTCAGGTTGTATTGGTGTAAATATAATTATTAAAAAATCCGAATGGCTCTAATTGAAATCCGAAATCCGAATGGCTCGAATTGCTCGAATCCACGTGGGTTTTTAAAACGAATATCCGAATCCAATTTTTGGACAATTACGGCAGCCCTACAGCTTATGCAATTGGTACCGGATAAAACAATTTAAAAAAAAAGAAGGTGGCCTCACCTTGAGCTGGTCATCCTTGGAGCGCAGCGCAGCGTCTCTCTCTCTGATCATCTCCTTCAGCTGATTGACCAGCAGCTCGGTCTGAGCCAGGCGCTCCGCCGCTTCGCTCAGAGACACCTCACCACTGGCCACCGCCGCTGACCCCTGGGGAGAGCCTGGCGCCTGACAGACCGACAGGTTGGACAGGAGGGGATGTGTACAAGAGGGATCAAATGGACAGAGATGACAGGATTAGATTCAATGCTACATACAGTATGTTTAACAGGACACTGCAACTGTACTCTGATTTAGACTAAAGGCCTATTCATTCATACTCCAGTTTTAGGTGATAAAAGTGACCCTGAAAACTACAACATGGTGCCCTGCCGCAGTGCTAAGCGACTCACCACGGTGATAAGGTTTTAGCCAATTAGGTGATATCTTATCACCTAAAACTGGAGTATGAATAGGCCTCAAGGAAATCTGGTAACAAGTTGTGTTTCTATGGATTCTATAAATCCCCCAGTATACATGCCAGCAATCTACTGTCCCGGTGCACCCCCCTACCTTCTACAAGAAAGGCATTTTTATCAGTATTACAAATTACAATACACATATTAATGTGATGATAGGCTCATTATAGGCTTATAAGTGAAGTTCCCTTTCCCATAAGATGGCATCATAGGACATAGGCTACCTGCTTCCTTTTCATTTTCCATGTGATTGGCTCAGCAACAGATTTGAACCGAAAACACATGTGAAGATGTCCTTGTGTTTCTGGTTCAAATCTTCTGCTGAGAGAAGCTCTCAAAGCTATGAAAAAAATATGCGAAACAGGAAATGTAACCGCTACCAATGTGTATGCCACGTTCTGTAAATGTCTATACATAGCTTCAGCTACGGAGTTTGCATAAGAGGCGTTACTTAATAATGCTATTGTATGTACAATTTGCACTGTAAAAGGTTTACATGTGTCATTTTAAATACTCAATGAGTAATTGAGGAAAGCAGACATATGTTCTCCAAAAAATGCACTTTGCGTTGATGAATCCTGCATCTTGAAGGAAAAAAATTGAAAAGAATGCTCATCCAGAATCTGCATTGTGGTTGGAAATCCCTCCTTTACTAAAAGTAGAGTGAGAGTTTGATGTCTGCTTGAATGTATTAAATTACAACAATTATTTGATCGGCGGTTTGTGCACAGTATGCAGTCCTACTAGTGTGTACTATTTTTCCATTTCATGGCATGGTGGAGTACCCAGGATACTAAAGAGCATGTAAACACAGTGAACGAGCCCTTCAGAATGACAAGGACCAACAGAGAACAAGGATCAAACTGCCTGCCTGGAGGTTCTAATCCATTCCGTCAGAGCCAGCAGGCTAAATGGTGGAACGGCATTCATTCAACATAACAATGTCATGCTAAATTAAACTCAAACCATTCATACCAGATTAGTACATAGCAACGAGGGTGACCAGAGTATTCTTTTTTTTTTATAAGCCCACACCGCCAAAGATGACTTTGGACATTGTTTTTCTTTCTATTTTCCACTAGATTCTCTCGGCTAACATATGATCCACTGCTTGATCCCCAGTGAATGAATCCATGTGGAAACCATGTGGTCGCAAAACGTTAAAAAAATATATTGTTAACTTTTTTTGTTATGTTTGTTTTGCTGATGCATAATTCTTTATTTTATTAATTTATGCGCATGCCACGTATAGGCTCTGGCCTGACAGCGTGTCATGTGTTCGAGTCCCGTTCATGATAACCTTTGCTGCATGTCTCTCCCCTTCTCTCTCTCCCACTTTCCTGTCCGTCTTCACTGTAACTATCAATAAAGGCACAAAAGCCCAAAACAAAAAAAATCTTAAAAAATAACTGATAGTTGCAGCCCACTAAGGCAGGTTGGGGATGAGGGAGGAGTGTGTGTGTGTGTGTGTGTGTGTGTGGGTGTGTGTGTGTGTGTGTGTGTGTAAAAGCTCTGTGCTCAGCACTCCAATGCCACTAGAATAGATCACTGGTTGACCCCTGACCTGTCTGTTCTGTCTCATGCCAACAAGCCAAGGCAGACCAACTGACTAATCAACTAATGTAGCGCACAAGCACGCACGCAGAGACATGAGTGGGAATAGACTCAAAAGGTCATGTTTTGCATTCAGCTCATTTTATTTTATCTGTGGCCATTTCATTTTACTTACTCCAGCGCCAGGCCCTCCTTCTTCTCCAGAAAACCACTTCAGCATGGTTTTAATTTTGTCCTAGAGAGAGAGAGAGAGAGAGAGAGAGAGAGAGAGAGAGAGAGAGAGAGAGAGAGAGAGAGAGAGCACAAAATTAATTTCCCTTGAAAAACACTTCCAGGCTGGGGTTTCACTGCGCCACTGAGGGAAGAGTGTTTTGCAGTTTCTCCGTATTTCTCACACATTATCCAAACAAACATCTCCACTCAGAACAATTAGTAACAGATGAGAGCCCATAATATATGAGGTTATTCAGAAATAAATTCTTGCCAGGAAAGAAATGACAAAACCAGCAGTTAAAAATAAGGCCAGTCTGAAGCGAGTGGTGCAACAGCACCCCCTATTGGTACTATAAACATAGGGACATAGGTTAGGAGTCAGGACATAGGGACATTGCTGTTCCTTGGAGTGGTTCCACCACTCAAAAATCAAGTATTCTCAGATTGACAGATTCCTCATCAAATGTTTGATCTTGAGTCCTTTGTTCTATGAGTCCCTCTTAGCCCGGAGAAGACAAAATATGCATGATGTGCATCTTAGAATAGAAGATTAGCATCTGTGAAGGACAGCATATGTAGTAGACACATTGTGAGCTTGTAGATCTGCAATATATACAATTAGACAGAACTGTCAACAAGGGATCGTCATTCGGCCAGCCTAACACTATTTATTTACAGTCATTGGCGTAAAGCCGTAAACAGTTATTTCCTCTTGAATGCCACTGCATGATGTATGGCTATCTGTCACCATCATGAAATTGCCCTCGACAGTTATGTTGTCATACAAATAACTGTGATTAAAATGTAGCATTTCTGTTTTGCTTTCAGGCTTTGTGAATAAGAATGGCACAGGATGAAAAATAAAATAAATATAGAAAGAAATGACTGATAATGACCAATACCAATAATATACAATGTGCTATGGTCAAAATTTGCCCCCATTTGACCAATTGACTGTATAAATGTATACTCAAAAAGTGGCATGCAGCATAACACATTGTATACAATACCCCCCCCCACCCCAATGCAAAACGATGATGTGAAATAATTGTGATTATCTCAAATAATGTATTGTCCGATTACAAAATAATTGTGATCAGGGCCTACATGTAGTGTAGTGTGCTAGTGTACAAATCAGTCGCCAGAGACGAGAGCTTTAATAATTCAGGGCAGTACAGTGCAGAGAGACATTCCCTGGGTGTGAGAGAGTGAAGGTCCATCTCACGTGACTTATCAGGTCAGACCAGTTATATTAGCCACACAACAGTCTACCTATATCAAGCATGCCTTTAGTTTCAATAGGTCCTTCATTTCACTGGCAAACACTAAGCCTTAGTGACTAAGGCACTGGATCTCAACGGGGTCGGGGTGCATAATTAGTTTAGAGTAGACTAGTCATTAGTTAGGCATAAGGGTTGGGAGAGGGCTAAGGTTAGGTATACTGCCCCGTGGGAGGTTAGGGTGAGGATTTGAGATAGGTTGTAGGACTAATCACTGGTCTAACCAATGACTATAGTCTAAACTAAGTACTGTCTACTGTCTACTCTAAACTAAGTACTGCACCCGATCTCAACCTGTGGGTCGGGATCCTCAGGGGCCAACACACACACACACACACACACACACACACACTCTAGCTCTAGCCGCTGCCAAGGTTATAATATGTGTTCATGTCGTCAAATAAACTAATCGATTGGTCGACACATAACTAATATGATTATAGTTCATGTTTCTACTAGGGCAGTGCCTAGTAGAAGCATACAGAGATATTATAGAATTAGACTGCAGCTGATGAAATTCAGGAATGACATCCCACCTTTCAAACTTCAACAGCAAAACCCCTGAGTGTTATTTGAGCTTTGAGAGACTGCAATCATTACACACTCAGAGTGTAATACTCCGAGTTAAATTAACCACTTGCATCCCTAGTTCTGAGGGTAGCTCTGCAAAGTAAAAGTGGGTGACAGTGTTATTGCAAGAAAAGAGGAAAGGTAAGGACATGCTGGGTTGTATTTTAGAGTCAAATCTTTCCAGTGAAAAAATGGCAACTAAAGTAATCAAAAACGGCAAGCAAAGAACAAGATGTTTGTACAGGATCTCCTCACCGGTGGTCAGTAAGAATACATTGAGGGCTGGAGCACTCATTCAATGTCACTATGACTGTGCATGCACCTCATGGTACCATACGTAGCAACACAAAGGCCTTAAAAGCAAGGCTCCAGACTAGAGTCAGACATCCAACAAACTGGTCACTACTTGGCCCTTAATAATAATAATAATAATGGATTTTATTTATAACACACTTTATATTCGCAATATCTCAAAGTGATACAGCAGTGAATAAAAGCAAAAGAAACAACACACCATTAAAAACATCTAAAAGAACAGGAACATTTAAAACATAAGGGCAAGGCTATAAAAATGCTTTGGTAAAAAGGAAAGTTTTGAGTCCTCTCTTAAAAGCGTCTACCGACTGTGGGGCTCTCAGGTGGGCGGGGAGAGCAGTTCGGGGACGACCGAGCAGAAAGCCCGGTCACCCATGGTGCGTAGGTTGGTCTTTGTGGGTTTGAGGAGGTTGGTGTTTGAGGAGCGGAGGGAGCGGGTTGAGGATTGAAGGGTGACAAGTTCCTTGAGGTAGGGGGGGGGGCCTTAAGTTACACCTACAACAAACTCACTAGCCTGGCTTTGGCCAGACTCATAATAACGTGGATTCACAGTGAGCCAAAGCCAGGCTAACAACTCACCTTAGCCCTGCTCATTGACTCAGACTAGAGGACCGTAGGGCCCAGAAGGTAAAATCAGAACCTGTACTTCTGCATCAAAGACCAATAAGAGATTGATTAGTTTGTTTGTTTCTTGTCTCCTTGGAGAAAGTCTAATAACATTGTCATCATTTTTTGTTTAGTTTAGTTTAGTTTTGTTTTTGTTTTCCAGTTTGCTTTGTAAAATGTAAGAATAAAAAGGGAGAAAAAAGAAAACGTTGGTCACAAACTGAAAAGAAACTGGGGCTGGTCTACAAGATACACACTACACCACAAAGATGCCCATGTACCTGTCAAACTGCTTAAAAACACCAGAGGGACTTCGGAGCTCCACAAATCACGTTCAACCCAGATTTGGCCAGATTTATTTTCTACTGATATATGCCACCGAAATGCGGTGGAAAAGTGGTCTACAAGCTCACAGCAGAGAGGCATCATGTTAGTTATTCCTTGCGAATCAACTATTATGGCTAATAGGATTTATCATAACTAAGCGGATAATGATGATTTCTCTGAGATGTTGTCTCTTTTCACAATAAAACACTGACACACACACACACACACACACACATACACACACACACACACACACACACAGGATATATTATATCTATCCATCTATACTATCTATTACAGCAGTGGTTCTCAAACTGTGGGTCGAGACCCCCTAGGGGGGTCCCCAGATCACAGTGAAGTGAATAACCCTTATCGGTTAGTTACTGTAGTATTAGATATGTTATCAGTGACACCAATGGCGATGTCACTGCAAGGCTGTCAGTTGGTGTGTTGACATTAGCCAAGTTGTATGAATGTTTCATGGCTGGTTGGATGACAAACTGCAGAATGCTCAGTAGAACAGAGAGACAGAGAGAGAGAGAGAGAGAGAGAGAGAGAGAGAGAGAGAGAGAGAGAGAGAGAGAGAGAGAGCCAGTCTGACACACACAAACGTATTCTTGTAGCTGCTAACTTTAACATAACCTGCTTCAAGTCACTGTAAGTGAGCTACAATAACATCAAGGCCGTCACGTTCAAAAATAAAAGCTTAGTTAATATTGTTATCTTTGTTTGTTTTTGTTTAGGAAATGCAAGAATTAGTTGGTATGAAAGGACACACAGTCAGCGAATGCATCTAACATAACACATTATTATCTTTGTATTTGTATTATGGGTTAGGGAGGGTCTGCTGCAATACAATAATTACATAAAAACAGCCCGTATAGTCCAATGTCAATTAATGAGCACTTTATTTCTATACTGTACACATTTTTTCATATTTTTCTAATAATGTATATGATTTATTTATTTATTCTGCATGGAAGTGTACATTTGTATGTCTCTAAATGTCCTTTGTTCTACCGAACTCACAATTTAAGCATCGCCACCGATCAAAAAAACATAATCATGGCTGGTAACAACTCTTATTTTGACTCCCACCACACCGGAAGTCAAATAGTGACGGAGGTTAACTTGACGCTGCTCATGAAGCTAAAGTTAGCTGGGATAGCTAACAGGCTAACATTGGAACATAAACTGAAACATTCCGTTGTTAGAAAATATATCAAAACGCTTACCTCATTCACACACTTCACGAAGACGTCAGTGTACGTGTCGCTGCTTGTGTCATGGTGACATGTTTAATGTTTTAATGACTATTGTGAAGTGAGTGACACACACATACACACACAAGACTAGGATTCATTCGGTCGCATTCTGTCAGGCTGAGGCTGCTGACTGTCTAGCAGCAGGGTTGCCAGATTCTGAGAAAAGCAAGCAACCATGTTTGTGTGTGTGTGCGTGTGTGTGTGTGTGTGTGTGTGTGTGTGTGTGTGCGTGCGTGCGTGCGTGTGTATATATATATAACCCTGTGTACTCTCTGCTGCCCCATCTGGCGGAGTCAGCTTACCCTAGGTAACCGATCAGGGACCCTAGGGCCTAGGGTCCCTGATCGGTTATTCCACTCTCCATAGGACGCAGATTTACATACTCTCTGTTCACGGAGACCTGAAGAACTTTAATAATCTTCAAACACTTTAACACAAATCTAGTATACTATGGGCCTATCACCTATGGAGTGGTTTCACTCCCACAAAATATTTTCAGAGTATATGGTTTGCGGATAAATACTTAGGCCTATTCATCTGGCGGTCCTTGACATGAAAATGTTTGTGAACCACTGGTTTTACTTAATTAGGAAGCAAGTAAAGCTCAATTAAGAAACAATTAAGCCCAGAAAACTGCAACCTGACACTATAAAGTCACAACTACCAATATTTACATGGCAACCCTGCTGGCTAGCTGAGACATGCGCAGTTATTTAGAAAACTGGTCTAGGAAGGTTGGGGGCGGGGCAGCGGGGCAGGGCAGTAAGGGCACTATGATTATTTATCATGCTACATGAATTATTAACAAGTGGTGGACAAATGTATACAGGCTATGAAATTACCCACGAAAATACTTACTACGGCATAAATGGTTAATTCATAATGTATTTGGTAAATTTGGATCCTAAAAGTCTCATTCTAGAATTAAAAAGTTAAGTGAACTATAGGTCTGCCCAGCAATACTGTGTAATCTTCATTAGGCCTATCTGTGATGCAGTGAGTTTGTAAAACTGATCTCTTAGACCTAGACAAAATAAAATGGCCACAAAGAAAATTTAGTCAAATGTAAGACATTGCCTTTTACTGTGTCTATTTCCGCTTCATATGATTTTCTTTCTGCATCTTACATTAAATGAAATGAGCAATATAATTTAGCACAGAATGAGGGGTGCTTGCAATTAGCCTTTACCGGTAAAATACATTACACTCACTGTCTCTCTCACACTCACACACGCACACGCACGCACACACACACACACACACACACACACACACACACACACACACACACACACACACACACACACACACACAGACAGGCATGCATGCATGCACGCACACATGTACATATTGTACACACACACACACACACACACACACACACACACACACACACACACACACACACACACACTATATAGGGTTCAAGGACAAGATTGTACTTTATTGTTACATCTTGTGTAGGCCTACAGTATTTTTGTTTGGCTAACTCATTTTTATGTAAATATTATTAACTAATTTTGCTGGGGACCCCTGAAACCCCCAAAATGTTGCCTGGGGGTCCCCGGACCCCACTTTGAGAAACACTGTTCCAGCAGGGCAATAGTAGGCTACCTTGTTTAAATGTCACCGGTGAACAAATTAATCTGCATGTATCACAAATGAATGAATTTGACTTGACGTGTTACAATGTCATTAATTACAATACAAGACTGTGTAGGCCTAAAACATTTTAAAAATGGTTATGTGTAGGCTATACCTGTTCTACAAGTAGGCTGACATTGAATTGTATTTTTCACTTTTTAAAGATGGAGTGCCACCCTAAAACATGATCCTATAGGTCTTATTGTTATATAAGGAGGAATACGTTTTTCAAAAAAGTGTACAGTATTTGTTAAAATATTTTATGTGGACACCCCCACCAGTTAATTAAGTATGCCTGCCTGGTTTGCCTGGTGGGTGGTGATGGGTGGTGATTCACCTGAAGTTGAACTTAAGCTGCACTCACAGCTGTAGTTGTATGATAAAGGGGGAGCGGGGTTAGGGGAGGGGCTGATAATGTGATGTCACTATATTACTGTTTTTTTTTCATTGGCACGTTTGACTGTCAAGAGTTCAGCCCCCAGAAAGAAACCCTAAATACAAAGAGAATACATCATTGCACATAAAGTAAGTACTGTACTTGTGGCACTCCATCTTTAAGATTCAACTTAATCTTAATTTTAAATTAATACATTTGGGAATAGATGGGCTATTATGAGAGTTGATCTGATTGGAATGTACTGTCTGTATATAATCAAATGTAAAATGTTTTTTTCTCTTTTTTGAATTATGTACAAATATGGTGATCATTGGTGGACAAAGTAGGCTACTCAACTCCAGCATGCAGTCAAAGTATGGATTACTCAAAAGTATATAATTCCAAAAAAGTACTACATTTCAAAGTTCTTGTTTTGTTCAAAGCGCAAATAACATGCATTTTAAAACTGCTTTTAATATTTAATTTCATATTGTCTATGTCCCTCAAAGTTATTTCTAATGGTTTGAGCCTCAATCACCACTCTGATATAACCATTCCTTGTCATTTATTTCTGAACTTTGAAAGCTGTTTTAGCTGCAGTACCACAATGTCCTGAGGTGGTGGGGGTGCTGATATGCAGATTATTCAATATTTTAGTCATTATAATACTGATGCTATAAAACCCAGGCTTGTTTCCATTCCATGCCAGCTTGGAAAATCAACAATGGTGGACATTGTAAACAAAGTGGAAATGCAAATTTGGAACTGAAGACTGAAGAAGAGGAGGAATTATACAAAGTAGGGTGACATTGATAACATCACGATGAGGCCAAAATCAGTTGAGCTGTTCCTGAGAGCAATTTCCATTAAAACACCCATATGATATGAAAGCCTGATTGTTCAAAATTGGTTATTTGTGGGGATAGAAAACACATATGGGAGCCCCAAAAACACAAAAGAAATTGAAAAAGTTGAATTTTATGTTTTAGGTCCTTTAAACACATTGCTATATATTAACATTTTAATTTTCAAAACACTTTCCGGAAATTATTGTGAACATAGCTAATTTCCACAACATTTTAGGGCTAAAATATACAATGCAATCAGAACATACATGCAAATATACAACAAATCCCTTTGAACGGGGATCGTGTCAATAATGTGCACACTGCCTTTAGATCGTAAAGATGGCTGATGTTGCTCACATACTTTAGCAACCGAAATAACATCACAGCCAGCACACAACACCAACTGAAGCTGTGGAAAGTGCACGGTGCCAAAACGCACCACAAGGGGGCAGCATTTAGGCTCAGTCAAACCCTCTGAAACCTAATCTGAGGTCCCTGACCAAGCTCTCGCATAAAAAAACGCGAGGATCTGAAACTCAATTGAAGTCATGCTGCTTACATAAGACAACAGTTGTTGTCAGCGGCAGATCAAAGCTCTGGTGGACCCAGCCAGCCAGGGCCAGGCTCACGGGACCTTGCCACAGTTATGAATGAACCAGCCTGGTGCGTTGACGTCTAGCTTCAGCATGTCCATCACCCACTCATCCTTCTGTGCACCCTCCAGAAACTCGTTCAGCGTTATCTGGCCTGTAGAGGGAGACATAAACAACAATTAAATCAGTTGATTATCAATTCCAAGGACCCGGCCTGTATGCATGTACATTCTCACAGTATTCCATGTCATGGGACATATGGACCTGGTCCATTGATTGATTGATTTATTGATTGATTGATGATTATTTTAAAACGATTTTAGAATGATATGCTAAAAGGATAACAAAAAGCTTCCATTTTCACTCTCAGGGTACAGACCTGTAAGGGTCCATTTGGTTCCATTTTCACTCTCAGAGTTACAGACCTGTAATGGTCCATTTGGTTCCATTTGTACACTCTTATACCTGTAAGGGAACCGCCTTGAGCACCTTTAAAATCTGTCATATATTTTTAACTAAACTGGCTGCAAAATAAGTTTGCTCTTTGAACTTCCATAATCCTTGTTTATCAAAAGTACCCATGTGGGCCTGTTTGCATTCCGAATAACTTTAAAATGTGTCTGGGTATGTTTATATATAAACAGTAATTATAAGACAGATTAGTGCCCAATTTGAGGGAGGATGAGCTGGAGTTAAAGACTGTAATCTTTAAGTAGCCTATACTTGATCTGTTTAAAAGTGTTTTATAACCTGCATGGATAACCACTGCCCCCTCCTGGTGAATGCAGTACCCTGCAACATGTCAAATCAACTGTCATCATTTTGATCAACAATTAAAACCGTTTTGTTGAAAGACGATCTATCAATCAGATGTCATCATTTTGAGGGATAACCAGTAACCTCATGAACAGATAATTATTTCGTCAAGGAGCAGGCTTGTCCATATGTGTACAAAATGTCTATATTTGCCAGCCAGAAAATCCCCAGAATACCGGTATTTATATCCATAAAAAAAACAGTTTTCCCTGTACATTTCACACAGATTTCATTTATTTGCTAAATATTTACTGAATCGATTTTAAATCATTGAATTGTATCGTATCGCCCATTAACGAACCAATATTGTCCATGTATCATATCTTATGTATATGCATATTGGATTCGTATCGCTGTTAAAAATGTTAATTAATTAATTAAATTAATACATTTGTATTATTATTTAAGTGAGCTTGCACATCTGCTGTTTTTGAGAACCACTGTTCTAAACCACTGTTCTACATCCTAAGAGTTCTCTGAAATATCATATATCGTATATAATATACTGTATACCTGTCGTTAAAATCTAAAATGACACAGATGCTTTCCCAGTATACTTGTTGCAATGTCCTGTACTCACCATCCTGATTCTCATCCACCAACTCAAAGATTCTGTCACAGATGTCTTTGGGTCTCATGTCGGTGCGCCGGGCCTTGATTTTGTAAATGATCTGTTGGGTGACAGAAGTTTCAACTGTATTGATCTCATAAACCTCTTTATTTATGAGAGGATATTCAACCGTATTGATAACATCTTAATTTAATAGAGAATATACACGTGACATCACCATCATACCCGGAAGTTATGCCGGAACACTGTCTGAGGCTCATTTTCCACCAGTTGGGAACCGGTTCAGTTCAGAATCAGTTTTTAGTCCATGAGCCAGGCCTCCAAAATTGGAACGTTAATTGAATTGAGTGGGGAAAAACCATACCTATAATAAATTGTTTATAGGATCAATATAACCAACTTAATATCTTTAGCTCTTTCATATTTACTGTATCACACATTTTGTAATTTCACCTGTGATAGGCAAAAAGTGTGACAAAAAGTTACTTTCTGGACAGTCTACATCCAAACAAGTCCTATCTGATTGCATTAAAGTTTAATGCAATCAGATTTCCGGGGGTCCCGAGCCAAAAATGTTGAGAACCCCTGCATTAATCAATGTTAAAGACGTTAAACTCACTCGATTTGCCCCTCACTTTATGCATGTGCAGCATACCCTCTATTGATTAGCCTACATCTTTATTTATGAGAGGATTATTCAACTGTATTGATTATTTATGGGGGTATTCACTGAAATTCAGAAAACATGCTCTTCATTAGCCTGGTAAACCATCCCTGTCGCACATGATAATTCACATTATCATGTGTTTTCTGCAGACCGATCTGTCCCCAAGCGCTGGGTGGGGTTTTTACAGAAACTGAAAAGGGCTGATGCTGCAGACGCTGATTGTCTGATACACTTTTTGTTTTCTGCAAAACATCCACCCAGCGCTGGGGCCAGACTCTGCAGAAGACACAAAATAATACACATAATAACACATAATAATATATTAATACATACAAATAACATGATAATCAAGTCAATTCACATGACCAGGTTGGTTTGACAGGCTATAGCTCTTTAAAACTAAAGGCAGTATGTGAAGGATAACCTTCAAACAATGGGGGGGGGGGGGGGAAATCTATCAAAAAAATGAATACAGAATCCTGGTCTGCATTCATTATTTTGCATCATTTATATGTATTTCCCATGGTTTGTATGGTGTCACTGGCAATCATTCCTGTCACTGTCACTAGCAATCATTATCGCTTTTTTACTATTTTGAAAATCATTAAAAAATAGTTCAACTATCCTACATCTACACGTTGCGAGCTTGTAGCTCGCAACTATTTGAACTATTTTAAAAGGTTTTTTTAAAACAGTAAAAAATGGAAAAAAGGTTTAGGGATAAGGGGTAAGACATAGCCCCTAATGTCTAACCTCATACACATCCGTGCTGCATTGTGGAACTACCAAAGTGCTACCACAGATGTGTTTAACCGCATGCACCTTATGTACAGTATAACCTCATGTATACTGTGCATATGTTTAACCCAGCCTACATACTGCTGCTATGTGGACCCACACGCACACACACACATGCACACACACACACACACACACACACACACACACACACACACACACACACACACACACACACACACACACACACACACACACACACACACACACACACACACACACACACACACACACACACAGAGGAATTGGGGAATTAGTGTTAAACGGTAGTAAGTCAACGGCTTAGTTCTCACCTCTTCCAATGACCCATAACCTTAATCCTTCACCTCCCACACTAATATTTAACCTACTTTAACCCATGAATACCAGCGGCAGAGACCGATTCTAAAGATGTCTTCTAAATCCCAACAGTTTTCAGAAAATTTGCTAAGTATCAAACTTTTAAATTCTCAAACTTTTTCATGTCAAGGACCCCCAAAATGATATGTATTTGGCTGCCGTGGCTTGCCAGGTCTTAATAATACAGCCTATTTAGCTGGACAGAAAGTGTGTTATGAAACCCTAGAAAAAGTTACACATATTTACACACACACACACAAAATCTATAACATATTGAAGTGCTATCCTTACCCGTATGAGATGGTACACTTCGTGCTTGTCCAGCTTGCCGTTGCCATCCTTGTCGTAGATTTTGAAGGACCACTTCAGCCGGTCTTCAAGATTGCCCCGCAGGACCAGGTGAAGAGCAGCCGTGTACTCCATGAAGTCCAATGTGTTGTCCTGGAATTAAATGTTAAGGTGGGTGTTTTCGTTAAAACAAAGTTAAGCACCATCATTGATATACAACTATAGGGTGTTTGTTGACTTTATTCAGTAACAGTTGTCTCCCCATCTTCCCATCCCCATCACCTCAAAACACATTTTCAGGTGGGTTGCCAAGAGAAAGTAAGCTATACCTGGTGTTCCAATTGTCTGATAATGTATTTGTGTCACCATTTCCAAATGTACCTGTTTATATATAACCTGTCTGTTCTTTCTCCTGGTTGGTATCCCAACGTGATTTTCTTGTCTTTATTCACTCTATCAATGATTACTATCAGACATTTGAGCTATTTAACACTTAGTTAATAACATAATATTACCAGACTTAAATTTAAATAACAATTCAAGTACAGAATGGCATTGAAGTAGCATTGACTGCAAGTAAAGTAACATTGAATGCAACCTACCTGGTTTGTGTCAAAGGAACGGAATATGGTCTCCAGGTATAGGGACTCCTCCTCACAGGTGTTCCCCACACCAAATATCCTCTTGAACTCGTGTAGATGTAACCTGCCGCTGGGACAGCTCTTCATGAAGGTGATGCACAGATCCTGAATCTGTGCCAAATTCACCACCTCATCACTATATTGGCTTTCCTCCTGTCCCATGACTGCTGTTTAAAGTTGATTTAAAAAAAGAAGAAAAAAAAAAGTGTGGTAAAAATGGGAATTGTTGAATTGATAAACAGATAAAGGTTTTTGGCTACATGTGCAGGGCTACCTCACTGAAGCATCTGCTCACACAGTCCCATCAAACTCAACTGAAAGGATTAGCGTTTGCACCACATCAGACCCCACTGAGTGGACAGAGTGGATATTGCAGTTTAGGAAAAGGTCACTAATCTGATTAGCACAATGAGTTGATCATACAGTCCAATCGGTCAGTTCAGTCACCAGAGCATGTAAATCACAGAATCAGCTGAACCGGTTCTTGATCAGGCTGTAGGCCTATATCAAAGAACTGTATGCTAATGAAGCTCACCAGCACATCATGAACCTCAGTTCATACATTGAGGCCTTGACCGAATTGGATGAGCCATCTTAATCACTGCAAAAAATACTTTTGAGAATCCGTTTCTTCTACTCCACAGCTGTTGTCAAGTAAGTAAGAGGGCTTGTGCTTTCCTTTTTGTCATTTAAGTGAATTGTTTTAAATTTAGATTTTGTTATTACAGATCTTCAAGCTCACAAATCCCTGTGATGTGACACATTGTGAGCTTGACTGCTTGTAAATCTGCACAAGATCTTTACCAATTGAGAAAATCATTGAAATTTAAAAAATGCAAAATGATAACTTTTACTTATTTTGATGCCAATACTTTTGTACTTTTACACAATATTAAATATTGCTATACCTACCTACTCAGATCTGGATAGATATAGAGTCTTCTACTGAACAAACACTCACTTATATAACACTTAAGCAAAGACAATAACTTACCCTGGCTTATACCTTATTAACAAACCGGAATACTTCCACTGAAATCACAGGCCTACGTCTCTCTGTCTGTATAGTGCAACAGTGTTTATCTTGTTTCTGCATGGCTCCAACTTGTGTTTTAAGGCAGTACCCTAGCCCTTATTTTAGGACTTGAACTTGGGCAGGAATTTTCGAGTGAACATTCGGACCAATCATGACAAACACAATTTTTCGGGCCAAACAAAGAATTAGAAAGTAGATAAAATAAAACGGCAGGTTACAACACGTTGTGTTCTTTGTAATTATTTGGTCCAAAATATTGTGTGCGTTGTCACGACAGGAGTTGGCTTCGTATACGACGCTTAAAGGTCTTTAAATAAATAAGTTTTGAAATGCCTATGGAGAAAATGAAATGGAGAAATAATTCCTGGGCCACTCGTCGTTCTGAAAGGGGGAGGGACTGCGACGCTCTATTGTGCAAAAGGATGCCTGTTTAACAGATTAAATGTAATCAGCATAGGGCGCAGCAGGGAATCGAACCCCATCCCAGTAAACCAGGAGCTCCATGCCTGTGCCAAAGTGCTTTGTTTGCGACGCAACGCAAAAACATACCCTTGTAGGAGCCCTACACTACCCTACCAGCAGCAAAGAATACAAAAACTGATACTTACCCAGTTACCGTGAACCATCACGTTCTTCTGCAGATGACAGGCAGTGTCCACAAGTTAGGTGAAATGAGGTGAAATGACAGAACCGGCCGAAATTGTGGCAGTCGACGCAAAAGACGCAACGCAAACGAGTGCAACAGCAGGCAGCCCGACACGACGCAACCGCAGGAAGCCGGAACGCAAACGCAAACGAGAGCAACACCATCAGTAGGCTACCCTGCAGAACCACACCAGCGACAGCAAAGGACAATAAACAAGATTTGTACTCACTGTGCAGCAAGCAGCTCTTCCCAGCAGCAGCTATAGCGTACAGTTCCTACCTCAATGTCTTGTGCAGGGAGGGGGGGCATCGGTCTGAGACACTTCACATGGGCTCCAGGGTAGGGTGGGGGTCCTCGGAAGCCTAAATTGGTGGGGCTGTGGGGCCCACGGACATGGCTCGTCTCAGGGCTTGGTGCTGCCTCCTACACCACTGGTGCAGTGACTCTTCATATTCCGGAATTACATGAAGAGAAAAAATAAGTGTCATTAGTGTTATGTAGGCCTACATCACATTAGAAACACATGTGGCTGTATAGCCTTGTCAGCCACCACAACCCATATTTTATAATATATATAATTATATATTATAATAGAATACATCAATATTAATTATTAAACCAAAAGTTCAAACATAAATCATAAATCAAATGCTTTCAAAATAAACAAACAGTTAACCAGTTGATCCAAGTTAAGACACCAAGCCTATATGACTCACCGAAGAGTAACCAAAGGTTGTCACAGTGGACAGGAACATGCTGCTGTCAAACATTTCGGCCATCTTGCATAGGTGGGAGTGGGAGTGGGGAGTGTAAGAACTGATGTCACCTTTATACTGCCTTGATTGACAGTTGACATGGGTTGCCATTTGCGGGTTGCCATGTTGGCTGGGTTACATTTACATTGCCAAGGCAAAAAGCAACAATACAATCAAAACTAAATGTATGTACATTTGAATTGAAAGTCAGAATATTCAATAAATCAGTCAGTGTCACACACACACACGCACATGCGCGTGCACACACACACACACACACACACACACACACACACACACAGACGCAACAGCGCAGCGAGAGAGAGAGAGAGAGAGAGAGAGAGAGAGAGAGAGAACTAACCTTTTTCTCAAATTGTGCCATGCTGGTGTGTGTGTGTGTGTGTGTGTGTGTGAGTGTGTGTGTGTGTGTGTGTGTGTGTGTGTGTGTGTGTGTGTGTGTGTGTGTGTGTGTGTGTGTGTGTGTGTGTGTGTGTGTGTGTGTGTGTGTGTGTGTGTGTGTGTGTGTGTTTGTTGCTGATTGGCTGATTGGCTGCAGGCCCATCACCAAATTAATGTGCACAGGGGATTTTGGAGAGAGACACCTGGGACAGCACAACAAGGAGATAGACATAACTTCTGACAGGAATGCACGAGAAACTTACTTTTTAACATATATCACATTCTCGCAGAGATATATTTTTGAGTTAATAAAAAAGGGGAAAAAAAACCCTGAATGGTTCAAATGCATTAATTTAGATTCGAGTGCCAACCCTAACGAGCGAACATTCAAACCTTGAATGTTTGGGGACAGCCTTAGTGTGTGTGTGTGTGTGTGTGTGTGTGTGTGTGTGTGTGTGTGTATTATTGTAAGTTATAATACTATACACAAACCTTGTCACAAGTTATTATGCATTATTATAAACATGTATAACAAGTGTAACAATGACTTTGAAGTGCATTGTAACAATATAAATGTGGTTTAACGCATTGTAGATACGGCCAATTATATATAGGCTTACCAAAAATGAATGCATGAACGAATGAATGCATATTCATCTACGGTATCTCTCTATTCATTGTATTTCTACTTTCATGTTGTAGTTTATCATTTTAGTTTTTTGGATGTTTGATCTGTGTCTTTCTTAACGCTCTCTCTCTCTATCTCTCTCTCTCTCTCTCTCTCTCTCTCTCTCTCTCTCTCTCTCTCTCTCTCTCTCTCTCTCTCTCTCTCTCTCTCTCTCTCTCTCTGGGACGTGGCCGTTAAGTTATTCGGGTCTGATGACGGGTGAGTTGCTGAGTGCTGCTGATAATTTATAGGAAAATGTCTCCTTGCAGGTCAGATGTTTTATAGGAAAATGCCTCCTTGCAGGTCAGATGTTTTACTCTTTACCAATTCAACAATTTATATAATAATGTAATAATAATCTTGCAATAAATGCACAGCATCTCTGTATGTACGTGTAATTCATGTATCTCGAGGACTGTTTGACGACTGACCTAAAATTTGCCACACGTGCCACAGACGACCCGAGCGAGTTGAGAGCAGCATTGAGTTGGTTGGATAGGCGGTTGTCAGGAAACGGCAGGAAAGGCTCTGGCCGTGGCCTAAATGAGCCAATTGGTTGCCAGGCACAAAGATAGATATTCTGTGCAAAAGATATATCTGTTAAAGGATTATATCTTTAAACTAACCTTTATTTGTGTCTGTGATTGTTTTACCCCAACCTTCCCTCTCCAGGAGCAGCTAAACCACCTACTACCATGGCCCCTGACATTTCGACTGGCTCACCAAGTGGCTCTGGGCATGAACTACCTTCACAGTCTCACACCATATCTCATCCACAAGGACCTGAAGCCTCAAAACCTACTGCTGGACACAGGCCTAAATGTCAAGGTGAGTCCCAGGCACCTTTGGGGTGATTATTAACACCAATGATGGTCATGATTGGCTGCCCCTGAGCCAATGGGATACTCATACCATACCATACTCTGAAACACGGCCGCCATAAGCTAGACCGACAACATGTAGGCCTTGTTCAACAGTCTGATGGTATCTCTTCAAAAGTTGCTTGTTCAGGCACTTGAGCTTGCCTGGCCTCTGTCACAACAAGTAGTTTGACGTCATCATTCACTCTTGCTCCCTCTCTCATTCCCTCATCTATATCTCCCTCCCTCTCTCTCCCTCCCTCTCTCTCTCTCCCTCCCTCCCTCCCTCCCTCTCTCTCTCTCTCTCTCTCTCTCTGTTCCTTTTATTTTCTCTCTGTTCTCCTCTCTTATTCATCTAGATCACTGACTTCGGCCTTGCCAGGTTTGAAACAAAAAAGACAGCCCCTCATCTCAAGAGTGTGGCCACATTTTTCTTCGCACCTCCAGAGGCCTTTGAAGGCTTGATAGGTGCATGGAGCCACCTGTGCCTATGATGTCTACAGGTATTCATCATTCCCTGTGCCATTTTCTGTGTGACAATTCAGTCAAAGTCAACAGTGTGTCACTGCAAAACCCTGTGAATAGCCAACATAATGCATTGACTGCTGCTTATAGCTGCAATTCATCTGTTCCATAATGTGATATGTGGATATGTACGCTAATTGCTGATCATTGTCTATTTTTATTTTAGTTACGCAATGCTGCTGTGGAGCATTTTAAGTGAGTAATTCTCAGATATTTTTTTCTTGCTGTTGATTATGTCTTTTCTTCTGTTATGAACCGAGCACCTGTCACAACACATCCAGTCCACGTCAATAGGGACCCCCATAAGAGACATTTAGACGTCTACATTTAGACGTCTACATTTAGACGTACACATTTAGACGTCTACATTTAGACGTCTACATTTATGATGAAAAATGATGAAAAACGGCGTGCCATAGTATGCCGTACGATATGGGCTATAGCGTTCCAAAATGATGAGAAACGAGGCTAACTTTTTTTTTCAAAATTTCAAAAGACATGGGCTATAACCCATCGTTTTTTTCATTTTTTTATTTTTTCAAATCCTCAAAAATGATGAAAAACGGCGTGCCATAGTATGCCGTACGATATGGGCTATAGCCCACGGTCCAAAATGATGAGAAACGAGGCTAATTTTTTTTTTCAAAATTTCAAAAAACATGGGCTATAACCCATCGTTTTTTTTCATTTGTTCATTTTTTTCAAATCCTCAAAAATGATGAAAAACGGCGTGCCATAGAATGCCGTACGATATGGCAGTGGTTCCCAAAGTGGGGTCCGGGGACCCCCAGGGGTACCTGAGGGAGTTCCAGGGGGGACCCATCTATTTTGTTCATGTTCATAAAGTGCTAAAGTGTTTAAAGCAGTGGTTCCCAAACTTTTTCATGTCAAGGACCCCCAAATTGACACTACTTAGCCCGTGGACCCCCATTTGAAAAGATATGCCAGGGAGTCATGGGTTCCTATTTGGGTTCCTAGATAGTGAAGCACGTTAACATGAACACCCAGACTCCCACGGTGTTTGGCAGCTACAGTACTTTAACACTGCTCCACCCGATGTGAAGTCCAGAAAATAATCTGTTATACTTGACCCTCAAAACATGGACATCTTACTTGTTCAGTTAAGTGCAATATTGGCTGAGATATAGTGAAAATAGATTTGTTTTTATTATGTCAGCCCTAATTTGCATAAAAATGGTAGATGGGTCATTTGGACAGGTTTTTAACATAGCATTTTCAGCACATTCTTAATTTCTTACCAATCAGAAAACACTGATTAGAAGTAGGCCTATATATATTTCAGGTTATGCATGAAATCCCTCCTTCCCACTGACTAGACTAAGGGTGTTGCTGGAAAAGAGCACTCCTGCTCAGTATACTGTACGTACCTACACTCGGTAATGGTTTGAAGTTGCATGCACACGCGCACAAGCACGCGCGCGCACACACACACACACACACACACACACACACACACACACACACACACACACACACACACACACACACACACACACAGCACACACAGCACAAACATTTATTGCAGAACATATTGAAGAACAACATACCGTACATGTAAATCAAAGGAAATTAATTCCCCTTTAAGTCACATCCAATGAAAGGCATTTATATCACTTTTACAGTGCACTCATGTTTTGAACACAATAGAATAATAAGCAGGAATGAACAGAGTTACCTATACCAATCACTAACATGTGTATGCAAATTAAGTTATTGTAACCAATTGCTCATGATTACTCATAATTTAAATTCATGTAGTGACTATAGTGAGTGAGTAATGATTTGCACCTATAGCCCAGTGTGCATTTTGTTTTAAACATCTTACTTCAAGAAAAAGGCACTGTATAATATAGGTATCACTATGCTACTTAATCTCCTCCAACAGTGTCATTCTTTAGAGAAGAAAATCATGGTATTTCAAAACAGCTACACTTTCAGTAAATGTCTCTTCTCTGCTTTGGAAGTGTTGCCTGGCTAAACACTTCAGATATAACATCTTGTCGGCTTGTCCCCACCATGTCACCAGAGCTGTAAGCCTACATACAGTATGACATTTACACACTGTAGCCACAGCTAGTTTTTTAACATCATGAAAAGAAACCAAATGAAAGGTTTTTCTGTCTGACTTCCCCTTTAAGTCACATCCAATGAAAGGCATTTATATCACTTACGCGACCTTACGCACAAGCTGAAGAATAACAACGTATCAGAAAGCTTCCGTGAGGAGTTGAGTAAGAAGCTTGCGTTACCACAACATCCTTCAACCATTGAGGAGCAGTGGAGTCTGTCTCACGTGCCATCACTGAGACTGCAGAGGCAGTTTTAGGCAGAAGGAGGGGTACCAACAAGGAAAGGTGGATAACAGACCACACATGGAAGTTGATCGATGAATGGAAGGTGGCCAAGATAAAAAGAGAACAGAAGAGGAGACTCCGGAGTTGGAGGATGGAAGACGAGGAGTACAGGCGTCTGGACAGGGAAGTGAAGAAGAGCTGCAGAAATTATAAAAGATGGCTAGAGGAGAAAGCAAGAGAGGCACAGGAGGCAGCGTAGAAGAACAACACAAAAACGCTGTACAGGATCGTGCGGGAGCTAACCAGCTCCAGGAGCAGCTCCGGTGTGCCAATCAGGAGCAAGGATGGCAGGGCACTCCTGACCGACGAAGAACAGGAGGCAAGGTGGGTGGAGCACTTCAAGGAGGTTCTCAATCATCCAATACCTTCCATGCTCCTCAATTTCGATCACGAAACACCGGCTCCAACTGGCGGGGCATCACACTGCAATGTATTGCTCCAACGCCTTAAAGAGGAGGTGGACAACATCCTAAGGGAAGAGCAAGCTGGCTTCAGGAAAGGAAGGTCCTGCTCCGAACAGATCTTTACTCTTCGCAACATCATTGAGCAGTGCCAAGAGCTTCAGACACCACTCATGATCAAGTACGATCGATTTAAAAAAAGCTTTCGACAGCATCCACCGGGAATTACTGTGGCAGATCGTCCAGCTGTATGGTGTACCACCCAAGTACGTGAACATCTTCAGGTCCCTGTACCACAACTCCACTTGCAGAGTCAAAACCAACAACGGCACAACCGATGACTTTGACATCGTGACCGGTGTAAGACAGGGTTGCATTCTGTCACCGCTGCTCTTCATCATAACAATCGACTTTGTGATCCCGTCACCGGGAAAAACTTCGGTATCAAGTGGGGAGGGGGCAGACTAGCCGATCTGGAATTTGCGGACGACTTGGCTCTGTAAAGTCATACCCAGCCTGCACTCCAAGAGTTGACCAACAGTCTCCATGAGCACGGAGATAAGGTCGGTTTACGGATAAGCCAAGAAAAGACAGAGGCCATGACCATTACCAATGTCATTACCATGACAATACCAACACCTTCCACCACTCACTATAGGCCTACATGACATAGAGTATGTTGACAACTTCACGTACCTTGGAAGTAACATCTCGAACACAGGAGACGTGGAGAAAGACGTCAACAACCGAGTTGGCAAAGCTGCAGGAGTGTTTCAGCGTCTCCTCAACATTTGGTCGTCTAAAACCATCTCTACGGCCACCAAGCTACGCCTCTACATGTCAGTGGTCATCCCAACAGCGACCTACGCCTGTGAGACGTGGACGAAGACAGCCAACACCACCAACAAGTTGGATGTCTTCCACCGAAGATCCATCGTGAGGATCTCATGGAGAGACCACATCACCAATGAGGAGGTGATGAGAAGGGCAGGGGTAGCACCACTGTCTGTCATCATCGATGAAAGGAGAAGGAGAATGGCTGGACACGTACTCCGACTGCCAAGAGAGAGACCGGCAAGTGTGGCAATGGACTGGATGCCAGAAGGTGGAAAGAGGAAGAGAGGGAGGCCAAAAAAGACATGGAGACAGACAGCGAAGGAAGACCTAAGCGAGATGGGTGTCAGCTGGCACGGAGCAAGAAGGGTCGCCAGAGACCGGAGTAAATGGAGAGGACTCGTCGCCCAATGTTCCAATAGGAACGGGAGGAACTAAGTCTAAGTCTATCTGACAACAACCAAATGATGAATAGGCCATAATGACTTGAACAGTGAATAAAGATCTTGATGGGCAACATGTTGTTTGTTAAAAAAAATGAAGAAAAGACGGAAAAGAGACATTGCCTTTTTTCTTCATTTGATACGTTTTTGGGTCCATACACGGTGTATAAATAAACTGTGGGGATATCCTATTCCTTTTTACAATATTTCATTTGTCATTGAATTGACCTCACAGAGCCAACAACAACCATATCAGGATTCCAAAATACATCAAACACCAACCTGATGATGTTACTGTATGAGGTAAACGCTGTGTGTTGTGACAGTTTATAGATACGGATCCATGTAGTGCCTAACTATCATTCTACCACAGGTCGTTTCGAGGAAGCAATCTGATTGGTTGAAACAGCCACATCAAGGACCGCTGGAGGAAAGTGAGTAAATGTAGCCCTAGGTATACAATGAATCTCTCTGTTGTTGTCTTAGTATTCTCCCCTCTCATGCCATACATGTGTAACAGTGTGTTTCAAAAATATTAATCAACAGCAAAGAAAATAATGTTATTTTTTTGAGTGCCTAATACAATAATATTGTGGGTCAGTATAGTGATTTATGATGTTCAAATTGATGTGTGTTAGTACAGTGTCAGTGTGAGTCATGTAGGCTACTGTGTGCAGTTGTGCACCATGTGTTACATATATATATACAGTCAGGTGTCCTCTGTTTCATAAATAACTTTATATTTGACCTGACCCGATCCTGACCGGGGATTTATACATCACATGGTGTATAAGCTAATTCCTATTATGACTTCTCGCTGCCACAGGGAGGCAGCTGCTGTCCAGTTTTCCAGTTCTCCAGGTTTACTAGGCTCAAACCACAGAAACTGTACTTGTGTACTTGATGTTAATCATATTAACAGTGTAATCTAATAACAAAAGGTGAAAAGTCAGTAAAATGTGGGAATTGTTTGTTTTGCTGTATTCTAAACAAAATACATGTTGGAGCGTAGCTTGACTAGAGTAGAGAGGTTTGAGGGAATTGCAATTATTTAACCACTTAAAGTTAAAACCCTACACATATGGTGTAACGAGACAGGTTGTGAGCTTATAGATCAGCCTTTTTTACCAAAGAATGCCCAAGAATAACAACACTAGGGTTCATAATCATTATTTAATGTTGGTTACCTTACTTTTACTTTAGTTTGGTGAATTTCATTCCATTTGTAATTGCTGGTCTGCTAAACGCCTAAATTGGTTGATAGAATTTGTGTATGCAGGTAGGTACTTTGGTTCTAGAATCTAGATGATAATAGTTCCAAAGAACCTACTAAAGAACCATTTAGTGAATGTTTCTTCATTTGCCTCATATTATGGTTCTAAACGAAATAACCTTTTCTAATGGTTATTTGAGGCACCTTTATTTAACCACTAAACCCCAGCAAGTGTGGGCATGTCCTAGTAGGCGAACATTTGGCAAAAATAGCAGATACACATTTTCATGATGCCTTGCGTTGTATGGTGCTGTGAGCTTGCAGATCTCTTATTTTCAACGAAGGTATTTGGTGTAGTGGTGGGGGGAGAAGGAGCAGATCATTAGAGCGCTGAGAGACACCAGTTTAGTGTAGGGAAGTGGATGAGGGCTCTTTATAGAACCATTCAAATATATGGTTCTTTCTGGAACCATAACTGGTTCTTCTATCTATGGCATCACTATACAGTAGGCCGCTTTTCCACCGGGGTTGAACCGGTTCTGGTTGGTTTAGATCCCTAAAAGTTGGTTCGGAACTGGAACCAAAAAATACTTCTTCTTGCCCTGGAGTGGGAACCAAAGTGGGTGTGTCAGATGCAGATGCGATATAAAGCTATCATAAAAATAAAGAATGTACCATTTCTAGAACCAAAGTTATTTTGGTGGAAAAGGGGCCATACAAATCAGTTCCAATCTGGTTCCAGTTGGCACCTTTAATGTTCTGTGTGCATGAAAAAAATACAAAAACAGAATCAAAATACATAACTGCATTGCACATGCACAACCAATGCAAAGTCTTTGTGTTCCTTCATATTGTGACGGTTATGTTTCCTTTCAAAAGCAGATGGACGTACAGTGGGTGAGGGGGCGATATTAGGCTCTGTGCTCATCAGGCAGACGCTCTGGCCACTACACTGCTACACATGGATGGGGTAGCAGTACAGCCATCTGAGCAGCGGAGGTTCCTGGTTCGATTCCCACGGCCCCTCCTCCTCCTGGCTTCTTGTCCTTGAGCAAAGACACTCAAACTGCTCCTGTCCTCTGCCTTCGTCAAGCGTTTTGGATAAAAGGCCCTCTACAAATGCAATTGTAGATCGGCCAGACACCGGAAGGCAAGGGAGTCCCACCATTGGACACAAACTGAATGGAAACCATCCTGCTTCTCCGTTCAAGATAAACTGTATTCATTGACCTTATCACCTTTTGGCACCCTCCAGTTTTTTGTGCGTCATGTGAGTCATGATGTAGGGATTGGGGTTGATGTCCATGCGAAGAAAGTTCTCCACCCAAGGGTCGTTCTTAGCCCCATCCATGAATTCCTCCAGAGTAATCTGACCTGGATTTTCAAAGACAGAACATTTAATATATTAGCCTTTATTGGTTGAGTTATTAGACGTTCCTGTTCTCCCTTTGAGCTTCTTCGGTACTGTATTCATGAGCGTTGCATGTTTGTCCTGTTGTCTTGTATGTATTGTTACTGGCAGAGCTGTGTCACTTATTTTGTCTCTTCTCTTGGCCAGTTCATACTTGTAAGACTTCAGTCTCAATGTGGTTTTTACTGGTTAAATAAAGAAATTGTCACGCTTTGTGATATCACGTCTAGTCACGTCTCCAAGACACACAATATACAGTATATATGTTTTATATATGGTCATGAACCCTGCCTGCATGGCCATGGCAATGAACCCTTGTCCATACCTGTTTTTGAGGGGTGCTGCTAGCCCCTCCTATACAGCTTTGGTCCATACACATCTCAATATTTGCCATTGACAATGGAAGGAGAAAGTATAGGTGAAATGTCCACCAAACATACATTTGTGGCAACACAAACATTAAATGCCATTGACAATGAAGGGAAAAGTTATGTCATATGTAGACGAGCAAGTCGGCTAACCAATCACATAAATTCAGTTGTTCATGAGATGTATAATGATAAGAGCACTTCACACGGGTGTGATTTTTCATTGTGCATCTGGAGCTGACCTGTTCTGACATTCCATATGTTAATCTGACCTCATCACACCCTGTACACTCAAGACACGCTCCATATATGGCCAGTGCACAAGGGCGAGGTCGCTTCTCGCCCTCAAGCGTCTTACTGGTACTCTTTATTGAATTATTGTACTATTACTTGCGCAAGCAGAGCGTGCAAGTAATCATTTCGCTTGGTCTCTTCAAAGTGAAGCCAAGTTTTTTTCAACCGTAAGTCTGTGCCTGGTTTGCTGGGACCAGTTACAACATTACGTCATCGTTGAGAACTGGGACCAGAGTACATGGTGTGTATACGTATGTAACTGGTCCCAGCAAACCAGGCACAGACTTACGGTTGAAAAAAAACTTGGCTTCACTTTTTGGAACCAAGTAACCACAGTATACTGCTAATCAAATTACAACTACATACTCTGTATGTAGTTGTAATGTGATTTGTAATTTGTAAATCTGTGCCTGGTCTGCTGGGACCAGACTACACAGATGACCATATCTCTTACGTCATCACTGACGTAAGTGTTTATATCACCGTAAGTCTGTGCCTGGTTTGCTGGGACCAGTTACATACGTATACACACCATGTACTCTGGTCCCAGTTCTCAACGATGACGTAATGTTGTAACTGGTCCCAGCAAACCAGGCACAGACTTACGGTTGAAAAAAACTTGGCTTCACTTTTTGGAACCAAGGAACCACAGTATACTGCTAATCAAATTACAACTACATACTCTGTATGTAGTTGTAATGTGATTTGTAATTTGTAAATCTGTGCCTGGTCTGCTGGGACCAGACTACACAGATGACCATTTCTCTTACGTCATCACTGAGAGCTAGTCATACATATACACACCATGTACTCTGGTCCCAGCTCTCAACGATAACGTAATGTGGTAAGGTAACTGGTCCCAGCAAACCAGGCACAGACTTACGGTTGAAAAAAACTTGGCTGTCACTTTTTGGAACCAAGTAACCACAGTATACTGCTAATCAAATTACAACTACATACTCTGTATGTAGTTGTAATGAAAAAAGTAGAACACGTATGTATACATGTAAAAAATAAAGATCTATATATCATTCTTATGTACAGATCACCTAAAACAAACCTTTCGGAATTAAACACATTTCTCAAAAAAATGGTAAAGTATCTATCATCTCCGACTTCCACAATTATGATAATAGGAGATTTCAATGAAGACCATTATACTGAAAAAGATATAAATATAAAGACCTTCATGTCAAGATTAGGCTTTAAACAATTATTAAAGTACAATTATTTGAAAGTATTATTACAGAAATTGAAGTTAGAGACACATATTACTCTGATCATGATTTAGTATTAATATCACTATAGTACAAAATGAATTTGAAGTAATAAAATAATTATACTGTATAATATATTTTAATTCAGTTTATATACCTTTTTTTCATCACATATCAATGATTCATTTTTCTGTAAAAAAGTAGTTAGGTAGCAAATAGTTACACGTAATGATTATACATTTCAAACGTTCCTTCACAGAGATACTGAGATGTGATAGTTTCCAGCGGTCGAAATACTTGCGCGGTCTGCTTGCGCACTAGTAGGCCATTTATGGCCTACTAGTGTGCAACAAGCAAGTATGCACTCTGCAGAGTGCAGTTCTAGTTTACATTATTATTTTAAATTATTTAAAGTAATTAAGTATTTATTCCTAGTAGATCAGTGGTTCTCAAACTTTTGAATTTCAAGGAAGGGTAGGAAAAACTGCAATCGTGCACACTGTTGTGTGTCGACACTTTTTAGAATTGTATTTAAGCAGCAACGTTTCTGCTTAAATAAAATTATGTAAGTGTAGACAGTGTGCAGAATTCCAGTTTTTTCCTACACTTCCAGTTCATTTATCCGACGCACCTGATACCGTAGGACTATTTTCTTCAAAATGTCAAGGAAGGACCACCATATCTCTGAGTGTAAAAATGAAACCAAATGGAACCATTTAATTTGGTTCCATTTGTACACTCTCAGAGTTACAGACCTGTAAGGGTCGATTTGGTTCCATTTGTACACTCTCAGAGTTACAGACCTGTAAGGGTCGATTTGGTTCCATTTGTACACTCTCAGAGTTACAGACCTGTAAGGGTCGATTTGGTTCCATTTGTACACTCTCAGAGTTACAGACCTGTAAGGGTCGATTTGGTTCCATTTGTACACTCTCAGAGTTACAGACCTGTAAGGGTCCATTTGGAACCCTCTCAGCGCCTGAACCCAGTTTGAGAACCCCTAGATTTGTTTAATTTGTTTAAATGACACACTCAGATCGGTACTCAATATCGACCGACGCACAAGTTGTATGTATCTGAATCGGTATCGGAAAGGGAAAACTGGTATTGGTACATCTATGTAACTTACCATCACCGTTTGCATCAATCTTCTGAAAGATTCTTTCGGTCACCTGATCAGGTGTGAGGGTCTGTGTTCCAGTCTCATCACATACATTGGTTTGTTTGATCTTATAGATGACCTGAAAGGATCAAACAGTCACATTACTAAACATTGTGATGGCTGTTAATCCAACTTGAACCCATTCCATCAGCAGTATTAGGTTGATATCTTATAGCATGAAGTAGAGAAATAAATGCATGTTGGACACCACCAACGCTAATATATATTTGAAATAGGCCTATGCTGAAAATGAATTTCAAGATCCTACAGGAAATTAAATGGTGGCTAGCAAAAGAGTGAAACACATGCAATTAAAATATCACAGTAATATCAGATTTAGTAATGGCAGTAGAAGTTACACAAAAGTTGATTTGCTTGGTGCAGCTAAAAACGTTCATAAGCCTCTAATAGGTTTAAGAGGCATCCCAGCAGACTGTGTTGACGTCCAGTATTTACAATAAGCTAGACTTATTCAGCTTAAAGGAACTGGTTCAGCACCAACAGACCTACAGCCAACACACTGATAACGTTCAGTGGTGGAAAGTCACTAAGTACATTTACTCAAGTACTGTAGGCTACTGTACTGTACAATTTTGAGTATTTCAAATTTCCAATACTTTTACTTCTACTCCACTATATCTCAGAGGCATACATTATACTCTTACTCAAGAATAGATTTTGATTATTATTACCATTAAGGTTGCATAAAAGCATCCGCCTGGGTGATGGCAGACTGCTGGGCGAGCGCTGCTGCTTTGGCATGGGGGGTCAGATCAACATATATTGTACTGGCCATATATGGAGCATGTCTTGAGTGTTCAGGATTTGATGAGGTCAGATCAACATATGGAACGTCAGAACAGGTCAGCTCCATATATGGAGATGTAAGGGTGCCAGCGGGGGCAGTGTCTTGAGAGTACAGGTTTTGATGAGGGCCCAGGTAGGGCCGGGCCTTCATTTTCGTCCGGGCCTTAATTTTGGGCTGTTGAGAACTCTAGCTACCGGACGCGGCTGCACTACAACTTTGGGGTGGGCCCGTCTAGAGTTTGAATGGACAGGATTCAGTCAAAAGGGAGACATCGAAGAGGAAGGACGGGTGGGGAATGATCAACATATGGAATGTCAGAACAAGTCAGCTCCATATATGGGGATCTAAGGGTTTGAGGTTTGAGGTCAGATGTAGAGTTGCTGGTCGGCTCCAAATATGCAGATCTAGGTGATGATCCAGTCTTCTCCATGTATGGCTATCCAGGGTTTTATGAGGTCAGTGTCGTGATCTGTCTAGAGACGGCCATATGGAGCGTCGACCATATGTTGTGGCGTGACGGGTCACAAGGTGTAACGGACTGACAGCCATATATGGTGGCGTGACTGATGGATCGATGGACGGACAGGTTTTGCAGGTCTTCCGGACGCTCATGAGAGTGCTGCGGAAAAAATAGCCGATCTACAAGCTTCAACACTTTTGAGCTTGTAGATCTGAAACTCGGGCAAAATAATACGTGGACATTTCCCGCTATAGGGCATAGCTGTGGTTCCATCGATCCAAAGCCAATCCAACTCTACATCTGACCTCAAACACTTAGATCTCCATATTTGGAGCTCACCTGTTCTGACTGTTTTGACTGATACCTGTCCATTCAAACTCTAGACGGGCCCTCTCCAAACGTATTAGTGGAGACGCGCCCTGCAGCGGTCGAAAACAAGAGTTAAGGTCCGAACATTTAGGCCCCACCCTACCTGGGCCAAAACCTGTACACTGCCCCCGGTGCCACCCTTTACCCTTAGATATTCCATATGTTGCTCTAACCTCATCAAACCCTGTACACTCAAGACACGCTCCATATATGCCCAGACCTCATCAAACCCTGTACACTCAAGACACTGCCCACGCTGCCACCCTTAGATCTCCATATATGGAGCTGACCTGTTCTGAAATTCCATTATGTTGATCTGACCTCATCAAACCCTGCACACTCAAGACACGCTACATATATGGCCAGTACATAATTAATTCCATATGTTGATCTGACATCCCATGCCAAAGCACCAGCGCTCGCCCAGCAGTCTGCCGTCACCCAGGTGGATGCGTGCACACGACCTCGCCCTCGGCGTATTACTGGTGTGTATATAGGCTATATAGTAGTTAATGTTTTCAAATTATTGTAGTGAAGTAAAAGTACAATATTTGGATCCGATATGTAACGGAGTGAACGTAAATGTATTGGAAATTGGAAATACTCAAGTTCTCTAGAATATGTACCCTTATGATTTTCTTGAGTTCGTTCCTGTCCAAGCGGCCGTTTTCATCACCGTCAAACACTTTGAACGACCATCTGAGCTTATCTTCTAGCTTCCCCCGCAGAACCAGATGTAGAGCAGCCACATACTCCATGAACTCCAAGGTGTTGTCCTGAAAACGCACGCATGCACGCACACAGACAGACACACACACACACACACACACACACACACACACACACACACACACACACACACACACCAATTTGAACTAATTACTTGCGCAAGCAGAGCGCGCAAGTAATAATTTCGCTTGGTCTCTTCAAAGTGACAGCCAGTTTTTTTGACTGATGACGTAATGTGGTATCTGGTGGGACCAGATTACACAGATGACCATTTCTCTTACGTCATCACTGAGAGCTAGTCATACATATACACACCATCTGGTACTCTGGTCCCAGCTCTCAACGATGACGTAATGTGGTATCTGGTCCCAGCAAACCAGGCACAGACTTGCATATACATAAAAACGGTTGAAAAAGACGGCTGTCACTTTTTGGCACCAAGTAACCACAGTATACTGCTAATCAAATTACAACTACATACTCCATATAGTATAATGTATATGTATACGTATGTCTAGTCATTAGTCATTGCTGGGACGGTGCATACGCATCGAAAAGGCTGGGACGGTGCATAGGGCGCAAAGTAACCACAGTATACCGCTAATCAACTTACAAATGACATATGCAGAAACAGAGATTTGACCGTTTGTAGCGGTTTGTAGCCGTCGAAAGTACTTGCGCGCTCTGCTTGCGCACTAGTAGGCCATTTATGGCCTACTAGTGTGCAACAAGCAAGTATGCACTCGGCAGAGTGCAGTTCTAGTTAACAATGTGTCAACAAGTCACCGGTTGTCATGACGAATCATTAGAGCCATATTGTAGATTTGACATGGATGGCAGGCCGATGATCTACATTCTCGAATATTGTGTCAATGAAAACTACACGTTATGTCATTTTTCTATAATAGTCTCTTCAATGGTTGCTGGTGCATGAAGACAAAGAATATTAAGTCATTACATCAAGCAAAGTTATTCGCTGAACTAGTCCTCACAGGTGAGAGGCCACACTATAGAAATACTATTACAAGTCATGTTCATTACAAATTATAGGCATATTGCCAAGTTCTGACTTCTTCACTGATACTGATGTGGGGGATTGAAAAGGCCTATTGATTTATCTTCCTCTGCATTGTCCTAGTGATGGCAGCTGCCACGCTATAGGGCATATACTGTAGCAGAGGCGGCCATATTTAGCCTGAGGTCAATATGCCGCCTTGAACTTAAGGCTATATGACCCACAGTCACTCTAGAGTGGGCCAAAAAAGGAAGGAAGAAAGGAAATAAGGTTATTTTAAAGTGATAAGCTATGTACTTCTGGCAAATACAGTTGAAGAACGATATATAATAGGTATTAACCTGTAAAACTAAGTCAAATGAGAATACTGTATGTGATATGTAGCTGATATTCACGACTATGTTTTGGCAAACATAGTGTTGAACATTAATTTGAAGATGCATGCACTGTATGGTATTTTGCAACGGCATAATGACACCTACGTGATTCATATCAAAGGCTCTGAATATCCCGTCCATGTACTGTGCTTCTGGCGTTCCATGCTGAACTCCAAACATCTTCTTGAACTCGTGGAGATGCAAGGATCCGCTGGGACATTCCTGTATGTATATTTTGTAAAGGTTCTGAATGCAGTCCATCTCCATCTCATCATCTTGCGCTTGAGCTTGTTGATTTTGTCCCATTGTAAATCCAAAATGTAGTATAGGAAGAAAAAATTGGGTTTAAATGTTTTGCCCACAGAGGGCAAATTGTAGACAGATTATCTCGATGTCAGTCCATCTCGATCTCCTCATCTTGCCGCTTGAGCTTATTGGTTTTGTCCCATTTTAAATCCAAAATGTAGTATAGGACAGAAAAATGGGTCTAAATGCTTTGCCTACAGGGGGCAAATTGTAGACAGATTATCCTGATATTCCAATGGTAGAAAAGCATTGTGAAAAATATTTCTGCCTGCCACATGATGACTGCTACACAGCACCCATGCTGCTTGCTGGCCAGAGCCTGACAGGATTGGAAAGTGTTGACTTAGCCAACAGGGATTTCTTTTTAGCTAAAGTCTGTAATCCACATAGCTGATCCTGAAGTTTAAATGGCCTCTTGAACTTTAGCTGACCCAGGTTACTCTATGGCGGTATCTCCCGTTTAATGCTGACCTGCGTGCTGCCATGTGCCGCCACTAGAGGTTTATGATAGCTGACCTGCGGTCAAGCGAGGTTCAAGGGGACATAAAGCTGCCACGGTCAGGAATGTGCCATTGGAATATTTGATACTTGATGGCCTTCCTCTTCCTGGAAAGTTAGCATGCTGGCATTTATGTATATATGCAAAGGAAAGAAAACTCTCTCTCTCTTTCTCTCTCTCCCTCAATTTAATTGAATGGAATTTAATTGAAACATTGACGCTTGCAACATTGACGTTGCAAGCAGCGTCATCAAATAAAACAAATACATACCACAGTTGTGTATACGTTGCATTTTTGCAATAAATTGATCTGAATCAATCAATTGAACATTATGTTCAATTGGTCCCCAACAATACTCATCATAAGATTTCTGTCTACTCACTCTGTCTCGATGATCATTGGTGTGTTGTGGACGGTTCAAGGATCTGTCTACCAATGACATCATTGATGGGGATTCCAAGCTAATAGAACATGTATACATCCTGGAAAGTCAGTGTGGTGTATGTACATAAGCAAAGATAATTAGCATAAAGTTAGTCACGCATGGGGTGCCCACACCTATTTTTTTCCCTTTTTTTGAGGGCCTCCTATGTCCAGCTTTCAGAGTTTGTGTAAACACAAACATTGAAGACTTGAAAAGTGAGGAGGCAAATTGTGATTGGCTGGCGCGATTTGGTGGGATATATGTGCCATTATGTGTTTGAGCATCGCGTAACGATTGTGCCAAGTGGCTGGTAGAGAGATGTCAGACATTATGCATGCAGTACTCGGGAGATACAATACTTGGGCCTCTTAAGCTATAGGCTTGTGACTGTTGTATGATAAGAAAATGATTGGCTGTTTGACTTCAAGGCTTTCAGATTTCAGTAATAAGCCGGAAATACACCAGGAAGAGTTTAGACCTTCAGATAAACCCGAACCTCTGACATGGAGGAAGAAGCAATCACAGAAGACTGGACTTTACAGGAAAAATCACACCTGTGTGAACTGAGTGGTGCAACTCCCCTGTCCCCCCCCCCCCTCCTCTTCTCTCTCTCTCTCCATATACTGGTGCTCATGGCCACATGGCCTAGGTAGGTAGGTAGGTGAACGAACACATAGGTGTAGGTGAACACGGACATTGCTGTTCCTTGTAGTGGTTGCATCACTCAAAACAATAATGCAGAGAGGATGAAAATCAGGAGTCTTTGAGCAAGACACTAAAGAACCCTAAACTGCTCCCGATGAGAAGGTTGGTACTTTGCATGGTTTCCTCCACCATATCTGTTTAAATGGGTGAATGTGAAATACATTCTACAAGCGCTTTGGCAAAAGGTATATATGATTTATAATGCAGTTTATTTACCTTTTAATTATCCAGTCCAAGTAATTAATAATGTTATGGCATACCTGTGTGTGTGTGTGTGTGTGTGTGTGTGTGTGTGTGTGTGTGTGTGTGTGTGTGTGTGTGTGTGTGTGTGTGTGTGTGTCTGTGTGTGTGTGTGTGTGTGTGTGTGTGTGTGTGTGTGTGTGTGTGTGTGTGTGTGTGTGTGTGTGTGTGTGTGTGCGCGCGCTCGCTCGCTCGCTCGCTCGCTCAGGGGTGGGGGTTCAGTTGCCCCAGGGTGTTAATTAAACTGAAGGTTCTCCTGCTCTTTGCATAATTATTGAAGCAGGTGCTTAGTGTTTGCTCGGGATTACTGTGGACTAGTTGAAGGGGTTTCCTCCCACTGGGTTAAATATGGCCATAGATTAATGCAGGGATGACCTAAAGACTGGCCTACTGTAGAAGTGGCAGGAGCCAGCAGGGGTATTTATGTTTGTATTTGAAACGGTGCAGTATATTTTCACAATATAGGTTCATGTCTATATGTTTTAAAAGTTTTCAATGTTGCATTTGTTTATTATTTAGTTTTCGCCCTGCTATTTAATTATCAGAGGTTGACACGCACAGCTAATGCCTTCATTGAAATGTTAAGCAGAATTATGGGGATACTCGCTACATGAATACCTATTATAATGTATTGCATCTAAGCAGCAGCTATACTTTATCTATCTAGCTAGCTACGGAAACATCTGAATGCAAGGAGTCTCAGACTCTCAGTCTGACAAAATATATATTTGAGTTTATAACCAGAAACCCTGGGTCTGATGAGATGTTATATGAACTCAAAATGCAATATCCCCATTCCCTACAGACCAGAGTATTATCCTATAGAGCCTTATCAGACAACATCACACTGATAAGAACCAGTATGCATCACGGTTGGAGACAGCGAGGTGGGGGACAGAGGAAGTATTATACTGTACAATATTATCATTATTATCAATACAAGGGGTTTATTTAACCAAAAACGAAGGATCCGTAAAAAAATACAGGAACACGAGGAGTAGGAATCAAACATGAACTAGGAGCAAAGATATAAATAATACTATAGGAACTTGGAAAATTCAATGAATCACAAAGAGCTATCTAACACGGTGACTTAGGCTACATTACGAACAAACAAGGAACTGAACACAAGGCCAAATATATCTAGACTAGGACCAGTTTTGAATTGCAGCCACCCGTAAGTGCTCTTTTTAGAGTGGTTTTGACGGAGACTATGGGGATTCACCTTCCTCTACGACTGTTGGTAGGACATTCCAATGTTTTTGCCATCAGAGCGAAATTAATTTAAGCCCTTGTTTGAGCCAAATCTGGGTTGAACGTGATTTGTTTAACTCCCTCTGGTGATTGTGGACTTTGTTTATATGTGTGTCTTTGAGGTGTAGCGGTAGCATATCTTGTAGACCAGGGGCCTGTTTCACAAAACCTGGGTTAACTAAATCAGGATTTTAGCCAAAACCAGGCATGTTAAATCCTGGTCTGTACAGCCTGGTTTATTTCGTTCCACTAAAGCCAAGCGAGGCTGCGAATGGGTGAATTTATCGAGCCAGGATCCTTTTACTGATCCTTTTTCTTTGTGGGATTTACTGATCCTTTTTCTTTGTGAGGTATTATGGTAGTTGGCATCCTTAATAGTTGCATTACTGCCCCATTCTGCATATCTCAGTATCTTTACTAATCTATTCTACAAACTTACTGATACAAGGACTTAAGCTTCTAAAAGAAATACTGCTGCTGTAATTCAAGAGAGAAAATACTCTCAATAAATAGTGGATAGAATGAATTATTTAGTACAATTAATTAATTAATTAATTAATTTAGTACAATTAATTTACCACTACTCTTAAATTAAAATGTCCTAATGAAATTGTCATAATAAATATAACAAATGTCTTAATATTCTAAGCATATGATATTGTAGCATCGTGATATTTGGCCATAACTCCCTCCTCTGAGGGAGCTACCTTTAGCCTGTGAGAACCGTGGGTCATAGGTTCAATAATAATAATATGTTGTTGTATAACAGTGAGTAATGGTAATATTTAGTAATATTTTCACTTTTACAAAAATATTTGCTACGGCAGGTCGCATTTACTATGCAATTGTGCATTTCCCGCAGTGTGTTGTTTGGTTGGTTGGTTGATCACCCCTCCCAGCAAGGGCGAAATCCAAAAGATCCGGATTCGGTCGCTTCAATGGGTCCGTGGAGAAGCCGGCCGGTCTGTGGATGGGCCGGCCTCTCCATGGACTGGTGGGCCAGCCGGATATTTTGGATTCTGCCCTCCCTCCACCCCAGGCACGTGACATCAGGGATGGAGATCCCAGATGTCATCAATATTAAGCCCATATATGGAGATCCCTGATGTCATCAATATTGGTCAGCAACTCTACATCTGACCTCAAACCTCAAAGCCTTAGATCTCTGACAATCAACACTGGAATAGGCTGGGGGAGTAATAGGACACAGGCAGAAACATTGGCAAAGACTGCATGATGAGACTAAGGAACCAACCAGGGGGGCAGTCAGACAGATATTTTGTGAAGCCACTAAGGAAATGAAAGTTCATATAATGGCCTGTTGTGGCGCTGTCATTGGGCTCAAAAAAACCCATAGCCCCATAGAAGTCCATGTATTTGGGCCCAACTTCACCTAGACTGTATTACCTTAATAAACATGGTCATGAATACTTTTTGCTTCCAGTCACTAGTTTAAAGTCTCATTTCTAATGTCATAATATTCTTTTTGGAAAATTATGGTCCCATGTATAAAATAAATGACCATAAAGTCGCGCATGTTCTGAGGGGCGTGGCTACCGTTACAGTCTATGATAGGGATTCCCCTCCCACTCGAGTCAAAATAAAAACCAACGAAGAAGAAGGGGGGAAGTCCCGCCTCGTTGTCTGGGCCAGCCAATGGGCCAGCTGGGCCTGGGCCCGGATCTTGAAAGATGGCTGCCTCCACACATAGAGACAGGCTTCATTTTACGTTCATGTTAGACCCGCGGAACGCTTTGTCCATATTTTTTACAGTCTATGGAACCAACATACAACTGCAACAAAGAAACAAGACGTACAAAATACTTCAAAATCAAAGGAACACAACAGAAAAGTAAGTTAAGGATGCGTGACAGTATTCTACAACGCCAGTCTGACAAGCACAACTTTGCAATGTTGGGCATGGCATCTCATGTACCTGAGTAAAAGTACAAAAATATTTGCAACAAAATGTATTAAAAATACCAAAAAACAGAAAGTAGGCCTACTCCTTATGCATCTAGTGATGGACTGTCAGGACTGACATAATAAATTATGGATCTAGGTTCATAATGCAAACTCCTTGTCTATATTTCAGATCTCGATCTGTGTGACATTTCTTTAGTTTTGTTTAGCTGGAGACATGCAAATCATTATTAAACTGCAGGGGAGGACAAATACATGTTATAACATGTGGTGGCCTGAAGAGGGCACTACGGTCTTGGTTAAAAAGCAGGGCATGCATTTCCTGGAGCTGCATGTGAACCAGGGGGGCAGTCAGACAGATATTTTGTGAAGCCACTGAGGAAATCGGGATTTTCTGAAAGTTCATATAATGACCTGTTGTGGCGCTGTCATTGGACTTCACCTAGACTGTATTACCTTATATGGTCATGAATACTTTCTGCTTCGTCACTAGTTTAAAGTCTCATTTCTAATGTCATAATATTCTGAATTATGGTCCCATTTATTAAAAAAATGACCATAAAGTCGCGTATGTTCTGAGGGGCGTGGCTACCGTTACAGTCTATGATCGGGATTCCCCTCCCACTCGAGTCAAAATAAAAACCAACGGAGAAGAAGGGGGGAAGTCCCGCCTCGTTGTCTGGTCCAGCCAATGGCCAGCTGGGCCAAAACGGATCTAGAAAGATGGCAACTTACAATACAAGGACTGACAGGCTTCATTTTACGTTCATGTTAGACCCGGAGAACACTTTGTCCATATTTTTTACAATCTATGATGTGAACAGACAATCATGTCAAGCTTGATTTAAGTTTCAGTCATAGTCTTATTCACATTTTAGTCATCTGAAATGTTTTGGTTTTAGTCTAGTTTTAGTCGACTAAATATTTCTGCCTATAAATCATTTTGGGATGTAACAGCATTCTGATATGGCAATATGGCACAATGAAGCAGCAGTGAATAGAGCTATAGGCAGAAATGTCATTTTGGCAAAATAGAGCTTATAGCTTCATTTGGGGTGTGTATGTGTGTGTGTGTGTGTGTGTGTGTGTGTGTGTGTGCGTGTGCGTGTGTGTGTGTGTGTGTGTCCCTGCGAAATGTGGGTGTCAAATCCCTGTAAACCCCCGAAATGCATAGAAAACTATGCGATTGTAGCATTGCGCGGAAGCGGGGATTGAACCCGGGACTCCCACTCGCCAGACCAACGCGCAACCCACAGGGCTGAGCCCGATTGGCAGGGCTGTTGCAGGCTGGGTGTTGCCTGGCTATACAATCACCCCCCCCAGTCTTTGAAGCGCGTCCTCAAGCTTCTCACGTCACACCGCGGACCGCCACACAAGATGTCCCTCATGTCCCTCACACGAGGATATCACGCTCCACGTTCTGCCGACAACGCCAGATTGTAGCATTGTGCGGAAGTGGGGATTGAACCCGGGATCCCACTCGCCAGACCAACGCACAACCTACCTATAGGGCTGAACCCGATTGGCAGGTGGGCAGGACGCATGTAGCGTGGCTAATAAGCCAGATCGAATCAGACGCGCATGTGCCCCCCTAGAACCGGCCCTGGTAATACATCATATAGAAATAGTCATCAAGGATCATAAGTAGGCTATAACATCGGTCTAACAGTAACTATGTACAGTGAAACTATAAGTAATAAGTATACACTATGGAGTGCTATGTCTACATAAAATGCTATCTAAATTACATAATTATAGCCTTTGCATACGCCTGCAAGACTGCAACGTTGATGAGGCTAGGACAAGTGCTATGGCAAGTGTTGCAGGGTATAAGGTGGAGTATGAAGAGGTGTGTTTTCAGACTACGGCGGAAGATTGGGTGTGAGTCTGCAGTTCTGATTGCAATGGGAAGTTCATTGCATAGTTTTGGAGCCAGAAGAAGGGAGAAGAGTCTGGGACGTGTGGAGCCCGTTGTCCCGGATGTTTTATTATTGCATATGGTGATTAGTGTTTGCTCAGGATTAATGATTTTAATTAGGAGTTTCCTTTCTTTGGGTTAAAAAGGGTTAGTGTCCCTGGGTTAAATATGACCATAGATGAATGCAGGGCTAAAACGTCTGCGGTCTCCGAAGCTAATGCAGGGCTGACCTAAAGACTGGTCATGGAGTGGCAGACGAGTAGTCCAATAATTTGGATTATTATTACTACAACCATACATTAGCCACTTAATTCATTATAGATTTTAGGCCATTCCAAATTGATCCATCTATTGAGCTTTGCTTTATCAGTGTGTCATTGATTGTCATTACGTTTGCACAGACATAAAGGCCAATCGGTGTCACAACAATGGGAGAGCAATGAAAATGTACATGTTTTGATCATGTTTTGATCAGCAGCGTTTGACCGTTTAACTAAAATTTAACAAGGGCCAAGACATACAAAGCTTAATTTGAGGTGTAAAGATGATGGTAATGATCTCGAACACAATATTGTTTCCCCAGCAACTCATTAGCGAGATTAGCAGAACAAATCCCATTCGATGCAGACATGAATCATATGGACAGCAACTTAATTTATTGAAAAAATATATATTTCAGTAACTGAAAACCAAAAACCAAAGAGATTATATTGTCAACAGTTGAAACTATAGGGATGCATGCACCGATATGGAAATTCTTGGCCGATACCGATGTTTAAAATAACAATTTAGCCGATACTGATACCGATATGTCTATTTAGTCTTTGTTGTTTTTATTTCCCCCTTTTGTGCCAGAGAAACAAATACATATTGAATACAATAAATAAATGTTCAGAATCTACACCTTGGTAGACTACAGATAACCAACATACCAACAACAACAACAACAGATAAATATCGGCTATACTGCCATCGGTTAATGTCAGTTTAATTTGCCGATACCAATATTGACCGATAACAGCAATATCGGCCGATATACCGATTATGTGGCCGATACATCGGTGCATCACAGATCTACTAGAATAGATCACAACACATTGCAAGGCGATGCATTTGTGAGCTTGTAGCCTAGATCTTGTACACAGAGCTTGCAGATCTGCAGCCTTATTAACATGTTGCAAATAGTACGGCAAATACCATTAAAAGCTATGTTAAAAAGATATCACAAAAAGCCCTGGGGGCTTGCATCCACTGTGGTCCTATCTAGACCAGTGGTTTTTCAGGTCAAGACCCAAAAGAGACATTAGACGTTTGCCCGGGACCCATAGTGAAAATATCAGATATACACATCACTTCACTCCGTGTTGCGAGCTTGTATATTGGCTATTTTCACTACTTTTCACACATTCACTGCCAGTTATGAATTAATAAATGTTTCCAAAACCGCCAGTGTTTTACAGTGAAAGCCTTATTTTGAAGGCCCACTGGGACCCGAGACAAGTGGGGAAAAAAGTAGCACATCCAACATTTCAAATCAATGGACAAAGTTCTCACAGTTCCACTTTTTTATTGGCACCAGTGGTGAAAAAAGTACTCAAATGTTTTACTTAAGTAAACGTATCAATGTAGAAATACTCCGTTATGAGCAAAAGTTCGGATTTAAAAATGTAGCCTACTTGAGTATAGAAGTACAAAAGTATTCAAGTTTAAAAATGTACACAAATATTTTTTTTGCCATTTTCAAATGGCTCAAATGTATTTCTGAAGTGCTTAATGCATTTTGTAACAATAAAAATCTACAGTAACTAGTAACTAAAGTTTTAAAATGTATAAAAGTACAATATTTGCTTCTGAGATGTAAGTAAAAGCATTGGAAATTGGAAATATTCAAGTAAAGTACAGATACCTCCAACTTGTACTTAAAGTACAGTACTTTAAGTAAATGTGCTTAGTCACATTCCACCACTGATTGGCACACACACCAGTAAACGAACGCTTACGTGTTTCTGTTACGAGCCTTCATCAGAGCAGCACTTTGTTAGCGTTCACGATAGTGTATGACTAGTGTGTGCCAATGTGACTCTGGAGCACTTCCACAGTCTGGGCAGAACCAATTCTTTGATGTAGTCGGAGGAGTAATTCCATAAATAATGAAGGGGGGGGGGGGGGGGGGGGGGGGGGGGCTGCGCTGCTGAGCCTGCAGGCTGGAGCCCATTTCCAATCCGACAAATTATTCCCTCAATTTCCTCACCACACCATTACATGGCTATTAATTTATTGATCATGGCCGACACCGGCAGATCAATTATTCAATGTGATCCATGAAGACAAAAGGCAAAAAGAACATGGAAACGTTATTGCTGTTATTGATGTTAGTATCGCTGTCGGTATGAGTCTGCAGTTGCCCCTTATATGATCATTTTGGCCCTTAAAGTTGGGTCCGGGGGACCCCAGGGGTGCCCGCCAGCAAAAGTAGTTAATCACAATCATTTGAACCACTTTAACCATATTGTATAGTACTTTGGCTATTCAAAAAAAGGCAGATTTACAAGCTAGGAGCTTGTAGCTACGAGCTAGCTATTTTAGAAAAATTGGATGAGTGGTTCCCAGGGGCCTTGTTTGAAGACTTTTATAATGCCATGATGGTTGCACTGTGAAACGGCACTGAATCCTTTATCCACAATTAACTGCTTCGTCGTCCCGTACAATTCTTAATGTGTTCTCACTCTGTTCTCAGTGTCACATGAAATAATACATATATGCTTGTCTTACCAAAGATATAAATCCTACAACTTAATGGCTACAGAAAGCCTGACATTATAGTGACGCTGTATGTCGCATGGTCTTACAGTAACCCCAATACAACCCTTGATGTTGATAAAGCAAGGAGGCACTGCCACTGGGTCCTTGGCACTGAGTCTTTGTTATGATATGACCCGGCCGGGGATCGAACCCCAACCTCCGAGTACAAGGGCGGGCACTCTAACCACAAGGCAAATGTATCTTTCTTATTCTGGTCTCGATCTAAGAAGTGGGAACCACTGACTGTTGTGCAGTACTATATTATATTGTGTTTTAAATGCACCAACAGGGACACTATATTAGATAATTGAAATGTTGCTGGGTACGTTCTTCTCCAATGAACACGAATGTGTGTGACTGTGTGAGTGTGTGTGTGTGTGTGTGTGTGTGTGTGTGTGTGTGTGTGTGTGTGTGTGTGTGCGTGCGTGCGTGCATGCGTGCGTGCGTGTTTAAGTATAGGTTCCTGTGCATTACTGTGGGAATTATATTAACAAATATTGTCCCATCAGGCCTTCCTCTAGAGTCTAGGTATTAACTCTACAATCTCATCATTATGCTGCACTGCCACTCACTCTCGGGTGATTGAACGCAGTGGTGGAAAACATATTCACATGTTTTAGTTGTGTAGATGCCCTACACTTTTCACCACCTCAAAACTTTGGCACCTACAGTATCTACTCCTACACACTTTCAAATAGAAACGCTTTGTTCTCAGCAACCATACAAAAACGACCTGGAAGGAAGTGAAGTTTAAGAACCAGTTTCTGAACAATTGTACAATTGTAGGGCGCCCTCTGGTGGGAACAATATGCAAGGACACATCTAAATCACATAGCAATGATTACTATGAGAAATTCACAATATAGAGCTTTAACTATAGCTTAAAAGGTGGGCGGGGGGTAATCAAAAATATCACTTGCAACACTTTTCAAACAGTTGAAAGTAATATCTTCTACACACAAACACACTTTCAAGATTTGTTTGAAAATACAAGACGTCGCACTTGCATCACAACTGTGTCTATATTAATAGATCCTCATAATGACCATGCACGCGCGCACACACACAAACACACACCTGGGAAAAACTGAATCCATTCTCTTTGGTTCAAATAGTAATCTCAGCAAGACAAGTCAACCAAAGAACAAGATTCCTACAGTATCTTCTCACTGGTCAACAAAAACACCTTGAATACCCTAACAGGAGCCCTCGTACAAGGTTTCTTCAAATGGAATGGCTTAAGGTTGACGACAGAGTACAGCATCTTGCAATGGGTCTGCCCATCTGGTCCACAAGATACACTACACCACCAAGATACCCATGTACCTGTCTAAATACTTCCTTAATGTCAACGAAAGTCCACACCCACAACACCAGAGGGAGTTCAACAAACCATGTACAACCCAGATTCGGCACTAACAAGGGACTAATTAATTTCGCTACTCGAACGCCCTACCAACAGTCATTAAGAAATGTGAATCCCTTGACTCCTTCAAAACTGCTCTCAAAGGGCACCTATGGACGGCTGCAATTCGAAACTGGCCCCCGTAACATCTGAACCCCCCTCCCACCCCTGTTCCCCCTCACTGTATATGTTTCTTTTCTCTTTTTACCTCTATGATGATTTCCTGTTTTTACTAGCTGTGTATATTTGTACGTCTCTAAATGTTTTGATGAATTGAAAATGGTGGGCCCTATTGTAAACAAGTGTAATGCTTTATGGTGTCGTCCACTCACAGTTAACATTTTTTGTATTGAGTTTTACTGTAATGTACTGTAATTCTGCAAACTGTTAATCAATCAATCAATCAATCAATCAATCAATCAATCAATCAATCAATCAAACACATGCACACACACACACATACACACACACACACACACACACACACACACACACACACACACACACACACACACACACACACACACACACACACACACACACACGCACACACACTAACGGGAGGCGCTGTTTTCTGTGTAGTTGCAACACATTCCAGTTCAGAGACATAAACCATGGTTTAAAACACACAATCCATCTGCTTCCAGAATGTGGATTATTTTCACAACCAGCCACTTGCTGCCAAATTGGCATCATCCTACAGCCGGACACCAACCTGGATACTAATGACAGAATGCCAATATACTGGCATTCTGTCATTAGTAGTTGGAAGATGGGACGACCATATCGGCAATCATGGATTGGATTACTGTAGCTCTGAGCTACGGTATAGCGGATGGAGAGGTTCCATATGGGGCAAGTTTGTATACCCGGCCGCTGAAAAAAAGGCAGATCTACAGTTTAAGCACAACGCGTGGCGTCCGCGACACAGTGAGAGCTTTTAGGTCTGCTATTTTCGACCTGCTGTACGTTGAATATAACTCAAGCTTAAAAGACTGAGGAGCTGTTCTCACATTATTATTTTATAGCGAAACAATACGATAATACGATAATACGAAACATAGGACATGTCTTCTAAATGGATATGTTCAATATGATTTCTGTGTTCTATTACCAAGAAGGAAAGACTGAAAATAATGGCTATTAATTTAAGGCTGACACATTTCAGAACAATTGTGAAATGTGAACTTTTTCAATTATCTTTGACAACATAATGTTAACAACAAATCTTGATCCCTGGCACAAAATACTTGGGGGTCCAGGGCCAAATACTGTATACATCATTCATTCGGTGGTCCTTGATTTGAGAACCACTGAATTAACAGTAGCCTACCTTTTTTTTTTAGTTCTCTCCATAAAAGCTATGAGACGGCTCCAGCTCATTCATATTGCAGCTGCTAGACTTCTAACAAGAACATAAAAAAGCATGAAACACATTAACACAGTTTCTTAGATCTCTGTGCAGGCTTCCAGTGAAGAATTTATACTGTGAAATATATGCTGCGCATCTTGAAATCACTCCATGGTTTGGGGCCAAATTGCATCAGACGTTGCTTCTCCATCTTACATCACAACCCTGGAAAACTCTCACATTGTGTTCGATGACTCTACTAACAGAGTTGTAACACCATAGTCTTGTGCGGTAGCGTTTAGTTATGATGATAACAAAATGTCTTTTGCGAGAGAAACAATGTCAACATAGTCTGGGATCAATTCCTTTTCTGGTTATCTGAGCATGTAAGATCATTAGATCAGCTATTTTCAAAACATTTATATGTCGAACCAACTCAAACTAAATGTAATGTAGTGCTTGTCAGGGTGGGGGAGGGGTCCCCAGTTAATTTGAGTACTGCTGGTCTAGAGAGATGTTCCAATTACTCTGGCCTCTACAAGTAGTCTAGATCAGAGGTTCCCAAACTGGGGGTCCCCAAATTATTTAGTTGGGGGGTCCCCAGATGATTCCTGCAATTCACTCTCAAGTTGTCTAGAGAGAGGTTCACAGACATTCTGTACTGGCCACCCATCTAGTCTAGAGAGGTTCGCACTCATTCTGTATACTGGCCTCCCCATCTAGTCTTGGAAATAAAAACGTCTGAATTCCGAGGCTAAGTCTAGAGAGGTTCGCACTCATTCTGTACTGGCCTTCCCAACTAGTGTAGAGCGGTTCACACTCATTCAATCTGTACTGGCCTCCCCATGTAGCCGAGAGGTTCACACTCATTCTGTACTGGCCTCCCCATGTAGCCGAGAGGTTCACACTCATTCTGTACTGGCCTCCCCATGTAGCCGAGAGGTTCACACTCATTCTGTACTGGCCTCCCCATGTAGCTGAGACTCAGGTTCACACTCATTCTGTACTGGCCTCTCCATGTAGCCGAGAGGTTCACACTCATTCTGTACTGGCCTCCCCATGTAGCCGAGAGGTTCACACTCATTCTGTACTGGCCTCCCCATGTAGCTGAGAGGTTCACACTCATTCTGTACTGGCCTCCCCATGTAGCTGAGAGGTTCACACTCATTCTGTACTGGCCTCCCCATGTAGCTGAGAGGTTCACACTCATTCTGTACTGGCCTCCCCATGTAGCTGAGAGGTTCACACTCATTCTGTACTGGCTTCCCCAACTAGTCTAGAGAGAAGTTCACATTCATTGTACATTCTGTCACCAGGCCACTGACAACATAAACCTACGAGGAGAGACAGCATATGCAGTCAGTCTGAACTGCACTGGCTTCATCACTGCATCGTGTAGAATTTACTTCAAAGTCCTTGTACTCATGTATAAAACACTAACTAGGCTGGCAGCTACAGTAGCAGCAGCCTAATTCACTTGCTGACAACCCACATGCCCCCAAGAAAGAGCTCTCAGGTCTTGGTGGAGATTACAATCAAAATCCCCACCCAAATTTGTTAATAATTCTGGCCGTAAACGGTGGAATGCTTTACCTCAAGTAATCAGGGATAAAGGGTCAGTAAACATATGCAAGTGCTAGTTAGAAAAGTAAAACGGATTCAGTTCCATTTAGCCTTTAATTTGCATTTCTTGAGACAAATCTATGCTGCCTTCTCTGCTGATTTTTATTAAACAATTTTTTTGTTAGGTGATCTATTCTACTACATCGTACAGAGGGTGAGATTATATTAGAAATATGATCATTGTCGTGCACCTGGCAACACTAAATGGATGTGCCTCCAGTGTGGCTGGGTCCTGCAATAGGCTACACACATAGACTATATATAATAATAATAATAATAATAATAATAATAATAATAATAATAATAATAATAATAATAATAATACATTTTATTTATAAGGCGCCTTTCAGGGCACTCAAGGTCGCTGTACAACAGGTTAAAAGTTAAAACAGTTTATACAAACAAAACATAGCAAAAAAGCAAAACATAGCTAAGGTACAGCTTGCAGCAGAGGTCAGCCATATGCCTGCCTAAACAGGTGGGTTTTGAGGTGAGTTTGGAAAATCTAATACAGTGGTTTTCAACCTAGATCAAGGTCGATTATTTATTCGACATTTGAGCCACGGACCACCTTAGTTCCAAGACTTACTAATATTTTGTACGACTGGTGCACAATTATGAAATTATGACCGATATCCGATCTCTGATTATTTCGGGGGTCATATCTGCCGATACTGATTCTGACCAATTCCGATATTATCTCTGATAACAAAGTATCTTTACACCTGGAAAAAACTGAATCCATTCTCTTTTGATCAAATAAGTAATCTCAGCAAGGCAGATTCTTTGTTAGATTGGGTGACAAAATTATCACACGGAAAGATGAAATTATCTACCTAGGTTCCATCCTAGAGGTTGTATACAATTTTGTCCACAATTCCATGCTTTATTGGTGTGGTACCATGAGGGGAGATGACGTTGATCAAAATAACAAAATTATACATTCTCTAATTGTGTAGACTTAAATTAAGTAATGCAGACTTAATAATTTAACTCTAGGGGGTCATGTAATATGAAACCATTTGGTTTTTATTTTACACTCATTTAGCTGGGGACCACTGGTGTAGAAGTACAGTCACACGAGAGAGACTGTACCCCCCTGGGCAGACCAAGGACCAGATGGCAGGATTACATCGCCACACTGGCCTGGGAACGCTTCATGATCCCCCAGGAGGAAGTTGTTAATGTTGCTCTGGAGAGGGAAGTCTTGAGTTCTTTGCTGGAACTGTTGCCCCCATGACCTGACTACAGATAAGCGGAGATTCCTCAAGATTCTTCAAAGATGTAGCATAAGATAGGGTGAAAGTAGTTTGCAGTTATTTTGATTTTGTAGTACCCCTTGGAGACCCCCTAGCACCCCTGGGGGTCCCCGGACCACACTTTGAGAAGCACTGTTCTTTGCATCATTTATGGTCTACGTATGTGTCTTGTTGTATTCTGGAGGTGTGAGTGTATAGATAAAGTGTAGATTTAAGTTACTGCCAATAAATGAACATAAAATAGCTTGGGTGGCAAAGTAGCTGTAAAGTAGCTGCCCACCACCGTGGAGGCTAAGGGTTTTTATCCTGCATCCGGCTAACGTCTATCCGAACACGAGGAAGCCGGGCGTACTCAACAGGCTCATGTCATTAGGGAGTGTTGGGGCGGGGGGAGTAGGACAGAGGCTCTGCATCCTTCCGGTGGGCCAGTGGGGGCTCCTCATTGGCAGGTGTGTGTGGGGAGGAATTAATTGGCATAACGATTGGGGAGGAAAAAAGCATAAAATTCAAATTAAAGACGTAAAAGGTCTGAAAATATATTTTTACATGGATTTATGTAATACTTTTTGCAATCTATTTGTTTTATAATGCACTTAACATCTGCTGCATAAATACGTGAGAAGGTTAATGTTTTCAGAGCCAGGGGTTGCGAGTGGAGGTGTGAGGACGTTTCTTAAGGTAGGAGGGATGGAGCGTTGCCATGGTTTAACAGGGAGATCTGGAGGAGACGTACTGTAGTGGCTGTTATTATGAATGCATGTTGCAGCCATTGCTTTGTCTATTGTCATGTATCACAGCACATTGTTTTCAAGGTTAATGGCAAACAATCAAACCATTACACTACAGCCATTCATTTTCGCCACCCATGCAGGTGTGGCTGGATGATAACCGCAAGGTTGCCAGCTCGAACTCAGGCTCCCCCAGAGTTAGTGTCGAAGTGTCCTTGAGCAAGACACTGAACCCCTAAATTGCTCCTGATGTTCTGGTTGGTGCCTTGCATGGTTTCCACTGCCATGTGTGTGTAAATGGTTGAATGTAATGCACAATCTATGTAACACACACACACACACACACACACACACACACACACACACACACACACACACACACACACACACACACACACACACACACACACACACACACACACCCCCACCCACCCAAGTGGCTCATGGGGAATATTAAAGGGACATACTGTACAAACACATTTCTCTCTTTTCATATAACAAGAAAAAAGGAGAAAAAAGCAATATGGCTCTATACTGGACGGCCCAGTTTACATTATTAATGAAAAGGATCAATAATTGATTATTGGATACAGATTGCCTCTGTACTTTATGTTCTATTAAACATTTAAGATGATGTGGACGTGGAGTTTAATCCCTGGATAAAGGTCAGCGATCTAATCATTTATTCTATTTAGAAGTTCAACCTTCCCAGAAAACACTGAAGTAAGCACATGTGATTAGTGAATAAGTTATGTTTATTTAGCTTGTTGAATGGTTGAACTGGTTGAATGAGTATAGGCCTAATTGTTGCATTAGAAATGTATTGATTCGTAAACAAAAAAGTAATATAATGTAAGAATTTAGAGAATGTATGAAGACCGACATCCAAGTAATTTAAGTAGTAAATTAAGTATTTTGATGCCAATACCTTTTGTACTTTTACTCAAGTAGGCCTACATTTTGAATTCCAGACATTTACTTACGTATTTCTAAATTGCAGTATTGATACTTTTTTACTTACAAGTAGAAATAGTGAGTATACTTTTTCACCACTGAGAATGGGCCTCGGGTCTTCATGGTTTACGGAACATCTGTGGCTGTTATGCGTTTGTAATTCGGACATGGTTCTCTGTAAACACCTCGTGAATATTCATGATGTTTCTCTCATCTTGCCCAGATACATATTCATATTTTGCATGCTTCACCAACAAGAATAATCCAGTAAATAAACACCATGTCAACTGCAGTATGTTATGATGGTGATATTACATCACATCATATCGTTGCTGGAAACCTTGTATGACCGAAACCAAGAAGACAAGATTGACAAATTGCAAAGGTAATGGCAAGGTGATTGTATGCTGGGGAGCACGGGAGGTGAACGAGTTGAAAACAAGCACTTCTTTTTCAATCTAACGGTGCAGCTGCTCACAAGATAACATAATATTACATATGACAATCTGCTATATGCATGAGATATGGACGTATAGCTGAAGTGTGAATCTTAACAAGTTAAACAACAAGGTCTTCTTGTTGGCTAAGACTGAGTCTGCTGTGGTTTAGTTGTAGTTGATCATACAGTGGTTCCCAAACTTTTCATGTCGAGACCCTGGTTGCGTTCGATGGCTGTAATTCGGTTCATTGTTTGACGCCGTCAGAACGCACCGCGATGCAACAAGTCGCAACGTGCGTTGCGACACTTCCAGGCCAAGGCTTCATCCATTAGGAATGGATTACATTCGCATATTTGATGTATTTACAAACTCTTACAATATTAATCACAACTTTAAAAACAGTTCCATCTTCTCTGATCCCACAGAGCACATTACTAAGAGCTATAGATCCACTGACATGCACAAATTTTATTGACTTGGTTTGTATATCCATTTATCTCCAACTGTGTGTGTGTGTGTGTGTGTGTGTGTGTGTGTGTGTGTGTGTGTGTGTGCATGCGTGTGCGTGCCACGTGCATCTGTGTGTGTGTGTGTGTGTGTGTGTGTCTCTCTCTCTCTCTCTCTCTCTCTCTCTCTATATATGCACAAAGTGATTGGTCTCGTTTTCATTGAATCCCACAGGAATCACACTACTGTAGTAAACACTGCAAATACTAAGTAACGTAGAGAGCCACATGTGCCTCTCTCTCTAGGTCGTCCTCAGACGAGCCTTCCATCGTCACTTCCAGTCATCCCGGTTCTCCATACATCTGGCCAGCTCGTTGGTGCTTTGCTCTCCTGTATCCACATGTTAGTATGTGTGTTGGATCCCACAACACCAGTTTGCTGGCTGAGTGTCATTCAGTGCACTGCAATTTGCATTCCTCACTTTTAGATCTTGCTCTGTTGAGTTGACCCATGAGCCCAGGTACTTGAAGTCATTGACTTCCATCAGAGCAGTGCCTCCTGTTGTTGTGAGAGGTGGATGTTCCATTTGGATGTTATAGGTGATCACCTCAGTTTTCTTGGCATTCAGCCGAAGGCCAACCGTGGCACACTCAACTACATTCTGCTCAAGAGCTCCTAGTGCTTGCTCCATATGGTTGGAGAGCAGGCTGATGTCATCCGCAATTCCGCATAGTCTATGTCTGTCAGGACTACTGCAGGGTGTCTTCTTGACCTCCTTGGTGTAAGAGTGAGGCTAAGATCCTGCTCTCGTCCACTGATAACTCACTGACAGATACAATAAAGAAGGTATTTGTCTCTCTCACACGCATGCACGCATGTCTCTAGACAACGCCATGGTTCCAACAGCCAAAAACCTTGGTGTTGTCCTGGACAGTCAGCTCTCATTCAAATACAGCGATCACTCGATCCTGTATAGGTTCACATTAAAACATTCCTCAGCCAGGTGTCAGCCCAGCTCCTTATCCAGTCCTATACCGGCATGTGAACTTAAGCCTCTCCAATTGATCCAGAATGCTGCAGCTCCCTTGGTCTTCAATACAACCAGCCAAAATTCTCACATGTCTCCCTCTTCTCCGCTCCCTCCAATGGCTCCTAGCTTCCAGCCTTGGCACACTTGTCTGTGGTCACCTCAGCACACTCAATTGACACACCTGCCAGCCATCAACTCTTCAGCCCTGACAGTATTTATACCCTGGTCTTCACTCCACTCATCGTCAGATCATTGCTCAACCTTTCATGGTAGTACTACAGTGTTTATGTTCTAGTGAAGTTATAGTTTAGTTATATTTCCTAGTATTTACTTGCTCAAGCAGAGCGCGCCAACCCGCCACTCTTGATGCGTATGCACCCTAGCAGCAAATTGTGCCTGATTTTCTGGGACCAGATTACATGGTGTGTATATGTATAACTAGCTCTCAATGATGACGTAAGAAATATGTGGATTAAAGGACCCAATGCCAGAGTGTAATTGGTTTTCGATGGTGACGTAATGACGATATGTTTTAGTGTTGGGAGGATTAAAGGTAATGCTCCTGTGTATACATGTATGTAATCTGGCACCACTGCCGTATCAGGCACAGTTTGCTGGGACGGCGCATACGCATCAAAAGTGGCGGGTTGGCTGGGACTGCGTACGGCGCAAAGTAACCACAGTATACCGCTAATCAACTTACAAATTACATATACATAGTATATATGTATAGCTCTCAATGATGACGTAAGCAATATGTGGATTAAAGGACCCAATGCCAGAGTGTAATTGGTTTTCGATGGTGACGTAATGACGATATGTTTTAGGGTTGGGAGGATTAAAGGTAATGCTCCTGTGTATACATGTATGTTATCTGGCACCACTGCCGTATCAGGCAACATTTGCTGGGACGGTGCATACGCATCAAAAGTGGTGGGTTGGATGGGTAATTGGTTTTCGATGGTGACGTAATGACGATATGTTTTAGTGTTGGGAGGATTAAAGGTAATGCTCCTGTGTATACATGTATGTAATCTGGCACCACTGCCGTATTAGGCACAATTTGCTGGGACGGTACATACGCATCAAAAGTGGCGGGTTGGCTGGGACAGTGCGTACGGCGCAAAGTAACCACAGTATACCGCTAATCAACTTACAAATTACATAGTATATGTATAACTAGCTGTCAATGATGACGTAAACATAAAATATACTCGATGGTGACGTAATGACGATATGTTTTAGTGTTGGGAGGATTAAAAGTAATGCTCTTATCTATGTATACATGTTTGTAATCTGGCACCACTGCCATATCAGGCACAAGTAGTCATTACGTAACATGCATAAAGTAGGTAGGTAGCAAATAGTTAAACCTAATAATTCAACATGTCAAACGTTCCTTCACAGAGAAACTGAGATTTGACAGTTTGTAGCGGTCGAAAGTACTTGCGCGCTCTGCTTGCGCACTAGTAGGCCATTTATGGCCTACTAGTGCGCAATCAATCAATGGGGGGTTATAGAAAAGCTCCTTTAACCTAACAAGCTGAAAATAGCTGTTTCCACTACAAAAAAGGGGACATTTAGCCCTCACAGGTAACAGACAGACAGCTATTTTCACTATTTTCAAATGTTTCGTCAAATAATAATAGAAAGGGAAGGGTTTTGGACATACCGTACAAGGTTTCCAACCAGACGGCAACCATATCTATCTTTTTTCCTTCACACGTCTGTTAATTTCACACAAGGAACATCTTTTCGGGGGAACTCTATTAAACCCACTCCCATTAATTACCATGGCGTTGGAGTGGGCTCGGCATGTTTGCGCGGAGTTCCACTTAAGAGGATTTTGAAGTGCTCTATAATTAAAATGCCTCTCCGCCTTGCGCCTTTCCTTAAAACGCTGTCTCCTCCACAATGCATACAAAGTGGCCCACTGTCAGTGGTGGGAAGTAACTAAGTACATTTACATAGTTACTTAAGTACAATTTTGAGGCATTTATTTGAGCATAGACCATCACCATCACCAGGACAATTTATTTAAATGGGGAAAATATAGATGTTTGCTTGTGTCGAGTCGTAACCCACAAAAATGGGTCCATGACCCACAGATGGGTCCCGAACCAGTGGTTTAACTGCATGTAAACTAATAGATATATCCATATAGCTGTGGACCCCTAGAACCCCCTCAAGGATATGGTCTATACAGCCAATCCCACATATTTCTTGTTTTTAGTTTTTTTAAGAGGTGCCGGGTTTTGCTTAACACAATCATTCCCGGGATTCCTTCAAAATAGGAGCTCTGGGGTGCCGGAAAGAAATGTCAGCCTTTACTCCGAGTAAAGAGCCAGCTGAGTATGCTGGCGTAATACTGTATTTGAAGAGCATCTTTACTTTGACTCCAGTATACGTGAGGTGAACTCAACGCTGCAGCGGTTCGTTTGATGGCAACAGTATTGAGACGTAACTGTGGTGTAACTGTGTGTGTGTCTGAGAATGGCTGTCCACTTTGTTGTGACACGCTATATATGCTCTTTTGTCTCTGGCAATCTCAACCGTTTCAAGCAGAACACAATTTTAAAAAGAAGAAAGTGAAGGAGGGGTTTAATTACTTTTCCATTCAACATCGCTACACTTGGTCTATTGATAAATGTGTGTAATCTGTGGCAGTGGTTCAGAGGGTAGAGTGGCCGGTAGAGCGGGAACCATGAGGTTCCCAATTCGATCCCGGGCTCCCCCAGAGTTAGTGTCTTTGAGCAAGACTCTGAACCCTTAATTGCTCCCGATGTGCAGGTTGCCTTGGATGTTTTCCTCCGCCATTAGTGTATGAATGTGTGTGTGTGTGTGTGTGTGTGTGTGTGTGTGCGTGTGTGTATCAGTGAATGTAATGCAAAATCTATGTAAAGCGCTATATAACACACACACACACACACACACACACACACACACACACACACACACACACACACACACACACACACACACACACACACACACACTTCATGTCAAGGTGCGCTTTGTCCATTTGTGTTCAGATACAATGTCCATGTATTTGCCAGATAATCGTATTTATATCCATAATTTGAAAATCCCTAAAATGCAAATTGATGGCTAATTGAAGTCCTAATTGAAGAGACTGAAACCCGATGCAGACTTGGGCAATTTCCACCACATCCACTATGTCCGATCATTCCCGTTCTCAGAGTGTTTGTCGACTTCAAGCCAAGCGTGACGACGCGCCATTATCTCGGCTAAAACGATTATAGAGAAGGTTTAATTTGCTGTATGGATGTGACAACAACAACAACAGGCCACATTGGTTCATATTGTGATTATGGATTTATTCATTGAATTGTTGTTTGCCTTCCTGTACGGTGGGTGATCTCTGGATTGTTTGGAATGGACAGATAAAGGAGGCGTGCATGACACCGACTCCTCTGCTGCTCCCAGAGGGGAGGGGATATTAGTGTGTGTGTGTGTGTGTGTGTGTGTGTGTGTGTGTGTGTGTGTGTGTGTGTGTGTGCGTGCAGAACTAAAAGACAAGTCCTTTTATGTTTGGTTGCGCTCAGGTGGTGTGCTCTGGAAAAAAGCAGATCTACAAGCTTACAATGGGTCACGCTGTGACATATTGTGAGCTTGTAGATTGGCTATCTTCAGCATTCAACCACGTGTAAAATCAGTCATTACCACGCCATCGAGGCCCGCCAAAATACATTGTTGTTGTCGACAGCATTTTTGGCGATCTAGTCGATTTAGTTAACTCAAATTGTATGATATGGCCCACAATTCAGCCGCTGCCCGAAAATTACGAATATAGGAGCTTTCTCTGTCCCTTAATGGTATTTTCGTCCAGCGTCACCCGCTATATTTTTTTTCCGGTATTTGCGCCTAGAGGTGTGGTCATGGGCGTGTTGGCAGTGGAGTTTAAAACCCGTAAGCCGTGTCAAATTAGTTTGGTAGAGCGACGCGGGCTGCGCGCCTGCATGGAGATGTCCTCCACACGACACTCTTCCATGGGCTGTAGACCGTAAGGCTATGAAGCAATACAGCACTAACGGGCAACGGATAAGGGATCTATTAAAGGCAATGGCACGTGGACTGGTGATATTTTTAAAAGTAAAGTAACTTGAAAGTAGTTAATTTCATAATTTAATAACTAAAGTAACTAGTTACTTTTTTAGATAAGTAACTATAACTATAACTCTTTACTTTTTAAAAGTAACTTGAACAACACTGGTGGCTTTAGAAAGATGAGACAAAAATGGAGCACTTAGTCGACTGAAACTAGACTAAAACGAAATGAAATTTTACTCAAAAGACTATGACTAAACTAATAGTCAAAATGTGCACTAGTGTAGTGTCCATGCAGTGCCACTTGTTGTATTCTATTGCCACTCAATGTATTACATTGTACCAGCATGTTAGACACAGGTGTAACATAATGTAATTGACATACAAGTGGAGGTGATTAAATGCAACACAGCTGTTACTTGATCATTAATGCTGAGCAGTAGTAAAGTAGTAAAAGGCAGTCCTGTCTCCGGGTGTTTTTATACAAATATCAGTGGCGTGCACAGATAGATACTAGGGGGTGCTAGAGCACCCCCTGCCCTTTTCCCTCTGGACAAAATTAATGTGCCCTTCTGAAAAAAACCATGGTGACATTGATCAATTCTTGATAAAAAGCTTCTAATATATTATTTAGGCCCCACAATCTATAAATCTCACACTATTAAGGCCGGTTCCATGTGCTGCACAAGGTGCTCTTTTTTCACTTGAGCACCTGCCCCTCTAAATGTCTGTGCACGCCACTGACGAATATATGTGGTTATAAAACACTACAACGTGTACAGAGCATAATAGCATAATGCTGCACACAGTACATGTGTATTACCGTATGTGAACTCTGACTGATAATGAAATAGCTGGCAGCGCAGTGCAGTCACCCCCCAGTAGCTTCATCCCTGCTCTATTGTTTAAGCCACTCGCTGGGTGACCCAGATACATCATTATTCAAATGGATTAAAGCACAATAAGCAAACAAAGGCTGGCAAGAGACGGAATGCTGCATAAGGAATGGAAAAGATGTATCGTTTATAAACAATCTCCTGTTTAAAGAAAGAAAAAAGTCATAATATATGCCGGTTTAACCTAATCAGCGATTTGAAAATTAGCCAATTAATAGAAACATTAGAAAGAAACATTTTGATAAAATGTGGAAATAAAATATTTTTGAAACATTTTAAAATAAACATGTTCCGAAAGTTGTGGCCGCAGCCCACCCATCTGACCACTTAACACGGCAGAGAATGTCAAATGGCCACTCATACAGAAAAGGTTATTATATTCTGACAAGGATTTTCACTTTTTCTCAGCAAAAGTCGGTTTCAACTTAAAGGACCACTTCACCACTTTTCAACCTATCTTCATATAATAGGTCCTCAGTAATAATCATGACAAAATGGCATGATTTTTTTCAGTCTTCCAGTGACATCATCATTAGGCAGATTTTTTTAAACAAGATTTTTTACAAAAATGTTTAGATTTTCATTATCGTGAGAAGGATGGCTTCCATTTTCGCAATTTTCGTATTGCAACTTTACAGGACTAATAAGCCTGCAGTTTCTATTAGCTTGTATTCCCCATCGATGATGTCACTGGAAGACTCTTTCTGAACTGCCCACAGCCCTCCTATTAGACACAGACCGAGTAGAAAATAATTGCGCAATTTTTTTCATGAATAACGGTGGCCTTGCTAACATTTAATTTGAATCACACAATAATTGGAAACGGAAGGGGGTGAATTTTACATTTGAGTTCCATTTGTGCCCAAAACTTTAAAACACACAAACAAATGCTCCGTCTCCATTTTGTTTCAGAACAAGAACAGTAATCAAACACAACAAAGGATGTTTTGTCCTCTACAACGTCTCGCCAGCAGCAGCCATATATCAACCGAACTCATTGTATTTGAACACCTGGGGCAGGAATTCAAGGTGAAAAGCTTTATTGTGTGCAGGAGACAGACTACAGGATGTTTTGCATATCGTTGTTGTCAGTCAGACAAAATAAAAATAAACTCTTATCTCCATACTTCGTAAATGAATGCCCTACTTGATCATACTTATAGCGTCACACAAAAGCATTAAAAGTAGCCGATGCATATCAAGTTTGTCGATCAGAGATCAGAGATGTCTATAACCAAAGAGAACGGGTCAAACTTTCACCCACCAGAACACTAATCCATCACTTGTGTACTTTGAATGTGCTATAGATTATACAGTGGTTCTCAAAGTGGGGTCCGGGGACCCCCAGGTGGCCTTGAGGCCTTGAGGGGGTTCCAGGGGGGTCCCCATACAAATCCGCAAAACAACCACATCACTCTAAAAACGAATGGCCCCCGGCGTCCGAAACGGTCGGGAAATGACAGAGTTACCGTGTGGGGGTACCCGGGGGGTCCCCGGAACATCCAGGCGCTGTGTACATTTTGATCCGTTTAACACCACAGATGTCACTATTGTTAAGACTATTAACAATTTTAAAGTTAAAACCAAAAGCATATAATTGGGAAGTGTGTTCTAATATTTGACTATTATAGCCAGATTATTATCCAATGTCTTCATTATAGGAAATGTAATGAGTTATTTCCATAAGGGTTAAAAAGTGCTATAGCCTATAGCACCTATCTTTAAAATATGAGATACAGCACCTATGTTTAAAAGGCGCTCAGTGCCAAGAATGTATTTTGACATATTTACTATTTTTATATATTTATTATTGATTCATGTCTCACTGCAGTCTCGCTGACATCCACTGTCAAGCAGCGTCCCCATCTCCAGGTAACGCTCGGCTCACCTGTGGTCGGTCTATTAACACCCCGAGCGGCATAAACTCCGTCCTATCAAAAAGTAACGCACAGTGCTCAGGATCGAGATTAATATAAGGACAGAGATTTATTGATATCAAAACCGATCGCATCGCTCCACAGGCTGGGAGCGTCTGTTGCACAACATTCAATGTAATTTCCGTTTGGGACGTCATCCAAAATGTTCCCCCCCATTTTAGCTGATCAGATCGAAAATCTTAAAACGTGAATAACTCTTAAACTAAATCATTCCGTCCAATTCTAAGCAAATATTATGTTTAGACGCTAGTCGCGTTAGAATTAATCATACCTCCCGTTGTTGTCGATTGCCTCGGGGGTGTTTTGGCTACATCTAGCTACTTCAGAAAGAAAGAAAGAAAGAAAGAAAGAAAGAAAGAAAAAGAAAAAAAAGAAAGAGGTTGATAAATGTATCTTGGAAAGAAGACGGAAGCATGATGAAAGTGTTGAGATGTTAAGAGCATGCAATTTTAATGTGGAGCGGACCTGGTTAGCTGCAGGTGACTTTATGCTGGGCTGATGGACAGCTGCAGAGAGTGCAGTGAATATCGTCTCTCTGGCAGAAACCTCATCTCCATATTCTAACTCGTGTGTGGGGTTTTTTTCCCGTAAATTAACGCATGTCGAGCTTGTGGATCCGCCATACCTCTTGCCGTTTTTTTATTTGAATCGTGAAAAGGAAGAGTCTTGGTTTCCATCCGACAGAGATGATAATATGCAATCCACTGTGACGACAGCCAGGATCTGCTGCATGGGTGGTGACTCACTCCTGGCTTAAGAGGTATATAGAGGTGCATGTATGTGTGTACTGGAATCAATGCAAAATTAATGTCAGCATTTGAGCATATATATATATATATATATATATATATATATATATATATATATATATATATATATATATATATATATATATATATATATATATATGTGTGTGTGTGTGTGTGTGTGTGTGTGTGTGTGTGTGTGTGTGTGTGTGTGTGTAGTTTACCCATATACAAGACTCTAGCCAGAGGGGGAAATCCTTATATAAAGTCTAAATATTTCATGTGAACACACATATTCCATTTGAATGCTATAACCCCCCCCCCCCCCCCGCCCCCTTTTATAAAAACCTGACATTCACTATATTAACCAAAGGCATGATTGACAGCAAAATATAATACCCTACCTATTATAATTTCCGAGGATGATAAGGTACATTCTCCATCTCTTTTGGGTGGACCATTTGTGTTTGAGATTGTGTGTTTCTCTAGATTCAGGATTGAGGACGCATACAAGCATACTGGAATAAACGTGAATTATTTCCTCCCGCTAAAATGAATATGGCAGCTTTGAAGTCACAATGCAGAACAACGATATAACGTCTGACAATACTGCACTAATACTTGGGCTGTCTCCGGGATAATATGACACAAAATCCCAAAGGGCCACACGTTCCCAAAGGGCCACACGTTCCCAAAGGGCCACACGTTCCCAAAGGGCCACAGCGTTTGTTCCCAAAGGACCACGTGCTCCGTGTTCCATAAGGACCACGTGTTCCGTGTTCCATAAGGACCACGTGTTCCATGTTCCATAAGGACCACGTGGTCCGTGTTCCATAAGGACCACACGTTCCCAAAGGGCCACACAGAACACGTGGTCCCAAAGGGCCACACAGAACACGTGGTCCCAAAGGGCCACACAGAACACGTGGTCCCAAAGGGCCACACAGAACACGTGGTCCCAAAGGGCCACACAGAACACGTGGTCCCAAAGGGCCACACAGAACACGTGGTCCCAAAGGGACGAGAGTTCCTCAACACTGCACGGCTTGTAAAGTACGCCTTGCTAAGCCATGAGGACCATAGGGCCCGAGATTCATATATATAGATAACTTTCAGCACCATGGAGAGATCAAGCAGATGGTTATCAACTTGATATCGCCACTGTTGTCCAGAAACCTTGTATCTCCACATTTTAATGTTTTTTAATCAATGCAAATGCAATGCGGAAGTGCAACCGAGCGCTCAATGTTAAAGCCCAGCTGCACGGTCCGCGACCGTCCGCCTGCAGTCCTTCCTCTTACCACTAGTTTGCGCATCAGTAGATGTTTACAATAATCAGCATATTACATTATATTTATATTGAACTCACTGCTGATTTTGTCTCATTTTGAGCAGAAAAAGGTAGTAAGCATGCACGTGCATGTCAGATCCGTATAGGGTGTCTAACATGTGAGTAAAGGCAAAAATATATATAAAAATAAATAGAAAATAATATATATTGTGGCGTCTCGGTCAGGGACCACGCGCCACGGGTTTGCAACCCCGGAGAGAGAGATGGAGGCGGAGAAAAGTGCTGTCAGCTTGGTACTTCCCACGTCACCTGTTCGTCTATACCAGATTACCTGACACCTGTGCACAGACGCCCAGGCATATGAAAGCATCTGTCCTCCTCGCCCCCACTATGTATATATATATATATATATATATATATATATATAATTACTCAATTAAATGAAATTAAAGAAAGACGAGTTCCCTCGTCTTGGCAAAGGCATGATGTGGAGAGGACGTTGGACCGTGGAGTTGCATGATTTTCTTTCCCACAATGTGTGCGGTGATAACAGTCTCAGTATATATTTATTAATACGGGGAGCGTCAGATGGTGGATGAGAACTGTTTCTTACGGCTCCCAGGCTGTGCAGCTGGCAGCTCTGACAAAGGGATGTGCAGCTGAACAGGTGGCCGAGCGAAATTGGCCCGTTTTGGGTGATTTAAGCCTCGTGCCTACAGGGGAGAACAATGAAATCCAATTATCTTTCTGCAAAAAATGCGTCCAAATGACTCCAACCATGGTATTGCAATTCAAACTGAGCACGGTCGTGCAAATGGCCTCATGACCAGAGAAAGTATGAGTATTAGCATATTTAAAATCACTTAGGAAAACGATGGTGTGTTTATAGGCGTGCATGCAAGTACTATATTTTATTGTATTACACTCGCGACATTATTCTGAGAAGAGTACTGGCTACGACAGAGATATTGAGAAATATTACTTCCCATATTAGATGGAGTGGGGAACATACTTTGGTCCGACATATCATTGCTTCGAAGGAGCATTGGTCCGACTCGGGATAGGGTTGGGGGTTAGGTTTAGGTGTGCTGCCCCGTGCTTGCGGTTATGGTTAAGGTGAGGGTTTGGGGTAGGTAGTCGATTCGGACCAATGGTATGTCGGACCAAAGTATAGTAACCAAATGGAGTGTGTGTTCAGGAATGGGTCTCTTCAGCTATTTAGTAAAACAAAAGTAGTGGTTCATGGACCACGGGTGGTTCCCAAACCTTTCAGGTCGAAACCCAAAAGAGAGATTAAACGTCTGTCTGGGACCAACACTAGTGAAAATAGCAGATCTACTGTACAAGCGCACAAAGCGTCGCTTTGCACAGTGTTGCGAGATCGGCTATATTCACAACTTATTTTTAATTAATTGAAACAAACATTTTTAATTTGGAAATACAATAAAATACAAGTAAAAGTGCCATAAAATTTTACCTATGTACAGTACTTAAGTAAATGTAATTATACTTTCCACCACTGTCTAATATTGACTGCAGTCAGAATCTCACACACTCCCAGTGTGCTCAGAGGCTTTGCCTTTCCTTTCCTTTCCTTTTCATTTCTCCTCTGTAATTGATTTCACTGTTCAGCGGCTCTTAAGCCACGCTGAGAGAAGAGCCACCGCGCTCTGCTGGAGGGGGATGACATTGAGGGATCGACTGGAGCACACAGTTCGCTAGCGGCCCCATAAATACGCAGGGAATATGAAGTAGGGAGCCGAGCTGCATGGACCACTTCAAATGTCCTCGCTTGCCTCCAGGAGCTGTACGCGGTAAGAGGCGTGTTGTCAAAGCTGCAGCGCATCATCAAGGAGAGTCGCTATCCCAGCCAGTCATCAGTCCTTATCAAGACCATGCAATGGGCCTGGGCCGTGGCTCAGCGGTCCAGGCACAGTGGCTGGTAATTCAGTCTGGCAGTGTGCCGTGGGCTCAACTCCCGATCCCGACGGCCATGTCACCCCCCCATCTCTCTCCCCATTTCCTGTCTTTCTATCCCTCCATAAAATAAAATATAAAATAAAGATGAAAGCCACAAAAAAACATTAAAACAAGAATTCATATGAATAATAACCAGCAGCTTCTGTATCTATGTGTGTTTAATATAAGGGGGTCCGGTCGGTGCGGTGGTCTGCGGCAATGTTCCTTCTAATTTGTTTTCGGTCTGAGTAAACACTCAGCAGACATCAGCAACTGCTGAGCAAACATACATCACCTTGACACCAACTAGCCAAACATTAGATAATGCGAAGTGAGAGCCCCACACTTCACACAGATGTGATTGTTTTGTTTTTTTTGTTGCCAAATGGATTTTGGGAGTGAATCAATGAATAATTACATAAGGCTACACAATACAAGTTACAACATTTTTGTTTAATGTCAAGGTGGTAGGCGAGCAATTTTAGGAATATTCAGGTAGTCTCTAGTGGTTTTCAACCTTTTCCAAATTAATTGCATATTTTTTATCCGTTCTAAATATACCTTAAATCAGTGGTTTTCAAGATTTTTCATATCAAGGTCCATTATTTATTCTGCGAGTTGGAGTGTGTGTAGAAAGGTATTTTTGAAATATGCGGACTTGGCAAACCACTCATCAGCAGGACTTGCATTGTCAGTCTCCGGTGTCAGTCTCTTGGTTGCAAGTTTTACACCTAGACATTAACCAGCCGCTTTGCAAGCAAGCAAGCTGCTGGTAAAAAAGACCATGCAATGGAGAAACTAAAACATAATTGCCCAGGCTCCTATAGTCATTCTAGTGGGCGGTCCCTGCGTCAACTCTTTCCCAGCTAAGGGGTCATTGACCTGAAAAGACCTCTGCTGTAGAACACTCATTATCATCACAGAGGTAAAACAAATTGAAAAACAATACAAACATATAATAATAATTTGTCTACTCTCCCTGGAGGCAGATGAGAAAAATAGATTATGTCTTATTGTTTTTGCAGGTAAATTCACTGTGATCTGTCCCGGATAAACAGATGGTCATTACACCCATGACAATACCTGCATGATTCTTTCATTCAGGCTAACAATAGAAGCTTTATATAAGACTCATATCACTGAAGCCAACTCAACTCAATCTCTGCGGCTTTCTATTGTGTTAATCTCCAGAGCATTGTTATCGGTCCGTTTCCAATTATCTATCCAACTCAACCCAGGGTTGTGTCTGGGTTCACTTTCTTCACTAGCTCAGAAATTTTAGATCTGGTATCACGTTATTATCTTCATGTTTATGTTCTTTTGGTCTCTCCATCTTCAATGCCAGAGGTCACAGCGGGTCACGCTCGGGTCACATTTTGTAAAAACACTTGAGTTGTTGAGTGGTTGTGTGTGTGTGTGTGTGTGTGTGTGTGTGTGTGTGTGTGTGTGTGTGTGTGTGTGTGTGTGTGTGTGTGTGTGTGTGTGTGTGTGCGTGCGTGCGTGCGTGAGAGAGAGAAAGAGAGAGAGAGAGAGAGAGGATATTGTTGTTGTCCATTGTAAAAGCTGCAAAGAGGAAGAATGGGACTGGTGGACAAATGGTAACCGAAGGTGAAGGTACTGTAAACAAAAATCACAGTGACACTTGTGTGAAGTGAAGGGCTTCCAGATTTTTGGGGGGCATGTTGATGTTCTTGCTTGTTGTCATGTCCGTGAAAAAAAAAATTAAATAAATGTATTACAATATGTATTTATATCAGCGAGATGACATCTTACGTCATTTACATCTTATTTACATCTTACTTTGTTATCATATCATTTCCGTGTTACACCCACACAGCTTTCTGCCTATTTCTATAGTCATCACTTTCAATATCACTTATTTATCCTGTATGAGTTCTCTTTTCTGGTTAAATAAAATCCCAGTCATTTTAATTTTTTTACTATATGGCTGGAGAGACCGGGAGACTCAAACCCTGAACAAACCCTATACCCCTATAGCAATGACTACTATCACAATATAAAGCTATTCAACACTGTTACTGAACAAACACTCTATAGCAATGACTACTACTATCACAATATAAAGCTATTCAACACTGTTACTGAACAAACACTCTATAGCAATGACTACTACTATCACGATATAAAGCTATTCAACACTGTTACTGAACAAACACTCTATAGCAATGACTACTACTATCACGATATAAAGCTATTCAACACTGTTACTGAACAAACACTCTATAGCAATGACTACTACTATCACAATATAAAGCTATTCAACACTGTTACTGAACAAACACTCTATAGCAATGACTACTACTATCACGATATAAAGCTATTCAACACTGTTACTGAACAAACACTCTATAGCAATGACTACTACTATCACGATATAAAGCTATTCAACACTGTTACTGAACAAACACTCTATAGCAATGACTACTACTATCACAATATAAAGCTATTCAACACTGTTACTGAACAAACACTCTATAGCAATGACTACTACTATCACGATATAGAGCTATTTAACACGGTTACTGTCAAACACGCTATAGCAATGATTACTATCACAATGTACAGCTGTTTAACACTGCATGTTTGGACACTAAATACCTCTATCACATAGACTAGGTATTTATTTGAACAAAGACTATCACTTATCCCATCCATTAAATTAATGCTAGTGCTCAAAACACCTAAATGAAACATGCCCACATTATGTTATTAACTTCAGCTACAGTTTATCCATTCATGAATGACGATCATGATGAACTTTGACTCCTTTCTGTCAATCTCACATCACGTCATGCCACATGAGGAAATGGTTGCTATATGAGGTCTCTACCCTGACACTTTCAATAATCTGATTGGCCGCCAGTTTTACTTTGTGGACTGACAGGCAAAGACACACACGCACCCACGCATGCATCACTCACACTATCTCTCTCACACACACACACACACACACACGCACACACACGCGCGCGCATGCATGCACGCACACGCACACGCACACGCACACACACACTGACGTGTGTCACCGTCAGTCCTCAGACTGCTGAACAAGGTCATGTTCAAAGTGAAGTCTTTGTTTCCTACAGTGTGTGATGATTCCCACTGCAACATTCAGCTGTCTGTCACTATACCTTACCACAACCCTCTCTACACCAGGGCTGACCAACCTTTTTAGAATGGGATTTGTATTTAACACTTTGTCTGTCAATGACGTCTTTTTTCCCAATGGCGTTGGATGCCGCTGTTCGCTAACTTATGGGTAGCCATTCGTTTCGGGGGTTCCCAGGACACCATGTGACACGTCGATCATATGACTGAAAAAAATAAGCTTTCCCAAGCTTGTAGGAGTCGGTAGAAAAACATTACATGATGCATTCCTATAGTGCAGTGATCGTTCTACACCAGAGCCTGTAGCTTTCGGATTTTCGCGTATATGGATCATGATTATTTCCTGATTCTAGCACATCCGTGCGCATCATTTGAGGGCAGTGCCCTCAATACTCTCATTTGTGTTTATTTGTGTTATTAGGGGCACAGGGCAATATAAACTTGTATCTCCCTGCTCTTAAATGCCTCTCTTCCAACTGTGCTGAGCAATTAAGGACTAACATAACATCACAGCCTGTACGCCGGCATCAGAAATAATATTCAAATTTCCACTGGTGCTTGTAAAGCTATCGATTGCACCTTCTGTTACTATAATTTTGTAGACTATAACTATGAAGAAAAATGTTCGCCACCTACAGTACACTGAAAATCAGGTATTACGACGCCATCGAGGCCAGCCAAAATATTTTGTGTAGAATAAATCATCTGCACATTTAGTCGACCAACATCTTATCTTATGGTACTTTAGTTGACTAAAACTACTCTAAAACATTTCAGATGACTAAAATAGCTATAAAAAAATGTGCCGTCTAAATCAAGACTGCCTGGGTAGTAGCAGTCAGACAGTGTTTGGAGAGTGCGTTACGTTTGACACAGTGTGACTTTCTTCTTAATCCAATCTCTCAGAGCTGCTGTGAGACCGTGAGGTTAAGCAGAGGTGATTCAATTCTACCCATGCAGCACCTCGCCACTTCATAGCTGCAGCTCATTGGATATTCTGCCCATTTAATCCCATAGGGGGAAAATGATGGCTGTAATAGCTGGGTGTTGATTGGTCATGCTGCCATGTAGGCCCTCTGGGTTCGTTACTGGACGCTCACCAATCAGCTTGGAGCTTATTACTCTTATTGCCCATTACTCTTTTATAAGTTCCTTGGCCATTTGGGAGACCCTACGTGTAATTGCTTTGTGGTGCCAATAAAATATGACGATTAAGCAATGAATCAATATAAAATAGTTAGTTTTCTTTTGTTCTTTCTTTTTGTTGCAAACAAGCACACCACATTCATCATTTCAGATAAACAAGGGCATATGTATTTATTTGAACTGCAAGAGTTACATTATGTACAGTAGCATAAAACAAGTAAGCAAAGTGCTGGAAATTGCAGTAAATATACAGCCCATTACATGGACGATATTAAACATTTATAAGTTAATTTGTAGGTTCATACTGAGGTTATAAAACTTAATGTGCACTCAATTACCACTGCAGAGGGAAGTTATATACCCTAAAGAAGAACTTTGTGCAATATGGCAATATGAAAGGCAATATGAAATAGGATATTTTCCTCACCCAACATTCAAGTCAGGAGGCCACAGCAGTCAGCCTTTGTCCAAAATCTCTGAATTGATTCAGAGCTAAGCCCTCAGAAATGTTCCTTGACCAAACCTTTTTCTTCAGATCTCAAAGTTTTCCGGCCCCACTACTCAATTTCTGATTTAGGGTTTATTATTGGCTTTACAGAGATTTTGCATTACATTCACCCATTCACACACACATTCATACACCGATGGCGGCGGAAACCATGCAAGGCACCAACCAAGCACATCAGGAGCAATTAGGGGTTCAGTGTCTTGCTCAAGGACACTTCGACAGCAACTCTGTGGGAGCCCGGGTTCGAACTGGCAACCTTACGGTTACCATCCAGCCACTCTACTACCCCTGAGCCACCGCCGCCTCTTTGACAGTCTCTTTGACAAACCACCACCAAACACACTTTTTGATACCTAAAATGGAACACTTCCTGTACTTTTATAGATGTTCCTGGTACTATTGCTAACATGCTTTTTCACCACAGCTTCCCCTATATGATCAAACCGCGTGTCAACAGAAAATACATGAAAATCTGTTTACCTGACGATGGCCAGAGGCCGGAACTATAGGGGTGCATGATTATGAAATTATGACCGATATCCGATTATTTGCCGATGCCGATTCTGACTGATTACGATATTATACAGAGGACCACAATGAAAACAAGCCTAGGCCCTGGGGGCCCAAAGCCTGTTAACACCCTGAGCGGCAAGGACGAAGTTCTCCGCCAGAGAGTCAAAACCGATCGCATCGCTCCACAGGATGGGAGCATCTGTTGCGCAACACTCTATGTTATGAATATTATTTTACCACAATTGGGGGAAAATACCCAGCGTTACTGATAGTGTGACAATTTTCGCGTTCTAGGGTTAAAGTTACTTATCCTATAATTAAAGGGTTAAGCTTCATTCAAACCTAGCTGGATAGTTTGAGCACCGGGATTACATACAAAATCAATGCAAAGACGCTTATTAATCTGCCGCGGACGAAGCCAACGGTTGCCTGGTATCTTCGCCCCAGTTGTAAAAATCCAACTGAAGCGACCTCCAGTCCCGACTCCACGCATCGCATCCTGACAGGCAGGATCCCTGTGGTTTTATTCATCCAAAAACAACATACAAGCCCTTTGCAAAGACATAGGAAATTATTTTGCTGCTCATATGATATAGTAGCTGGAATTATGTTAAATATATTGAACCAAGCTCGGTCCAGCTCAGCTGTAGGTGTTTCGAGTTACAAAATGGAACAAGCGGCTCCATTTGGTTACATTCTCAAAGTTAGGGGTGTCCTTTTTGATCTGTTATCAATAATATACTAATCAATAATATTATCCACCACTCGAGGGAGCGGGAAGAGAGCTACAGTCCTTGCATGGAAGAAGAGAGCTGGAGCGAAGGGCCTTTTATTTTACCAACACTGACCTGTGCGACCAAAGTGAAGCGATTAAAGCTACTGCAAACAAATCTTTAGGTCTGAATGCACCTTCAAAGTGTGGTTGTTTGGTTGTGTTAGCTGTGTAGGTCCTATAATTAAAGGGGACAGGGAGACTTAATGAGCTGTGACTAATTTAACCATGCAGAGTCAGCTAAGGGTTGCAAGCAAACTGCACACATCCTGGCATATTAGCAGAATTAAGCTTGTGTAAAACCATGCTAACCAGTACAGCTGGTACAAATGGCCTGACATACAGTATTGGCATATTTGCGTGCGTGCAAGACATTTTACTTTGTTTTATGGTTAAAAGAAATATATACTTATTACAATTAGGTCAAAGTTATTTAGATACTTTTTACAATTAGGTCGGAGTTTGTAGACATTTAGGTTTGTTCCGGGGTTGAAGCTTGATTCATGAATTTTTGTTGTGCACCAATGTTACACACTGCAGTGAATAGTGAATCAACAAGCTCAGTCACGCTTTACGTACTTCTATATCGGCAATTGTTGTCTCTTTTGGGTGGCAAATACAAATACATAAAATTGCCGTCCTCACAACTAATAGATATATAACACAAACGTGTGTGTATGCATGTGCGTGCGTGCGCACATATGCGTGTTCATGTTCATGGGCGACGTTAAGCCCAAAAAGTTGGGTAAAATGCTGAGACAAGGGTTTCCTGAACAAAGCATGGATGGAGGCGTCGGTCGTCACACCGTTTGGTACAGATCAACTGTAACCCTGCCAGGAAGGAGAGCACCGTGACCTAATTACTCACTCTCCTGATTAAGTCAACTCATTCATTATTAATTAATTCACACGTACTTTCCTTTCCTTCTCACACATACAGCCATTTGTACAGCCTATTTTTAAACCCATCATCCAGTCAGCACCAGAACCACGCACTGTTGATTTGTCTTTTTCATCTATGGCGAAACTATGACGAAAATGTTCAGTCGACTACCCTTTCTCACTGACGAAAACTAAGCTATAATGACTAAAACTTTAACTAAATACATTGACAATTTTGTCAACAAATAAAAACTAGAGTATATTAGGGAGGAACTAGTGGAGAAGAGATCCAATAGAACTAAAAGACACATAATTTTATGACACGATGTGAGCTCTTAGCTATTTGCTATTGGCTAAAACAAAATATAAATTTGCTGTCAGAATCAACACAGCTCCTGACCTCCAGAGTAGCCCTCCTGGCTCCTGCTTGACGTATGACAGAGGCACACCACTGGACTTAAGAGATTTGCCGATGGCTCACCCGAAACCGGACATCATCCACTGGGATGAGTCGCTTGAACGCACTGCGTCCCGTCGGCCCACAGAGGCAGCACAGAGCAGGAGGGGCGGAGGAGTGACAAAAAGAGTCAGCCTGTCCAAAGCCTTTAAGCCGGAGACCAAATCATCCACTGCTCCCCATGATGAGGAGTCCCCACAATTCTACTCTCCAATGTGTCAACCTAAAAGATATCTCAGTCCATGCAGCCACAGGGCCAGTGGCCACCTAGAATTACAATTTAGGCATTTAGCCTTAATCTAGTGTGATTTACAGTAAGCAAGAACAACAATACATATAGAAATAGTCAAGAATCATAAGCAAGCTAAGAACCTAACAATCAACACTATAGAGTGTTATAAAATTCTATCTAAATTACGAAATTACACAAGTTTAACCGTTGCATACTGTACACCTGTAAGGTCGTCGATCGATGCTATAGTGCAAGTGCTACAGGCTAAGAAGGATAATTGTAGGGTTGGATCCAACTTTGTTGATATGCGGGGTGCAGAGAGCCTGCCATTGATTATTGATAACCCCAGCTATTTTACACAGAATTTCTGTGTAAAATAGCTGGGGTTATCTGTTTATCTTTGGAACACTGTTCTTATCTGACACAATCTAAGATTTCAATGGGGAATTTTTATTGGGAAAATAATCCATGACCCAGGGGGCTAGCGCCCTCTAATGGCAGTGATGTTAAGCCCTAACCACACCAAAGGGTCACCATGCAACTCCTTGGGTCCAAACGGTTGCAGGAGTTAACGCTAAAACCGGCTCGACCCTTTGGTGTGGTTTGGGCCATTGAATTCCATGCGTTGAATCACTAGGGTCAATGTGGGTCAACATGCAACAAGACATATCACACCACAGGGGCAATGCTAAAACCATCTTGGCCCTTTGGTGTGGTTAGGGTTTTAGACTTCATGCTCTATGGATAGACAGGACACAGGGAGAGATTAGGGGAGTGACCACTGGGACACGTGGTCAGGCATCTGAGCCTATGTGGTACTCACTATCGGCTGCCCCGGTATAGTATTTATTTATTATAGTGAACATACTTTAATCCAAAGACTTGAGCCCCTTGAGTTGCAGCAACTCGTTTTCACTGGTGTCCTCAAATGTTCTTGTTTGATTCCCTTAATGTTTTTTTTTCTTCAGCACTGGACTGTATATCTGTATATTCTGTAAAGTACTTTGCACATTTTGATTCGATAAGAACTCTATAAATAAAGATGATGAATTATAACCATAACACAGTAAACAACAGAATGCATTTTGAACATCATTTGTCAGATGATGACAAAGCAGTAAGGTAATTAATTGTGTTCAAACAGCATTCTCTCTCTCTCTCTCTCTCTCTCTCTCTCTCTCTCTCTCTCTCTCTCGTATCCTTGTGAATGCAGAGTTCCAAGCTAAAACGTGAAATCAAAACGATGTCAGGACACAAAACGCATCCCGGAAGGCTGACAGCGAAGCAGAAGATAACAATCCAATAAAGAACCTAAATTATTTAATATTATCCCGTCGAGCAGAAGGGTTCATTTTTTTTTAATCATTTGGGAAGGTAAGTGTACTGTATTAAGTAACCTGACACCAGTTGATGACAATATTGAGGAAACTGACGTAGTCAGGTTATGTATTAATTGGCATAACATTGGGGACAAAAAAAATAAAACTGCATACCGGTAAGTAATATTGTATTAACATACTCTACATACAGATTGTATACCATTAGTTATATTGTATTAACATACTCCAACATACCATGCAGATTGCACAATTACATTTATACATTTTATTAATTAAAAAGGTTACATATACCGGTATGTGAGGCTTTAAAAAATAAAGACTTATTTTCACAAATGCAATATTTTTACGTGCAATATGTTTCAACCTCAATCAATGTTACACAATAACAATCCATTCTCACAATCTACACTGGTTTGGAAATAGGATGAAATGATTTTACTTGGATTGTATCCATTCACCCCTTGTGCCAAGCATTCAGTCTGAATAAAGCAATGGCTCCCTGCCGACCCTGCATACATTTTTCATGAATCCAGGGTCCATACAGCCAGAATCCCCATATGCCCCCCAGGGGTGGGGGTGGCCCATCCCCAGCTCCCCTGAGGGAAGCCACACTGTAGCCATGCTAACGTTATAATGCTAATACAGCCAGTGTTGCCATGTAGATTTATATAGTGACTGTGGGCTTGTTTTTCTGTGTAGTTGCTTTCAATTGGTAGCCTACTGTAGTTACAATTTTAAACCAGTTGACCACACATCCCCTGATTTTCTTTGGATTGTCCCGATTTAACACTATGGGCTGTATTTTGCGTGTCTTAAGTACCAGGTCTTATTCCCTAACTTGAGTAAACTAAAGACCTGGAGGCGTGATCAACGCCATTTGGCTATTCTGAGTGGCCAAAGAGCATTGATCACGCCTCCAGGTCTTTAGTTTACTCAAGTTAGGGAATAAGACCTGGTACTTAAGACACGCAAAATACAGCCCTGTGTGTCCCAAAGAACCAACAAACATCTATAATAAAGCGGTTTCACCACATTTAAAAGAGAGAGAGAGAGAGAGAGAGAGAGAGAGTGAGAATGAGAGAGTGTGTGTGTGTGTGTGTGTGTGTGTGTGTGTGTGTGTGTGTGTGTGTGTGTGTGCGTGCGTGCGTGCGTGTACGCACAGGAGCACATAAAACACTTGGTTTTTCGCCACATTTTAAAAAGAGAATGAGGGTGTGTGCGTGCGTGCGTGACCAGAGCCACCACAGAATACTTTGATAATATTTGGAATTCATCAATATGACAATATTCAGTTTAACCACTTAAACACTATATACTTAGTAAGACGGACCACCAAACCTCCTCGCCAAAAATAGCCGATCTACAAGCTCACAATTGTGACACGTTGTGATCTTGTAGATCTGCTATTTTTGGTGAATGTTCCTCCCAGAATAAGGATTGCGGGGTTCAAGAGTTATTTTCAATCTGTCGTCATGGAAACTACTATTACGTTTTCCTCGTGACACATACTGAATCTTAGAGGGAGATATTTACATACCGTAATGTGACATACTGTAAATGTAACGTTCTACAGTGTTTTTAAAGAGACAATGTAATCCAAGGGTGCCTTGGATGAGAAGTTATTGACAGGGGTGAGAGAAAAAGGTTTGAGAACCTCTGGTGTAGACATTGCTTCCTTTTTGTGTTAGAAATGTGGTGATGACCCTTAGATCTTTGACAAATGTGTGGTATAAAAATAATAATACGAGTACAACAATGACACGTTATCAGTCAGTCTTTGCAACGAGACCCGGACATTTATATAACCGGCATCCACCACCACTCACCAGTATCTCCCTCTAAAATGTTAATAGTCTTGAATGATTCAAGTCAGATAAATGACCCAATCGCTAATCTTTGCATTTTAACATTTCTGCCAAATGTAACAGCTAAAAGCCAGGCGGATAGATGATGTGCATGGTCCCCACAGCAGGAAATCCATTAGTGTTATTCTAATCTTACTGACAGACTAAGAGGAGATTGGTTGTAAATCAATGGCTTTATCATTGGACCTGCATGAACTCTTTGCGATGTGATGCGAGAGTGCAGTCAGCCAACACCAACTCGGGACTCCTGAATCGCTGTCCTCCACACTCTCCTATCTAACATCAGGGTATTGAGCTCTACAGTGTTGTTAGCTAAGATGTGGTGCCACAGTGCATCTACGTGGGTGGTGCTTCGTGTCTTTCCTGGCTTTTCCCTGGGTTGGCTCCCACAGTGTCAGTTTGCTAGTTGCCACTAGTTCAGGCCTGGTGCCTGACGCAGTGCCCTGCCAGCCTCATCCTTCCCTCTCTGACTTTGTCCGTGACCTGTGGTGCCCGTAGAGGACCACATTGTTGCTCTGGGGAGACATTTATTTTTTGATTTTGTGTCACTGTCAAACCAGAAACAGGATTGTGTCTATGGTCATGTCCAACCTAGACACAGGATCTAAATCTAATGTCTCAATAGAAGAGCAGGGAGACCAAATTCAACCACCCCAAAACTAATATTGTATTGACATACTCTACCATACATATTGTATAAGTTATAGCATATTAGCATACTCTACCATACATATTGTATAAGTTATATCATATTAGCATACTCTACCATACATAATTGTATAAGTTATATTGTATTAACATACTCTACCACAAAGGTAGACAACCTTTGGCACCACTGCCAGCATTGGCACAAAGGAGGGTGATCACTGGCACACTGCCATAAGTGTGTGAGAGAGGATTTTTGTTTAAAATAGACCATTTAAAGAAAATGTAGTCCCTCACATTTGTATGTAAATTACATCCTGCACATAATCTAATCATTCTACATTAATTAACACTCTGAACTCTGACTGGGGAAATAGTCTGGGAGATAGGTGGGTTATATTGCTTGATCTAATGATCATTATAACAATGAAACACAATATTTAAAAAGAATGGAAAAGGTATGTGTGGACAATCAAAATTGTTTGATGTGTCATTAAAATGTATGTCGACATGGCACTGACTATCTAGAACATAAAAACAAAATGTTGCAGACCCCTGCTCTACCTTACAGATTGTTTAAGTTATATTGTATTACCATAAAGATTGGTCAATTCACTAAAGAAAGTTACATAATACAACTTATTTTCTCCCCTAAGATTTGATTGGCTGACCTTTTCAACTCTGTGTATCCACAAGTGAACTCAACTCTCTGAACTTAACATTTATTTTGTTTGGTAAATATGCAAAGTTACATGCGTGCGTGCGTGCATGTGTGCGTGAATAAATATTAGATGTTGTTTCTGTGTCTGTAACATTGTAGCTTTGATCATGTGTTTAGTGCGAGTGGATAACATCATAAATGCACTGACTGCTACCAAGCCTTTGAAGATCAATTGTTTGGTAAAGTTGTATAATTTAAATTTACTGTGGAAAATACACATGTTTATGGAGAGAAACGCCAGTGCCAATCTCATGTCCATATCATCAGGCAGGCAAATCACATTTGTGTTATGACAGTAAAATCCTGAGAGTTCATTTAATTCGGAGAGTGTACGCATGGACCTTAACGGATCCATTTGGTTCCATTTGTGGACTTTCAGAGTTAAGCCGACAAACTAAGAGATCACAGCATCGTGTTTCGGATGGGCAACAGAAGACCTGAAGAGGATCATGCGTCTTATGGTCATATTAACATTTTCTGTTTGTTGCTTTTAAAGCCATCTCCATATGCTCTCAGCCCGAGGAAACGAGGCTACTGCTCGTCAGTGACATTTGAAATGCCAGGCCTACCTCTTTGTGTGCTCGCGTACATGTGCGTGTGTGCATGTGCGCGTGTGCGTGTGCGTGTGTGTGTGTGTGTGTGTGTGTGTGTGTGTGTGTGTGTGCGCGTGTGTGTGTGTGACTGTGTCCCTACGGGAACAAGATGATTCAGACTCACACATAGGCTCTTTGTCACCCTAGAATACAGTGTGTTTGTCCCTATGTCAACTTATAGAGCACAGACGTCCTGACGTGACTCTTTCATCCCCTGGTTCGCGGGAGTATTTTCTCTATGCGAGAATAACATTTGGTTTCTTAAAATCGTCTCATATTGGCATTTTGGAAAATAGGCTATAGCTGATACAAGCTATAACGTGTCACATTGTTGTACTCTTGTAGATTTTGCTATTTTGCTTCCCGCTTTTGTTTTTTTTTCTTTTTTATTGTGAAAGAAATTGGAAAAAGTGGAATATTACAGATCTTCTGTGTGGATCTCTGGTACAATACGGGCTCCATCTTATCCCTGAACTAATGTGCCATTTCTTACTATTTAAAAAAACATTTTAAAATAGTTCAACTAGCCGATCTACATCGACACATTGTGAGCTTGTAGATCCGCTATTTGAACTATTTTAAAAGGTTTTTTTAAATAGTAAAAAATTGCAAATTAGGGATAAGGGTTAAGGGGTGGCGCAAGATATAGCCCGTTACATGTTCAGGGTTATAGGGCCAAATCCATATTAGCTCATTCGGCACCACAGCGCCAACTTGTGGAGGGCTCTCGCCACCACAAGTGCATTTTCAAAGGCAAGGCTCTTAACTTGAAAGCCCTTTTGGCTGGAACCACCGAGTCAGGAAGTAAAAATCCGCTATGTAATATGTGTGGTGGCAAAAATGCATATAAACACTATGGTATCCCGATGGTTGAGTCCTGCTTCTTCCTGATGTTGTCTACTTACTAATAGTGAGACCATTAATTTCCATTGTAAGTTGGGGGCTCGTCCGGGATCATTATTTCATCTTCACCATAGATGGATACTTGATCAAAAATAATCTTAAAGATGGGAGCTAAACAGAGCAGAAAGGAATTGAAGCGAGAACTCAATGACCAACAGCGGAAAGAAGTGACGTTACTGCGAGAATTCAATGACCAACAAAAATAAGTGATACTATTGCGGGGACAACTTGTGGAGCGACAAGAACAACTGCAAGAACAACTTGACAGAAATATAATAATATATAACAACTCAACAACCAACAGAAAGAAATTATGCTACTGCGAGAGCAACTTGACAGGAATGTGGTGAAATTTAGCATATCTACAAGCCAACACTACGCCTGATGACTACAACAATATGAGAAGAAGGAGCCAAACCACATTACTATTACTACACCCAAGGAACAGCCTGCAGACAAAAGCAACAACCATGATGGTATGAGCAGAGACAAGAACCCCTCATAAACAATCAAGGTCAGGGGGGAGCAGTTATCACAGCGACACTTTGTCCAAGGAAGCTATTTCCATTCATTTCATATACAGAACCTCGTCCTCATCTGGGGACTGGGGTACAGCACACAGAAATAGACACATATTATGCAACAGTACATGTGTAGAGAAACTGGACACCTGATGAATTGAGAGACATCATGAAGGACCTTCCAGACCACAAAGTCAACACAGAGCGCTGGTGTGCAGTTGTGTTAGACTTGATTGAGATGTATGAGCCATCGGCAAGAATGCTCAAATCTGTATTTCGCAAAGTCTTTGGATTAAAGTGGCTACATCTCAGGGAACATTTTGATGTGAATAGAGCACAACATCACATTGTCACTGGACAGCTGCAGAATCACGGTGGTCTTTTTGACAGCATCAAAGAAGCATTTCCAGTACCCACTGATTGGCCAAAAATTCACAGCACTAAGCAATGGCCTGATAAAACCTGTGACACCTATCTGTAGGCTAACTGTAGGGCCCTCCTCTGGAGCGAGGCCCGGAGGTAGGGCTGGACAGTGAGCACCTGGTGGCTGGGCTTACCACGGCCCGGCCACAGCCCGAAGAACCAACATGGGCTCATATTCTCCGCCACGTGGGCCCACCACCCACGTTCCGACACAGTGGACTTGGGTGCGCTGACGGGTGGCAGCGCACCCAAGTTTCCACGAATACGGGGAGGACGGGGAAAATCAGCCGGAGAATCAGAGCAGCATGCAGAGGAACGGCATTTCAGTCGCTATAATGGACTGTTGTGACGAAAAGCGAGCTGAACTAGAAGGCAAAGCTCTCTGTCTACCAAGCAATCTTCATTCCTATTCTCACCTATGGTCATGAAGTGTGGGTCATGACCGAAAGAATTCTGCTCTATGAGGGTGCACCACTCGCATTTAGACACAGTGGGGTTGGGTGCTTATACGGGTGGCAGTGTTTCCATGAGTATACGGGGGGGACGAGGCAGGACATCTGCCGGAGAATTGGAGCAGCAGGGGGGGCTGGTATTGCAGTCGCTGTACCTCCGTGAATATTGTGTGAATATTGTGTGTGCTTTCTATATTGTAATGCCATCACATCATGGAAAGGGAAACCACACAGCTGGGTTGAAAACGCAGAGGTAAAGTCAGTGACGTATCACGGCCACAAAGCACAAGCGTAAACGGCGCATCCGCATGCTCCGCATCCGTCATGGTCAAATAACTTGTTCACTTCTCAATTGTAATAATAGATAGATGTGACATACTAGCGTCACGTGTACTGGTACATGAAGCCGCTTAACGCTACAGAAACACGAGATGGGCTCTTATGGGTTTACTTAGTTAAGTCTTGAAATCATCCTGTAAAAGAAACATGCTGAAAGGAAAAGAAAAACATACATCTCTATCGATCCCCATGTAGGAGTGTAAAATATATATATGTGTGTGTGTGTGTGTGTGTGTGTGTGTGTGTGTGTGTGTGTGTGTGCGCGCGCGTGCGTGCGTGTCCGTGTGTGTGTGGGGGGGGGGGGGGGGGGTTACTGCCCTACTCACTTTGTATGCATTCAGGCTCCTGCAGGCTGGCGAGTAGAGAGCAGAGTGAAACTCTCAGCGGGCCATGGGGGGGGGGGGGGGGCATTGCTCGAGGCAAAGCATCGCTTAAAGAGGCTTCAGTGTATCGGATGTAAGCATGTCTTCAACACTCTCCCTCCGCCTCCCCCCCCCCCCCCCGCAAGCAGCTTTTCAATAAAAGAGTGACTGGGAGGGGTTAGGGGCCAGGCCGCATATTTGTCTGACACAGAATGGGAGGGGAGAAAACACAAAACTGGTGTCCAGCCATTGGACACCTCTTATCCGGCCCATCTGTCCTGTTGAATCAGTGTACCTATATAACGGCCTCCCTTGTCCCTCTTCCTGACATCCTGCCCCGCCTCCTACCTAGCTTTTGAGACCGACTGCTGATAAGACGGAGGGACAATGACGTGATGTGCATCCTCCACTCAGGAGGGTCTCTCTGCATGGGGAGCGAGGGGGTGAAACTTGTATAGCCAAATTGTAAGACAAGGGTTCTCAAACCTTTTCAAATATTCAATGTATATAAGGTTAAAGTGGTTAAACCGATTTTGATGCTGTATGACCTATAATTGGGGACCCCTGGAACCCCCTCAAGCATGGGTCAGCGTTATTATTCTGGCGGTGCATTATTCCGACTCTCCTCACATACTAACCCTGTCCCTAACCGCACTTGAAGCCACATTGTCGTACTATAATGTGCCGTCGGAATTATGAGCGGATCCCCTCAAGGACCCCACTTTGAGAACCACTGCTGTAAAATGAGTGGTATTGGGGATTATTATTTGTTGAAGATTTCAAAAGAAAACAGTTATGAAATGTGTCAATCTAGAACAAAAGCATCCTCACTGCATGCCTTAGGCTTATACTCTGTTGCTTCTTTTCTATAATTCAAGAAGCCCCTCCTCCCTGCCTGCGGTTTTTGCATAAAATCAGTGCATGGCCACACAAAGGGGCTTTATTACATTCAAAGTACAGATTAAATCCTCATTGTCGAAGCAGATTATGCCCGTTGTCGCGTTCGACACTTGTGCTCCCAGTCCCGACCGCTCCGGGCAAATATTACACGTCAAACGTCCGTGCGTGGTTCGTCAACGCGCTGCCTTCAACTTGGACTGGGCGCTCCAGATTAAGTGTGCTGGATGCGGATTAGCTGTCAGATTGCGTTAATTTCCATGAGACTCTATGAGGGAATGTGTGTTGGCATATCTGGGTCAGGTTGAGGTTGGTGGAGAAGCGCTGCTAACTAGAGGAATTCAGTTGAAAGAAACTTTAGCAGCATCAGGGGGGCCTCTCAGCCCTGAAAGGACCACCCTACCCCCACCCTCTTAAAAAAACACACTTGAACCCAATAGCGTCCATATGTCACAATTCACAATAGGTGAATATTCGGGGAACATAACAAATCTATACCAGTGGTGGGAAAAGTAGCCTACTCAAATGTTGTACTTAAGTAAACTTAAGTAAATGTTCTTCAGAGTTACAGGGGGGCCACCAAATCTTTTCCTTTTTACATTAACCACTTGAACCTTTAACAGGAAACAGACGATCTACAAGCTCACACAGCTATGAAAAAGTTTAATCTGCAACTTAATTTTATACTTAAGGGCATATGCTGTATCATATACTGTATAGTGGGGATCATCATCTCTATTGGAACGGCATAGTTCCAGATATGTTCTTCTGACGTGTTGATACAGTATTATACACAGTACATATTATGGGATGCTCATCTGGTTGTGTTAAGCGTCATCACGTCAACCATCATGATTTGCGTTGTTCCCTGGGCAACGTGGGTTGTTGACATAAGCAGGCAACTCTACAGGCATATAATTGTAAACTTCTTCCAAGGTTAACCTGCTATCTATTGACATACTGTACCAGCCCAATACAAGAAAACATGACTAACCATGTCTGTGAGGTGACACTTTGACAATATACAAATGGAAAATTGATAAGTCAATCCAAGAGGAAATAGCTAAAATAGCCTAGGATGTCATGACTAAATTATCCATAACTAATCAATATATATTGATTTGATCACCAATCTATCAATGATTAAAATGATAAAGACTAAACATATTGACAATTTCGTCAACAAATAAAAAGTAGACTAAAATGTTAGGGAGGGACATGTGGAGCAGTCCAATATAACTAAAAGACAAGTCATTTTAGGTTTGGTTGCGCTTTGAAAATAGCAGATCTACAAGCTCACAACGTGTCGCAGCAGGTAGTATTTTCAGCATGCAATGCAATCAGCCATTACGACGCTATCAACAAAAAAACGGAGAAAAAACTTGAGAAAGGGCACTTTCTGCAAAAGGGCAGGTGCTCAAGCCCCCCTAGCCCCCCCCTCCCTCTGCACGTGCCTGCTATCAAGTCTTGCCTAAATCAAGTGTAGATCTAGTCGACTAAAACTAGACTAAAGCTAAAACTAAATTGTATTCAGAAGACTGACTAAAATGGAAGAGGACCAATGATAGAACCGTGGGGGACACCCCAGTCAACGATGTACATGTAGGGTTATTTCACTAGCTAATGAATGCAAAGTCTCCGCAGGGAAAAGCACCCAGGTCAACCGTTTAATGAATAATGCATCGTTAATCACAATCAGGTGAAACAGGATGCAGTCCATTCTATAATGTTTTCCTTTGTGTACCTGTGGTTAAAAGGTGATCATGTGAGGAGGTCTGTGAGCTTTGATTTACTTTTCAATACCACAAAGTATTTTAAAATTCAACTTGAGTAAAATAATACTGGTACGCACCCCTAAATGTTTAGTTAAGTACAGTACTTAAATTAAGTAAATATACTTAGTTTCTTCCCAGTACTGCCAACACCAACACAGATGACAGGACTGCATTTGTTCCTCGATTTGAACGACACCTTGACATATTATTCTCACACAGCAATTCTCTTCACCCATTTAGAGAGGACAAGTGTACAGTGTGTGCAGTAAGTACAGTACGTATGCATATAAAAAGGGAGTGGAACTAATTGATTGAAATGCAATTATTTCTTTCATGGTGCTACTGCAAGATTAGATGAACACAATCACTTTACTGTGAATTAACACACGGCCATTTACATTTCTCATTTTCCCTATCCCACCTACTGTAACGTCTTATCACACAGCTCCTGCCTAAACCAATAGTTCTCAAACGTTGTTGTGCCGTGTTGTAGATTCACATTTACGTATTGAAACACACCGGACACAGGGCTGCCTTAGTCTTTACTTGTTCGGTACACTGAATCAAATCACAGTCACATTGCATGTAATCACCACCACTTAATCACACATAACCCACCTGTCTCAAACATCCTGGTACCATATTATGGTACCATATTATGGTACCAGGATGTTTGAGACAGGTGGGTCATGGACGTTGCGGATGTAGTGTCCAGCCACTTGTATTGCATATTATGCAATACAAGTGGCTGGACACTACATCCGCAACGTCCAAATCGATATGTAATTGGCCGTGTACAGTATGTGGAGTGGACCTCCCATCTGAAAAGGTTTTGTGCCAGGAAACCCCCATCTGAAATGGTTTTGTGCCAGGGACCCCCCATATGAAAGGTTTTGTGCCAGGGACCCCCCAGCAGAGAAGATTTATGTAAAAAAAAATATATAATATATAATGCATTTTTCAAAAATAGCATATGTAGGCCTACAAGCTCACTTGTGGAAAATAAGAATCAGCATAAAATGAGTTATATATTGTAAAAAGTATGACAACAATATTAAGGACATCTAAATTAAAACAGTGACAATTTAGAACAACAACATTATCTAGAAAGTTTTTATTTATTTCCCCAGTGAGATCATGGAGTACATTTTTAAAGTGCATTGTAATTGATTCCATGGTAAAGGGAGCGCTAAAACCGAAGGCTGCTTTACAGTACATGTGTTCCTGTGAACGTGTTTGATGAATGGAAGTATTTGGCTTTTACAGTGCTGGGCTCGTTGCCCTCTCACAACGCTGTAGGAATCGGCAGCAGGGGACGGGGGAAAGGGCCCAGGGGCTGCAGGGGACGGGGGAAAGGGCCCAGGGGCAGCAGGGGACGGGGGAAAGGGCCCAGGGGCTGCTGGGCTTGTTGCCCCGCTCCGGGCGCTTCAATGGTGATTTATTTATCAGCGCTTTGTAAATGTAATGATGGTCTTGTCTCATGGAGAGAGAGGGCCAACCAACTTTAGTGTATAAAGTGCAATGGTGGGTAGAGTCACAAACTAAGGTTCTGTGACCATCCTCTGGCAAGGATGTTTTGATGATTGATTCGACCTACTGTATATGGACCCATAAGACCTATCTCCTAAAACTAATAGGATGCACCAGGAATTTACTAAATGAGCATTTGGTGAAAATAGCCGATCTACAAGCTCCCAACGCAACGTGTTGCGAGGTTGTACTGTATCTGTTGTATTTCTGCCAATGTAAAGGTCCGGGCCGCACACCCAGTTTACGCTGCCGATCCAATGGATATGTCTGAGTCATTGTGTCAGGGGGCTTTGTCAGAGTAGACTACTTGTTGTACCCATCTGCCTGTGTCCGCTGCAGTCGGTAAGTCGTCGTTCCCATATACAGTATGCACATGACCATATATGGGCATGTGGCTGCGTATCTTTATGTCTGTCAGTCATTGCCTCTTTTATGTCCAGTCCATGTGTGGAGATCGCTGATGTCATCAGTATATGCGCATGCCCCCTTTAGTTCCCATGAAGAGACATCAAGGTTAGACACACTTCATATTTGGGCGTAGCTATGTTGGGAACTTACTTCATGTTATATGCATCAACACCCTAATTGACAACCAAATAAACAAAAACAAAAGCAAATTATTCTCCTGCTTTGTCGACTTCAAAAAAGCATTCGATTCAATTTGGCATGAGGGTCTGATGTACAAACTGTTGGAAAGTGGCATTGGGGGAAAAACCTATGACATCATAAAATCAATGTACACCAACAACAAATGCGCAGTTAGAATAGGCGAAAAGCACACAGACTTTTTCCCCCAGAGCCGTGGTGTTAGACAGGGATGCAGCCTGAGTCCAACACTCTTCAACATATATATCAACGAATTAGCAAAAACGTTAGAACAGTCTACAGCTCCAGGCATCCCCTTGGCAAACACAGAAATCAAATGCTTACTTTACGCAGATGACCTGCTGCTGCTGTCCCCAACCAAGGAAGGACTACAGCAGCAACTTGATCTCCTACACAAATTCTCCCAGACATGGGCCCTGACAGTGAACCTAACCAAGACTAAAATCATGATATTTCAAAAAAGGCCCAGCCGCCAAAACCACCAATTTTTCCTAAATACAATCCCACTAGAACAAACTAAAAACTATACCTACCTTGGCCTAAACATCAGCAGCACAGGGAACTACAACCAAGCTGTAAAGGACCTGAGAGACAAGGCAAGAAGGGCATTCTATGCCATCAAAAGAAACATCAAAATAGACATCCCAATTAAAACCTGGCTTAAAATACTGGACTCGGTGATAGAACCAATTTCCCTCTATGGTTGCGAGATCTGGGGACCATTAGCAAACCATGACCTGGAAAAATGGGATAAACACCAAACCGAGACCCTACACACAGAATTCTGCAAATCCATTCTCCGTACCCAGCGAAAAACACCAAATAATGCATGCAGGGCAGAATTAGGACGATACCCACTCATAATCAAAATAAAAAAGAGAGCACTTAAGTTCTACAACCACCTAAAAGAAAGTGACCCAGATGCACTCCATAACAAGGCACTCACACACAGTGAAACTCTAGAGAGATGCCCCCTCAGCCAGCTGGCCCTGGAACTCCGGGCACAAACACAAACAGAGCCACGAGATAGAAAACCCATTGGACTAAACCAAATTATAAAACAGCAAAGGGAAAACTATCTGACACATTGGAAAGAAGCAACACAAAAGCAGAGTAAACTAGAATGCTATCTGGCCCTAAACAGAGAATACACAGTGGCAGAATACCTGAGCACCGTGACCGACCCAAAACAAAGAAAAGTCTTAACTAGGTACAGACTCAGTGAGCACAGTCTCGCGATCGAGAAAGGCCGTCATAGGCAGACCTGTATCCCGAGAGAAGACAGACTATGCACCCACTGCACACTAAACGAAGTGGAAACCGAGCTACACTTCCTAACCATCTGTCCATTGTACCAAGACATCAGAGACACATACTTCCCACAGATTACAACCACACACGGAGATTTTGAAAACATGACCAATGACAAAAAACTCCCATATCTGCTGGGCGAAGTACAACAATGTGCAAACACAGCAGCAAGATTTGTGAGTTGCTGTGATAGGAGAAGGATATCAAATGGAACACAACCACCCTAAAGACTAATAATTGTGTATATTCCTGCACTATACCTGCATCGAGTTATCTTGGTACACAGAAGTTGATCTATTGAAGATTCTGACCTTCAAAGTACATAATTTTTGTTTTGATTGTATTGCTGTATTGTTGTATTGTTCTTTCTGCTTTGGCAATGTAAACGTATGTTTTCTCATGCCAATAAAGCCCTTTGAATTGAATTGAATTGAATTGCATGGCTGTGTCGGAGATTTGATGGCAGAGGTCCGCCCACCCTGCCGGCCGCCCATTAGCCAATTTGAATAGGATGTTTACCTCAGAAAAGGGACGCTATGGTTCCTGTGGTTAAAGTCAATTTATCATCATCTCCACAGACTAGCTCCATTAGCTCCATAGATGAGAAATGGAAGTCATGCAGAAACGCAGCCCTGATGTTCACCCTCAGTCATCCCGAGGACACAGAATTGCATTATCGCATTACTGTAAGATATCTTGAAGGTATGTTGAAAATAGACATTTTGGGATGAATTGGCCACTAAATCACAATCAAGGACAAACAGAGATGCTCTTCACACACATTTGTACTTCACTAAAGGTGGAATTTATTAAAATGTTGAGAATTGAAATCGTGAAATAAGGTTCACTGCTTCACTGTTAATCCGGAGCTTTCGGATCAGAGGACAACCGGAAGACAAAAGAACATGATCAAAACAAAACTCAGCTGGAAGAGTTATAGTATTATAGGATTTCACTTCTTTCTGTTCCCAGACAGCGTTTCTGGTGAAAACAGACTATACTCAACTGCCAATAAAGTTCTAAAGAACAGAACATGGCGGAAACACACTTTTTTGTGGAGTGGAGACTCTCTTCTTTCAAAACGATCTCCACCTGAACAGCTGCGAGTTCTTCAACATAATTACTGGCCCCTCTAATCGCACTCTCCACGCATGGCAACAAGCTGCAGAGATGAGATATTTAATATCTGGGTAAACTGCTATCAGCTGTTGATGGTGTCATTTCTGTTTGCAACAGCTATAACCTTTCTCAGGGTACCATGTCTCGGCCCCATACAGCAGTACTGACTCCACTGTGAGGGTCCATGTCTCAGCCCCATACAGCATGGGCTTTCAACTGATTTTGACCCAGGGACGACCATCCTGACTAAGAGCAACCTGGGGACCACCACTATTGTGTCGTTTGGGTCCATCATAGACTCACCTGACAAAATAGTGGTGGGGGTTCATTCACCATTCCATCGGTTAAGAAGATTAGTGTTTTTTATGCCTGGTTAGTGGTTACTCACTAATCTCGCTATATCACAGGCTATACATTCATGAGCTGGACAGAAGAAATCTATAGTTTTCAAAGGCATAACACTTTTCAAAGGCATAAGACTTTGTTGGATACAGACACATTTGAATGCATCAACTCTTTAAGAATTTGGACCAAACAGGAGAAAAACACAACACACATTAAACTACTGTTTATCAGTCTTCAATTGAAATTAAAAAAACGAAATTGATGGCTGTTATGAAGCCCAAAACCTCTAGCTCGAACTAAAAGGAAATGGCAAATTAATTCATAGGCTTATTGCCATCCATCATTGGGTCCTAAAATGACAGTAATAGTACAGCAGCTTGAATCACACTGGTATACACACAGCATACAACACAAGCAGAAGCAGCAGCAAAGAAGCAAGTTCCTACCTTGAGCCTTCTTCTACTGGACTCCGGCTCTTTGTTTAGTTCATGATGAGCCCTCCAGCGGCGTCTCCAGTCATCTCCATCCTGGCTAGCCCAGTCCCAGTATCAATGACACCAACCAGCCTTATTCTCCTCAATTTCCTAGCTGCCATCTTCTCACTCAACCTTGGATGTTTAGTACTGCACATAGCATTCTGGTGTAGTGCAGTGGTCAGGGATTTAGGGCAGGCGCTAGGGTCCAGCATTCACAGCATGTCACAGGAGAAGAAGGACTGAGAAGAAGCCGAGCTTGGGGTCTGGGGTCATCACCGTGGCTTGTGTACCTGTGGAGCAGCAGGTTGAGAGAGACACCATAAGTTTGAGTATACGGAAGTAAGGTACAAAGAACTAAAGTGAGCTGACCAAGAGCCACATAGTTTACACTGCACCCAGTGCCGGTTCTAGGCCTTTTGAGGCCCTAGGCAACATATTATACAGAGCCCCCCCCCCCTCCTGCTTTGCCACGCCGAATAAAAATTGTAAATTTGACATGAAAATGCTTCAATCTGGTGCACTTTGAGATCAAAATTAAGAAGCTAGGTGGGGGCCACATATGTTTATAAACAAATCACAAATGTTTATAAACAAATCCCAAATGTTTATAAACAAATCCCAAATGTTTATAAACAAATACCAAAATGTTTATAAACAAATCCCAAATCCCTTGGTCCTACGCCCCCGACCATGAGACTTACTACAGGTCAACTGGTAGTGTTCCTACCCCCCCCATGAGACTTACAAATCCCAAATGTTTATAAACAAATCCCAAATGTTTGTAAACAAATCCCAAATGTTTATAAACAAATCCCAAAATGTTTATAAACAAATCACAAATGTTTATAAACAAATCACAAATGTTTATAAACAAATACCAAAATGTTTATAAACAAATCCCAAATCCCTTGGTCATACCCCCCCGACCATGAGCCTTACTACAGGTCAACTGGAAGTGGTCCTACCCCCCCCATGAGACTTACAAATCCCAAATGTTTATAAACAAATCCCAAATGTTTGTAAACAAATCCCAAATGTTTATAAACAAATCCCAAAATGTTTATAAATAAATCACAAATGTTTATAAACAAATCACAACTGTTTATAAACAAATACCAAAATGTTTATAAACAAATCCCAAATCCCTTGGTCCTACCCCCCCGACCAAGTCTGCACCCTGTCAAACTCAGCAACAGCATACAAACATACACAGTACATATTATACACAGCACATGTACAGTACATGTACAGTACATCGAACCGTGACTCATTGTCAGGAGACAATTCTACAATTGAGACCAATTCTACAAATGCCTTCTAAATGCCTGCACACTGAATATCTGCTCGGTACAGGAGTGTTACATTTATTCACTGTCAAGAGTTAAAGGATCCATTTGGTTATATCTTTATTATCCATTTGGTCTATAGCTTTCATTGGAGATCAGTTTCAACTGCTTTATAGTCACAATAATGCTATATTGGACTATAGCATCATAATATATTAAAATTGATTGACAGCATTTGAATTTTGATAATGTGTCCTAGTATGTTTTTTTTAATGCTTGACTGGCTGTAGAGGAATTGTCCATCAACGGAATGACATCTACTTCATTTTCATTAACAGCCCAATATCAATAACGGGGCTGTCTATGCCCTGGCCTAGAGTAGTGGTTCTGAAACTATTTTATGCTCTAAAATAATCATATTTCAACTGAGGACCTAAGCACTTGGAATGTAGGAGTTGAGGCAATTATTTGTGGATAAATATTGTGTTGTGTTGTGTTGTGCATGTACAGTAGATGTGTGCTTTTTACCTCTTTAGTGTATTATTTGACTTTTATAGTAGGCTATTGTAGACTTTATTTTCTTTCTTTCTTTTTTGAGCTAAAGTCCTTAAATTGTCAGTGTCATCTAGGGACCCACACCCCCAAAGTAATGTGGGGTTCCTCCTGGGGGTTCCAACCCACCTGTTGAGAACCAGAGAGCCCTATAGAGAGAGGACTCTGCTGCAGAATCACACAGAACCTTCCGACAGGAATGCTGATGTGAGTCAAAGTCAGAATGAGAAACTTTATGTGCTGAAAAACACCTCAAACACACCAGCTTGCTCTTTTCTAGATATAGTCAGGCCGATGGCATGACTTCAAATGACGTCAGAAATGTAAAGAGAGACGCAACATTTGTGCGGATATTGTGCACAGAAACTATTGTATCGTTCATTGTGTACCGATGTGACGATGGTGGACTTGTTATTTTGTTTTAAGAATGATTTTACATGGGCTTTTTTTTAAATTATTTTCATATCATTCATTCATTCATTCATTGTTTGATTATGTTTATTTGTTTTTACAGTATGTGTAATTTGGGTTATAAAACTGTGTGGCCAAGTCTATGGACATTAAGGATCAGAGAGTTGTTCTGGAGACGGCCAGACTGAACGATTTAGTATGGATGCCAGGCTATACTAGCCTCGGGGTGTAAAAGCATATTTGAAAACTGCAAAAAAGGGCATTCATTAAATATATAGCATAACATATCAGTAGAATATGTTCATTTTTGAGCGTTTTACATGTGGTTGCATGCATTATGGTTGCACATTGTTGGCAGCGTGGACAGTAGCCTCATAAAGTAGCCTACTTGATTATAGACAGACAGACAGACAGACAGACAGACAGACAGACAGACAGACAGACAGACAGACAGACAGACAATGCACATTACTGCATCAACAGTAGGCTAATCAACACACAATACAATAGGCGAATGCAGGTTGGCAAAAAGTCTCATCATAACACAATTATTAATTTATGTTGGAAGGCTGTGTGAAAACTGAATTCATACTGGAAACAGAGAGAGAGAGAGAGAGAGAGAGAGAGAGAGAGAGAGAGAGAGAGAGAGAGAGAGAGAGAGAGAGAGAGAGAGAGACGATCGGGGGCAGGCAGGTGCAGGGGGAGGGGTATGGGGGTGGTCCAGACCCAGGCTGCTGTATACAGACATAGTACAGGCAGACAGTATCTCAGTGTGCTGGAGGTTGCACCGCATCATTCCACTGAAGCCTGCCGGGGCTGAGAGGCTGTCTGCGCGGCTCTCTGCTCCGCTCCGCGTGGAGCCTGGATCTCCTCCTCTCACATCGATCGACTCCCGTCACTTTTTATACCCGTAGCTACGGCCTCATACCTCCCTCCCGCCCTACCTACCTCTCCAGCATCATCCACACGAGGATTGTCTTCTATATGGACCACGTTACTGTAGCCTGCGAGCCGCTGATCATTTTGGCCCCAGAGAGAGAGAGAGAGGGGACAGCTGAGCTAGAAGAAAACGCGCGGCGTTCCAGGACAGCTGGATATAATGTCTCAGTCTTGATAACGTGGACATGTATAATTATGGCATCATGAGAAGAATACTACGACTATAATAAGGTAATTGATGGCTGGGAACAGCTAGTGTGCGTTTGTTTTACTCCGTTTATAATGTATATGACATGGTTTTCAGCTGTTTTTATATCAATGTTTCATACCAAGGTTTCACCCATTATTTATTCGGCATTTGAGACACGTACGGGCCATCTGCTATTTACCCTCTCAGACCCAATTAAGACTTTAGAATATTTTGTTATCTTTGGATACAATTCCGCAGGCTACGTGTGGTATCAGCTGAGATAACAGGCAAACGTTGATCAAAATAGCAATTATTCTACATTGTCTTGAAAATTAAGTAGCCTGCTAATAATTTAACTATTGAGATATTTAACTGTCAAGAGAGTTAAATATCTACCAACTCTCCATCATTTAGCTGGAGACCTGGAACCCCTCCCAATTAAAAGGACCACATGGTGGTCCCCGGACCACGGATCTGAGAACCACTGCATGGTATACGGACTATAAGTTATGCGTGCATGGGGTTATTGTTAAATTCGGGATGGAAATGGATGTGTTGAATTACTTACGTGCGGCTATAGATGTATAGGCTATTATGTTATCAGTGGTTACTTGTCCAATGTCTGCATCGTGGGGAGATGTGTCAGGACTCAGAACCGTGAAGCACGGCTGCAGTAATATAAAGAGCAGGCTTCATTCTGCAAAATTCACCGTTAGGGGATCCTTATAAGGCAACATTATGAGATCTTAATATTCTAATAAAGTCGCAATTGCCAACATATGCAGCATTCTAGATGGGGAGGGGGGCGTTCTTCTCAATTAAACTGACATGCAGAATTTGGACTGCAATCATCAGACTATGGTTTAAGATATACAGGATAAGGCTGCCCATAAGATTCTCTGTTTTGATGAGTAAGTCGGCTTCATTGTACAGTTAACGTAACATTTTAAAACAGCAATGGTCTGCTTCTTTTTTTTACAATATGATATGAAAGTTGAAGGAGACGTGTCATCATCAGTTCTTTTTGGGGTTTTATATAATCGTAGGCATCTCTATGATATGAGAGATGTATTCTTTAGTTATAGCCTATAGGATCTGTTCTTGCAAGCGGACTCTCACTCTGCATTTAATAACAACCCGTTATAATGGCAAAGCCACGCTCTGAAAATAAGTGCTTATTACACAATTTAAATTTAATTTAAATTAAAATTATTCCATATCAGATATAGCTGCCTACTTTGCATGCAGGCCATGCAGCACCACTTCAATCCAAAATGATTGAAATAAATAAATGATTGGTTAGGTTGGTTGATTAGGTTATTATGGTGCAACATTATATGAATGATAAAAAAGTGTTGATGGAATTCTACTTGCATGTGTTAATTCAGTTAAAAAATATTATAGCTCTGTGGGCCTATATTATACTTAGCATTACTGTTACTGTATAGCGTGTCATTGCTTGAATAATAAGTCGCTGATTCATATAGCGACATGCAGTTTGACAGCACTATCAATGTTTTTTATTTACACATTTCTTGTGTTTTGGATTCATGTTGATGTGTATTTTATGTAACCACTTATAAACCCTAGATACTTGGTAAACTTGACATTTGTAGTGTTGATTTTGATAGCACATTTTGATGTAGTTTTAGCTTACATTTTATTTATTATTATTTCGTTTTTCATCAGTTTTACTTTCGGTGAACGTTCCTCCCGAATAGGGATGCTGCATGGGTTCAAGTGGTTAGTGTCACAGACAACAAAAAGATAGGGAAAATGTTTGTATACATAATGTATAGGCTATCGGCGGGAGGCGAACCCGGGACCTACAGTACGTTACCAGTCGATTCCACACAAAGGTTTATTTTTGTGCGAGCAAAACGCGAGCCCAGGTGTCACTTCCGTGGCTTTAAGCAGCTGGTTGCTGCATTTTCACGCTAGTGCTGCTATATCTTGTAGCGTGGGGACCTTTGTTTCCGGTTTTCCCCTTATGGGAGTGGACGGGACTTAACGCATAATTATATGTGTGGAATCACCCAGCCACTAGCCAGCCTAGTCATGCCCCCCCCACGTCCACGTGCGCCATCCAGGAGCTAGGATCGACTGTATGGGGGGACCTCCACAACCGGGCAACTACCGTGCTATCGACTATGCAGAAGGCCACGACTTCATCTTAGTTGCACACGCGGAGAACATGACAACACCAGACAGAACCAAACAGTAGTGGTTCAGATCAATAGCCAAATGCCTCCCCTGGTCAACGGGGAATTCGCCTTTAGGCTAGTGGTTATAAGATGTTGGAGACACATAAGTTGGAAATCCTGGGTGTGTTGGATGTTGATCAACTGTTTTATAATAGTCACGGACCCCGGTGTCGGTCCCAGGACCGCACTTTAACAAGCACTGCGTTCATAGTTCATCCAGAAACCAGGCTATACCAGAACAGACAGGACAGGACAGGACAGGACAGGACAGGACAGGACAGGACAGGACGCAGAAAGATGAAGACATTGTGACAAGTAGAATGACAGTGATACTGTTACTGTATCTCTACTGACACAATCTCATGGACCTCATGATCCATGAAATGCAATTCATAATAATACATGTGTCCCCGGTATAGTTGTTGTTGTCGGTGTATTGGCCAAGTGCATGCACCTGGGATAATATGCCCTCTCTCTCTCTCAAAATACTGGTATTTCCATAAAGCTTTGGTGCCGCCCATTCAGTCCACACTTTTATCTCTATAGTTTTATCATCTGGGTCAGTATACTGAGTCTACAGACTTTTTCATACAATTCTTTCAAATGGTCCTACAGGTACATATGTGGCTACTATCGCTGTCTTCGTCCATGCTCTGCATTGTTGTGATGACACATTTGTTAGTGCGAGTGGTGGGCTTTTGCCAGATTGGCCAGTTTTCTGCTACATAGTAAGACCTGTTTATGGTGTGTTTTAGTTGGTTTTTCGCCTGGAAGGCTCTATGGAAATCTGGTACACTCTTGAACAAAGTTATACTGTGAGAGAGCGCCGTTCACAAATACCAGAATGATCGTTCAATCATGAACGATCGTTCATTGAACAGGTTTTCAGTGTTTTCAGCAACACTGAAAACACTTATTGACAATAGGAATAAACAGTAACACTTTTGCGGTTTATAGGGAAATTGTAACAATCACAATCACTTAATTCAGAAGTGCCGGTGTCTGCAACGGAGCTGCCTTGCGTAAGTTGCGTTAAATAAGGCATATCGCTGCACGAACAATACGGCCCCTAGTTATAGAGCCCTGAGGACCCTACTATAGTGCAGAGGCGCATCGGTACCATCTGCCCACCACCACAGAATCTGGGGGTTCGATTCCACAGCTTTGTCGAGCAACTATACAAACTTAATTGGAGGGAAGCCGGGCAGGGAGGGTGATAATTGACACTAGGGCGTTCTCCTAGGCTGGGGCGGCACCTGTCAGCAGGGTGTTGGGCGGGAGGAGTAGAATGAAGGCTCTACGTCCTCACGGTGGGGGCTCCTCACTGGTAAGTGAGTCAGTAGGATACAACAGCAGTGACAACATGCAAGCAATGTGTGTGGGGAGGAATTAATAGGCCTAACAATTAGGGGGGGGGGGGGGGGGAGTGGTGCAGTGGTTCTCAAAGTAGGGTCCAGGGATCCTCAGGCTTCTGAGGGGGTTTGACTCATAACTGCATGATGATCATGAAATGATTCACTGACACAGGAAATATTAACCTTGCCGCCCACACCCCCCCTACTAACACAAGGAATAAACCTGAGTATTGTTATCCACAGAAAACAAACATATTTCTCACAACTATTCGAGTTGAGGGCTTCAGTTAAACTCCTTGACATTTTCAAAATGATATGATTTCTGCAACTGCAACCCGTGCAGCTGGTTTTCACATGAATACATTTTGATTGCACCACTGAAGCCAGCGAGTAGAATCCCATTAATCAGCTGACTCCTGTGTTTTCAGCAACACTGAAAACACTTATTGACAATAGGAATAAACAGTAACACTTTTGCGGTTTATAGGGAAATTGTAACAATCACAATCACTTAATTCAGAAGTGCCGGTGTCCTGACTCCTGTGTTTTCAGCAACACTGAAAACACTTATTGACAATAGGAATAAACAGTAACACTTTTGCGGTTTATAGGGAAATTGTAACAATCACAATCACTTAATTCAGAAGTGCCGGTGTCTGCAACGGAGCTGCCTTGCGTAAGTTGCGTTAAATAAGGCATATCGCTGCACGAACAATGGCCCCTAGTTATAGAGCCCTGAGGACCCTACTATAGTGCAGAGGCGCATCGGTACCATCTGCCCACCACCCCCCCCCCCCCCCCCCCCGGAAATATATACTTCTAATCAGTGTTTCTAGATTGGAAAATATGCTGTACAAAATTATGAGCAATGTTAAGACATTTTCAAAATGTCCCATATACCAATTAGAGCCAAAACATATTTGCAGTATAAATCAGCCAATGTTGCACTTAATTGAATAAATAAGGGTTTGAGAGTCAAGCAGCCAATTATGTATGATATCTGTGTCTGTGGCATGCTGGTATGCAAATGAGTGCTGCTCTTACAATAATATAGTAAAAACGCTAAATGTGGTCTTAATCAGAATTATTACCAATTACTATTATGCAAGCGTTTTTAGTCATCTGCGAAGTAATTGCTCGCCAATAGCCTTCTTCAACGATGTGTTCATAAAGGTGTCTTCAACCCGACTCCTCTGGGAAACTTTGTGGGAGCCAATCAAAGTTGATAATTACTTCCAACCAACTCCTCTGGGGAACTTTATGGGAGCCAATCAAAGTTGGGAAATACTTCCAACCAACTCCTCTGGGGAACTTTGTGGGAGCCAATCAAAGTTGAGAATTACTTCCAACCAACATGTTCGGTCTGTCTTTCAGCAGTGGTTATCGATTGAGTTTTATCCAATACTATAAGCCTAAATGGTGTGCCAGATCCAATACTTTTCTATACAAAAACTGTCAAAGACATGAATTGCTTTTTCTTCCATTCTTTTTTTCTATTTTGCCAAGGCCAATTTGAACAATGTTGTACTAAACCACTGCTAAACTGTTGTTGTTTTAAAAAGGTGCCTAAATGGTGCGGGCGGCGGTGGCTCAGGGGAGTGCCTGGATGAGTTACTGTTGAAGTGTCCTTGAGCAAGACACTGAACCCCTAATTGCTCCAGATGTGCTAGTTGGTGCCTTGCATGGTTTCCGCTGCCATCAGTGTATGAATGTGTGTGTGAATGGGTGAATTTAATGCACAATCTCTGTAAAGCGCCTTGGATAAAGGCACCATTTACCATTTATCGTGCCAGAACTGAAACCCATACAAAAAAACTATACACCGCCGGTTAAAGCCCAGCACACACCCTGTGCACAGAGACGCGGCACAGGCGTTGCCGCGTGGCAACGCCTGGAAAATAGAATGGTGGCGTAACGCAGTGATACTCAACCTCAGGCCCGCGGGCCACATCAGGCCCGCGGGACTATTATGACTAGCCCACCAATGAAAATCTAAAAAAAAGAAGAAAAAAAAATCTGGTAAATGAAATAAAAATAAATAAATCTGAATGAAGTTATCTTTAATTACATTATTATAAGTAATACTATTAGAGTTGTACTATTACTCGAACGAAAATAAAAGCTTGGGGGGGGGGGGGGGGGGATGCAATGCAAATGAAAGACATACTGTGTATCCCTATTCCCTGACATAATTTTATAGCTAAACGGACAGAATTCTATTTTATTTGAATGATGAAACCCAGCTGCCATTAATAGTTGGAAATGGAAATGGAAATTGCGGAAATGGTGGAAATGGAAATTGCGGAAATGCGGAAATGGAAATTGCGGAAATTGCGGAAATGGAAATTGAGGAAATTGCGGAAATGGAAATTGCGGAAATTGCGGAAATGGTAATTGCGGAAATGGTGGAAATGGAAATTGCGGAAATGGAAATTGCGGAAATTGCGGAAATGGAAATTGCGGAACTTGCGGAAATGGTAATTGCGGAAATTGCTCTTCACTTATAGCTATCTATTTTCAGGTAGATTGTTTTATTTTACTCAGTCAGCCATATCACTACTAATTTTTTTTTCATGAAAAAGGTCATAGCTGGGTAATCTATTTTCAGGCAAATTGTGTTTATTGTATTTTATTTTACTCAGCCATAACAAATTTTTTTCTGTTAACCAACTTGCTGGCTGGCAGGCAGGCAGACAGCTACTCATAGACAGGCAGACAGACAGACAGCTACTCATGGAGAATTGGACAGGCAGGCAGTCAGACAGCTACTCATAGACAGGCAGACAGACAGCTACTCATGGAGAATTGGACAGGCAGGCAGACAGCTACTCATGGACAATTGGACAGGCAGGAAGGCAGACAGCTACTCATAGACAGACAGCCAGCTACTCATGGACAATTGGACAGGCAGGAAGGCAGACAGCTACTCATAGACAGACAGACAGCTACTCATAGACAATTGGGCAGGCAGGCAGACAGCTACTCATAGACAGACAGACAGCTACTCATGGACAATTGGACAGGCAGGAATGCAGACAGCTACTCATAGACAGGCAGACAGCTACTCATGGACAATTAGGCAGGCAGGCAGACAGCTACTCATAGACAGGCAGACAGACAGCTACTCATGGACAATTGGACAGACAGGCAGGCAGGCAGACAGCTACTCATAGACAGGCAGGCAGACAGCTACTCATAGACAGGCAGACAGTAAGACAGCTACTCATTGACAGACAGACAAATAACTACTCATGGACAGACAGACAGACAGACAGACAGGCAGGCAGGCAGGCAGGCAGGCAAAGAGATACTCATGTTATGTTATTATGTTATTATAACAGCTACTCATGTCATGTGCAATAATTTGTGCAGTTATGGAAACAGCTCTTTGTGTTTATGCAAGAAAATGTAACACATTTATTTATTTACATATTGTGTGCATGCACATTGTACTTTGATACATTTTGCGAAAATAAAGCAATTGAAAGAGAGAAGTTATCAAGTATCATTAATGTCGTAATTTTATCTACTGGCCCCTTGCCATTTTTGTAATGTGGCCCACAGGTAAATCTATTTGAGTATCCCTGGCGTAACGGATGCTTTTACTTAAGTCAAACAAAAAAATCACACCGTATGAAGTGAGGGGCGCTCTTATCATCAACATCATCTCATTCTGGCCAATTTGCGTACTCACTTTTGTGTTCAATGTTTGTGTTTACACACTTTTGTCTTCAATGTTTGTGTTTACACAAACCCTCAAAGCTGGACATAGGATCGAAATATGAAATATTTCCACCACTGTACTTTCCATGCAGGGAGAAGCTGGCATGGCCCACTGTGTCTAGATGAAGCGCTTCCGCCATGCAATGCTCCTGGAAGGCAGTAATCCTGCTGGCGCTGGTCTCCATCGCCATCCAGTACACGGCCATCCGGACGCTGACCGCCAAGCCCTTCCAGCTGTGTCCTCTGCCCAGCAGCACGCACAGCAACAACTGCGGCCCGGCGGGGGCCCTGCAGGAGACCGACCCCCCCTTGGAGCGGAGCGGCGGTGGTGGTGGCTGTGAGGACTACCCCTACGTCTCCTACAATGCCACAGCCAGGAAGACCCACATCCTGGTCCTGGCCACCACCCGAAGCGGCTCCTCCTTTGTGGGCCAGCTGCTCAACCAGCACCAGGAGGTATATTGTTGATTTTGGGAGCACATTTTTTGATTTTCGTTTTAGTCGTATAGTCATTTGAGCAACGTTGTATTTATTCAGTTGCTTATTTTAGTCATCTGAAATGTTCTTTATTGATAGATTTACAGTAGTTTGACAGGAAGGGGGGAGAGGCATGGGCGGAAGACACGTAGCAAAGGTCATCGGGCTCGGGACTCGAACCCGCGAAACACTGTCAGGCTGGATTACCAGCCTATAGGTGCCTGTACCGCTCGGCCGGCCCAGGCCATCATCTGAGATGTTTTAGCGTTAGTCTAGTTTCAGGTCGCATTCTCACCAGAGAGCTTTGCTGCGATTAAAACGAATCCTGCTGCGCATTTTCAGAAAGTGCGCTTCGTTTGGCAGGTGTGAAGGCTCTTTCGAATCCTAATGCGCAGCAAAGAACCGCATTTTACTCAGAGAAAAAATGGGGGTTTCCAATCGCGCTTGACTACGATTCGGTGCAGGTGTGAATGCAATCCGCAGCAAATAAAGGAAATGAAGCAAACAATGTGGCGGGTGAGGAGCTGAACACAGTTGGAGACGGAGAAGGCATATTTTACGCAGCGCAAAGATGTCCCGTTACCGTGGATAGACGTGGTCGAATGAGGAGAGTGGAGACTGAAGCCCTGATCGAAATGAGGACGAGTACACTGCAGTGCAGTGTAATAGTATTATAGCCTACAGAATATTCTGTCTGTTTGTGCGTGCCGTAAACATGGAGTGCTGTCACTGTGTGGGGACTAGTGGGGAGTAGGAACTTTCATCTCGATAAACTTGTAAACATTTTGCGCTGCTGTCTGTTATATCAGTGCGCTCAGCGCTGTGCCTCCATGCCCAAAAGAACAGTGCGTGGCTGCGTGCTTATAGTGAGAGAGCGAGAGAGGGGGGGGCAGTCCCAGACGGCACGACACATATGCACGTTATGAGTATAATTTTATCACCATAGATTTATCATTTCACTGTGTAGGCTAGTTTATGAATGGAACACATTGATAAAGGTCCCCCCTGCTGCGTTTCCAATTGCTGCGGATCATGACAGTGTGAAGGCAAACCGTAGCCAATTAAATATGCAAGAATCTTCTTTTCGAGTCTACCGAAGTATTAGGTGAGAATGCGACCTTAGTTGACTAAATATTGTAACATTTTAGTTGACTAAATCACGACTAAAATGTATTCTGGAGGTGCCTTGATGACAGATTTTACACTTTGTTGCACGCTGAAAATAGCCGATCTACAAGCTTACAAGGTGTGAAAAGGTTGAGAACCACCGCTCTATCCTGTGTGTGTGCAAGTCTTCTACCTGTTCGAGCCCCAGTGTGTCTCAGTCCCGAACCCTTTCAGAATGACGAGGGCACCAGGAAATAATTCATAGACATTTCATAAAGTATTTATTTAAAGACCTTAAAAGCCTCGGACAAAGCCAACTCGGGACAATACAATAAACACTTTTTTGGGAGGCCGAACAAATAATTAGAAAGAAGTGTTGTACCCTGCCCTTCTTTCGTCTTTCTAATTATCTGTTCTAATTATCTGTTCGTCCCAAATAATGTCTTTATTGTCATGAGTTGTCACCTGCCGAGTTTGCTTTGTCCGAGGCTTTAAAGGTATTTAAATAAATACTTTTTGAAACGTCTATGGGGAAAATTAATGGGGAATTATTTCCTGATGGACGCTCTACACCACGTCCAGAACACGCTGATCCCCTCCTCTATCCTTTATGTGTGTGTGCAGGTCTTCTACCTGTTCGAGCCCCTCTACCACGTCCAGACCACGCTGATCCCCCGCCTGTCCCACAGCCGCAACACAGCCGACCGGCGCGTCATGCTGGGCGCCAGCCGCGACCTGCTGCGCAGCCTGTACGACTGCGACCTCTACTTCCTGGAGAGCTACATCAAGCCGGCGCCCGCCAACCACACCACAGACAAGCTGTTCCGCCGCGGCGCCAGCCGGGCGCTCTGCCAGCAGCCGGTGTGCGACGCCTTCGGCCCCGCCGACATCAACGTGGAGGAGGGCGACTGCGTCAAAAAGTGTGCGGCGCTCAACATGACCCTGGCAACCGAGGCCTGCCGCGACAAGAGGTATGGATCTTTGTTTTTAATTTCTTTGTTTTGCTTATTGACAAACAAACGCATTGACAATGAAGGGAAAATTCACATCATAATGTGTCATTTACGTGATATTGTCTCTTTATTGTTAATGGCGTTTAATGTTTGTGTTTGCACCGTTTGTTTTACATCACCTGTATCACCTAATCAACATGAGTTAGACTTTAATATATTAGCGCCCCTCACTTCACATGGGTGTGATTTTTTTATTCGTTTTTAGAGCAAGTTTGCTAGTTTTTATTTGTCTTTATTTTTGTAACAACGCTTAGTTTTAGTTTAGTTTTAGTGTTAGTTTTTTTCATCTTCATTTAAATTTAAGGACATTTTGTCTATAATTAGTTTTAGTTTTGTGAACAGACAATACCGTTTCAGTTAGTTATTTTCTTAACCTTGGTGGAGGTCCCTGCTTCATCTCTCTCTCAGCTAAGGGTTCCCTGGCCTGAACAACGTTGAAGACCACAATTGAGCTTGAACAACAAACGCATTTCACTCACTATTTTTTATTTTTTTAAACACCTGCGATGTGACATTAAAAGTCGATTCTGTGATATCTGATCCTGAAGGCACGTGGTGATCAAGATCGTGCGGGTGCCGGAGATCGGCGACCTGCGCGCCCTGGTAGAAGACCCCCGGCTCAACCTCAAGGTCATCCAGCTGGTCAGGGACCCGCGCGGGATCCTCTCGTCGCGCATCGAGACGTTCCGGGACACGTACCGCCTGTGGCGTATCTGGCGGGCGACCGGCCGACGCCCGTACAACCTGGACCTCAGCCAGCTGACGGTGGTCTGCGACGACTTCCTGAGCTCCGTGTCCACCGGCCTTGGCCACCCGCCCTGGCTCAGGGGGAAATACATGCTGGTCCGCTACGAGGACCTGGCGCGGAACCCGCTCCTCAAGACGCGGGAGATCTACGACTACCTGGGACTGCCCATGGACAAAAACGTGGAGGACTGGATACAGGCGAGCACGCGGGGCAGCGACGAGCCTTCGGCCAAACACAAGTTCGGCACGGTGCGGGACTCAGCCGCCACGGCGGAGAGCTGGCGGCTGAAGCTGTCGTACGACATGGTGGAGTACACGCAGGTGGTGTGTCACAAAGTGCTCCACCAGCTGGGCTATAAGAGCGTGAGGTCGGCGGAGGAGCTGAAGAACATGTCCCTCTCGCTCGTCCAGGACAAAACTTTTGTACCTTTTTCGTAAGACAAAGGATAGTTCTGGGTTGGGGGGGGGGGGGGGAAAGACTATTTTTGATATATTTATAAATGTTGCCTTATTTCCTTAGTTCGATTATTGTTTCTGTGATTTTCTTTTCTTCAAATTTGCACTAAACTAAAGATCCTTGAATGCACCATATTATGGGAATAACGGATGATTCTCATTTTGTTCTAGAAAATAGCACACTTTTAAGTAAAAATTAGCTAGAAAAACATCTGATTGAAGGATTTATTTTAAAAACACTTCGTCTCCACGAATAGAGCCAAGACAAGGCACTGTCTCTGTCAATTTTGTGTACATTCAAAGCTGTCGTTGGTCTGTTTAGGCAGACAGAGAATGATTCTTTTTTAGAGAACCTGTGATTAAAATGGACTGTAAAGCCCTACTGTGCAATAAATAGTGAATGTCGCAGTCAAACCTTTACCACTGTGGCATTTCTATCCTTATGAGAACAGAGGTGTTTCTGACAGCTATGTCGTCGCAGTCAGGGGGTGGAAACCAAAAACTGTCAAGCTTCAGGACATTTTGGAGAAAATAAAATAAAAATAGCCTGTGTTCCAAACAGAGCATGTGCGCGGCGTGAAGCAGGGAAAAAAATCTGCTCCTCACTCCAGAGGGCAGTTGTCACGCTTGCTATTCGCTCGTGTTGATTCCACCCCCCCCCACCGCTCAACTTCAATTGCTCCGCTCAGACAGGTCCAACTTGCAGCAATAAAATAATAATGAAATGTAAGTATTTTGCAGTGAGTCAGAAACACGTAACAAACACGCAAGCATGTGTGTCTCTCTGTGTCGGTCCGTGCCACCGGGCAAGCTCAAACATGTGGTGTGCAGCCCCGACCAGAGCGGCCTGGAGACCTAATATGTCCAAAACCGGTACTTTTCAGGATCAATATTACAAATAAAGCAAATATAGCCGTCAATTTACAAAATACAAAACATAATAGAGATGAGTGGTTTTATTTGGACGCTACAGCATTTTTGTGTAGAGAAGATAACTGTGTTTATCACGATGGCTACATTGTATAGTGACGATCAAAGTCTGTCTAAAAACACCCACAAAGTGCTTTTCACTCAGTAGTTTTCTTACATTCTCTTCATCTTTTCATTCTTCTTCCCGTTTCAAACCTTCGTTTGTAATATCTTTTTGCAATTGTCTAGTAGCTCTTTGGCGCATCATGACAGATGACACAACTGAACAGCATAGAAGCGGAGCCTGGATTTTGACTGTGGAAAGTCTATTGTAGCTGTGGGGCAGAACACGTTACTTTTCAGGAAATTAAAAAAAGAACCTGTGTTCCACTGGGTCCATTTTAGTCATTATTTAGTGAGATGCTACCTTTCATTGTTTCAATATTTATAAAACCTAAAGACACATTAAACCACTTTCAACCTAGTGTCCCTATATATAGACCTACAGTAGATTATATATTTTCACTTATTTTGCACGACACAGTCACAATACTTAAATCTCTATTATGAAAAGTCTGTATGGTAGAGTATAGGTTAATCCATACGGTAGAGGATGTTAATACAATTTAAAATTGAATTATACATTATGTACATGGTAGAGTATGTTAATACAATATAACTTATACAATCTGTATGGTCGTGATGCGACACATTGTGAGCTTGTAGATCTGCTATTTTCAAAAGATTTGTATACATTTGACAACTTGTGAAATGGAATATTCTGCATGAGTACATTCTACTTTGGTACTTTGAGTACATTTTGACACCTTTGTGCTTTAAGTTTACTCAAGTCAATTTAGAAATCCAGACTTTTACTTGTATAACAAAGTATTTCTACATTGCAGTATTGGTGTGAATGTGAGTATACTTTTTCCACCACTGAAAACTTACTTTTTGGGCAAGTGGCCACAATAACCTTTGGGCAAGTAGAACATGACCTGGACTTGCCCGACAAGTGCCTCTGAGACAACCCCTGGTCAGTGTATCCTGGTGCCGTAAGAGAGGCAGCTTGTTGAATGAAGCACCATGCTAACTCTAACTCTCATCAGTATTGCAGACTGGGCATCCATTGAAATGCATTGACATGCAGCACACAGCCCTTTGATCCTCTCCACTGCAGCGCTGCAGGCGACAGAGCTCTATTACATCTGTGTGTGTGTGCGTGTGTGTGTGTGTGTGTGTGTGTGTGTGTGTGTGTGTGTGTGTGTGTGTGCGTGTGCGTGTGCGTGTGTGTATGTGTCTGTGCGTGCGTTGCACTCTCTGTCTCTCTGTCTCTGTCTCTCTCTCTAGAATGTGCTGTGGAACCAGAGTCATGTAACTGTACTGTACAGCGTGGACAATTCTCGCTTCACTGACACATTTCACCGATTTAGTGCTCCTTCAGCAGCCTTTGTGTCTGAATTTTGGCGCTCTTGCAGCGATAGTATGTACTTGTGAGCAAACGTCATGGACTGAAGAGTCACTTTCTCCCTGCCGTTTGCTCACAACATACTCCTTGTTGAGTCACCAGGATGCTATAGTTCAAATCAAATTCCCATCATGTCTCCATTATTCACTCTGTATGTGCGTGTGTGTGCGCGAGCGCGTGCGTGCGTGTGTGTGTGTGTGTGTGTGTGTGTGTGTGTGTGTGTACATATGTGTGTGCTCCTGGTGATTGATTGATTGATTGATTGAATATATTTATTAACAGTTTGCAGAATGGGTCAATTCATCATTTAGAGAGGTACAAGTATACACTTCTATATAAAAAACAGGAAATCAATGTAAGGAGGTAAAAATGGAAAAGAAACGTCTACAGTAAGGGGGAAAGGGGGTGGGGGGATTCAGATTTTACAAGGGCCAATTTCGAATTGCAGCCACACGTAGGTGCCCTTTGAGAGTTAAGGGATTCACATGTCTTAATGGCTGTTGGTAGGGCTTTCCACATTTTGGTGGCATAGGAGCGAAATTAACTTAGTCCCTTGTTTGTGCCGAATCTGGGTTGCACATGGTTTGTTGAACTCCCTCTGGTGCTGTGGGTGTGAACTTCGTTGACATTAAGGAAGTATTTATGACCATTTATGACCATTCATGAGTGACTATGAAATGTGTATGTGGAGAAAAAAAAGGAAAACCACAAATAAAGGGTATGTAATACATAATTAAATATAGTAGGCCTATATCATATTCATAATATATTTTTGTTCACAGAATCAAATATTTTTATGGTCATGGTTCACTGGCATCCAGGAGCCTGCATGGCTAGGATCCAGACTTATTTTTTCTCGTGCCCACCGCGCTCTGACTTATGGTGCGTTACCCGTTCAAATCATATAATGGAAATAAAGGTAATGGGTCGCACACACCAAGACTGCATGTGTCACATTGATGAAGGTTGGATAGCCGAAACGTTTGTCTTCGGTCATCATGCAAGAATAAAAACAAAAATGCAGTCTTGGTGTGCGCGACCCATTAGCTTTAATTCCATTATAGGATCCAGACTTAAAGTAATGAATAAATATTTCCAGAAATCTCTATGGGGAAAAAAATGATTTGTGGAACCACAAATCAGCCGCCACTGCTATGCCCTATATATTTTTATTTATTGTATTGTTTTTGATGTTTTTTGCTTTCGCCTTTATTTTACAGGAAATGGGGAGAGATATGGGGGGGGGGGGGGGGGGGGTGACACCATATATACTCTAAGGGTGACACACAGTAAAGGCCGTCAGGATCGGGAGTCGAATCCGCGGCACACTCACAGACTGGATTAGCAGCCAAGGTGCCCAGACGGCTACGCCAGCCGCCCGAGCCTGCCCTATATATTGTTATGCACATATACAGTACAGTATGTATAGGCCTATGTTATACTGTTGGGTTGGATGGTTGACATTCTCTTTGAGTCTTTGCACAGTGGCTGCAGAACGCACGCACACACACACACACACACACAGCATGGATCTCGCTGTCTCTCCACACAGCAGTGGTGGAAAACGTGGGATACTCACAATTTATACTTAAGTAGAAGTATCATTGCTGCAATACTGCTGAAATACTCTGTTACAAGAAAAAGTCCGGAATTCAAAATGTACTTGAGTACCAAAAGTAATGACTCATTATAAACAATGTCCCATTTCAAAACTTCAAGGTATTGGAAATTGGAAATACTCAAGTAAAGTACAAATACCTCAAAGCTGTACTTAAGTAGGCTACAGTACATCAGTAAATGTACTTACTTTACACCACTGGTACTGTGCATACTGTGTGTGTACTATGCATACGCTGCAGTGCGTTGACAAACATCAAAGCGGCAGCATTATCAGCTGCTGCAAGCCGCAGCTGGGTGGTCCTTGTCTCATTAGATTTACTGAGGAAAAATGCTTGAGACCCACCAGGCACACATCAAGCGTATAAGGACATGGACATGGATGGACACTCCATGTTGATGCTATAAAACCCCAAGCTGAACCCTAACTGTGATGTTGCATTAACATATACTTTGAGACACACACACACACACACACACACACACACACACGGGTATTTCATGGCGTCTCCGAATCTGCCATATTGCTTCAAAGGGTGAAAACAAACAAATAGCTGAGCTTTCACAAATCGTCACATTGCTTAAAGGGCCACTTCACCCCTTTTGCAACCAGATCTTATTTTAATGATTTTTGGGAGACAAGAAACATTTTCCTTGGGTTTTTATGTGGGTAATAAATATGTGTTTTTAGATATTTTAGTATTTCAAAGTGTCCATGGGCTCCATGATGTCATGGACACTGGTCTGACTTCCTTCTTCGACTACAATTGCCATAATGCGTTGGTCCACTGCTCCTCCTTATGGATAGGGGGAGGGCTGTCTAACTGAGACAACATGTATTCCAAGGACTGTCTAAAGAGGACGAGACGCGAAGACCGTACGGGCGACGCCATGTTTCTCCATGGAATGAAAGAAACATGCGCAATGGGCTTTATGCAGCCAACACTTCCGCGTTCAGCTTCCTTGGTCTCAACTGCGCATGTTTCTTTCCTTCCATGGAGCAGGGTTGCCAAGTCTGCTTATTTCCCGTGACTTTTGGCTTCCTTTTTTCTTCTTTATAGGCTAATTATTAGTATAATAAGTTACTAAAACATTAATTATCATAGACATACATAGTATTTATAATGATAAATGCATCAAATCTTTTTTATTAGGATTATATTTATATGGTCATATTATTGGGTTTGTTTTGGCTTGTTTTTGGAGGTGGGTTGGCTTATTTCTGTCACGAGTTGGCAACACTGCCATGGAGCAACATGGCGTCGCCCGTACGGTCTTCGCGTCTCGTCCTCTTTAGACAGTCATTGATGTATTCCAGGAAGTAAGTGAGCCCAGTGTCCATGACATCATGGAGCCAGTGGACACTTTGAAATACTGAAATATCTAAAAACACATATCCACATAAAAACCCCAGGAAAGTATTTCTTGTCTCCCAAACATAATTAAAATAAGATCTTGTTGCAAAAGGGGTGAAGTGATCCTTTAAGTGGTTTATTCATAAGATTGGGTCCAGGGGAGACACACAGTTAATCCTAAAAGGTTAGGGATCTAGTCTACTGGCTACTGCTACATATTATACTGTAGTCCAGGGCTATTCAACTGGCGGCCAGTCAATTTCTGCAATTTCCATTTCCGCAATTACCATTTCCGCAATTTCCACAATTACCATTTCCGCAATTTCCGCAATTTCCGCAATTCCGCAATTTCCGCAATGACCATTTCCGCAATTTCCACACACAATCATTCTACAGCTGTGGCCCCCGACCTAATCTAGTTGAATACCCCTGCTGTAGTCTATACGTTGGACCCCTATAGCTATACCCTTTAAATGTGTGATCTACAAGCTCACAACGCGCCACGTTGTGACATGCTTCTATTATGGCATGGTAGAAAAGGGATGCTATAAAGGTTGATGTGGTTAAATGGAATTGCAGTATAAATGGTAAACTTCAGACTCTCACTCAGTGTGCATCCTCTGCATGCGCACTGCATGCGTGCGTGGTGAACAGTGTGTCCTCAGGCTGAACATATGGTTGAGTGAAACCGAGAACACAAAATCCTCTCCGTCCTCCTTGGTTGTTCTGTGCTCAATAATGTGACCTTATCCACTGCCTCTCTTATTGTCTCCATTAGGCCGAAGGCATGGGGAGAGAGTATATTTTTCACTCCATCTGTCCATCCGTGTGCCCGTCCGTTACCAGCTAATCTCCGGCACCGTTAACCCGGTCGATGCCAAATTTTGCGCACACATCTCAATAAATATTATGGCTGGCTCTGAGGCCATAACGAAAAAGGGAGGACACCGGAGGACAATCCAAAAATAAGTGTTTTATTTACATACTTGTGAAAAAGGTAGACTTTAAACAGTTAAAGCAAAGTTTCCAAATAATACTGGCAGGGAAACATGCTGCCCATAACCTATAACCGAAAACAAACAAATGAACACGGGTGCCCTCCTACAGCCGCTCCTGCAGCCTGTGGAGACTAGAGAAATGCAGATCTCAAGCCTTGTGAGAGCAGGTCTCTTAATATAAATAGTGTTTGGAGAGACAATGGCCAGGTGTCTCCCCTTCCACTAATCATCTCTGGCTCCACCCTCAAGTCCAGCACTGCAATGGACTTAAGGCACAGCCACACACAGAACCCCAGAGTAGACTAAAGGCCCAGGGGGCCGTCACAATGTATTGTGATTAGATAGATCATAAGATAAAAAATATATTTTACATTGTGGGACTGCAATTTGAACCAATTCAGTAGAATTGGTTCTGATGATACTAATTGATACTAATTAAGTGTGCAGTGGTTCTCAAAAAAATAATATATGTGTGTGTGTGTGTGTGTGTGTGTGTGTGTGTGTGTGTGTGTGTGTGTGTATATATTTTTTAAAATATATATATATATAATATATTCTTTATTTTTTTATTTTTTTGAGAACCACTGCACACTTAATTAGTATCAATTAGTGGAGCCTATTTTAGTGTCATCAGTAACAACGGTAACACACAAATTAAGACTATACGGAGTGCATATAAGCTTTGCCTATTCTGTGTGTACGTGCGAGTGTGCCTCAAAACTTAACCCCCAAACTTGACCTCTAAATGTCTATCTAACACACACACACACACACACACACACACAGCATAACAGTCCGTTTAGCTGTAATATTATTCCCTTTCATTTGAAGAACCCGTCCTGTTTTTCCTATCATTTTTCCACATTTCATACGTCCATATTGGATTACACTTCTGTCTGTCTCTGAATGTAATGCACGCCTATTGCTGTATATTGATCGTCAAGGCCCATCTGCCCCCCTGACACACGCACACACACACACACGTGCTCACTCACAGAGTATATTCTATAGCAAATGCAGCGTGCTTTTCACATCAGTGAGAGTGCTTTTCTTGGTCCATCGTCATGCTTTTCTAAATATATCAAGCCTCCACAGCTGTTACTGTCAAGAGGAGTGACCTGGAAAGCGAACAAACGGTGAGGTTTTGATACCTGGAACGTAACAGGCTTTTCCCTGACCAATCCAACACTATGTGTATGTGTGAGCCAATGCAGCCACCTTGACATTTTTATTTTATTTAAGTAAAAGCATAAATACCACAATGTGGAAATACTCCATTAAATGTAAACGTCAAAATGTACTTTAAATGTACTAAAAGTAGGCTACTCATAGCCTATGTCCATTTCACAAGTTTTCAAATGTATAAAGTTTAACCAGTTAGACCCACTATACAGTACAGTCTCTTCACCAAACAGCAGAATTATAGCAGATCTACAAACTAAGCTCACAATGCATCACAACGTGAGGCCCCTGATTTTGTGGACTTTATTAATATGTTATACAAATGTAGTTTACTCCAATTATGTTAGTCTTCATTTTTTCTCCGCCTGGGTGACGGCAGATTGCTGTTCGAGCACTGGCGTGTTGGCGATCACATCAACATAAGGAATGATTTCTGTACTGGCCATGGGGCGTGTCTTGAGTGTACAGGGTTTCATGAGGTTCAACAACAGATCAACATATGGAATGTCAGAACAGGTCAGCTCCATATATGGAGATCTAAGGGTGGCAGCGGGGGCAGTATCTTGAGTGTACAGGGTTTGATGAGGGCCCAGGTATAGGGCCGGGCCTTCAGCAATATGTGTAGTTATACGAGTGCATTTGGATGGCACCCCACGCTTTAGACAACACGATTGTGCAGCACATTACGCAATATTAAAATAATACAGACTGCAAAGCTAAGCTGAGAAAAAAGAGAATTTCTGTTTTTGCCAGCCCTAATATAAAAATAAATGAACTCATCGCGCAAATGTTAATGCCTGAAAGAATCTAGTTCTTGGACTCCAAAAACAAGTGCAACACAGACAGCCTCTGGCCATATGAACTCAAAAGCTTCTGTGTGTGTGTGTGTGTGCGTGTGTGCGTGTGTTCTGTGTTGTATTGTGTCGTGCTGTGCAGTGTTCTTGCGCAATATGCCCAAGGGCACACACACATGCACACACACACACACACACTCTCTCAACGGGCCCATGCAACACCTCTGTTTGCAGACAGTGAGTGTTGAGTCACTATGTATAGGACAGGGAGGAGGCAGAGGTGTATTCTGGGTAGTAAATAATGTACTGTATGACAGAAAATGGAAATCTGGCTTATTGTTTGTCTTATTGTTTCACTGCCAAGACCCGTTCAGGCAAGAAGTAAAGCATGAGTGACAAGAGAATTGAGTAACGCAAAGTAATGCTGAATCCAGATTAACCAACCAAACCTTGTTTTTGAAATGAGCAAAGTAACAGATCCGCAAGTTCACAATGCACTATGCGCTTGTAGATTGGCTAATCTTGCGATCTTCCAAACATCACGGAAATCTAGCACATTATCTCTATAGTTATATGATCAAGATGGATCTGTCTGATTTTTCATATTCCATCCTGATTGGCTAAGATTGACTTCCAAAGTTTGCAAGATTGCCTCAAATCATGAATGACTGCGATTGGCCTTAAACTTTGCATGCACTCCCTAGTGACCAAGGAAAAACCTTTTACATCTGCTTTTTGCAGCGGCACCAGGAGGACAACTTTATATATTAGATTGTGTCCAAACATCACCCAAATCGGTACACAATACACATCTGTCAGATTCGCATCTAAAGTTTACAGGAGTGGCTCTTTTGAACCAAATGCACATGAATCTTTGCACGCACATGCACATTCAAACTAGGGTGAGGAAGAAACCCTTTTGTCGTTGTCCTACTATGGTATAGCGTCAAGGCTGAATAATAAAAAAAATATATATCTAATATATATATATATATATACATACTGTACATACATTCAGATTTTGTCCAAACATCACGCAAATCAATACATATTATTATATTATATTATATTATCTCTAGTCATGTGATCAAGACAGCTCTGTCTGATTTTCTATCCTGTTGGGCCAGCAATGTTTGGAATTAGCCAAACAATTGTTTTCTAGTTCATTGCAGTGTGAAACCACATAGAGATTTAACTCTGTTTTTCCAGTGGTCCCTTGCCAATATGCAATTTATATTCCAAAGAAAAGCAATATTGAATGTGTTAATGACATGACCAAAATAGGGAGGCGAGGTTGAAAGAGATTAACCAGCAAGCTGGAAGAGTGTACACAAGCCCTGAATGAATGTCCTATTAAACGTACAGATGTAGCCGTGTCTCACCGAGTCAGATGGCTCATGCATTCTCTTGGGCTTATGTGGTAATTTTAGCCTCAGTCTTTTGACTCACAGTTTCCTCTACACAGCCTAATATTATGTGTTAGATACATAGTGGACCTTAAGTGATCTCACCAGGGATATTCAGTTGTCACTGCACAGTACTGTGCAGCGTGAAACAATTTACAATTTAGTCATTTCCAAGACGTTCTTTATCCAGAGGGACTTACAATAAGCAAGGCAAACAAATACATCAATCAATGTGTGGAGCCTTCTTGATGAATTGAAGCCATATGGGCTTTTGGTGGCTTCTTTAAAATTATCTATGTAATTGAACTGCTGTACTGTTTGTGCAGTTTCTATTCAACAATCAAGCAATCAATCAATGTCTCAGTAGGATCATAGGTAAACCAAGAACCTAGCATCAGTTTAAACAATATACTAGCAAAAATATTATAATCTATATTGAAACCAGGTCAAAAACTGAACCTAGCATCAGTCTGAACAATATACTAACTAATATTGTATTGAAACTACATAAACTAGGATGCCAGGTCAAATAATGAACCTAGCATGTAAACATGACATCTAAATTATATTTTAACCATTGTCAAGGCTAAGTCAGGCTATTCAGATTTTACGGGGGCCAGTTTCGAATTGCAGCCGTCCGTAGGTGCCCTTTGAGAGCGGTTTTGAAAGAGTCAAGGGATTTGCATGTCTTAATGACTGTTGGTAGGGCGTTCCACATTTTGGTGACATAGGAGCGAATCAAATTTAGTCCCTTGTTTGTGCCGAATCTGGGTTGTACATGGTTCGTTGCACTCCCTCTGGTGTTGTGGGTGTGGACTTTGTTAACATTAAGGAAGTATCTAGACAGGTACATGGGTATCTTGGTGGTGTATCGAATCTTGTGGATCAGACCCATTGCAAGATGCTGTACTCTGTCGTCGACCGTAAGCCATTCCAGCCTGTCAAAGTGGGCATGGGTGAGGTGGGTTCGGGGGGTGAGGCCAAGTAGGAGCCTGACCAGTTTGTTTTGGGAAGTCTGGAGCCTAGTTTTAAGAGCCTTTGAGGTGCTGTGGTACCAGGAGGTGCCAAGCGTAGTCGAAGAAACCTTGTACGAGGGCTCCTGTTAAGGTCTTCAAGGGTTTTTTGTTGACCAGTGAGGAGATCCTGTAAAGGAATCTTGTTCTTTGGTTGACTTTTTTGATGGCCATTTTATCACCGGAAAGATTAGCCTCCAGGATGGAACCTAGGTAGGTAATTTCATCTTTTGACGTTTGTTAACATTGTCACCCACTCTAACCAAGAAGCCATTTGCCTTGCTGAGATTACTATTAGATCCAAAGAGAATGGATTCAGTTTTTCCCAGGTGTAAAGATAGTTTGTTATCAGCAAGCCAGGTGCAGATTCTACCGAGTTCAGAGCTGAGGGCCTTTTCAACCTGCAGTTTGTAAAGGCCCTAGTATATGTTTCCTTGTGGAACACCACAGCTCACTGGGAGGGGGGGGGGGGGGCAGTGTTCCATTCACCTCCACCATCTGTTCTCTCCCCTCCAGGTAGGATTGCATCCAGCTCACTAATGTGCTATCGAAACCAATTGCTTTTAGCTTGTTAACCAGTATGGAGTGGTTCACGGTCACCAATACAATCCCTTGTTATAACCCAGTATGTTATGTTTCATTTTATTTCAATATAATTACCAGGTCAGGAAATACAGAAGGGAGAAGAGTCTGGGATGTGTGGAGAGTTGTCCCGGGTGTTGAAGGGAAGGTTCAGACAACTTCCCTGTGTTAGCTGATCTGAATGCTGTATGAGCTGTTGTTATGGCATCAAATATAAATGTACATGGAAGTAAATTGTAAATTTGTGCTACCGTATATGTAGGCTGAGGACCCCTAGGGCTTCTAGATCCCCTTTGGAGACATGCAAATAACATCTAGGGAAAACAATTAAAATATCCTATTCCCACCTCTAAAAGCGTTACTTTTTGCTCATGACTGCTTGCACTGGTGTGCATGTGCGCATGTGCGTGTGTGTGTGTGTGTGTGTGTGTGTGTGTGCTAATCTGTGTTAAGTTTTCAACCTGGGGGGCACACCACAGCTCACCACAGTGACGCAAGCCACACACACACACACACACACACACACACACACACACACACACACCCACATTTCCCATGAGGCACACAGGCGTCAATGACTCCTGTGTGTGTATGTGTGTGTGTGTGTGTGTGTGTGTGTGTGTGTGTGTGTGTGTGTGTGTGTGTGTGTGTGTGTGTGTGTGGTGTCATTTACATTTGTCCACAGTACATCCGTTTAAAAAAGTTAAACTCTGTCAAGGTTTGAGAATTTCATGCATGTGTAAAATAATGTTGAAGGTTATGAAAGCAAATGCTTGGACATAAAAAATGCACACAGACAGATCGACAGACATATACTGTACAAGTGTGTGTGTGTGTGTGTGTGTGTGTGTGTGTGTGTGTGTGTGTGTGTGTTTTAATTCTGGACGACCGCTGATACGACTTACTTCCCGGCCATTTACTACAATAATCCCTCTTGTCCTCATAGTCAGTCGGGCGGTTCTCGAGATATATGAGCGTGCAATGCTAGCCGAGCATTCGCTGAGAATAGCCGATATACACACTCACAAGTCTTTCTCATCATTATAGAAGATTTATCATCAACATTTCACCAACAATCCAAGCTATTATCATTCTGGGAGTGTCATATAGGCTAATTAAATCAATTGGCCATTTTAATATTAATATTATGTCTTACAGTCTTTGTGGCTCATTGGTTACTGGAGAAATACTATCATTGTAAAATGTGTAGCACATTGGCATTTAACTATGGCACATTAGGGCTTCATTGTGTATCTCTGGTAAAATTATTGATCAAATATTTTGTACGTCTGTGGCAAAAAAAATATATTGATGAAAATGTCCATCACAAGCTGACAAAATGGTACATGGTGCATTTATATAGTGCTTTTATCCAAATCACTTTACATAGAATGTGCAATGAACATGCACGCACACACACACACACACACACACACACACACACACACACACACACACACACACACACACACACACACACGTCTGTCTGTGTCTATGTGCAGGGCATTGCTGAAAATGAGCACTTGTGGTCAGCTACTATACCCTGGATAAATAAAGGAAGAAAATAAAACAAATTATGTGGAGAAAATAAGACTGCCTTAATGACATCCAGCTGCTGCACCATCTGGAGCTGAACTGTCACATTCAAGTCACAAGGTGACGTAGTGACAATGGGACTTTAAAAATAATGATTTAAAAAATAATAATACTAGACAGATCTGTGTGAGGTACAGTACAGTGCTGCCAGGTGTGCAGCAGTCGGCCAATGCAGGAAGACTCCCCCCCCCCCCTAAATTAATGCCCTGCTCCCTCATCCTAAAGTGTCACTGTAACACGGTAACAAATACAGCATATCTATATAGCGGTATCTGCGTGGATGCTCACAATGCGTCACATGCAGAGCTTGATCTTCTATGTACCATTTCTGGATTTATTATTATTATTCAAGTTAAAGTGAATACGTTTGTCTCTGGGTTTTATGAACCAATGCAACGTATTAACACCAGCGTACTTTAATAAATACGCTATGGATCCATCCATTCGGTTAACTTTTACATTTCCAATGTCTCTCTCTCTCTCTCTCTCTCTCTCTTTTGGAGGTCAAATGCAGAAGTGCGCCCAAAAAGGCTTCAAAACGCCACTGAGCAACTTCCACTGACATGAATAGCGGAGGGGCGGAGCTTCGCGCCAGTTCAGTCTCTATCCTTTTAATACTCTATGGTCCCATGTCCCTCACCAGGGACAATGGAACTTCCCGGGATACCAGGTGTGTTCACAAATCCTCAGTTCCTCACACTTTCATTCCACACCTCATGTAGGCTATTCAATTTTTGCCTTCGTACTGGCTATTTCTACTCGGGTTATTTCACTTTCAAACATGTTTGGGCTCATTTTAGTGTCTACGTGTGTGTGTGTGTGTGTGTGTGTGTCTTCCGCCGTAGTCTGAAAACCCACCTTTTCAGACTCCATCATGGCCCATAGCACTTACCCTACCCCCTTAGATAGCACTTTTTAGACTTACAGTATAGATAGCATTTGAAACAGACTTATAGCATGTCATGTAGACAGCACAATAATTGCATTGTATGTAGTCATAGCACTTCGTCGTACATGCATAGTATAGCGTAGTATATGTATAGTTTATATGTATAGTGTCATTATATAGATATGTTCTAGTTACGTTCTTAGCTTGCGCATGTTTCATGATAAATGCATTGTATGTGATGTATTCCCATGCTTTTTTTGTTCTTGCTTAAGGTAAATCGCTCTGGATTAAGAGCGTCTGCTAAATGCCTAAATTGTGAATTGTAAATTGTGTGGCCTTGGTGATGTAGCAGAGCCATTAGCGTGGTCGCTCAATATTCCAAACATTATCATCATCAACAATAACCAACAACCAAGAGGAACACTGGCCTTGAATAAATAACACACACATGATTACACAAGAGATTCATTTAAGCTATTTGTCTATCCATATCCAGTGGTGGAAAGTAACTATACATACATTTACTCAAGTACTGTATGTACTTATATAAGTACAATTTTACTTTTACTGGAGTATTTCCAATGTTCTATACTGTTACTTGTACCCCACTACAGTACATCTCAGATCCAGATATTACTTTTACTCAACTACATTTAATTGGCAGCTTTAGTTACTAGTGCTTTGTAAATTTGAATTATTATAGGGCTAGGACTCGATTAAATAAAATGATATGATTTAATTAGAGGCTTTGTAATTCAATTAAAACAGCTTTTGATATACAAGTTAAATCAATGAGTGACTTTTTTTTATCTAAATTTCCCATCCACTGGGCCAAGCAAATTGGTCTGATGAAAATGAAAATGTGCATTTCCCGCCAGGCAGTCCAGTCCGTCCGTCCGTCCCCCACCCCACGGCTCCATATATGGAGATCCCTGATGTCATAAATATTGGCCAGCAACTCAGCAACTCTACATCGCCCGGCAGCTGGCGAAAACTAGAGTTCTCAACAGGCCCGAAAATGAAGGCCCGGCCCTATACCTGGGCCCTCATCAAACCCTGTACACTGCCCCCACTGCCACCCTTAGATCTGACCTCATCAAACCCTGTATACTCAAGACACGCTCAATATATGGCCAGTATATAATTAATTTCATATGTTGATCTGACCCTTCATGCCAAAGCGCCAGCACTCGCCCAGCAGTCTGCCATCACTCAGCCGGACCTCAGAGCGTCTTACTGGTATAACTACAACTAACATAAAGTTTGACTGTGTATGCTGTGTAATGCTACATTGATTACTTACTAGCCTACTGTTTTTTGTTTAGTTCTTCATTTATGCTGCCGTAATGGCTAAAGAAGTAGCCTACTATTCTTATGTATCTGCACACAAGCTTTAAAGACCATAATGCACCTTGAACTGAGCATGCTCAGTGGTGTCAGTCAGTGGACATATCCACTGTACGTGTTTGTATTCCTTCACAAAGCTGTATCAAATCAGCCGCCAGTATTTCAGTTGTAGGTTGCTATACAATCAGAGAGTTGCATGATTTCACCTGTCAATTCCTCTTTTTGTTCGGCATTAGTTCAAACGTGGTCACTGCCTCTTCATCAAAGCTCCTGCCTCTTGGCATACGGTGTAGCGCACTGGTCAAAAGTAATGACTCTCTCTCAAGTCTCAATGATCCCAATCAATAACCTGTCGGCTCCTAACGCAGAGAAGCAGTCGCTCACGCACAGACAGTGCTGCATGCAGTGGATACTGGATGAAACACCTTGCATGAATAATAGGCTACAAATAATATGTTATGAAAACGCGGAGATAGATAGCATGCGGATCGCAATCTGCCCATGGAAGCTGAGAAAGTAGGGTACAACAACGTTAGGAGCTCCTCACTGGCAGCTGAGCATATGTTTACAACAGCACGTCCTTCTGGTAGGGGATCCTCACTGGCAGTAGTCAGTAGGTTTGCAACAGTAGGTCATCCCGGTTAGGGCTTCTCACTGGCAGCCGAGCCAGTAGGTTAAATTACACATTTAGGGAGGGGTTCCTCACTGGCTGCTGAGCTTAGGTTTACAACAGCATATCCTCCTGGTAGAGGCTCCTCACTGGCAGCTGAGCCAGTAGTTTGCAATAGCAGTGGCAAAGCACAGAAATATGTGGGGAGGAATTAAGTGGCTAAAAATAATTGGCTACTCTAAATTTTCAAAAAAATAAATAAAAGACCCCTCGGGGACCGCCGGTCAACAAAGTATACACTGTAGGGCTTAAGTGGTCCCGACATCAAAGGGTTTTAATCCTGCATAAAGTCCTATTCTCCATATTTCCCATCAGTTTAAAGGTTGCTGTGCATTGATTATGCTGCTTTTGGAGGTGAATATCTCTGCATCCTTTTTTCACACAGTCTCCACAAGACCTCCTTTGAACTGGCAGCAAAAACACATTTGTCTTGTTTAAGTGAGAGAGAACTTGTGGATTTATTGCAGGCTGGGCTGATGTAGCTGGCATTGCATCACCTTGACTTCCATGCTTACTAAACAGCTGTGGCTGCCTTGACTATTAATAAGCAGGGCAGGTATGCTTCTTTCATGTGGGAGCTGTGGGGCCCCCCTGCTTCTTTGGGGCCACTAACTCACTCAAGACTGATTTGTGTTTGTTTTTTACCCAGTGGTTCATTAAGTGGTCTGCAGACTGCAAGAAGCACTATACCCTAATTCCCAAAGGTTTGACTTGTAAAATAAAATAAAATAAAAAAATATATATTTGTTGTCTTAATTGTTTAGAGTACGTTGTTTGTTTAAAGAAGTGAGGCACCCCTCACTTTACATGAGTGTAATGTTCTTGCCAGACGCGTAACTAGATGCAGGCTGATCAGCGAGTGCCCCCGACAGCAGCCCATGTTGGTTGGTGAGGGATGTGTTAAAACCACCGGAATACGGTTGGATTCCATTTACCTAAATGTGGGGCTTCTATGTCCACTTCCTGGTAAAACTGGAAGTGAACCATTGTACTCCACACCACTAGAGTTTAAATCGTTTAGTCGGTTCTGTGATCTGCATGGTTTCAGCCAGCTAATTACCCAACCCACAAGAGTGTGTGATTCTACTCAAACTGTCATTGATCTCATTCTGACCTCGGACAAATCCAGAATCTCCAAGAAAGGGGTTATTGTATGTGGGCTCAGTGATAATTTTATGATTTTCTGTACCCGCAAAATACAGAAACTAAAATTTGACTGTCACAAAACAGTCATATCTAGGGACCTCAAAACCTACTCTAGTGAGGCCTTTAACCTAGAACTGGAGAGACTGGATTGGTCCGATGTGCTCTGGAGCTCACTAGTCGAAGAAGCATGGCTTGGCTTTAAAACCAAATTTACAACAGTACTAAACATCATGGCTCCTCTGAGAACCGTCAGGGTCAAAACCCGCTCGGAGCCATGGATGAAATCGGACATACTGACTGCAATGAAAGCCAGAGACAACAAATGCTCTGAACTTCTTAAATGCAAGTCCAAGCTAGCCAAGCGCTTCGACAGTGATCTCCAAACCAAACTGTGCATCCTTAAAACCCAATGTAACAAGCTAAGAAACGGGGTAATTGCCATGACCAAATCAGCAAAAGTAACTTTATCAATGATAAAGCCGAGGAAATCAAAAACAATCCTCGGGAGCTCTGGAAGCTACTAAACAACCAACTAGGCTGTGGTCAGAAACTTAAAACCAGGTTTACTAACATAAACATAAAATCAAATAACACCCTCATCACTGACAAGCTTGGTGTAGCCAATCACTTGAACATCTTCTTTACAAACATTGCAACAATGCTGGTTAACAAACTGCCCTCCCACTATGGGCGTTTTGGTGTAGAGCACATCAAAGGCTTCTACAAAAACCTAGGTGTTTGTAAAGATGATTTTAAAATGACAATGGTAACAACTGAGGAGGTACTTAAGAAACTGAGTGCCCTCCAACCCCACAAGGCCACTGGCCATGACAATATTCCCTCCAAATTTCTCAGAGACTCAGCCATTTCCATAGCTCCAGTCATCACCCACATAGTAAACCTCTCCATCAAACAAGGACAGGTCCCCAGAGATTTTAAACTGGCCAAAGTAACCCCCCTGTACAAAAAAGGGAGTAAATTAGAACCCGGCAACTACCGCCCTATTTCTATTCTAAGCTCCATCTCGAAAGTGATGGAAAAAATAGTCTATGAACAGGTTGAAAAGTATCTTGCCACTAATAAATTGTTGTACGAGTTCCAATCTGGTTTCAGAACATCCCACTCCACTGACACATGCCTTCTCTATTTGAGCGACCACATCAAACACGAGGTGGATGCTGGAAAATACTGCGGCATGGTCATGCTGGACCTCCAAAAGGCTTTTGACACCGTGAACCACTCCATACTGGTTAACAAGCTTAAAGCTATTGGTTTTGATAGCACATCAGTGAGCTGGATGCAATCCTACCTGGAGGGGAGAGAACAGATGGTGGAAGTGAACGGAACACTGTCCCCCCCCCTCCCAGTGAGCTGTGGCGTCCCACAAGGAAGCATATAGGGCCTTTACTGTTCCTAATATATGTAAACGACATGACTTCAGCTTGTGACTGCAACATGTTCCTGTTCGCAGACGACTCAGCACTGCTGGTCTCGGACAGGAACAAACTGCAGGTTGAAAAGACCCTCAGCTCTGAACTCGGTAGAATCTGCACCTGGCTCGCTGATAACAAACTATCGTTACACCTGGGAAAAACTGAATCCATTCTCTTCGGATCAAATAGTAATCTCAAAAAGGCAGATGGCTTCTTGGTTAGAGTGGGTGACGATATTATCACACGGAAGGATAAAATTACCTACCTAGGTTCCATCCTGGAGGCCAATCTTTCCGGTGATAAGATGGCCACCAACGTAATCAAAAAAGTCAATCAAAGAACAAGATTCCTCTACAGGATCTCCTCACTGGTCGACAAAAACACCTTGAAGACCTTAACAGGAGCCCTCGTACAAGGTTTCTTTGACTATGCATCCACCTCCTGGTACCACAGCACCTCAAAGGCCCTTAAAACAAGGCTCCAGACCTCCCAAAACAAACTGGTCAGGCTCCTACTTGGCCTCACCCCCCGAACCCACCTCACCCCTGCCCACTTTGACAGGCTGGGATGGCTTAGGGTCGACGACAGAGTACAGCATCTTGCAATGGGTCTGGTCCACAAGATTCGATACACCACCAAGATACCCATGTACCTGTCTAAATACTTCCTTAATGTAAACGAAGTCCACACCCACAACACCAGAGGGAGTGCAACAAACCATGTACAACCCAGATTCGGCACAAACAAGGGACTAAATTATTTTCGCTCCTATGCGACCAAAATGTGGAACGCCCTACCTACAGTCATTAAGACATGTGAATCCCTTGGCTCCTTCAAAACTGCTCTCAAAGGGCACCTACGGATGGCTGCAATTCGAAACTGGCCTCTGTAAAAGCTGAATTTTTATCTGGATTGTACTATGTTTTTGTATGGACGTGGTGTTGGGTGCCTGCACATATGCACACATGGCATCAACGCATGGTGTTGTGTGCAGGCGCCCTACACTCTGTCTTTCGTTTTCTTTTATCCCCCTGTTCCCCTCACTGTATATATATTTTATTCCCTTTTCGCTTCCTATATGATGAATTCCTGTTCTGTTCTTTAACTACATAGAAGTGTCTATTTGTTTGTCTCTAAATGTTTTGATGAATTGAACAATGTGGACCCTGTTGTAAACAAGTGTAAGGCTTAATTGGGTCGTCCACTCACAGTTAACAGTCTTTGTATTGAGTTTGTGCTTGAAATGTACTGTAATTCTGCAAACTGTTAATAAAGATTTCAATCAATCAATCAAAAGAGTCTCGTGAAGTTTCAAGGCAATCCAACACACCAGAACTAGGAAAACCAGTTTTCAAATTTGTAGTGGAGTAAAAGTACAATATTTGCCTCTGAGGTGTAGTGGAGTAGAAGTAAAAGTACAGAAAATTGGAAATACAGCAAAATTGTACTTAAGTATACAGTACTTGAGAAAATGGCTGATAACCGCTGGCGCTGCTAGACGAATCCACAGAGCCGTGCCCTGTAGGCCAGTTGTAGGCAATCCATGCTGCGGTGTCACAGTAAGTGCATCTTGATGCAAGATGCACTTACTGTGACACCGCAGATTGCGCCCAGGGCAGCCTGTATGGATTTGTGTATGAGGGAAATAATTGGTATTTTTATATGAAAATAACACCCGTGTGAAGTGAGGGGCGCAATTATTGACCTTATACCAACCTTGAAACATATCTTAGTTATGTCGCCAAGAATGGTGGTCCCTTATTGGCCAAGGGTTTCCACCGTCATAGCGACTGACATACCAACAGCCGATTTACTCAGACACATAATGTAAATTCTCCATTCATTGTCAATGGCATTCAATGTTTGTGTTAAGACAGAGCTGTTTATAAATGTGGTAGCCTACTTGAGTAAATATACATACTTAGTTACTTTCCGCCGCTGTTAAGCCGAGATGTGTGCAATAAAACGTGAGTGCACTGCAGTGCGTGCAGTCATTATGAGGCAAATGTCAACAGTGCTCACCCAGCCGCCAGCTCAGGGATGTTGAACATTGAACTATGCAGAGCAGACAAACCATCTGCTCCCCACTCGCTTTCTGTCTCTCTTCTTCCTTAACCCATTAAGAGCCGAGGCAGATTCTGCAAATGTCTTCTGAATCTGTAGTCATTTTTTCAAACACTTTTGACAAAGTGGCGTGCTGTGAGCTTGTAGAACTGCTATTTTTGACACACACACACACACACACACACACACACACACACACACACACACACACACACACACACACACACACACACACACACACACACACACACACACACACACACACACACACACACACACACACACACACACACACACACACACACACACACACACACACACACACACACACACACACACACACACACACAAACACACACACACACACACACAAAACGAAATTATTATAATTATAAAATACAAAATAGCCAATCTGCAAGCTTCTAGTTGCGAGCTTCTAGATTTACTTAATCTTCACGACTTCTCTGCGATGCTTGTGTGACGACGTCGGGCATTAATTTACTAAAATATGTGAAAATTTGAAATGTGGAGATGCAAGGTTTGGATATGGAGACGATATGCTATATGCAGCGGTTCGACACTAATACCTCTGCTCTGAACAATACAATCTGTTCTTCTGGGGGGGAAGAGAGAGAGTACCATGTAGGACTGTCACGAGTACACATTTAAGTTGACGATTAATTGCCACACAAATAATCGTGATTAATGGTTTAATTGTGTTTGTGGCAGTGAACATTGGAGCATATGAATACAATTTTGGTTTTGGTTTGGTTTTTAGGCTTCATAATCAAAGTTTCCTCCCCAATGTCGTTATGCTCCTCCCCACACACATTGCTGTGTGTTGTCACTGCTGTTGTATCCTATACCCACTTCACACAAGTCTGAAGTGAGGGGTTTCTGTTGGTAGTCATGGCTTCCAGTTCCCTGCACTGTATGCCTTGCGTGAGTTCTGACCGCTCAGCATCATATTAATACCATCCCTAGATGTGTGTGGCCATGACCCTCTGGAAGAGGAGAAGGTCCCCCTCAAGGGGACCTTCTCCTCTTCCAGTTGTCACTGGGGAAAATGATATCCAGTGTGAGGACACTGTGTTCAAGATCCGTTTACATCAATCCGAGCCATGTCGCCATAACCGATTCCTCCAAACAGGCGTACACCTTGTGCTCCAATGCAACAGCAGTGTGGTCCAGCAGGTTCTCTTGGAGGTTTCATCTTATTGAAACGTCTATGGGGAAAACTATTTGAGAATTATTTCCAGGTGCCCTTGTCGTTCTGAAAGTGGGCGGGACTATTTTCTGTATTACACAGCCTTAGGAAACTTCTGTCCACACATCTGAATTAATATTTGGAATCAGCGTGAATTTCCACATATGCAGATATCAACCACTATTATTGTATGTCAATTAAAAGTCTGGTGCCTATACTACACCCTCTATTGCTTATGTTGGTTCAGTGGCACAAATGTCTCACAAATCCACAAAGGCTGAAGGCCGATGACTGTTGATAAGATAATTGACTCGCCAGTGGACATCACAGTTGTGGTAATCCGCCAACACAGCAGACAGTCTTCCCAGCAGTGTTAACAACTACTGTTCAGGTGAAGTTTCTATACCAACATGGTATAACTGGCTCTAGATGGGGACGTAATAAAGGTAGGTTTCAGATTACATACATGTATACACAGAGGCATTACCTTTAATCCACCCGACACTGAAACCATACGTCACCATCGAGAGTCAGTTAGATAGATAGATAGCTTTATTTTCATTCAGCAGATACATAAAATGCATAAGAGAACGGAATGTCGTCTTTTAGTATGCTAGTTAAAAGAGCTAAAATACTATTAAAACCTAAAATCCACTTAAAACAAATACATTTAAAATAAATTAAAAAGCACCATTAGTTCATTGAGATGAACCTGGCAGTTATACCCTGGCATTGGTACATATCTTCATTACGTCACTCTCAAATCATGCAGACACGGCATACGCATAAAACAGTACTTGCGCGCTCTGCTTTCACACTACAAAGCACAAGTAGGCACTCGACAGAGTGCAGTTCTAGTTTATACACCACTAAGATACCCATGAACCTGTCAAAATACTTTGACAATTTTATTCTTTTATATGATGATTTCCTGTTTTCCATAGAAGTTTCATAGAATTTGTACTGTACGTTCTGATAAATTGAAAATGGTGTAAATGATGTAAACAAGTCTTAGTGCTTTTCATGGTTTCGTCCAACAGTTTGTATTGACTTGTGCTTTTGTTTGAAATGTATACACATTCTACATACTGTGAATACTATTTTCAATCAATCAATCAATCAATCAATCAATCAGGCAGTGTGGCCATTTGAAATGACTAAAGCATGAGTGACAGACATTGGATACTTGTATATCATCAGATGTCAATATGGGAGATACTTATCAGCTATGTTTTGCTATTCGGGGTTAAGCGATTATGGATGTCCACCAGGTCAAAACATGACAATGATCCTGAACAGGCTCACAATGTCATCATAATCATCATCATCGGTAATTCATTAAGGTTGATCCATCATTTTCAATGGTGCCGAGGTGTATGTACATTACAATAAATAATGCAGATCTAATTAAAATTAACAAGTGGTTTCAATTAGAAATCACAATTAAAATATAGTAGCATAATTGAATAAGAGTATGAATTGACAATGCGGCTAAAACTGAATGAATAAAACAATGAAAACAATAAGAACAAAACAAACGACCAAAAGCCAAAGGCATTGACGGTTGAAAGCAAAATCAATACAATTTGCAAATAAACCATGAAACTATAGGCCTATGGCACATGGTATTCATTTGGACAACTTAGAGAGACCTTTGTTTATCCCACTGGCAAAATTCAGTTTTCAATGACAGTTACAGCGGTAAAGGAGATGTGGGACAGATGTGTTGTTCTTTTTTACCGTGTCGCTTCCTAAAGTACATTCCTCCCAGGGGTATAGCTTTGCCACTATTCAAACTATTTCCATGGTGTGTGTATAGCTGAAGCTTCTACAAAAGGATTACACGCCGAAAAGCCAGTGACTTCTTTCCAATGCAGTCCAACCATTTGTAAATCGTGTTCCAAGGTTATAACAGTTTGGGATTTTTCATTTAGTTTTAGTTTTTTTGAATATATCTATATTTTTCAAATTTTTCAAGTTTTAATTCGGATTCGGAGCGGATTTGCTAGTTTTTGTTAGGTTGTTACATTTCGACCATTTGAAAATAACTGCTATTTTCTAAAGATTTTCATACATTTGAAAACTTGAAACGGATAATGAGTTCTGCATGAGTATGCATAATGAGTACTTCTACTTTTCATACTTTAAAGTACATTTTGATGTCTTGTCAATACTTGTAACAGAGTACTTGTGCAGTATTGATACTTTTACTTAAGTAAAACATCTGAGTACTTTTCCCACCACTGTTCCTATCTCTGCGTGGGGCTTTTGGAACCATCAGGGTTAACCATGAGCCAAACTTGTCTATTAGAGTTGATTGTAAAGCATTATGCGCGGTGCATTGGGGCCTTTCTATCTCTCTCAGACAGAGCGTCTCAGCCCAGCATCTTATAATTGGATGTGAATGTGATAATCGGACTCCACTGAGACTTAGCGCTGCGGCATGTCCACCGATGTAAAGCCAGCAAAGCCATATGCAACGTACAGTACGGTCACACAGTAGACCTAGACCTGCATCTAATTGAAGAAAACCTCACAACTTCAATGCATGCCCCACAGAGAGTATAGTATACGCTCAACACAACTCATCTATCCCGATGATGGCATGGACAGATTGGACACACACACCCCCCCCCCCCCTCCCTCCCCCTGGAAGCAATTAACACAATTGTCTGATGCACCGCACGGGACCCACAGGTCTCTCCTTCACACTCGACGGTAGTCGAGGATTGGTGCAATATAATGACTGTTAATTTAAAAAATATAAAAGAAAGCCTGCTACACCATCTGAAGGTCATAAAAATTATCTCCTCCATCTGAACGTCTTATTGTCTGCAGATGCTGAACAAACAAAAGCAATGCACATGCCTTTGCATATCGTGTTTATTAAAAGTGTAACATGTACTTGTCTTAGGGGTAAAGTATACCACCCCCTCCCCCACCACCACCATTGCATGTAATCTAGGGGGTTCAAAGGATGGAGGCGCATCCTCACGGTGGGGGCTCCTCACTGGCAGATGATCAGTAGGTTATAACAGCAGTGAAATACACAGACTAGGAATTAATTGGCAGAACAACTAAATGGGGAATCAAAAGAGAGTAAAACATAATACAATAATGATGATTAATGATGAACACGCTTTTATTACAACTCGCCTTGACTATTGCAATGCCCTCTACGCCAGCATAACTCAAGCCTCCCTCTTCCGCCTTCAACTTGTTCAAAATGCTGCCGCACGACTTTTAACAGGAACCCGGAAATATGAACACATCACTCCCATTTTAGCTGCACTCCACTGGCTCCCAGTACGTTTTAGAATCCATTTTAAGGTTTTATTGTTTGTTAAATATTTAAATGGATCAGCGCCAGTTATGTTTCCGATCTCCTAAAACCCCATGTTCCATCTAGGTCACTGAGGTCAGCCAACCAAATGCTCCTTGTCATCCCCAAGGCAAGGTGTGAGAGAAGAGGGCACCGAGCCTTCTCAGTAATTGCTCCTAAACTGTGGAACCAGCTTCCTAGCCACGTCAGGCTGGCTCCAACACTACCTGTTCTTAAAACACATCTTAAAACTCATTTCTATTCCCTGGCTTTTAAACCGTGAATAATGTGTACTCCTGAGTGTTTGATTTTATTGTATATGTTTTTATTACTGTATTGTATTGTATTATGTTTTATTACTGCTTTGCCTAATTGTACAGCACTTTGGTCAACTTTGTTGTTTTAAATGTGCTCTATAAATAAAATTGGATTGGATTGGATGAATTGCATTTGTATAGCACTTGCTCAAAGCACTTTAAAATGGTTAATTCATTCATACTAAAAATAAAAATATAATAATAATAAATATAGCTGCAAGCAGCGATAAGGCAGGACCAAGAAAGAAGACAATACGCAATAAGAACAATATGCACACATAAGAATCATGGGCTGAGTTGTCGGTACCTGGATTTGAACACACAGACACACAACCTTGTGGTCTAAAGGTGAGAGCTCAACCAACTGAGCTATCTGGACACAGTCAGTTGTTTCATCGTAAACAGTAACATCATTCAGTGTTTAAGTATGTGTGTCCTCATTTTGGGCATGTCATTATCCATTTCTACAGAGACTGCATATGTCTCTTTTTGTTACCCTGATTGGCTGAAGGGGTTGTCTGTCAAAGCTGTACTCCCGCAGCCAGCCATGCATTAGCAGGGTCCAGACTCCGCACAAATGAATGGAAATGTATCCAATCCCAGGATTGGATAGAGTGGATCATATAATTCATACAATCATATAATTGGGAGATCTAAAGGTCAGAGGTCCATTGACGAATGACTGTGATCACCTCTTGACCGTTTCCCATTACCCTCTACCTACCATTATTGCCACATTTCGTGGAAAGCGACTTTGTGGAAATAGTTTTCGCCCATTTGAGCTTGGCCCCTAAATATGGAGATAAGAGGTTTCTCCCTGACAACAACGATTTCTGCAGGTGCTTCTGTAATGATCTCCTTTTCCCCTTCATATATTCTAATGATTAATGCACTATGGGGGGAGTGGGGGGGGGGGCCTCCATTCTTTTTTAAAGCTCTGAGAACAGAGCAAACAGAACGAGGGGGGAACTAATTACAAGATTAATTGAGAGGGAAAGTGGAAATATATGACACCAAAATACTCTTTAAATACTTTCAATAAAGAGGGTGAGAAAATATGCTTGTAGAAGACTTGATTGAGTGGGTGTGACACTTTGGTATTTACTAGGAAACAACATTCATTTGTTTTGTAGGTTGTCCTGTGATCAACTTGGACAAAATATTACGTCTCATCACAAATTACTTCCCTCAAATAAATCGTTCATGTCGTCATCACTATGGAAGCCCATTTGTGCCACTGAATAGCATTAAAGGTGTAGTGAAAGGGAAATGGTGGGCATTTTATTTTGAAGTTTCAGCTTTAAACGCTGGCTCTGAAGTTTCTGAACCAATCAGGATGAAGCTAAAAATAATAACAACAGATGGGGTCTAATACTGGTGAGGCTCCCACGTGCATGTCGGACGTAATGTAGCCACTCTATGACACCATCTATTATGACGCCATCTATTATTACTTGATTATAGATTTAAAGTGAAATACCTAAAAAAATGTAATGTGAAACAAAGAAAACATCAGGATACATGGAAGCATGCACAAGACATAATGGTACTGAATGGCAGGTCAGCAGTGCAACTAGGCATTCAACAAAACCTGCCTTCCTCCGAATTTGCTAGACAAACACAATCAGTTAACTGGAACTGCGGCAGCGAACAAGACCACACCTTGTAGAAGAAATCCTCCCAGACTCTGGGCACAAATTGGCCATACTCTTTGCAAAACTGCATCTGCATCAGGCGTGACCTAGATGAAGATCTGACCACACATGGGGACGGCTGCAGAAACCGGCCCAGGACCGAGATGCCCGGAGAGCACTTGTCAGTGGCCTATGACCTGGGCTATAGGAGAAATTATAGGTAAGCAAACTACACAGCTTGCCTCCATCGATCCATGCTGTAAAAAAATAAGACGCATTTAAAAAAACACAAAGGTCTCCACCTTTGCAATGATTTTCTTCTCCCTCGCCAGGTTCTCCTTTACAAACAGTTTCCTCACATCCTCTAACGTAACTGGCCACCAGGATCTCCGTCAGTCCGGTGCAGTTGGGCTGGTAGTAACACTTATTCTGTTCTCATGTGTGATGTGTGAGAACATTCCTGTGCTCTGTGTTCTTTCTCATCTGAATGAAAGGAGTCGTTTAAGGGGGGGGGATCTCATCTTTTCTTTTGTTCCATTTCCTGGAACTTTGTTCTCTGCCGATATTACGTGGTCGCCTGCTCTGTGCCGTCGGTGGTCATGGACGCCAGTTCCCACCTGATGTCGTGCGGGAGTCCTGATTGCTCCAGACTGTACTCGGTAACCGCTAGCTTACATAACGTCTTCAGACTAGGACTTAGGTCTAGGATGTACAGGTCGGAGGGGGCATGGCTGTGTTTGTATCCTCCGAAGAAGATGACGCGATCCCCCACCGTGCAACAGCACATGCTGGACATCCCCCATGGGCTCTTGCCTTTGGGCTCGACCTTCGTCCAAGAGAAGGTCTCTGGGCAGAACTTCCACAGGTCGCTAAAGAAGCGGTTCAAGTGGTGACCACCAAACACATACAGCTCTTCATTGTATTCAAAGGCTGAATGACACCGGCGTCCTTCTGGGAGAATTTGTGCGTAGGGCGTGCTCAGCCAACAGTTGGTCTTGGTGTCAAACACGCTTATGTTGTTGTTGTACTCAAACTGGTCCCCTTGGCCCCCGAATACAAACATCTTTGACCGGATGATGGTGGAAGAGTGGCATTCCGAAATAGGTGCCGGAGTACCCCCAGTGTTAATTAAAGACCAGGCCATCGTGGTGGTGTGCAACCTGTAGATGTCATTAGTCCACCCGGTCAGATCGTTGAATCCTCCAAAGATATACATGACCTTCCCCAAGATGCAAGCCGAGTGGTCGCGCCTCGACTCCGGAACAGCCCCTGAAACCTCGGGCTTGAACCACCTGTGGGTGTCGACCTCAAACGCATAAAGGACATTGCAGTACTGCTTAGTCGTGTACTTGAACCCCCCCCAGATATAGATGATATCTTCTATCAACACGGCTGTGTGGCTGTGACGCCTGGAGGGAACCTCGAGGTGGCGTTCTCCTCTTCCGGTGGTGACTGGGGGCAGCTCCACCCAGTGCAATGACACTGTGTTGAAGACGTGCACATCAATCTGACCCATGTGGTACATGGCCGACTCCCCGCTGCAGTACCCTCCAAACGAGTACACCCGATGTCCCACTGCCACAGCAGCGAGATAGATGATCTTTAGTCCGTTCACGTGCACTGTCCAGCACAGCATTTCACTTTAATCCAATTCACATGCACTGTTCTGGCAGAGCATTTCACACACGATCAACACAACAGATGGAAACTGGATCGCCTGATGAACTCCAGTCGTTCCCGCCACCGTTGGTATTGGCACATGGGCACAGACATCACATGAAGCTTGGCCAATCCGCGAAGCCGGTTGGACCAATCAGGAAAAAACAGTGTCTGTTCATCTCATGCTGCCAGCGTCAGTTCGGATGTCCATGTTGTTTGCCATGTTTGGCCACGGTGTTTGCCTTCAAAACGCTTCTGCAGAAACAAATCTGACGGTTGCCCTCGTCCATATTAGTTACAGTCTATGGTCAGAAAGCATCGTTAAGGCCAATTTATTGTCAGAGCGAGAAGTGTGGAGTGATGCATTGCACTACTTGTCTCTCTCTACATTCTGTGATATGAGCATGCTTACTGTCTGCTGTGACACACTGATTTTATGAAGCGTTTGCGACCTTACATTTTTCCAGAATGTCCATTTGTGTCACATTTTGGTTTATTTGTCAGTGTGTGACACACCTGTCCTTCCAAGCATGAATTGTGTCAGGTCAAATAACTCATGATCTTCAATGTTGCATACAATACTGTCAGACAACATAGTAAATGTTGCATTCATGGTCTGAAGCAGGGGTGAGCAACTTTGACGATGGAGAGGGCCACTATATTTCCACTCACTCCAGAGGGGCACAATGCTGTCATAGCAAAAATAGCAGATAGCAGATCTCAAAACGTGTCGCGAAGCTTGTAGATCTGCTATTTTGTCTATATTCGAATTGAAATCTTGAATTATTTTTTACTATTTTTGTAACCTCGCATCACCAGGCTTTCCACCGCCTCGGAGGAAAGCCTGGTCTCTGTTCCAAAAGTCCGGGACCGGATGATATGCCTACGTCACGTTGTAGACAGCTTCCCAAACAGGATGTACCCAAAATAATCCCCCCTCTCCCGCGATCAAAATGTTAGTTCCTACCAATTAATATGCTTCTGATGCGGCGTACTTTAGTTTCGTTGAATTTTAAAATACAAAATAAATATAAATGTGAGTGTGCTTTTTAGAGATTGCGGCACAATGGCAACTGGCGAGTAAAGTCGGGGGGGAACTAACATTTTGATCGCGGGGGAGGGGGGATTATTTTGGGTACATCCTGTTTGGGAAGCTGCATACAACGTGACGTAGGCATATCATCCGGCTCATACCGAAATGAAATGGTGCCCAGGCTACTATTTTTGTAATAGCATTTATTAATGTAATTTCAAATGCCTTTAATTAAACTTGTGTTGAGCATTGAGCTACTAATTTAGACTGAAGTAGTTAAAGCGGGTCATGTTTGCATGTTGTGGAATTGTAACAGCATGAAACTAATATTATATCAGTATTCTGATATTAAGCTGAGGGCCACATTAAGTGAAGGTGGGGGGCGCATGTGGCCCCCGGGCCGCCAGTTGCCCATGTATGATCTGAAGAGAGGACACTTTTTACAGAGTGGTAAAAGGCCAGGGCCAGTCTGTGTGCCTCATATTCGCGTGCACACACACACACACACACACACACACACACACACACACACACACACACACACACACACACACACACACACACACACACACACACACACACACACACACACACACACACACACACACACACACAGTGTTTGTTATATGAATATTAGTCGATCCGCCATCTGACATGCCACCGCATCAAAAATGACAATTAGTCCGAAATACCCGGGAGTCTGGTGTGTTGCGGAGTCTCAGCTCATTAAAATGTTTATAATAGGGAGCCACCTAGCAAGCATCTGATTCTTTCCAATTTGACATAGTTACTGTAAGTATATCCTTTATCCACATAGTGTGTGATGGGGGTGTGGGAAATTTCCACCTAAGCAATATCAAACGTCTAGCTGGTTGGGTAACGGAGGCTATAAAAGTTGCCTCCAAGGACGAGAGCAATATTGGAGGGAAAATTACCCCAAATAGTGCAGTGATCGCATTAGGCTCAATTAGTCTCCCTACCACTTTAGATAGTGACTCAAATATTCCCACCCAGGGCTGCAGAACAGGACAGGACCAGAATATATGCGCATGGCTTGCCGGCGCTTGATGACATCTGTCACAGATCGTAACCACATCTTTATAGATTTTGAAATGTGCACAATGTACAATTTTAAACTGTATAAATCTGTGCTTTGCACAGATGGATGATTCTGAAATATCCTCTCCCAAATCCTCTTCCCAGAGTGTTTTAACTGAAACTCAATCTTAAAGTAAAAAATTGTTTAATCAAGCAAGCAAGCTGCTTTTGTGTATTTTCTACTTGGCTGTGTTCATGCTTTGAAGTACGATAATACACACTGACAAAAAATGTTTTTACTTATTAAAATGATGACGTCATGAACGGGGCCTCCCGATCCTTAAGGCCGCCCCTGGACTTTTTGCAGCGGTTCTGGAAAACCTGTGGTGAGGTGAACAGTTCTCGAGTTACGTGCATTACAGACGACGTACAGAGACTTGGTGCAAGATTAGATAAGATTACAAAAGAGTGTGCGACTAAAATAACTACGTCGGATCCATTTCAACATGGTTCTTTTTTCCTATAATTTCCTTAAAAGTATAACAGTTGTGGACATACCCTTGTATATTAGACATGATTCCTGTTTTAAATCCATGAAGAACGAAGGCTGTAAGAAAGTGATTCAGTTTACTTGAAACGACATCAAACCAAGATGAAAAGGCCTAGGTAAATTATTGATTATAAAAAAGCAAAAACAATTGTGAGCGATGGGAAAGGGGGAGATAGAGGGCATGATGTAACTGGGTCAAGTTGATCAGAACAAAGAAAAAGCACAATTATGAACACTCAAATATGCCACACTGATCTTATACCTTCTTTAAAGAGACAGTTTTGGTGGGTCAGATTTTACAAACTCAAAACAGCAATGCATTTTGTTCAAACTACACTTAGGATGTATAACACGTACAGTATGACATCGCTAGAGGCTTGCCGCCTAGCTCCCAGTTGTTGTTGACAAGATAGAAGCGAGCAAAGAATGCATGTTCAGAACACATCAGGGTTTCTCCTGTGGGATTCAACTAACACACGCACGGCAGACCGAAAAGGCGAGGCGAGCAGAGCATTGTGTATATCTCTCTGCACTGAATGAAGGAGGATAATGGAGCAGAGAAGACCAAATAATAATTAAGGCACTAAATGAGACCATGTCTCGTTAGATTTGTTTTTGAGTGGTGCAACCACTCCAAGGAACAGCAATGTCCGTGCACGTTCACCTATGTGAGCGCCAGTATGAGGAGTACCAGTAGGGGCGCTGTTGTGCCAGAAACGGAGAGAGAGAGAGACAGTGCTGCACTGTTGCCTGCTAATGAATGAGAGAGAGAGAGAGAGAGAGAGAGAGAGAGAGAGAGAGAGAGAGAGAGAGAGAGAGGAGGGGGGGGGGGGGGGGGGGGAGAGGGGAGTTGCACCACTCAGTTCACAGTTATGTAATGTATTTGTCACTGTTGTCCTGCTTTTGGCCATGAAGATAATTGTGTGTAAGTGTTGTTACTGTTGTTTATGACACCGGAGACACATTTTCACATTGTGGACAATAAATGCAACTAACTAACATCCTCCGCTTGGCCAGCAGCTTTCTTCTACGGGCCAAGTGGAACCAACTCCCACTATACCTCCGACAGACCGCCTGTATAGACATTTTTAAAGCACAGCTCAAGACCTACTCCTACACTCTCGACAATTTTATGTCTTTGCTTTTCTTTATAACTTTATTGCTCTGTAAAGCATTTCTGCTGCATTTCATGTCATGAAATGTGTTATAGGCCTACAAATAAAGTTTTTAGTATTATTATTACATATTTGGAAGGAAGTTCAAATAGATTTTTTTAAATTGTTTTGAATTGAAATCTTTATATATTAAAAAATGGGGGGGGGAATGAAAAAGGAGATATTTTACTCACGTCCCATACAAATTGGACCCACTGTTTGAAAAACGTTGGTCCACAGAGCTGTGTTTATTCACAGGCTTCACTGTTGACACAGCCAGGAAATGAGTGGCCGTGCACACACGTGGTTAATCCATGCAGAAAGCCACTGCAGGAGTGATCAAGTGTAATGTATTCAACATTGACCGGTTGGGGCCGTCGCCTATTGATTGCTAATACAGATCGGGACAAGGAGTTGTCATTGTAATTAAAATGTTCGTAACACGGGGAAATAAAACGATGGGGGGCTGAGCTAGTACAGTGTTGATTTGATTTAGTTTTATTAGTCATCGCCTTTTGACGCATGGCTTGCATGCTGAAATTAGCCGATCTACAAGCTTACAACGTCTCTCTCTCTCTCTGACAAGATTCATTGCTTTGGGCCCTCTCTCCTACCCATGGGGGGTGTTTCTGAGCGGTACTCCCTGATTTAGCTTACAGGATGCTGCATGGCTAATTCAGGCAGCATCGCTTACATAAGTGGCAATTACAGTACAACCGTATTCCATGTGTCGCAACAAAATGGTTAAATCTATGAGGAAGACAGCGTTGCAGAGATGAAAGGCATGACGATGACAATGGATGAGTGAGCAATAGCTCTAGCTATTATCATCTGCCTAACAATAGCTCTTATTTATTGCGGGAACATGTCCTGATATGCTGTTGTGAGGATGAATCTGTTCATTCTCAATGATGTTGATTTAAATTTAGGTCTCCCATTTCATTTGTACCATCGCAGTTTTACCAGTAATAGTTTGTGTCTGTGTTGTTTGTTGCTTTTTTCGCCTGACTGTTTTCCGACCCCATGGGGAACTTTAATTTGTAAACAAGCTGTCAGTTTGTTTTGCGTTATCCTTTTGATTATGGTGGATCAGATGAATGTTATTCTGACATGTGTATTAGTATAATCACCATGCACATGAATGTTCCACTCTGAATAGCACTTGCACAGGCAGACAGTATAGTAGTATACTGTACATTTATTTATCCAGAAATGTACAGGACAGTATAGTGTGAGCTGAGCTCCCCAGAGTGACTCATCTTCTCTATACCTGCAGCCATATAGCACAAAAGGTTTTGACTTCCATAATGGTGCGCACGCACGCACACAGACTATACTGGGCTATTGGCCCAGTAGTTTTAATCACGATACCACTGGCATCCAAATATTGTATAATAATAATGTCAATCAAAATCTAAATTAAATTAGAGAAATAAAGAGAAAGGAAAGAATTGTGAGATCAGCAATTTTTCTAAAAGTAGGCTATTGCATTATTTTGTGGTTATATATGGTTAAACCCCAGCATCGGTAATCTGGGGAAAACCTCAGCAGGAAAATACTTGATCTACAAACATTGCGGGACTCCACTCGACCAAGTATTATGTAAGTTTTCCATGTGGTAATTTCTGTTGATTATTATGTTGTATCTCGGCTACATTGACAATATCCTGGTCTCTATACCAGGCCCTATCTCTGGGCTGTGGCTCAGGAGGTAGAGGAGGAGGTAGAGCAGATCTATATGGGTCGGCAGTTTGAATCCCGGCTCCACCTGCTCACATGTCGAAGTGTCCTTGGGCAAGACACTGAACCCCATCTTGCCTCCAGTGGTTGCCACCATTGGTGTGTGAATGTGGGAAGTGAGGACGCTGGTGTCAACTGTTCACTGTTCCCAATGTAAAGTATGAATGAATGGACCATTGTAAAGCGCTTTGAGTAAGTATGTAGTGCATAGAACAGCGCTATAAAATGCAATCCATTATTATTACTATTATTATTATTATACTGCCTCCCCTGGCCAGCCGGCGCCTGATGGAGGGGAAAGAACCTGGTTGGAATAACGTGTTCCTTCTACAGTACGTCCAACCAAGGAAACTGAAGCGGCTTGGAATCCTCATGCATGAAGGAAACATGAGGTCAGGCCGCTGCTCTCCTCAGTAGCACCCCCCCAAAAAAAGGAATAGTTAGACAATTCACACTGGGTGAAAAACAAAACGTGGGATAAAAATAAATGGAAAAAAAATGAGGGCCTGCCCCTCAACTGTACTCTGAGTTGAAATAAAGGTTATGATGATGAAGAGACGAGATCATGAACCGTGTTCATTCTCAGATGGAAAGGTAAATTAATAATGCATGACCTGCAGCTGCATGGTTCAGCAGAACTTGTGTTCATTTCCCTGTGTCTTGCAATTAATTTTTACCTTTTATTCAGGGATTGAAGACCATTGAGAGCAGAGTTGATTTTGACAGGACATTTTGATTTAGTTTTAGTCATAATTTTGTCATCTGAAATGTATTTATTTATTTTATTTTTGTCAGTGAAAAAGTGAAATATTTTTGTCACAGTTTTAGGCTACGAAATCAACAGTGCTTCCTCCTCAGATCTCACCTGGTCTTGTGGTTCAATGAGAATGTATTGTATCAACAGAGAGAGTGCATGCCGCTTCATATGCTTCAGCACAAAGGTCATGGATGTTGAATTCTGTGCCAACTTCTGTCAAAGTTTGTGGGAAAGCCTGCTGCTGTGTGTCCCATAGCAAGTTTTTATACATTTTATCTAAAAGAAAATTACCAGGTATTCAGTAAAGCCAGAAATTCTTAGTCTTTAGTCGAGTTAATGATTAGTCCCCCGCCATGTTTACTGAGTTTGTGTCCTCTGTGACACAGATATCGTAGAGCAATTTGCCATCAGTGCATTTACATTTTTTTAAGTTCCAGATATCATCACCTTCATGGCCTTTTGCTTAATACTTTTAAAAGGTTGAGTCAATTTGGCCTTAATGTCAGGCAGAGGCACTTGTTTGGTGAACATATAACTGTATGTACGGTTCATGGTTGCTTTGCTGCCTGACAACCTGACCAGTTTATCATCACAGAACCATGAATACACCGATCTGAAAATACTCAAGGAAAATGTTGAAGCTGAAGGATTAGTGGATCTTTTCGACCTATAGCATACAAACACATCAATAAAATAATTGTTGAAAACAAAATAAATGGAGGCTAATACAATGGCAAAATGTCAAAGCCGAGATGTATCCTCTAAAAATCCTCAGGTCACCCCAAATAACCTTTTCATCCACAGTGATTATTTAAATTATATTTGTTATTGTATTTTATTGATGCTAAGATATGTGCTGCTTAACCATCAATTCCATTCATGTTCCTCTCATTATCACCACAAGACTGATAATGATGCCACAAGACCTGAGAGTCACTGTCCATCTGCTGTTAATGTTAACGCCAAAGTGCAGTACTGTAACTACATTTATTCATTTTACTCAAAGGTAAAATCAGTCTTCGTATTATCATGCTTTGAGGGGACTGCAACGCTCTAGATACTATTAGTGCAAAATCACTAATTATTAGTTTGATGTATTTTGTGTAGCTACTGCACTTTGGCTATGCAAAAGATGGCAAAGATGAACCTTTAGATGTCTGTAACTCTGAGAGTGTACACGCGTGAAGAGTACAGAAATGTGCATACAAATGTGCACGTTCTGTACACTCTCAGAGTAAAATTAACACTGAGGATTTTACAGTGTTGGTCTCTCTCTCTCTGGAGTAGGAAGCAGCTCCATCAGAGGTTTTCCCACAGATGGTGGCTAAATAAAGACTTCCAGGTTGTGGATAAAATGTATATCTTGTTTCATCATTTCCTCCTCTTCTGTCAACCCCAAACAAGCGTAAGAGACATTTTGTCCCCGTGAGATTGGAGCTGGTTTTCCAGGTGTGGTTCACAGAATTGAGAGTTTCACAGCTGTGCTGACATTATTGATTAGCCCATTAAGACCTGATTCTACAAAATGCCTTCTAAATCAGCAGTTCTCACACTTAACAAAATAAATAGCAGATGTACAAGCTGGTAGGCTACAATAAGTGGCACGAAGTGACGCGCTGTGAGCTTGTACATCCCGGTTGTAATATGATTAATAAGTAGTCCATATGGGTTTGGGATCTGTATATCTGAGAAACCATTAATTGAGGTGGATGGGTATTTATGTGTTCATGCAGGTTCGGGGTGATCGAATAAAAAATACATTTCCGTTTGGCTTTTAGGATTCGAAAGTAAAACTTCCACAGGGCTGATATGACAACTAACTTACATTATAATTTATGTTTTTGAAAACTTTACGAAGATTCACAGAGGTGTGCATTGGCATTGCCCTCACAATTTAATTACAATTCACAAGGTAACGATTCGTTTCTATGATGCATTGTATTTGCAATGCATCACACTTTTCTATATTACTGCACAGCAGTACAAATTTGTCATCAGTCAATACAAGCAGTCAGATATACTGAATAACATTTCATTTTTAATTACATTATATAGACATAGGCCTATAATTTGCAAAATATAACTATAATACTGTATATATTATATATATAATTATATTATGCAAGGGATAAAGAGATCAAGCATTCAACCAAGCCGTGTAATAAAATGTATAAATATATATACGCTTTGATTATCGATTATGTCACATTGCTGCATTGCTGCAAAGTCGTGATGCATTGCTGAATTGATTATTTTTTACACCACTATAGATTCAACATGGTTATGATTATGCCAAATAATGCCATGAATAATTGTGTCAGGCCTAAATGTATCACCATAATATTATATTTCTTGAGGTATGGCACCAAAGGTGCCTAAACAGGTTTGGTCTGTCTGTTTGGACATTCGTATGCACAGCATTATGTCCCAAGGAAAGTAGAGCAATCACAGCTAAGCCCACTGCTACTGTACCAAATCCAATGAATTCCATGCATGAACTAAAAAACTAATGTTTAAGAAGTAATTAAAATAATAGCCGATCTACAAGCTCACCATGCCATTTTCACTAGTTTGGGTCCTGGGCAAACATATTTTTCTCTTTTGGGTCACGTGCTAAAAGTTTGTGAACCAAAAGATGAACCTTTATAGAGCGTTGCAGTGCTGCCCCCTTTCATGACGACGCCAGGCCCAGGAAATGAATCCCAATGCATTTTTCCCATAGACAATTCAAAAAGACCTTTTAAGCGTCGTACGAAGCCAACTGGAGTCGTGACAAATCATGACAACAAACACAATATTTTGGACCAAACAAATAATTACTAAGAAGAAAAACAACAAAAAAAGTGTTGTAACCTGCCGTTTTTTTTTAACTTTCTAATTCTTTGTTTGGCCCAAAACATTGTGTTTATTGTCATGATTTGTCACGACAAGAGTTGGCTTTGTCCGCGGCGTAAACTTCTTTAAATAAATACTTTCTGAAAAGTCTATGAGGAAAATGAACGGGGGTCTCTCGAGGGGGCAGGACTGCGACACTCTGGTCTATAACTCTGAAAGTGTACACGCGTGAAGAGTACAGAAATGTGCACACTTGCACGCATGCATGCATAACACTTGAGCGCATGCAGCCACGGTACCGAAGCTAAAACAGCCCAAGGACAGGTGACATTTGTTCCCTGGTTGTTGTGAAAACAGAGCTCCCCTGGTTACCCCTCCATGCGTTCTCCCCTGGTTACCCCTCCATGCGTTCTCTCAGTGCTCCATTACTCATAAAGCAACACAGCGGCACGGCTGACATTGAACAATGTACTCTGTAGTCTGTATACATGCCTCTGTGTTAGACATACTGCACATGCTCTCTGGAGATAGCCTGGGTCATTTAGCATTTAAACTTCCTAGAGGAAAATGGAAATATGTTGACCTCAAACAAAAATAAAATAAAAAAGACAACTTTAAAATAAAGTGTATTACCCTCTCAAATCAATAGAGTTCATATAAGAGGGAGTATAATTCCCAGTATAATTCTGATTTAGCCTAGTTTAGTCATGGGCTTTTGAATACATTTTTGAGTACATCTTTTAGTAGTACTTGTACAGTACATGCTTTTATCACAAGCCGGCTAGATTATTTCAACTCCCTTTTAACAGGACGACCCAAAAAATCTATACAAAAGATTACAGATAATCCAGAATGCCGCAGCGATAATTTTAACAAATACGTTACATTGGTTACCGGTATATTTTGGAATAGATTTCAAAGCACTTGTATTTGTTTATAAAGCACTTAATAACATGGCACCTTCATGCAATATAAGGATTCCATACATTTTTATGTTCCACCTAGAACACACTTTGTACTAAACATCTAAGCCCTTGAGACTAAAATCCACATTATGTGTTTTAGAGATATTAATTCAACCATCTACATCAAGGTCACTCGATCTGCCTGTGAAAAGGTTTGGAATAGGGTCTAGTTTTACTAAATTAATGTCCCTCAGTATGTGCCTGAGTGCGTGTGTGCGTGCGTGCGAATGAGAGTGCGCAGTGGAACGGGTCAGATTCCCGGACACGCTCTCCTCCGCGGCAAATGGAAGCCGCGTCCAAACTTCATTTTCCAGCTGTCTAAAAACCCGGAAGAGACGCCGGCTCTGAGCGGAAAACTGCCGCAACTGTCTGCCCAACACTGACTGGGTGTAAGCACACCTAGGATTCCATGCGCGACCAAAAGCCGCTGTCTGCAGGGTTTTTAGACAGCTGGTGGATGGAAATGAAGATCCACCCACGCGTGGCGGCCAGATTCCTGGAAAAGCTTGCCCCAGCGGCATTCTGCCACGTGGGTGGAGCTTAATTTCCATACACCAGCTGTCTAAAAACCAGGAAGAGACACCGGCAGAGAGAGAGAGAGAGAGAGAGCGTGTGCGTGCCTGTGTGCACGTGCATCTAAGTGTTTTTATTCTTGCTGGGTCAACTAACATTCACTGGCATTCAGCTTTAAGGAGCAAACCAAAAATACACAGGGAAGACATATTTGAATATTATAACCACACCGGGGGTCTCCATAGACACATACAAAACAGAAAAAGTACAACACTATGGCACTTTTACATACTCAACATACTGTACGTATTGTTGTTAAATACCTCTATGGTGATTGTAATCATTGATAGAGTGTTTTTCTTCTCTTCTTCTTTTCAGTAACAGAGGTCTCTCCAGCCTTACAGTGAACAGACGTCTATGTCCAGGTCAGGATACCTATTTATCCTATCGGGAGAGAGAACTGGACATTGGAAGCAATGAAACAACTGACCATTGTCTATATAGATCACTCACTGATAGTGTTCTCACTTTTAACATCGTGTCCTGGTTTTGGAATCTCTCAGTTGGAGATAAAAACAAGCTCACATCATTGGAGACAAAGAATTGCAACTGACAAATTCACATTTTATGTAAATTGAATGGACAATAAAGTTTTCTTTATCTTTATCTTTAACAAAGAAGTGAGCAGACACAGAACTAGAAATATGTATTCTCCCTGCCATGATTGGCTAATTGTTTTACTAAAATAATGACTAGAGAGGCCAGAGGGGGGGGACCTGCTATTGAACAAGCACTCTAACGATTACTAACACAGCAGGTAAAAAAAGAAAGAAAAAAAAAACTGTGAGTAATTAACATAATTGAGTGTCACACGCGCATGCACGCACGCACATGCACAAACCCCTTTGTCTATGTATTGCCCGTATCAAACGTGAGCTTTTTGCATTTTCTATTAGTTCGGCAAACAACATCCTGTGTTCAATAAACTAATCATTACTTTAGCCAGCCAGATTTCATGCTAGGTCATTATTTGAATGGAAGCCAATGACACTCACCCAGGGGATAACTGAATGAATGTTGTGCAACAGAATGGTTCAGCTCCTAGTTGTTTTTTTCTAATGAGAACACGACACAGAGCATGCATTGAACATTGAATATTGATGGTGTTTTGAGTCATCTATTGACTAATTCATCCCATTAAAACAACACATTTATGTCAATAATTCACAGTCTATAGTCCACAAAAGCAAGAATAGAATGTAAAACACATAAATTACAAATTAAGTTCTATTATGGCGAAAACAGCAAAAGTAAAGAGAGAGAAAAAACATTATAAGCAACTGGGGTTTTCAACTGATTTTGACCCTGAGACCCCCATCCTGATTAAGAGCTACCTGGGGACCACCACTATTGTGTTGTGTCGGGTGGGTCCATCTTTGACCCACCTGACACAACAGTGTCTGGGGTTGGTTCATGCACAATTCCATGTCAGGGTCAGTTTTATTTGTTGGTGGACATTCCATCAACAACTCGGCTCTCAGCAGTCACTGAGAACGCACGGTTAAGAGGAGCAAGTGGACCCAAGTGCAGACCCAATACACAGAGGGCAGTGGTGTGGTACAATATGAGTATTTAATTAGGAGCAACTCCGAACTGAATGTGAGGTGTAACTCAGACAAATCACTACTAAATCAATACTGAAATGTGATTCAAGGAATGAAATTATACAGAATGAGTGCAATGCCCAGTTTTATTGGCAGAAAACGAATCATTAAAACCCAAGAGTAAGCAGTGTTCCAGTTCATTCCATGTTTCAGCTACAGTGAAGAGCTCTGCATGGTGGATGCTTATCAAGGTTGTTACTGTAAAAAGGGATGCATTGCATTGACAAGCACCACCAGCAGCACATGGAATATTTCAGTATCCCGAGACGAGCAAGAGCATGTCTATATGTTCCCTCACACTATTGTTCCCTCATGGTTTCACCCTCATGACGTCTACCGGTACATGTTGATGCCAGGGGTGCCACTTTAAGGCTTCCAGTGGAAGGAAACTGCACCCCCTAGCGTTGACATTGAATGTAAAATTCTGTTCTCTTATATATTTTTGCAGGTTTACCATGTTTACCATGTTTCTAAGCTCAAATAGTAACTCCATATTATCTCACGGTTAAAATATGAATGTTTCTAAAGATAGATAGATAGACAAGGATCACAACAACACACACAGATCCTCCGTGCCTGCTCCAGGGAAGCAAGGACTGTCTAAAGAGGATGAGACGCGAAGACCGTACGGGCGACGCCATGGTGCTCCATGGTGCTCCATGGTGCTCCATGGAAGGAAAGAAACATGCACAGTTGAGACCAGGAAGTTGTACATGCTGTGGGAGGTCGGGTGGGAAATACAACTCAGAGTGCAGTTTCAGGGGTTAGACACACGATGGCGCCCCTTGCTTTATTTCTCCAACAGGTTCAAACAAAGTCAGTTTTCACAAACAGAACTCAGACAGTAATATTCTTTGCATGAGGTCCCGGTTCCGAGGCGGGAGTCGTCACTGCAGAGGATGAGAGGGGATGTTAGCATACGGTCAGAGCACAAGGTAAGTACAAAGTTGGGGCCTGAGACACCCGGTCTAGGCAGTCTACCAACTAGACCTTTGTATAACTCTTTCTCTTCTTCTTTTCCAGGTTCCAGAGGAGGCCAGGAGGCTCCCCCGGAGGTAGGTAAGGGGGTGCGTATCTTTCTCTATCCCCAAGGCACAGAAGAGTACTTTAGAGTAGAAGTACTCGGATACGGGGTGGTGAGTAATTAGAGTAAAAGTACTTGGTATGGTACCGGGCGGGGATGGTACGGAGGGCCCCTTAGGCTCGGCCAACAGGAAGATACACAAGCATTTATATTCTTATTTCTCTCTATCTACTGGGTGGCCGTGTCGGTACGACAACGGCAGTCAGGGGGTTAACACAAAGTAAGCGCTCTAGTTTCTAACGGTCTTCTTTCACCGGGCCTGGCGGCGCAAGCCAACTTAAAGTCTCTTCAAAGGGTGAAATAAACATAACACGGGCCTGTCTTCTTTCACAGGGTGGACGTGACACTTTATCTAGAGCCTGCTAGCTTCCATTAGTCTCTACGGGGTTATCTTCATTCAACAATCTTCAGTGTACAACACCACGGTGACACTCTTCATTCACAGTCTTCATTTAGCATCGACAGGGTGACTTCCTTCATTCACAATCTTCGTTATTATCCTTAGCTGCTCATTTGCCACTATGAGTGCCTCTTCTTAATAACACGGGTGATAGATAGTGAACGGTTTGTCTTACTGCGACCTTATGGAGCTGTTGAGCTGCCGTTTCCATACGAGGGTCCCGTCTCCGCACTCGTCCCCGATACGAGCCAGGTGGGTCTCCAGCAGGTATGCGCCTCTCCGTGTATATTTGTCTATGGGGGGCACACGCTCCTGCGTGTGCTTCCAGCCCCACTCCTACAAGCCTGGTGATGTGAGAATATAAGAGAGCAATTGAGTGGTGATACAAACGATCAAACAATAAACATAGTCCATACGTGAGAGTCCATAAGTGAGAGGAGTGTGGACTTACCATCCAACGCCGAGTGGACGGCATATGCTGCGCGAGCGTCTGTGTGTAGCAGGGATCTGATACTGCTAGGTGCGCAGGTTGTTTATAAAGGGCGCGGCTGACAGGCTGCGGCTGTCCTTAATTGCTAACCAGGGCGGCGGCCGGAATGAGGCGCAGCTGATTTAGAATTGCTCTGGGATAGTACACTGAGTCTATGACACGGCCGTGGGCGTGCCTGGTTGTCATGGTAACGCGCCCCTCCCCCTGAGGTGAGACCTGACACACTCCACACACTCCCCCCCTAAGTTTCTTGCTACCGCAAGGAGCTTGACTACTTCCCTCGTCTTCGTACAGTCTTGAGAGCGCGTCCGCGTGTTTCATCTTGGTCCCGGGCCGGTGCTCTATCTCGAACTTGTAGCTCTGGAGCTCGACGAACCAGCGGGTGACGCGGTCGTTGCGGTCTTTGTTCGCCGCCATCCACTTGAGTGGCGCGTGGTCGGTCACGAGGGTGAACTGTCTGCCCCATAAGTAGTACCGGAGGTGGTGGATGGCCCATTTCACGGCCAGACACTCCTTCTCGACAGTGGAGTAGTTACGCTCGTGCTTCAGCAGCTTCCTGCTGATGTACAGAACGGGATGCTCATCTCCGTCTACCGGCTGGGACAGGACGGCGCCGACCCCGGTGTTGGACGCATCCGTGGCGAGGCTGAAGGGCCTGTTGAAGTTCGGCGCTACGAGCACCGGCTCACTGCACAGGGCGGTCTTCAGGGTGCGGAAGGCTTCGTCCGCCTCGTCTGTCCATTGGACGTGGTGGGGGAGGCTCTTCTTCGTCAAATCGTGGAGGGGGGCCGCGATCGTGGCGACATTTTTGACGAATTTCTGATAATAGGCGATCAGGCCGAGGAAGGACTTGACCTGCTTCTTGGTCACCGGACGTGGCCAGGTCTGGATCTTCTCCACCTTCCTCGTCTGTGGTCGGATGCACCCACGGCCGATGGTGTAACCGAGATAGTCGGTCTCGGTCCACCCAATGCGGCACTTCTTCGCGTTGGCGGTCAGGCCGGCCGCCCGGAGGGTGGCTAGGACGGTGTCGACCCGCTCCAGGTGTTGGCCCCAGGTGGCGCTGTGGATGATCACATCATCCAAATAGGCCGCCGCGAACGCCTGGTGGGGTCGCAATATCCGGTCCATCAACCTCTGGAACGTGGCGGGGGCTCCGTGCACTCCGAAGGGCATCACTCTGTACTGGAAGAGTCCGTCGGGGGTGATAAAGGCGGTTTTCTGCTTGGCTCTTTCCGTGAGGGGGACCTGCCAGTACCCTTTCGTCAGGTCGAGGGTGCTGATGAACCGGGCGGGCCCCAGCCGGTCGATCAGCTCATCGACGCGTGCCATGGGATACGCGTCGAATACGGAGATCTCGTTTAGCTTCCGGAAGTCGTTGCAGAAACGAAGGGTGCCGTCGGGCTTGGGGACTATTACGATCGGGCTCGACCAGGCACTGTGGGACTCCTCGATGACCCCCAGCTCGAGCATCTTCTTAACTTCTTCCCTTATGGCCTCTCGTCGTGCCTCCGGGATCCGGTACGGCCGTAGTCTCACTACCTGGCCGTTAGGGGTGTCGATGTCGTGTTTTAACACGGAGGTGTGTTCCGGGAGCTCGGAGAACACGTCGCGGTTCCGATCGAGGAGTTCCCGCAAGTCCTGCGTCTGCTGGGGCGTCAGACCCTCGCCAAGGGCTACGGCCGGGGCCTGCGGGGAGACAAAGGTCAATAAAGCGGGTAGGGGTACTTCCTCCGGCGTATGCCACCGTTTCAGTATATTCACGTGATATATCTGGTGTCCCCTTCTTCTGCCTGGCTGGCTCACCCGGTAGTTTACGGCTCCTTTCCTCTCCACGACTTCATATGGGCCCTTCCACCGGGCCAGGAACTTGCATTCGCTGGTGGGGACCAACACCAGCACCTTATCGCCAGGGGCGAACTCACGGATTTTGGCACCCTTATTGTAGGTGCGCGCCTGGGCGGTCTGGGCTGCGGCCATGTGCTCTATTACGATGGGCCATATGCGTTTGGCACGCTCCTGGAGTGCGTCTACGTGTTCGATGACACTGCGGAGGGGGGACGGCTGGCTCTCCCAGGCTTCTTTAGCCAGGTCGAGGAGGCCACGCGGTTTCCTCCCGTACAGGAGCTCAAAGGGCGAGAACCCGGTTGACGCCTGGGGTACTTCGCGAATCGCGAAGAGCACAAACGGGATGAGGCGGTCCCAATCCTTGGCGTCCTCTTCCGTGACGCGTTTTAGCATTTTCTTTAAGGTCTGGTTAAACCGCTCGACCAACCCATCCGTCTCGGGGTGGTAGGCGGAGGTCCGTATACGCTTGACCTTTAACCATTTGTACAGGGCCGATAGGACGCGGGACATAAAACACGTGCCCTGGTCCGTCAGGATCTCGTCCGCGATGCCGACGTGGCTGAATAACATCAGCAGCTCGTGGGCAATAGCCCGGGCGTTGGCGGTACGGAGGGGGATGGCCTCCGGATAGCGCGTCGCATAGTCCATGATGACTAAAATGTAGCGGTGTCCCCGGGCGGACTTAGGGAGGGGTCCGACAATATCCATGGCGATACGGGAAAACGGCACATCAATAATTGGCATCGGGATTAGCGGGCTGTGGGGAACTCCGCGGGGGGCGGTTAGCTGACACTCGGCACAGGAGCGGCAAAACTCCTCAATGGCCTTCTTAACGCCTGGCCAGTAGAAGCGGGCGGTGACCCGGTCGTAAGTCTTTTGTACGGCCAGGTGGGCCCCTAACTGGTGGGAGTGGGCGAGATACATTACTCGGGACACATACGTTTTTGGGACGAGTAATTGTTCGACGACCTCCCCCGCGGGGTCTTTGCAAGCGCGGTACAGTAAGTCGTGTCGGACGAAGAAGTGTGGGAAAGGTTTCTCACTCACCCCCGGGTTCAGCTTCCCGTCGACGGCCACGACGTTCCGCCTGGCGCCAGCCAGGTTGGGGTCGGCCCACTGCGCGGTGGCGAACGACCCTTGCCGCCGGGGGGGCGGCGTGTCTATTCTGGGGAACTCTAGGAAGGGGTCTTCACCGAGGGCCGGCGTGTCGTCGGCGTCGGAGGCCTCCGCTTCTTCCGGCCAGGGTTCTGGCTGGGGACTTCCTCTGCCGCTGCTGGTGGACGAGGTCCCGTCTTCGCGGAGGGCGGGGCAGGCGACGAGGGGTACGCTACTTCGGCGGCGTCGGCGGCGCCGCGTCCTGGGGGGCCCTCGTCGTCCCGGGTTCCAGTATTTCTCGAACAGCGGACAGTCCGTTCCGATCAAGAGGGGGACTGGGAGTTCGGGGACCACTCCGGCGGCGACCAACGCGGAGCCACGGGGGGTCTGTACGGTCACGTGGGCGACGGGGTACCGTCGGACATCTCCGTGGACACACGTGACCGGGATGGTGGGTCCATTGGTGGCGGAGGCGAGGTCACCCCGGACCAGCGTCACCACGCTGCCTGAGTCCAGCAAGGCATGGGTGTCGGTCCCATCAACCCGGGCGGGGAGGGTGGTCTGTCGTCGGCTCTCACTTCCGGTGTGGAGGCAGGGGCGGGGCCCTCTCATGCTGTCTGCGGAGGGCATGGAGACATCGGGGCCGGGGGGCCGCTCTGGGCAGGCCCAGGACAGGTGGTCCTCCCGATTACAGACGTAGCACCTGCGGATCCGCGGGCTGCGGTCGGGGGGGCCGGAGGCACGGGGCCGGACCGGGGCCGGCGGGGTCGGCGGGGCTGGTCGGCGTCGGTCTCGGCGGTCGTCTGTCTTGGGGACGGCGTCGCTCTTGGTCTGGCGGAGCATATCCGAGCAGACGTGGTGGTTCTCCAGGAGGGCGATCAGGGCGTCCACGGATGTGGGGCTGACTCGGGCAACATATTTCTTGGCGTCGGATGGCAGGGCACGGACACACCGGTCTATGACTAATCTCTCAATCCACGGGGTCTCTCCGCCCGTGGTCAGCCAGCTCTGCGTCAGGCGGTAGAGGTCGGCGACCTGAGCGCGAGGGGGCTGGGCCTGCTGATAGGCCCACATGTGGTACCGCTGGGCCCGGGCGGGCAGGCTGTAGCCGAGGGTGGACAAGATGGCGGCCTTCAGCGTCTCGTAGTCTCGAGCGTCTCTGGCGGGAAGGTCCCGACATGCGCGTTGAGCCTCTCCCGAGAGGTAGGGCGCCAGTATGCCGGCCCAGTCGGCGGCGGGCCACTGCTCGCGGTCGGCGGTGCGTTCGAAGAGTTCGAGGTACGCCTCGATGTCATCCTCGGGGGTCTGCTTGGAGAGGACGGCGTTGGGGGTCCTAGGGACATCGCCGTGTCGGTCTAGCCTGCGGACAACTTCACGCACCGCGTTCTGTAGTTCAGTCTGACTTCGGAGGAGGGCGGCCAATTCGAGGCTGGCCATGGTTAGGCGGTGGTTGAGATCAGATGAATACCCACATTCTCCACCATATGTGGGAGGTCGGGTGGGAAATACAACTCAGAGTGCAGTTTCAGGGGTTAGACACACGATGGCGCCCCTTGCTTTATTTCTCCAACAGGTTCAAACAAAGCAGTTTTCACAAACAGAACTCAGACAGTAATATTCTTTGCATGAGGTCCCGGTTCCGAGGCGGGAGTCGTCACTGCAGAGGATGAGAGGGGATGTTAGCATACGGTCAGAGCACAAGGTAAGTACAAAGTTGGGGCCTGAGACACCCGGTCTAGGCAGTCTACCAACTAGACCTTTGTATAACTCTTTCTCTTCTTCTTTTCCAGGTTCCAGAGGAGGCTCCCCCGGAGGTAGGTAAGGGGGTGCGTATCTTTCTCTATCCCCAAGGCACAGAAGAGTACTTTAGAGTAGAAGTACTCGGATACGGGGTGGTGAGTAATTAGAGTAAAAGTACTTGGTATGGTACCGGGCGGGGATGGTACGGAGGGCCCCTTAGGCTCGGCCAACAGGAAGATACACAAGCATTTATATTCTTATTTCTCTCTATCTACTGGGTGGCCGTATCGGTACGACAACGGCAGTCAGGGGGTTAACACAAAGTAAGCGCTCTAGTTTCTAACGGTCTTCTTTCACCGGGCCTGGCGGCGCAAGCCAACTTAAAGTCTCTTCAAAGGGTGAAATAAACATAACACGGGCCTGTCTTCTTTCACAGGGTGGACGTGACACTTTATCTAGAGCCTGCTAGCTTCCATTAGTCTCTACGGGGTTATCTTCATTCAACAATCTTCAGTGTACAACACCACGGTGACACTCTTCATTCACAGTCTTCATTTAGCATCGACAGGGTGACTTCCTTCATTCACAATCTTCGTTATTATCCTTAGCTGCTAATTTGCCACTATGAGTGCCTCTTCTTAATAACACGGGTGATAGATAGTGAACGGTTTGTCTTACTGCGACCTTATGGAGCTGTTGAGCTGCCGTTTCCATACGAGGGTCCCGTCTCCGCACTCGTCCCCGATACGAGCCAGGTGGGTCTCCAGCAGGTATGCGGCTCTCCGTGTATATTTGTCTATGGGGGGCACACGCTCCTGCGTGTGCTTCCAGCCCCACTCCTACAAGCCTGGTGATGTGAGAATATAAGAGAGCAATTGAGTGGTGATACAAACGATCAAACAATAAACATAGTCCATACGTGAGAGTCCATAAGTGAGAGGAGTGTGGACTTACCATCCAACGCCGAGTGGACGGCATATGCTGCGCGAGCGTCTGTGTGTAGCAGGGATCTGATACTGCTAGGTGCGCAGGTTGTTTATAAAGGGCGCGGCTGACAGGCTGCGGCTGTCCTTAATTGCTAACCAGGGCGGCGGCCGGAATGAGGCGCAGCTGATTTAGAATTGCTCTGGGATAGTACACTGAGTCTATGACACGGCCGTGGGCGTGCCTGGTTGTCATGGTAACGCGCCCCTCCCCCTGAGGTGAGACCTGACACACTCCACAATGCCCACATTTGTGCATGTACAACTTCCTGTTCTCAACTGCGCATGTTTCTTCTTTCGGAAGTGCTCTTCTTCTGCAAGCCAAATAGAACGGGACTGAATGGTGGCAGTAGCTTAACCTTTGCTGCCACCTACTTGTGGGGGATGAGTTAAGGTCCGGCCCTACCTGGGCCCTCATAAAACCCTGTACACTCAAGACACTGCCCATGCTGCCACCCTTAGATCTCCATATATGGAGCTGACCTGTTTCGACATTCCATATGTTGATCTGACCACAAACCCTGTACACTCAAGACACACTCCATACTGTATATGGCCAGACCTCATCAAAAGGAAAAAATAGAGTCTGCAACACTGGTATGAAAAACTCAGCTCCACTGGTTTATTTGACTCAACATTTCGATCCCTTAGGATCTTCTTCAGGAATAATGTGACAGGGAATGGGTGTGCACCTTTATACAGAGGTACAACTGATTGGCTCTAACGATGGGTGGTGACTATGCCACCTAAGCCCAAACCAATTAACCAGTTTCCAATATCACAATAATAATAATAAATATGGTTTAAATATACAAAAATACACAATATGCAATATTTAAGCACAATAACACACAGACTGATTTCAGGATAGGACACAAAAAGATTGTCATGGATAACAAAAATCTAATTTGAAATTCCAGATGACTCATTTATTTATTGTTTGGTGTTGAAAATGAAATAGATAGATCCCAAAGCTCCTAGTGAGGAAGCTGAGACCATTACTTTAATTATCACCAATTGTGTCCGATGCTGAGAACAAATGAGGATGAGGACTAGTAGTTCTTCAGGAGGGGCAGACCTCATCAAACCCTGTACACTCAAGCACTGCCCCCGCTTGACGCTTCCACCCTTAGATCTCCATATAGAACTGACCTGTTCTGACATTCCATTATGTTGATCTGACCACATAAAACCTCAACCCTGTACACTGAAGACACACTCCATATATGGCCAGTACAGAATTAATTCCTTCTGGCCCCCCCGCATGCTAAAGCGTCAGCGCATGCCCCTAAAATAATTAGGTGATATGGATGGAGGGAGCAGAGGACTGAGGAGTGTGTCTGCAGGAGGTGCATGTTGAAATGAGCAGTCCTCCCTTGGGGAGAGAGACCAGCTGAGCTCAATTACCTGGAGAATACAGTGGCAGAGGAGAGATCTGTCACACACTGACACCACATGCATGGGGGGGGGGGGGAGGAGGAGGAGGAGAGTCTCCGTCCTCTCTCTCTCTCTCTCTCTCTCTCTCTCTCTCACTGTTTCCCAAACACTGGGTCAGGGCCTGTTTGTGTTGCGGACACAATTTTATGGGTCCTTAATCTTTATTTTTTTAACCTTTATTTTATTATTTTAGCATTTTTACAATGCCCTAACCCCTAAAAATAAGTTATAAGTTATATATAAGTTATTTAGGTAGTACAGCAGCTCACACACATACACACATGCACTACAGCCGTACAGCAAGTCATCATATCATGATAAGAGAGATGATTACAAACTACAGTCAGAAGCCATAAGTTAAGTTTAAAAAAAAAATCCGCCCATGACACCCACACACACACACACACACACACACACACACAGTCAAGCTAAAATACAGGAGCTCATTTTACACTTTGCAATTTGTTTATATCGCCTGCTATGAGGACATTCAAACTATGGAATATGGAATAATCAAATGTTAGCACCAGAGAACAAGAGTGAGTCTCCTCTATATTTATTTTTTACATGTCAAACGTTTTGTCTATCCAGCCTTCCGTCATTGCCATATAAGGTGAACCTTATTATCGCGTTGCGTTCCTGGAATAACATATTTTCAGCAGCAGCCAATTACATAATAATTTCTGGGGTTCTTGACATGAAATATTGATCACCACTGTCGGGTAGGACCACTACCAGTTGGCCTGTAGTAAGTCTCATGGTCGGGGGGGTAGGACCAAGTCTCATGGTATTTGTTTATAAACATTTTGGTATTTGTTTATAAACATTTGTGATTTGTTTATAAACATTTGTGATTTGTTTATAAACATTTGTGATTTGTTTATAAACATTTTGGGATTTGTTTATAAACATTTGGGATTTGTTTACAAACATTTGGGATTTGTTTATAAACATTTGGGATTTGTAAGTCTCATGGGGGGGGGGGGGGGTAGGACCACTACCAGTTGGCCTGTAGTAAGTCTCATGGTCGGGGGGGTAGGACCAAGTCTCATGGGATTTGTTTATAAACATTTTGGTATTTGTTTATAAACATTTGTGATTTGTTTATAAACATTTGTGATTTGTTTATAAACATTTTGGGATTTGTTTATAAACATTTGGGATTTGTTTACAAACATTTGGGATTTGTTTATAAACATTTGGGATTTGTAAGTCTCATGGGGGGGGTAGGACCACTACCAGTTGGCCTGTAGTAAGTCTCATGGTCGGGGGGGTAGGACCAAGTCTCATGGGATTTGTTTATAAACATTTTGGTATTTGTTTATAAACATTTGTGATTTGTTTATAAACATTTGTGATTTGTTTATAAACATTTGTGATTTGTTTATAAACATTTTGGGATTTGTTTATAAACATTTGGCATTTGTTTACAAACATTTGGGATTTGTTTATAAACATTTGGGATTTGTAAGTCTCATGGGGGGGGGGTAGGACCACTACCAGTTGGCCTGTAGTAAGTCTCATGGGGGGGGTAGCCATAGGTATTCCGTGGTAATGTTCTGTATCTTTGTCCAGATGGTAATTGGTTCAATGTTCTGTATCTTTGTCCAGATGGTAATTGGTTCAATGTTCTGTATGTTTGTCCAGATGGTAATTGGTTCAATGTTCTGTATCTTTGTCCAGATGGTAATTGGTTCAATGTTCTGTATCTTTGTCCAGATGGTAATTGGTTCAATGTTCTGTATCTTTGTCCAGATGGTAATTGGTTCAATGTTCTGTATCTTTGTCCAGATGGTAATTAATAATGTTCTGTATCTTTGTCCAGATGGTAATTGGTTCAATGTTCTGTATCTTTGTCCAGATGGTAATTGGTTCAATGTTCTGTATCTTTGTCCAGATGGTAATTGGTTAAATGTTCTGTATCTTTGTCCAGATGGTAATTGGTTCAATGTTCTGTATCTTTGTCCAGATGGTAAGTGGTTCAATGTTCTGTATCTTTGTCCAGATGGTAATTGGTTCAATGTTCTGTATCTTTGTCCAGATGGTAATTGATACAATGTTCTGTATCTTTGTCCAGATGGTAATTGGTTCAATGTTCTGTATCTTTGTCCAGATGGTAATTGGTTCAATGTTCTGTATCTTTGTCCAGATGGTAATTGGTTCAATGTTCTGTATCTTTGTCCAGATGGTAATTGGTTCAATGTTCTGTATCTTTGTCCAGATGGTAATTGGTTCAATGTTCTGTATCTTTGTCCAGATGGTAATGTTCTGTATCTTTGTCCAGATGGTAATTGGTTCAATGTTTTGTATCTTTGTCCAGATGGTAATTGGTTCAATGTTCTGTATCTTTGTCCAGATGGTAATTGGTTCAATGTTCTGTATCTTTGTCCAGATGGTAATTGGTTCAATGTTCTGTATCTTTGTCCAGATGGTAATTGGTTCAATGTTCTGTATCTTTGTCCAGATGGTGATTTTTTTAACCTTTATTTTATTATTTTAGCGTTTTTACAATGCCCTAACCCCTAAAAATGAGTTATTTAGGTAGTACAGCAGCTCACACACATACACACATGCACTACAGCCGTACAGCAAGTCATCATATCATGATAAGAGAGATGAATACAAACTACAGTCAGCACTGCACCCCCTGCACCCCCCCTAAATCCGCCCATGGTGAAAATTCAACCACTTCAAATGCATTATGACATACATACATCCTAGCATCCAAAATATGCGCAGGTGGTGGGCGGTGGCCGCGCAGCGTACACTGCGCAAAGCAGAGGGGCTCTTGGAGAATCAGGGGACTTACGCAGCCTGTGTAGTCTGCGTTATTGTGACAAACACCTTGTGGCGTGAGTGCGTGTGACAGACAATAATGTGTGACTCTCACGCCCATTGCGTGAGAGTTGGCAGCTTTCTCATTGCCTTGGACAGACCACTATACTATACTATATGGAGCTTTAATTACTTGTTTCTCAGTGCCTTGGACAGACCAGAGCAATGCACCCTTTGAACTACAGTACTAATCCACACGCATGCATTAATGTTAATGAGTCTCTTCGAAGATATATTAGAAATATTTCAATATTTTTCAGTCGCTTCCGATTTCTCTCTCTCTCTCTCTCTCTCTCTCTCTCTCTCTCTCCTCCCCTCCTCAGTAACAATTGGGAAATGTAAAATTGTGAGGGGTATTTTTTACTTTACTTGAGTATTTCCAATTTCCCTATTGTTACTTCTACTCCACTGCAGGTATAAAGGTATAAATTGTACTTTTTACTCCACTACAATTACTTAAAAAAAAGAAAAAAAGTGACACATTGTGAGTTTGTAGATCTGCTATTTTCAAAAGATTGTTATACATTTGAAAACATGAAATGGGACATTCTGCATGATGACTACTTTCACTTTTGGTACATTAAATACATTTTGAAGCCAATACGCATTTAGAATATTACATTGCAATATTGCTACTTTTACTCAAGTAAAACAAATCTGTGCTTTTTCCACCTCTCCTTGCTACCTTGCACCATGCAGTGCAACCCCTGTGGCTGAATCCAATTCCCCATCCCCCCTCCCCCCTACACACACACTGAACCCAATCCCCACACAACATAATAGCTTTTGATTTCTCTTCACTGCTGCATCTTCCTCACCTTCAGTTTGTTCGCACGCACGCACGCACGCACGCACGCACGCACAGTACTCTAAGTGCGCATGGGGTAACCGGAATGTTTGCCCCAAAACACACTCGCCCCCATTGTTTTCCACGGACCACTCACACCCAAACAGGATCAATTTACTGAGATTACGGTTAGTAATAAGGTTGGATTCAGCATAGGTTATGTTTAGGAATAATGGTTAAGTTTATTATAATTAATAATAATAATAATAATTATAATAATACCTGATGATCATGTTTTAGGGCGGGAAAAAATTGTGGCACTCCATCTTTAAGTTATTGACAAAGACTGTAAATTAAAGAGTTAACATGTGCTGTAACTGAAAGGCCATGAGAGTAGGAGGGGGAAATGAATCAATACACAGCTCATAAGAATCAATATTCACACCCTCGTCCTGTAAGCATGTGTCTCTTCCATTCTCTGTTCCTCCACCAAGCACTGCAGCGTCGCCCTGCTAAAGTAGCCCAGATAAAGTAGCCTACTCAACCCCAGTACTCAAGTACAAATATAGATAGTCCTGGTCAAATGTTACTGGACTACAAGTGAGCATTGGTGTGTTCAATTTGTACTGTAAAGTTTGCCGATGGTCAAGGCTCCAAGAACAGTTAAAAGTCCAGGAATTCAGGGTTTGTTATGTTTATTTCCCTCAGTAAAACACCTATAATAAATAGCAGTGCAGCATATACACAGTGGGCCTAGGCAGACAATGACAATAACACGAATAATTTGGCCAAATAATATCCTATATCCTATAAAACAGCAATACCATTATACAAATAATACACATAACCAAATACACTTTAAAATAATATTGTAAACAGCTACACCCAAACAGATACTTCCAAGCCGGCTGGCATGATGATCATCAAATGGAAGCAGCTGTGAGTTGTGTGTCTCTACTATTGTCTATAGGGCACAGGCTGCCCCGTGACATGTACTTTTGAAGTACAGGAGTACTCGGTGCTCCTTCACTTGGAAAGGAGCCAGCTTGGGTGGTTTGCGGCATCTGGTGCGGATTAGTGTTGATTTTGACAGCACGTTGTGATTTCATTTAGTTTAAGTCATAGTCTTTTTGAATACAATGTCATTTAGTTTTAGTCATATTTTAGTCATCTGAAATGTTTTAGTTTTAGTTTTCATCAGTGGAAAATGTGGTCGGTGAATATTTTTCATACATGGTTTTAGTCGACGAAATCAACACTGTGGTGCGGCTGCCATCGTCTCCCTATACTATAGGTCAGGGATACTCAAATACATTTACCTGTGGGCCACATTACAAAAATGGCAAGGGGCCAGGGGCCAGTAGATAAAATTACGACATTAATGATACTTCTCTCTTTCAATTGCTTTATTTTCGCAAAATGTATCAAAGTACAATGTGCATGCACACAATATGTAAATAAATAAATGTGTTACATTTTCTTGCATAAACACAAAGAGCTGTTTCCATAACTGCACAAATTATTGCACATAACATGAGTAGCTGTTATAATAACATAATAACATAACATGAGTAGCTCTTTGCCTGCCTGCCTGCCTGCCTGCCTGCCTGCCTGTCTGTCTGTCCATGAGTAGTTATTTGTCTGTCTGTCAATGAGTAGCTGTCTTACTGTCTGCCTGTCTATGAGTAGCTGTCTGCCTGCCTGTCTATGAGTAGCTGTCTGCCTGCCTGCCTGTCTGTCCAATTGTCCATGAGTAGCTGTCTGTCTGCCTGTCTGAGTAGCTGTCTGTCTGCCTGCCTGCCTAATTGTCCATGAGTAGCTGTCTGTCTGCCTGTCTATGAGTAGCTGTCTGCCTGCCTGCCTAATTGTCCATGAGTAGCTGTCTGTCTGCCTGTCTATGAGTAGCTGTCTGCCTTCCTGCCTGTCCAATTGTCCATGAGTAGCTGTCTGTCTGTCTATGAGTAGCTGTCTGCCTGCCTGCCCAATTATCTATGAGTAGCTGTCTGTCTGTCTATGAGTAGCTGTCTGCCTTCCTGCCTGTCCAATTGTCCATGAGTAGCTGTCTGTCTGTCTATGAGTAGCTGTCTGCCTTCCTGCCTGTCCAATTGTCCATGAGTAGCTGTCTGCCTGCCTGTCCAATTCTCCATGAGTAGCTGTCTGTCTGCCTGTCTATGAGTAGCTGTCTGACTGCCTGCCTGTCCAATTCTCCATGAGTAGCTGTCTGTCTGTCTGTCTGCCTGTCTATGAGTAGCTGTCTGCCTGCCAGCCAGCAAGTTGGTTAACAGAAAATAAATTGTTATGGCTGAGTAAAATAAAATACAATAAACACAATTTGCCTGAAAATAGATTACCCAGCTATGACCTTTTTCATGAAAAAAAATGAGTAGTGATATGGCTGACTGAGTAAAATAAAACAATCTACCTGAAAATAGATAGCTATAAGTGAAGAGCAATTTCCGCAATTACCATTTCCGCAATTTCCGCAATTTCCATTTCCGCAATATCCATTTCCGCAATTTCCTCAATTTCCATTTCCACCATTTCCGCAATTACCATTTCCGCAATTTCCGCAATTTCCATTTCCGCAATTTCCTCAATTTCCATTTCCGCAATTTCCGCAATTTCCACCATTTCCGCAATTTCCATTTCCGCATTTCCGCAATTTCCGCAATTTCCATTTCCACCATTTCCGCAATTTCCGCAATTTCCATTTCCATTTCCAACTATTAATGGCAGCTGGGTTTCATCATTCAAATAAAATAGAATTCTATCCGTTTAGCTATAAAATTATGTCAGGGAATAGGGATACACAGTATATGTCTTTCATTTGTATTGCATCTCCCCCCCCCCCCCCCCCCCAAGCTTTAATTTTCGTTCGAGTAATAGTACAACTCTAATAGTATTACTTATAATAATGTAATTAAAGATAACTCATTTTCCAGATTTGTTTTTCTTCTTTTTTTTAGATTTTCATTGGTGGGCCAGTCATAATGGTCCCGCGGGCCTGATGTGGCCCGCGGGCCTGAGGTTGAGTATCACTGCTATAGGTCCTCGCTGCACGTCCCACTTGGTCCAGGATGGACCAGGTGGGGGGATTACATCTCCACACTGGCCAGGGAACGCTTCAGGATCCCCCAGGAATAAGTAGGTCGGAAGTGGCTTATCAGCCGGTTCAGTTGGTGTGAGCCCCATTGATGATGTCACTAGTAGGCATGGGTTTCTGAACCACACACACACACACACACACACATACCTGTCATTGCGGAGTGTGCACAGCAGTGTGATGGGCTGTCCCCGGCCCATCTATTATCGCCCGTGAAGCATTAAATTGAAATGAAGAGCTGATCTGTGTTGAGACGGTTCATTTGCTCATTCCACGTCCCCACATTCATTCTAATTATGCCCCAGCCTGTCCCACACTCCCCCCTCCTCCCCTCCTCCCCCCATGATGAAGAGGAGAGCACAGTGTGTCACTGCGTGATGAAGAGCAGGGGAGAGCTGCATTCCTCACTGACAGAGAGAGAGAGAGAGAGAGAGAGAGAGATTGGGGGGAGCTTCGGTAAACACACACACACACGCAAGCACGCACACATGCATGCACGCATGCACAAACACAGTATAGTTAATAGTAAAAGTCTGGAATTTATAATGTACTTGAGTAAAAGTATTCTCATCAAAATATACTTAAAGTACCCATTTGCGACACATTGTGAGCTTGTAGATCGGCTATTTTCAAATGGCCAAAATGTACAGTATTCAGGACTGAAGTGTTTAAAATATGTTTTGTAATATCAATCAAAATCTACAAAGTAAATAACTAAAGTTTTCAAATAAATGTAGTGGAGTAGAAGTACAATATTTGGATCTGAGATGTAGTGGAGTAGAAGTATTGGAAATTGGAAATACTCAAGTAAAGTACAAATACCTCAAAGTTATACTGAAGTACAGTACTTAAGTAAATGTACTTAGTTATTTCCCACCACTAGCACACACACACAGACATGATTCAGGTTGATTCATATTCATACACACATCTGTTTCACGTCAGGGCCCTGTGTCACCATGGCACAGTCTCATTGTACACTCTTCAAAAATGTTATCCCACGATTTTGTAACCCAGTTTTCTTTTCTTGCCAATTATCTAATGTAATCCTGGGCTCTACACTTCCTCTGCCAACCTGGGGGGGCAGCGGACTGACCTCATGCCTCCTTCTATGCATGAGGAGTCCAAGCTGCTTCTTTTCACCTGGCAGAGGGGAATTTCCCCAGCCAGACGTAGCGCGTGGAAGGGACACGTTATTCCGACCAGTTCCTTTCCCCTCCATCAGGCGCCCCGGCTGGCCAGGGGGAGGTAGTTTTAGAGACCAGGATTACTGCATGTTTTTGTGAGGGTATCTACCCTAGGGGACACGGGGAGAACATGCAAACTCCACACAGAAAGGCCCTTTCGCCAAACCTGCCTTCGGGTATGGGCACTGATGACGCGGAGGAGGAAACACGCCGCCAGTGCCCACAGCGTCCCCAGCGGGAATCATTGTACACTCTTACATCACATCTAAGCTGCTATTCATGGTTAAAGTGAAGAACCCACATTCAGCCATGAGTCAGACCAGCGGTTCTCATCCAGTAGTCCAGGGACCACCAGTGGTCCTTGAGGGGGTTCCAGGTGGTCCACAGCTAAATGACGGAGAGTTGACAACAAAATGGACCCTTATTATTAGATCCTTAACTCTTGAGAGTGTAAAATGAAAACAAAATGGACCCGTAAGGGTCCGTTTTGCCTAAACACCTGCATTACTTTATGTTTGAGTCCATGTAGAATAAAATTGTTATTTTGATCAATGTTTGATCAATACAGCATGGATACAGCATGGAATTGTAGACAAAATCTATCCAAAATATTCAAAGTCTTGGGTCCGAAAGGCTAAATCTCATCAATATGACTCAATACATAATGACATTGACATGTACCGGTAATGAAAAAGGTTGAAAGGTTGAAAACCACTGAGTCAGACCCATGCATCTCATTCCCACACACCAACACACCCACAACGACAATGTTACAATACAATGTTGCCCTCCACCTGGTAGCTTGTGAGCTTCAAATAGCCGATGTATATCATTTTAAAATGATAGCATACAGCTATAGTCGCTTCTTTTGGGCTTGTTTTCATAGACCTGGTTGCTTTTTTATCTAGCAAAATCTGGCAACACTGTCCTCGAACAACCTGCAGGAGTCAAAACACCGTGAATGGCTCTGCATCTTTCACTGTCTGCACTATGCAGCCATTGTTTAGAGTTGAGTTTCAGCACCATGGAGAGCGACAGCACCATCACCAACACAATGCATTTGATTTTGATGCAAATCAAGCAAGGCCATTTAGTCTGTGTACTGTATGAGTAATCATGCAAATCAAGCAACACAAGGTCTAACAGACTAACACGGTTCCTACATCCAACACCAAGGACATTGAATTTCTAACTTGATTCATAAGTCATTTCTGTAAAATACTCTGACAGTGGTTCACAAAACTTTTTAAAGAACATTTTAATGTATTTTAATTTAGTTTAGTTTACTATTTTTATCTCCACAGATTCAAAGTAATGGTTAGATTTCTAAGCTGCAAAGATGAGATTTGACATTGTGTGTGTAGCCTACGTACTACGTGTGTGTGTGTGTGTGTGTGTGTGTGTGTGTGTGTGTGTGTGTGTGTGTGTGCGTGCGTGCGTGCGTGCGTGCGTGCGTGCATGCTTCACTTTTATACAAGTGAAGTACATTTTGGCCGGACATTAAACTTGATTTTATTACCTTAGTAAACATTTTTATAAAAATGTTATGTTTTCAATCGCCAGTTTAAAGTATTTTTTTTAATAATCATGATGCGTTTAGTAAATTATGGACTATCATGAATTAAAAAATTAGGCCTAGTGATAAAGTAGGGTATGTTTCTAAGTAGGGCATGTGTCGTTTCTGCAAGCATTTCAGGACCGGAAGTTCAAAGACGTGGCTACAAAAACCATTGGGAAGTCTGTAGAAACCAATGGGACTAGCTCTGTCCATTTATTTTTTTAACAGTCTATGGTCCCGAGCCCAAGCTGTTTGGGAAACATTGCTCTATGGTAGTGGTTTTCAACCCTTTTCATATCAATGTCCATTTTTTATTTAACATTTGAGCAACAGACCATTTGATCAGATTTAGCCTCTTAACTAGACCCAAAACGTAGAATATTTTGTTATAGTTGGATAGGATTTTGTCCACATTTCCATGCTGTATTGATGTGATGCCATAGGAGAGATAACAGGCAAATGTTGATCAAAATATATAACAATTCTTCTATACATGCTATAATTGTGTATATTATGTAATGCAGATGTTCAACGATATTTTTACTCTTGAGAGCGCAAAATTATGTGTGTGTGTGTGTTTGGGGGGACATGACAGGCAGCGAGGCCAGATGTGTTTGGAAACTCTTTTCTTAATTCTTATTGGCTTTCCATACATTGTTTGGTCGTATTCCAGTTATTCATGGTGCAGAAACGAGGGCGGCGATGCTTGATTTTATAGGGCGTGCCAGATTGATTTTAGCCGTCACATTTATCAAGCTAAGACCGGAATTACGCAAGGATCAGATGTTTACGATTACTTCATAAATGCCGTGCTGACATGAACATACGGCAACCCACACTCAAACTTAAGGCAGAATTTCAACTCCATTGATAAATGAGGGCTTACTGTAAGTGTGTGTGTGTGTGTGTGTGTGTGTGTGTGTGTGTGTGTGTGTGTGTGTGTGTGTGTGTGTGTGTGTGTGTGTGTGTGTGTGTGTGTGTGTGTGTGTGTGTGTGTGTGTGTGTGTGTGTGTGTGTGTAACTCTCCATCATTTAGCTGGAGACCACCTGGAACCCCCTCAAGGACCACTGGTGTTCCCTGGACCACTGGTTGAGGACCAGTGCTCTATGGAGTATACAGTAACTCTTGAGATCTGGGTGGTGTGGATGGAGTGCAGTGGATAATGATCTGAAAGGCAGTGCTGAGTTGTAAGCATTTCATGGCTGGTATTGTGACTCTCTCACCGTCTCATAAACAATTAATCCCCCCCCCCCCCCCCCCCTCTCTCTCTCTCTCAGCTTTAGTTGGCACTTATAGGACAGTCCCACACAAAGTCAAATCACATGGACCAGTGCCTCCTAGACAAATGCCCAGCATTAGCATCTGAATATGCGTCGTGTACCCTGTTCTACTCGCCCCAGCAAATTCTAATTTGAATACACAGCCTTACTGGAAGTCTTAGTCGGCTCTTTCCAATGCGACCCAGAGAGGTTTTTTTAAATTATTTTTTATTATGTTATGTCTACAAATTTATATCTCGGAGTTGCTCAAGGTTACAATTGGCCATTTATTAAACTGTAATGGATTTTCTACTTGATGTGCTTTGTGATGGAACTGCAGATGAATCGCTTGCTGGGGGACATTATTTTTATATAGAATACATTACACCAGGCGACTACTGTACGCTATAAAAAACATTGTTCTCCGCACATTAGTTTTCATTAACCCAATAAGACCTGAGACTGGATTCTACAAACGTCTTAAATCCTGTTTTCTGAAAAACCTGTTTCTATATAAGTGGTTCACAAATTACTTCATGTCAAGGACCCCCGTATATTCGGCCACCGACCTCCATCTGAAAATGTTTTGTACCAGAGACCCCACAGAAGCAAAGATTTTAGTTAAAAATGTTTCCTGCGAAAAATACATATTCAAAGATTTGCACCACATTTTCAAGATCTTTCAAAAGTAGCAGATCTACAAGCTAATACTATGAGCTTGTACAGTATATCTGCTGTTTCAATAGCTAAAGTTTAAACTAATGGTTAAAGTGGTTAAAGCTATACGTGACATGATTCCAGATTTCCAGATCTTAATGGGTTAAATGTGGACATTGTGTGATGAGTGCTGCATGATATGGAGAATATGTCCCCGAAAAAATGTTTCTTCCGCTAATGCACATAACTTAACTTAACCACTTCAACCCTATACACTACTGTATATATATTTTGGCAATTTGAAAATAACCGATCTACAAGCTCACAATGTGTTGCGATGTGATCCATTGTGACCGTACTTTTACTTGAAATGTATTGATACTTTTACCTGAGTAACAAATTTGAGTAGGCCTACTTTCTCCATCCCTGCTAAAGACAGACAGACAGACAGACAGACAGACAGACAGACAGTGTGTGTGTGTGTGTGTGTGTGTGTGTGTGTGTGTGTGTGTGTGTGTGTGTGTGCGTACGTGCGTGCGACTGTGCGTGTGCGCGATCGTGTGCATGTGTATGTGTGACCTGACCCCAATCAGTATCAGCCGCAATACAGTCAATAGGTCGTAGGGACATATAGGGACATGCAGACACACTCCGTCACTTAAAGGAGCGCTTGGCACCCCTCAAAAATGAAATCACAGCACTAATCAATGACATTCATGAATATTATCAACAAAAGCAACGGATCGTTTTGTTTTGCCAATGCACGACCCCACTGTTACCTTCCCGCAAACCTTCCCGTAAATTGTGGGATTATTTTGAGTGGAGGCACGGATCAAAAACACACTCAACTTGACAAGCAGATTAAGACGTAGCCGGCGGAGCGGAGGTCTAGTTTCCTTCTCGCTCTGTTATTCTCACCAAGGTTACAGTCAGTGGCACCATTATCCCCGTGAACCCACGGCCTGAGAGATGCTGCAATTCATCCTGCTCTTCTTAAATTACCTGGCAAATTAGCTGCTTCAAAGTCACTGCTCTGCAATTACCTCAGCCTCCCACAACCCCTAGCTATGGCAAGCAACCTGTCTGTGAGGCTAAGATTTATTGATATATTTATTTAGTTTTCATCACATTATTAGGGTTATTTTAAAGTTCACCCCCACTAAATTAAAAAATGGTTTTAATCAATTACTTACCCCGACGAAGCCTTGAATCTAATATCACAAATATTGGATTAATTGAAGTAATTAGGAGGACATGGTAAAACTATATAAATCATGTATAAACTCCAAAACAACTCTCAGTGTAATACAATGGTAAAGGGTGCATTAATATAGCAATGTGCATTATATTCACCCCATTATTAACACATTCACACAGTGACAGTGACAGCAGAGGAAACCATGCTAGGCACCAACCTGCTCATCGGAAGAAGTTAGTGGTTCAGTGTTTTGCTCAAGGACACTTTGACACTCTGCCAGTCCGGGATCTAAACTGGGAACCTTCCTGTAGCAATATTATTTCAATGGGGTATTAGTGGCCAATCATAAGGATTTTAAGATTTTAGTCCACTAAATCTACAGTAGATATTTTGTCGACAAAAACCTATTTTGGGAGGTGCCTTGATGGCCTCGTCGTAATGGCTGATGTTACACCTGGGTGCATTCTGAAAGTAGTACAAGCTCACAAAGCATCATGACAAAATCAACACTGCTGCAGGACAGAAGTCAAAATGCAAAAAACAATAGAGTGATGGATGGATCATGCTGGATAATGCTCCAAACGTTTAATGAAAAATATGTTTTTCACACTTTTTGACCATATCCGGGTCATCATATGGTCATACCTAACAATGGATGCCAAAACAATGGGAACATTTAAAAAAATATATTTTAAATTTACTTATTTACTATTTACTTAATAATCACAATATGTATCTGAAAACATTATAGGTTAGAAATAAGCCACAAGCCTTGCTGCCCGTGTCTCTGTCACTTTGAAAACAAAAAAACAATCTGCATGTGCGCGCATGCGTCGCACACGTAACGAAGCTACATCCCATAACCTGGAGGGGTGCAACGTTCTGATTGGTTAAAAAACATACAGCTTTCTGTTTCAGAGTGAAACTTCAAGTTAAAACGTATTCCCACCAAAAACGTATAGACCGATTCCGTAGTGGGTCTCATGGTCTACGTATTTCCTGTAGGCGGAGACGACACATCTGCGGTTTCCCCGCACCAAGCTTACTACAGTGAATGGAAAAGTGACTGATGTTAGTCTGCTTCAAACATTACTCTTTTACCTGCTTTATACTAACACTAACATCACAAAGATGCCCAGAACATCGGGATGAACCTGTGTAGTATTTTATGGCTGCTCCAACAGTAGTGGCAACATAAAAATAAACAGAATGTCAAAATATCTACCGCGGTGGCTGAGACCAGAGCCATAGAGTAATGGTTGAGACAAAGCAGTGAAAGATACATAATGTCAGTCTTACCCACTACCCAATCTTTCTGTTTTAGGAACACAAGGCTGCTGTACTTTATACCTCATACTAGGCATTAAAGTATGAGGTATAAAGTGCAGCAGCCTTGTGTTCCTAAAATAGAAAGATTGGGTAAGACTGACGTTATGTATATTTCAGGACCTTTCACTGCTTTGTCTCAACCATTACTCAATGGCTCTGGTCTCAGCCACCGCGGTAGATATTTTGACATTCCGATTTTTTATTTTTTATGTTGCCACTACTGTTGGAGCAGCCATAAACTACACAGGTTCATCCCGATGTTCTGGGCATCTTTGTAATGTTAGTGTTAGTAAAAAGCAGGTAAAAGAGTAACGTTTGAAGCAGACTAACATCAGTCACTTTTCCATTCACTGTAGTAGAAGCTTGGTGCGGGGAAACCGCAGATATGTCGTCTCCGCCTACAGGAAATACGTAGGCTGCGACCATGAGACCCGCTACGGAATCGGTCTATATAGACAAAATGTTTGGTTAAATCAATTTTAACCTTTTGGAGCATGACCCACTGTGTGCAGACTTGTTTCTAAATAAGATAGCAGCACATCAGTGGTTAATGGTTGCACTGCCTGCCTCTGTCGAAACAAAACAACAGAACAACATACATGATACATGAAAAGACATCATATAGCAAATCCACACCCCTCCAGAACGCAATCATCCCACTCATAGCTGCAGGCTTGTATGCAATATTCACAAGCCAATATTTACTGACATTGAGCTATGAAGGCAGCCTTTACTGTGTGCAAGCAAGCATGCAACATTCTGCATGCAGTGAGTATTAGATTCAACACTATCTGATGCCTATTCGAGCTGAATGCAATCTTTCACAGTCATGCGATGCGAGAGTGCGGTCTAGCTGACACCAACTCAGTACTCCACACCCTCCTGTCTATAGCATGCAGGATCTGGTATATGTGTTATCAACCTATATCAACCAGTAGGTTACTTAAAGGACCACTTCACCACTTTTCAACCTATCTTTGGTCCTCACTAATGTTTATGATAAAATAGCACAATTGTTTTTCTATTCAGTCTGTGTCTCATAGGAGGGCTGTGGGCAGTCCAGAAACCCGTCCATCAGTGACATCATCGTTAGGCAGATGAGAACGATGGCTTCCATTTTCGCATTGCAACGTTTCAGGAATAGAAAGCCTGCAGTTTCTGTAGCTTGGAATCCCCATCGATGAAGTCACAGGTTTCTGAACTGCCCACAATTATCATCATCATTAGGTTGAAAAGTGGTGAAGTGGTCCTTTAATATCAAGCCCATTTAATGAAGCCACTGAGCCAGTAGGCTGTACTGGAGCAGAGACGTTGTCAGCCATTGTCCGACATAGCGTTGGTCGCATTGTCCGACTATTACTAACCCTAACATCAGATTTATCCTGCTACGTAAGTCCACTAACTCTAACCTCAGTCTTAACCGCAGATGTCTGAGGCAATTTTCTCACCTAATGCCGCAGAGGTTCCATGGTCAATGTAATTCCAAAGTGTGTACATTGTTTAATTGACAGATTCATGGTTTTCATATCGTAAATATGTAAACTTTGGGTAAAAGCTTGTGTTTGATCCACATGGGTTCTAATTGTTTACTTTCTTAGACTAGCGCACCGAACGGCTTGTGATAGCTGTTTTGTTACAACTGAAACGGACTTCCCCTTCCTCACCCTAAGGCCTCATACACACGTATCAAACACATGTCCTGTGCTGTCTGTGATTAATGGCTGCCACAATGCAATTCCAATGGGAGTCACATGGTTTGACCAAACATTTGTGTTTGATGAGGCAGCAATCAGCAATCAAACACAAATGTTTGGTCAGACCAGTCAGACTGGTCAGATATACGCATTTGATACGTGTGAATGAGACCTCAGAACCACTTGTAATGATTAGTCAACACTTTTTTTATACTTACACGACGTATGTAGTATAGACATTTATAGTACGTGATACCAGGCCCCTTAAAATGGGGCTTGCTTCTTCCAGAGCCATGGCTGTAGCACCGGAATGTTGTGGAAAATCCTGTCCCAGCGGCCCCAGCTCTTGGTACGCAAAAGCGCCTGCATGCCTGCGTACATTCCATTATAATAAGCCACATGGAGTTTATCTGTAAAAAGCTTTGAATACTCTAACATGTATAGGGCAGGCTGCTCCACCTCAGGCACACCGCTAGACGGCATTCAGTATTATTGCAAGTGGGCCACAGCCTACTGTCAGCTGGTCGTTAGGTTAGTGTATGAGTTTTATTCAGACTTAATACCAATGAATGTTGACATTTCCAACAAGCCCTGCAGCGAGCTATAAAGTTGAAGTTAAAAGCATAACACTCTGGCTCTGAGGAGCATTACAAATAGTCCCATCATACATATAAGATCAACACCACTAATGAATCCTTTCTAGCCCTGCAAGCACTGAGGTGCCACTTTTTGGTCCCAGACATCATATCTCATACTGCACTGCAGTGGTGGAAAGAGTACTCAAAAGTAAAAGTAGCAATCTCCATGTAGAAACACTTTGTTTTACAAGTAAAAGTCTTGTAATCTTGTAATCTTACTTGAGTCAAAGTACAAAGTAATGGTATCAAAATATTCTTAAAGTACTAAAGTAAATGTACTCAGAATGTCCCGTTTCACAAGGTATCATGAAATGTATCAAATGCATTAAAATATTTTCATTCTTTGATTATTTTAGCCAAAGTTTAAATAAGGTCTTAAGAGGTAAATGTATTGTTTGTTTGTTTGTTTGTGTCAGCCAAGAAGTGGTATTGTCATCCAGTTGGCCTGCTCGTGCTCAGGTAAATGCATGTTTTGTAATAATAATTCAAATCTGCAAAGCAACTAGAAACTATATTTAAGAGTAAAAGCAAATGTATCGAAAGTTTTAAATATTCCAGTAAAGTAAAAGTAGGCCCTACCTCAAAATTGTACTTTAGTACAGTACTTGAGTAAATGCACTTAGTTACTTTCCACCATTATACTGGCCGGTTTTGGTGACCCCGTGGCCTTTTCTTCGAATTTGCCCTACCTGTTTTCTTCAGCACCAACCTTAAAGCCGAAAGGCACACTGCACCTTTATCTTTTTTATTTTATGATTATGATATTATATTAGCCTGACATTCAGCATGCATTTCCATTTGGTTTGAGGGCTTCCTAGGGAGCAGCATAATCTTCTTCACAGATATGAAAAGCTAGATTGGCTGCTGCAATTCATTGGAGTGACCTGTATCGCATGGAAGCACAGGCATGGCGGAAGTCAGACAGAAGCGCATACCGAACGTCCGCTCTGTGGAAACTAAAACTAAGACAAAATATATTGACAATATTTTGTACCGAATAGCCGAATATGATTACTGTTATATATCATTATTTATTTATTTTACCAGTTTTTGTACAATTGCTGTCATTGCCAATACATTTGTTGCTACGTACAGGCATGTGTGTGCGGTGTGCTTCAAGCCACATCTTTGTATTGATGTCACAAAACTGTTATTCTGTTAAATAATAGGTCGATTGTCTATTGTGACACTGTAGTATGATGAAATAGGCCATTCATTTAGAGGAAATTAATAAAGTAGAAATTTGAAGATACAAGGTTTCTGCCCGACAGCAACGGAATGCATTTTTTCCTCTAACAGACAGACAGCGTGTGACATGACAGCCAATTCCTCGCTCCCCGGCTGAGAAAGTGACAGTGGGAGCGTTGCGTGGAGATAAAATGATGGCAAAGCACTTTGAATGCACAGTCCCTGTGGTGCTAGGACACATCTGCTTCATCAAACACATTTAGATCTTGAGCATACATTGTTTTTAGATCAGGGAGGGGCCAAGTTGTACCCCATTTTATAACACTGCCGTGACTGGCCCACCTGCCTTCTAAAGATTTCCACAACAATGTACATATTTCATGAGTTGGAAACAAATTCGAAATGTTTTTAAAAGGAATTTCATGAATGAAATAAAATAAATATCAAATAAATTCCCTAAAAAGTATTGAAAATAGCAGATCTGCAATGCGGCGCAAAGTGAGCTTGCAAATCTGCTAATTTCACTAGTTCAGGTCCTTTTAGCTCACTTGAGCTAGAAGGTTTATGAATCACTGCCCTGCCGAGACAACACGTTCCAAAATGGTAGAGACTTAATATTTATGTTTAGGTTTGATGTATTCCCACATAATCATAAAAAGGCAGTAGCTTTAAAATTACATACATATTAATAGAAGAAGTTCAATGCCAAAAGGCTTATTTAATTTAAAATTTGTAATCTGGGATTTGAATGAATAGTTATACCCCCCAGTTCAAGTATACACGGTACTTTTAGAATGAGTACAACATAAGTTCCTCAAATAGAAACGTGAAACCCAAGACAGTAGACTTCATCAGATGTGCTCCATGAGCTGTGTGGAAGGAAGATGGAATCCGCAGTGGAAGATGGAAGTCCTCAAGCAGAAAATGTGCCCAAACAACCAGAAAATCACCTGGAGTGAGTCTATGCATGAAAGTCGCACCGTTCTATTGATAGTGGTGGAAAATGTACTCCGATCTAAAACAAAATAATAATAACAAAAGAAAAGAAAAGTGGTAGTAATTAGTAAAAGTAAGTAAGAGCTCAATACTGGAATGTAGAAAGACTCTGAAGTAAAAGTCCAGAATGAATATCAACATCCTACAGTAATACATCCTAATACTGGGGGGTCAAATCGTGACAGGCAATTCCTGCTGTCAATATATGACCCCCCCAGTCACTTTGTTTGAAGACCCTCATGGTTTCCAAGGTGTGATTTGGGGTTCTAAGGACCTACTCTACCTGGTCTACCACAACGTTACTTTAGCCAGCATGAAATTGCGCATACAGTACAGCCGTAGCCTAGGTGCTGCAACTCAGATAAAATGAATTACTCACTTATACAGCTGCGGAGGTTCCATGTAATTCCAAAGTGTGTACAATGTTTAAGTGACAGATGCATGGTTTTCATATCGTAACTATGACCTTTGGCTAAAAGCATGTTTATATGCATTCTTGTTTACTTGGTTGAATGGTTGGACTAGCTTGTCATGGCAGCTTGGTTACAACCGAAATGGACATCCTCTTCCTCTTCAAAATAAGAGCCACTTGTAATGATTAGTCAACACTTGCAGTAAGTCTACTTGCAGGACGTAAATAGACATTTATAGTAGCCTACGTGACACCAGAGCTAGGGCTTGCTTCTTAATGCACCGGGATGTTGTATCAGGATTCTCAGGAAGTAAATGCCTTACCCAGTGGCCCCAGCTCCTGATACGCAAAAGCGTCTCCATGTCTTTGATCTGTGGGGGGACCTGATCTGCGGGGCTGGAGGGGTGGGCATTTTGTCTCCCTTCGGAGGCCCGGCCTCAAAGGGACCTGGCGCTGACCCGGCCACGGCCTCCACGCCGGGAAAAAAAGGGCAGTACACTTTTACTGTAACATATACAATTTAAGTCCCAACCTCTCCTGACTTATAAGAAGCATAACTTTTCTGATCCCCTTGCAAAGATACACCTTCAAAGTAAATTAAAGAAGATAAGGAGGGAGACCATTGTATAATCTTCAGATACATATAACACTGGGTAGCTGCATTCGGCTATGACTACAAAGTCATGATACCGGGCAGGGCACCGTATGAGTAGCACGGCTTTGATGCAGCACTAGGTGGAGCGAGGTGGAGCACCTCAGCAATCCATCTCCCAGGGGTCTAGGGAAGGAGTTCCCACCCTTTCTATTACCATGGACCGGCTGCCAGTTCATAAAATGTTTGCGGACAACAAGGATAGTAGCCTATGATTAAAAAGGTTAGGTTTATGTTTTTTTCCTTACCATACCATCTTTATTTCTATAGCACATTTAAATAACAACAAGTTGTACCAAAGTGCTTTACAATAAAATAATAAAAATCACAACTTCATTTAAAAACAAACAACATACAGTACACAGTGTCACTTTCAACATCAAAAGCTCATACTATGCTTGGAAAAGCCAAAGAATAAAAATATGTCTTGAGGCGTGATTTAAACACCTGAAGAGTGGGGGCTTGTCTTATGTGCAGAGGCAGCTCATTCCAGAGTTTGGGAGCTGCCACTGCAAAAGCCCGGTTCCCTCTGAGCTTCAGCCTTGATTTAGGCACCACCAGGAGAAGCTGGTCAGACGACCTGAGGGTCCTTGTGGGAACATACGGTATGAGTAGTTCAGAGAGATGACTTTGGACAGGTGGACAACTTTAGTTAAACTTGCAGAGTGACAATTACTTTACCTGGATACAGCTGGTTGTTGTTGTTGCAGCTTTCTCAACGGTAAAGATACCAAGGATTCGACAGTGATGTCACTGTTATGCTATGCAACACAGACACCATGCACTGCTGTGAAGGATGCATTTTTTAACATATTCAAATTTAGTGGTCTCTTTTCTCGTGGTCTTCACTTTGGACTTTGATTTGCCTTCATGGCAACCTGGGATTCTCCACTTCTTATTGTGGAAATGAAGAAACATATTCCATGGCAATCAGTAAAAGCAGTCCTACTTCTCTGTGATCTCCCGACATACTCAGCAATTTGACGCAACTATTGGTTTGCACTGTGATTGTAATGATAGTGGCAGTTTGACCTTCTCTACTCTGTAACTCTGAGAGGGGGGAGGGGGGGGATGTAAAATGTCACCGCTGTCATGTCACAAGCCTCTGGTCACTCAGAGATTCACTGCTCCTGATCTGACTGGAAGTGAGAACAATGTCACTATATTTGGGCATGTCATTATGTCTATAAAACCCAGTTAGTCAGTCAGTCAGTATGGCAATCCGTCAGTCCGTCCGTCACGCCGCCACCATATATGGCCGCCAGTCCGTCACGCCTTGTAACACATCACACCACCATATATGGCCGTCAGTCTGTCACACCTCGTGACACGCTTCATATATGGCCGTCTCCATATCCACGTTTTTCCCTGCCAAGGTACTGGGGCTCCTTGTGTGTGTGCTTTGCTTCCTTCAGGCCGTGTTGCCATGTCTGCTTATTATAAGCAACCTTTGACTTGTTTTTTCTGTAAAGTCACTTGCAAATAAATTATTGTTAGTTGCTGGTTGATATTTTTTTGGGCTTGATTCTAAAGTGTATAGTAGTTGCTGATCTGGGCTTGCTTCCACATTTCTTCACATCAAGGAACCCCTGATTAATATGTAATTGTCCACAGACATCCATCTGAACATATTTTGTGCCTTTTTTAATTAAAATGTTTTAAAAATATTCAACATATTTCGATGTATTCTCAATGTGTTTCTAAATAACGGATGTACAACCTCACAATGTGTCGCTGTGAGCTTGTAGATCAGCTATTTTAATTTGTGCTTGTTTTCATAGACCTGGCCAATTGTTTCTCTTGAAAAACTGGCAACACAGCAAGAGAAAGAGGAACTTATGCACACACAAACGCAATGCACTATGGGCTGTAAGAAAAAGGTGAATAATATGAAGATCACAACACTGACCTCATCAAACCCTGGATAGCCAATAGCCATGCATGGAGAAGACTGGATCATCACCTAGATCTGCATAATATACAGGTATGGAGCCGGGCACCAACTCTACATCAGACCTCAAACCCTTAGATCTCCATACATAGAGCTGACCTGTTCTGACATTCCATATGTTGATCCCTCCCCACCCGTACTTCCTCTTCGATGTCTCCCTTTTGACTGATACCTGTCCATTCAAACTCTCGACGGGCCCGCCCCAAAGTTATTAGTGCAGCCGTGCCCAGCAGACGGCGAAAACTAGGGTTCTAAACAGGCCTGAAAAGTAAGGCCCGGGCCTACCTAGGCCCTCATCAAACCCTGTACACTCAACACCGCTGCATGCCACCCTTAGATCTCTATATATGGAGCTGACAAGTTCTGACATTCCATGTTGATCTGACCTCTTTTTTATATAAGTATAATGTCCTTATTTTTTTATTGGGTGATTGAGTGGTTACATACATTCTTGAATACAGACCCATACATAATGGTGGTTGTAGCTTCACCCATCCAAGGTTTTTTAATTTTTTAGTCTGCCGGTCACCCAGGCGGATGCGTTCATGCGACCTCACGCCATCAGGGCGTCTTACTGGTGTCTATACAAACTTCACTCTATTTTTGCTCATTGAATGTCAACGTGTACAAAGCTTAACCACTTCAACCCTATACTTAGAATACTTTATTGGCAACAGTTCTATAAGCACAGTATTAATTGATTAAAAATTGATTAACCACATAAGCCAAAAGCTTGTTTCCATTGTGATTTACATGTTGCGGGAGCTCGTGATCTTGGAGATCAGCTATTATCGGCAAATGTTTGCAGCACCAATGCTAGGGTTTCAAGCAGAAATAACATGCATTTTAAAACGCATGCATTTTTTTCATATTGTCTATATCCCTCTATAATTTCTAATGGTTTGAGCCTCAATCACCACTCTGATATAACAGGCATTTCTTTCTAGACTTTGAAAGTAGTTTTAGCTGCAATATCACAATGTCCTGAGGTGGTGGGGGTGCTGATATGCAGATTATTTAATATTTGAGTCATTATAATACTGACGCTAGATTAAACCAGGCTTGTTTCCATTCCATGCCAGCTTGGAAAATCAACAATGTCCGCCACATTGTAAACAAAGAAGACTGAAGAAGAGGAGTAAATATAAAAAGTAGGGTGACATTGATGACATCACGATGAGGACAAAATCAGCTTGAATCTAATCAGGTACAAATAAACAGCTGAGTCATTCACTGCTACTGTGGAAAGATCCAATGCTCTATCCGGGAGAGGGCAGTAGTTCTGAGAGGGCAGTAGTTCTGAGAGAGCAGTAGTACTGAGAGGGCAGTAGTACTGAGAGGGCAGTAGTTCTAAGTGGGCAGTATTTCTGAAAGGGCAGTAGTACTGAGAGGGCAGTAGTTCTGAGAGAGCAGTAGTACTGAGAGGGCAGTAGTACTGAGAGGGCAGTAGTTCTAAGTGGGCAGTATTTCTGAAAGGGCAGTAGTTCTGAGAGGGCAGTAGTTCTAAGTGGGCAGTATTTCTGAAAGGGCAGTAGTACTGAGAGGGCAGTAGTTCTGAGAGGGCAGTAGTACTGAGAGGGCAGTAGTTCTGAGAGGGCAGTAGTTCTGAGAGGGCAGTAGTACTGAGAGGGCAGTAGTACTGAGAGGGCAGTAGTACTGAGAGGACAGTAGTACTGAGAGGGCAGTAGTACTGAGAGGGAAGTAGTACTGAGAGGGCAGTAGTACTGAGAGGGCAGTAGTTCTGAAAGGGCAGTAGCTCTGTAACTGAGATGGAAGAGAAGGGCAGAATGGTGGCTCTGCAACTGGGAGCTTTTTTATCCCCTCAGGAAGCCTCAACTTTCCTTGAAGGGGAAGTAGAAAGAGAATATGTCATTGTTACGACGTTGATTTTATCTGGAGGAGAGAAAAACATAAAGAGTGCCGACTGACAGAAACGCAACACACACGCACATTTTCAGCATAGGATATTCCCTTGCGGAGTATCTGGCCCGTATCTGGCCGGGTGTCGCACCATGGGCAAAGTCTTGGATGTTTTTTCCCTTTTTTTGTTTCCTGAAAAGTTCAGCAACAAACAGGATATCACCTGTAAAACAAGAGGGACGCGGCTGCCAGCCGCAGCGGAAGAAAAATTTGTACTCGGATTTCCTACTTAAGTAAAAGTAGAAACGATTTAGAAATACAGAACTAAACGTACTCATTGTGTAGAATGTCCCATTTCAGAATCATAATACAGGTATCATTTGCATGCTATTAGACTATATATATTTTTTATCTAATAATACTTAAACACAAATTTTATACTTTGGCCTTTGGAGAATAGCCTATCTGCGTCACCACTTCGTAGATCTGCTATTTGCAATTGTCTGAAATCTGCTATTTCTAAAAACATTTAGAAATTTTTTTGATTAATTATTAAATTAATAATTAATGATCAAAATCTGCAAACTGTGAAACAACTGCGTAAAAACATTTGCCTCCGCTATAGTAGCTCCACTCCATCTCGGAGGCAAATGATTTTTGAGAAGTTTTTGTGTATAGCATATTCCAACTATAGGTAATTCACGTGCTTCATACACAAAACATCAAAGGAATAACACTTATAAAATTACATTATGGTACTAATAAAACTACTAATAAAAATAGTGAAACAAATACACTGCAGACGGTTTAGCGAAAAGGTGTAGGCTGAAGTTAAAGCTTATTTTGCCTACCCCATTTAAATACAAAATCAAATATCAAAACAGTTCAATGAACATATAGTTTCGTAATTTGATTTAACAAAACTGAAAAACAATTCATAAACACCTTTTTCAAAACAAAAAAACTAAGAGACAAACAAAGACAACAAGCAGAAGAGTACTAAAGAACTAAAGTAAAAGTACCATCAAAATCGTATAGTCGTGAGTAAATCTACTTTAGTTCCTGTCCACCCCTGGGTGCCGGTGTCTCGTTGTTTCCCAGACTCATACGACCTCTGTGCAGTTTGACTGCGGGGGAACCGTACGTCTGCATGGCTAATGAAGTAAGCAGAGAAGCCTGGGGCGCGACTCGTGGAATGAGATTAGGAACGGCGAGACAAAAAGCCTCCTCTCCTGAAGGAGAAACCCAACGCCTGTCCAGCCTGCCCACGGTGCCTTGTGCACGTTACCCGATACAAAGGGACACACAATGGCCGCCAGTGTGTTGGTTTTGTAGTTTTACTCGGAGAGCGAGAAAGGGACGGCAGGCCATGGAAGAGGAAGGGGGTGGGGCTAGGGGGGATGGGCTGTCGGGGACGGGGGTCAATTTTTTTTAAAGTGAGTAAAAGTAGGCCTACCAATACTGCACTGTAGAAATAATCTAGTAAAAGTACAAAAGTATTGATATCAACATGTATTTAAAGTAATAAAGTGGAAAGTACTCATTAAGAAGAAGATCTCGTTTCACAAGTTTCAAATGTCTAAAAATCTTTTTAAAATAGCAGATCTACAAGCTCACAATGTGTGGCAATGCAACACACTGATACCTTGTAGATCTGCTATTTTCAAATGGCTGAAATGTATAGGGCTGAAGTGGTTATATATGTTTTGTAACAATGATCAAAATCTATAAATGAACTATAGTAACTATAAAGTTTTTAAATAATTGTAGTGTAGTAAAAGTACAATATATGAGATGTAGTGGAGTAGAAGTAAAAGTACCTTAAAACTGTAGGCTACTTACGCACAGTACTTAAGTAATGTACTTATAGTTACTGTACTTTACACCACTGTCTGGTGGGTGGGCGGGGGTGGTGAACCTGGGGGGGTGGTCGAGCAACTTGAGCAATTGTCTCTAACGAATCAATCTTGATTAAAAATGGATAAATCGACCTGCGATGTTTGGAGCAACAGAGCGCGCACTGTGTCTGCGTAAAGTATCATGTGACACGTTCTTGCCATAGTGGAACGGTGCGGGGAAAGGGATATTGTTGACACTTAATTTGGTGGAAATACAGAGACCCACATCTCTGTCAGAGATGCTTGACTGAAATGTACTTAAAATAAATCATTTGGCGTTTTAGAGCACATATCACCATGGGTCGACTAAATCTAGAGTTGATTTAGTCAACTAAAATGTATTTTGCAAGAACTTGATGGTGTCAAGTGGCTGATTTTACAAATAGCAGATCTACAAGCTTGTAGATCGCCTATATTCAGACTAGAGTGCAACACCAAGCATAAAAAGTCCCTCCCTAACATTGTAGTCTAGTTTTTTATTTGTTGACGAAATTGTCAATGTTTAGTCATAGTTTTAGTCAGTTATATCTTAGTTCTTATTTGTTTTGTTTTTATTCAGTTTTCCTCAGTGAAAAAACTTTTTTGTGATAGTTTTAGCACACTAAATCATGTGCCGTTTACATTTCTGAATAATAAAGTATTCAATCAATAGACTACAACAAATGAATGAATGAATGAATGAATGAATGAATGAATGAATGAATGAATGAATGAATGAAGGAAGGAAGGAAGGAATGGAATTCAACAGTGACTCAATTTCTTTGAGACACAGGATATGATTTTGTTTTTTTAAATTAGTGTAAAAAAGACTTCACATTCTGATCATTGCTAGAGAGTGTTCACTTCAGTAACAGGAGGCTCCTTGTCTCTCCAGCTAGGAGAATGCAGGTGGGGAAAGCGATGTTATCCAATCAGGAGAGAGACATCGTACAGGAGAAAAAAACGGGATAAACAGGTTGAAGTGAAATTAGAAGTGATGACACAAATAAATGAACAGGGATTAAACTAGAACACTATAACAAGCTGATATACTGTATGGACTCTCCAGTCTCCATGCATGTCTCACACGGTTGCGAACAATGCTCAACTTAAACTACTTAAAGCAAGCCAAACGTGACACATTATTCCCTTCTATTCCATTTTACCACCTTTTGAAAGCTTTTCTTATTATCTGTCTGGGGCACGCTTGTCCTTAAAAACATGAATACACAAGCTCAGGGCCATCGCTGCTAAGTGTGTCTGTGACACATGTCGTTATCTCCATATCTAACTGTTTTCTCTTAAATTAACGCTCTATACTTGATCATTCCACAAAAATGTATCAAATGTAGCTGATCTACAAGCTAAAAACACGTTTGCGTCACGTTCCGGGGTTTTACATGCTACTTTTGCAATTTATTTTATTTGAACCCTGAAAAGTAGCAGTTTAGGACTGATCATTTTGTATGACCATTGGAGATAATGTTTTATTCTTGCTTCTGGTGAGACTGAATTAAATACAAACACACAGTACAGGTTTGCTTGTCCTTAAAAAGAAAAGAAAAGCATGAACACACAAGCTTATAAGTGTCCCTGAAACATGTCCTATTGTCCTGTCCTCTGTGTGGGCTCAGGATTCAGACCAGGAGTCTCACAGGTCAGCATTCTGCAGTGCTGGCACATCTCTCCCTTTCTGTATGGCCGGGGGAATCTGGTCAGATAGGATTTGTGTCCGCTGACCTTTAGGCACCCTGAACTCCTCATTCCCAATGGAGGACGTTAACAATTCAAGTACATTTACTTGAGTACTTGTACTTAAGTACATTGTTTGAGTATCTGTACTGTACTTCAGTTTTTGTATTTGTGGATACTTACATACATACATTGACTTTCACCCCATTTCAAGAGAGGCAAATGATGCACATTTGACTCCACTGCAAGCAGTGTGTGTGCCTGCCTGCCTGCCCGCCCGCCTGCCTGCCTTGCCATGCCTGCCTGTACACTTGTGTTGTGCAAATATACTATAGCTGCAGTGGTGTAAGCACCTGTGAACCTATAATTTACTGAGGCACTACACTACACTCTCTGCATTCTATGTATGTGTTTACCTTGTTTTACACTGCCCCTCACCATCAGATCTGCCCAGTCGATCTGTGTTTTTAAATCCCTACTCAAAACCCATCTGTTCTCCCTCGCTTTTAATTTCACTTGAGTTCCTTTGTTCATTTTTATCGCTGCTCTTTTTTTTTTTAATAAATTGTTTTTATTTCTTGCCTTTGATGTCATGTTGTATTTTTCCTTGTTCAGCACTTTGGTCGGCCTTTGGCTGTTGAAAATGTGCTATATAAATAAAGTTTGATTTGATTTGGTTGTTGCACTCTGGATGAGCGCGTCTGCTAAATGCACTAATTTGTAAATTGTTGCAGATCACTGATTTGCCAAAAATCAACACGTCACAGTGTGCTGAACGTTGTTCAGAATCAGCAGCTACCGTTACACTCTGAAACCACAGAGAGTTCAGATTTCGCATGATGTGGACGCCTGAGATGTCTGAGTAATACATGTCCATGTTCCTGTCAGGCTGTTCAGATAATAGAGGCAAGGAGGCGCTGCATCCATCCAACCACAGGGCTGCAAGATAAGACAGGGCTGAGACACAAACACTAAACAACGAGGAAAAGAATATCATCAACTGATTTTGTTATCTAAAGTGCCTCTAATTGTCTCAGGAATGACGACACCACTAGTGAAATGAAGCAACAATGTACAGCATCTCGTTGCTGTCGGGCAGCAATCTCTTATCTCTAATTCTATTCTCTGTTCTATTCTATGTTTTGTTTTCTTTTCTTTCTTTCGTAAATTAACACCCTACTTGATCACACTACAGCGTCACACAAAAGTATCAAAAGTAACGAATCTAAAACCTCGAAACTAAAATTAAAGTTGGCATTCCTATTTGGTGTATTTTTTTTAATCTTCCAAAATATATATTTTTTTTTGTTTAATAAAAACGAATTTACGGGGTCATACCTATGTTCCCTCAGCCCTATGTTCCCTCAGCCCTATGTTCCCTCAGCCCTATGTTCCCTCAGAAGGAGCATTGGTCCGAGGTGCGCTGGGGGTCGGGAGAGGGTGGGTGGTTAGGTTTAGGTGTCTGCCCCGGGGGAGGTTAGGGTTAGGGTGAGGGTTTGAGGTAGGTTGTCGATCGGACCGTCGGCATATTGACGCGGACCCGAGGGAACATAGGGCTGAGGGAACATAAGTACTTTGGTCTGTCGTGGAGCAGAACAAACAACTTGGTTGAGAGATTGCAGGTGTATTTATGCTGTGATGATTGCACAGGGGATTGGCCGGGTGATAATGAAAGGCAGGTGAGTTTGATAAGGAGGGAGGAGTGGTTGGTAAAGGTAATGAGGGAGGAGTGGTTAAGGTCAAGCGGAAGGAGATCTCTTCTCCCGAAACTACGTTTTATAAATACAACTTCCCTTAAAAACCTGGAAAAGATGCAGGCCTGTTCTTTGCACTTTTTTGGCGCCTCTTGACACGGATCTCAATCCCTAACCTAACCATCGCATGTCCCCGCGCTTCGGACCTTTGGTGTGTCGGATCTGCGTGTGCACCCCTCTTGACACTACTGTCTGGGTACAGGCATTGGTTTGGTTGCTTATAGCTCCATCTCATTGGTTTGGTTGCTGGAAGTTCCATCTCTCTCAACCCTCTCAGATAATACCATTGGTTTGGTTGCATAGCTCTGTCTCTCTCAACCTATCAGATAAAAACATTGGTTTGGTTGCTCTCAGATAAGAGGGCACCTCCAACCCCTAGCAGCCAGTCGTGTGTCATCATTATGGCTCATTTTCTTTTAGTAATTTCACAGTCTTTTAATCCTGACCTCCTCAAACCTGTAAAAGATGAGGAATTAGCATGATGACACCGTCTAAATATAAACACCAGGGAGACGTTCAGACGTGTGGAAAGAGAAGCGACATGACTGATGGTTCAAGCATTAAGTAGTGATAGTAAACACTTAGGGCATTCATTTATGTGCTCACACGGACACACATACACCACACCACACACACACACACACACACACGCACACGCACCCACATGTCTCACTGCACTGACACAACCGCATGCATATATGCAAGCACACACAGACATGCAGCCAGGCACGCAAGCAAGTGCTCACACGCACACACACACGCCCACTTTTCTTAAGTCTTCTCTGGCTGTTCAGCTCGTGACATTGAAGACAAAGCACTTCACTTCACTGCTGCTTCTCATGCAGGACAAATGCATTGGTTAGCAGAGCTGCTAGCGCTGCTTCCTCCTCATCAATCTCTCCGTGGGTCTTAATACACTGCTTCTCAACCTTGCAGTCTTTTATACATAATCGTTTTTGTTACTTTTTACCCATGTTTCTTCCCAATTTAGTCGTCCTATGCCGATTAATTCCTCCCGGACCTCCCCACACACTTTTCTGTGTGTTTGTCACAATCAAGTCAAGTCGCCTTAATTCAAGTGGCAGGTGCCATTTTTATATTTCAATGATATATTGTTAGGTGCATCATGTGATCTACCTGCACAGCATTTGTGTTCTATTGGTAGATCTGCACAATCTACCTTTTTTATTTGGGCACCCCTGATGTAGAGCTACTCCTCCCGCCCAACACTCCCTCCTGATAGGCTCCACCAGTCTCCAGCCTAGCAGTATGCAGTGTATGTAATTGATATACTTATGTTCTATCAATTACACACTATGAAGCATTGAATTCATGGATATTTGTTTGTTTTTTTGTTTTTGTCACATTCCTAAGCCAATCATAATGATGACCATATACATAACATTAAGTGTCTTGCTAACTGTTGAGAATCACTGCCTTAACAGAGACAAAGCAGCAGTGAGGAAAACCATTGTTGAAAAATGTTCGTCAACTACCTTTTTCCACTGACGAAAACTAAATAAAACTATAATATGATGACTAATACCAAGACCAAATATATTGACAATTTCTTCAACAAATAGAAACAAAGAGATCTAGTAGAACTAAACTAAACTAAAAGTAATTTCATGTTTGGTTGCACTCTGAAAATATCAGATCTACAAGCTCACAGTCACAACACATCATGCCAGCTTGGAAAATCAACAATGGCGGACATTGTAAGTGGAAATGCAAATTTGGGAATGAAGACTGAAGAGAGGGAGGAATTATACAAAGTAGGGTGACATGATGACATCACAAATACGACCAAATCAGTTGAGCTGTTCCTGAGAGAAATTTCCATAAAAGCCCCTATACCTGATTGTTCAAAATTGCATATTTGTGGGGATAGAAAATACACAGGGGAGCTCACAAAACGATTAAAAAAGAAAAAATATTATAGGTCCTTTCACTAGTAAGAGACCACACCTTCGCTCAAGATTAACATAGTTTATTGAAACAGAATGAGATGAATGCGTGGAGTGAGGAACCCAAGGTAGGGCGAGACTCAGGGTGGGGGCGTAGTCTCTGGAGCTGACGGTCATCTTTGCTCTACTCCTGCCCCCCCCTGGATTCCTAGAGAATCGAGTCGGAAGGAGGAGGTTGGGGTGGAGGAGGATGGCAATTTTGAAGAATAGTGAAAATAGCCGATCTACAAGTGCAGTACTCACAACCCATGTTTGGTCTGTCGTGGAGCAAGACAAACAACTTGGTTGAGAGATCGCAGGTGTTTATACTGTGGTGATTGCACCGGGGATTGGCCGGGTGATAATGAAAGGCAGGTGAGTTTGATAAGGAGGGAGGAGTTGTTGATAATGAGGGAGGAGGTCTCTTCTCTTCTCCCAAATCTGCAATGCATAAATACAACTTCCCTTAATGACCTTATACCCAGCCGATCGCAGTACATTGCAGTAACTATGTTAAATATTAATTAGCTGTCAAAATCAACACTGACAACAAGTCTCTTCGCTGAAAATAGTAGGCCTATGCAAAAGTAGGTGAGGGGCGCTCTTATCATCATACATCCTCACATCCTGTGCTCATCCAATCAAATCATCAGGTACACACAAACAAACAAAACTGGCCAATCAAATCATCACAAATGTGGTACACACAAACACACAAATCTGGGCATATATAGGAGGCGCTAGCGCCCCTCAGAAATCACACGTGTGAGGGGTGCTCTTTATATCATGCATCATCATACATCAGCCAATCAAATCATCACATTCCGTGCATGCTACAAACACAATCACGTGCCAAACACACCTACACGCAATGCTGTAAAAAAAATCAGCTTGTAGATTTCTGCCATTTCCGCTGTATGTTCCCCCCAGAATAGGGAGTCTAAGGCTCAATGACTCCCCAATCCATCTTTGTGTGCCCTAATAGAGACAAAGCGGCTGTGATCATCTTCTAGAAATGCAGTGAACGTGCAGAGATTATTTGTTTCCCTCCAGCGTGCCCTCTTCACATGTACTCTCTGTTGGGAAATCATCGATTTATCGCGCTGGTGAATGGACCTTTTCCTCCTTCCAGTTTGTCTCTTCCAGTGATTGAAGAAGTACTCTGACTTTTCCCTTAAGTAAATGCACCAATATACATTGCGGACCGGCAGGTGAGTACAGTTAGGGTCTTCCTCGTCTAGGTGAGTATGTAGTTAGGGCTTTAGAATAGGTTTTCCCTCCACAAGTGTTCACGGTGCATGTGACAGGTATGGTATTTATCCGTAGCATATATCCTTCCTTTTATTTCTTATTATTTCGTAAGGTAATAGTCCTTTGAAATAATAATTATAATAAAGCTACTGTGCTTCAAAACAGTGCTCAGTAAGATACAAGGTTTTTCTCCAACCTTTTTCCAGGGATACCTATTTCTGTAGTGGCTGCTCTCTCCCTGCAGCGGAGTGTGTGGAGATATGAGGTTCCGTTATGGGTAGGCTCCAGTTCCGTTCTCGGTTCCTCTAATATTTCCAGGTCACATCCTAAATGCCTGTGATACAGAGAGTGACAGTAAGTATACGAGCTTCAGTGTGGGTTAGCGAAATAGACTGAATCAACTTACCCCCCGACATGTTGTAAGCGAGGCGTGCCGCCATTTGTCCGTGGTGAACCAGGCGCTGCCAGATGCTGAGTGATCTGTCCTTTTGTAGTGGAACCTGAGCGACAATGGCAAATAAAGGTATCTGAATCTGAAACATGGTCTACCAATAGGCAGAGGGCGTGTCTCACGTTGAAGGGCGTCTTCCGTCTGGCAGCATGACTGGTTACCCTGGCAGTGTGTAAACTCACACTCAGATCAGATCCACAGAGCAGCTCCACTTCAGAGGCAGAGCGAAAGTCACTTAAAATAACTGATGGAAAAGCTTCATTTGCCTTCACGGAAAAATCGATATACCACACCAGAGAATACATTTGAAGAGGAGGAAAACAAATAGTCTACCCACGTACATCAGCAGTGGTGGGATAGTAACTACTAACTATACATTTACTCAAGTAGGCCTACTGTATATAATTATTTTTCTTTTTTTGCGAAGTATGTATATTCGTACCCCCCAGCTATGGGACGTTATCAGCCCCCCGTATACTCCATATTGGGTTGAGCGCCAAAGCAGATTTTAACATTAGTCCGGTTGCTATGCAATTAACGCCTCCGTCACCACCAGCTATGGGATCCTTACAACTCCTCTCCATTTACATTGGTTACAAGCAGGATTTGGGCAGCGGACTGACCTCATGCACCCTTCTATGCATGAGGAGTCCAAGCTGCTTCTTTTTACCTGACAGGGGGGGAATTTCCCCGGCCGGAAGGTACGTGTTATTCCGACCAATTCCTTTCCCCTCCATTTCTTCTCCATCAGGCTGGCCAGGGGGAGGTAGTTTAGACAAACAAATTAATAGTTTGCATAGTTCACAGCTCACAATGTTTTGCGCTGCGCCCCTCAATTCACACAATTGTGATATATATATATATATATATATATATATTTTTTTTTAAGTTACTTTGCAGATTTAGATCATTATTACAAAACATATACAGGAACCAATCAAAACCTTCTTATATTTCGGCTCTTCAAAAACAGCCGATCTACAAGGTCACATCGTGTTCCATCGTATATATGGTGCCAATACCTAGAGTATTTCTAGATTGTGTCAATGCTACTTTAACTCAATAAATAAAAGTGTGAGAAGAACCGCACGGTCTCTGTGAACAGTACAGCAGCTCTATTTCCACTCAGGAGAGTTTGTGTGACTGGGGACTGCAATCATTGTTTGAGCACTTTCAACCTGGCATGCCTATTTTTGGGCATGTATTTTTTTCTTTTACTTTGTATTGTCTTCTATAATTTAGAGCAGTGCTTTTCCACCCTGTCAGCCACAAACCTGGACCAAACCTTCTTTTCTCTTTCTGAAACCAACCAAAAGATAGAGTTGTTGAATTGCACCCACTTCTTTGCACCTGTGAACCTCTGATGTTGTGATTTAGTCCCCAGCTAAATGATGAATTGGTAACTAAATGGACCCTAGATCGTAACTGTTGAGAGTGTACTAAAATGAAACTATATGGACCCCTATTTAATCTTTAACTCTTGAAAGCATAAAAAGGAATCATTTTTAGTAATTTTTTGTTAAACAACAAGAAGTCTACACAATTAGAGATGGTACCAACATCACAGCACGGAATTAAGACAAAATCTTATCATATCTTAACAAAATATCCCAAGTCTTCTCTGCTATTTTTTTTAGCCTGCAGCTAGTAACAGACTAGTATTATCTTCCAAAACGATCGGGTACAATTAACGTATTTTACCGCAAATTTGCCTATAAAGCTGTATGTGTAGGTAGCATTGGTAACGCCATAGCTTATAATATTACACCTAGATACATGTTTAAGCATTTATTTCATACTAGAGCGGTGCCCGTGCATGGAGCCTCTACAGCGGTGCCAGTTGGCTGTTGGGCACTGGATGGCCTACTTGGAACGATGCAAGTTGGAAATGGACGCCCCACCCAGATATTATGTGTTGGAGCTTCTACAGCGGTGTCCGCCCTGGGCCCTGAGCCCAGGGAGTTCTTTGTCAGTCATGCCCAAATATAGAGTATATACAAACAGAATGATGTCAGAATAATATGGACCCTGGGCACAGTGGGCCAGGGGCCCACCAGAGCCCAGGCAGAGGCCGCTTTGGGGCGGTTCTGGACAACCATCCGACCGACTGGACACCGGCCACTGCAGCCCCTGCGGTGGTGTGGAACGCGTGTGTCAAATTTCTGTGGAGTGAACGGTTCTCGAGTTACGTGCACGCACACACACACACACACACACACACACACACACGCACACACACACACACACACACACACACACACACACACACACACACACACAGACACAGACAGACAGACAGGTTACTGTAGATATAGATTTATATGTTGATTTCAGCTCTGACATTTATTTCAGACATGCTTTGGTGCATAGAGAGTCTAACTGCAGTGCTATTATCTAATTTTGGAAGATAAGGCCAAGTGTTTGTGCTCTGGTGAAAAGCACTGATCTGCGCCATGGCAGGTCCTGTATCGTGTGATGTCACAAATAGTGATCCGTGGCTCAAATGCAGAATAAATAAACTAGAAATGCACTCTGTCGAGGTGCCAACTGCTACTAACTAATGTCTATTACAACTGCTGTTCTAAATCCTTTAGACCCGTTATTGACCTTATACCAACCTTGGAGCTTACCTTAGTTACATCACCATCAACAGCCAATAAGGGACCACCATTCTTATCGACATAGATACACATGTATACATACATACGTTACCTTTTACCCACCCAACATTGAAACATATCTTAATTACGTGACCATCAACAGCCAATTCAGACATGCATAACATACATACCACTTTTGGTCCAGCCGACCACAATACTTGTGCGCTCTGCTTGCGCAAGTAATAATGGACCATGACGTGAAAAAGGTTGAAAACCACTGGTGTGTACGAAGCCTGAACACCAAGATCAAATATTATATTAAACATTTTATTTACATTTTATAATTACAATATATGCAAGCTAATGTTCTCAGTCTATTTGTGAGTAATTTCAGACTGAACTGTATTTTCCTTTGCACAGCCATCTCACAGAGCATGTACACGTATGAATGCAGCTCAAGTCAGAGAAAGAAGCGATACGCAATTGCTTGATTTACTTGTCCTGATTAGCATAGAGAAGGAAAAGGCGAGTGATTTAGAAGAGGAGCAGAAGAAGAGGTCTTACAAACGTGACATTCATTCAGGTTCACTGGTTTAATTAGAGAGCAGACATAACCATTCCCATGTAACCTTTCTTTTTACTGTATCGTCTTGGCAACGTGCTGAGGTAAGCAGTTGTTCTCATTAAAAACACAGGCTCGGCTTGACAGGGATTTGAGCTCACATGCTGTCCTTGAGCAGAGGTGGAAGATGGACTCCGTAGGAGTACAAAAGTATTGGCGTCAATATTCTCAGTAGACTAGAGTAACAGTACAGTTAATGTTAAAGTGTTTTTGCAGAATGTCTTATTTTCACAGATGTCCAACTAGAAATAAACAGTCTACACACAATGCTCACAATGTCATGATGTTCAGTGGTTGTAGATCTGCAATTTTTGAATAGTCAAAGTTAATGTGTTATGTTTCGTAAAAACTCTCTGAACAAAGTTACAACAGTTTTCAACAAAATGGAAGTATCATTGAGAACAGAAATCTATTTTACAAGAGAGACCAAAAGAGCAGCACATGTAAGCAACATCCATGATATGTGGCTCACTTTATAGATACAAGATAAGCCATTCCAACATGTGTGTGCAAGTGGACAATGATATGTCCAGCCCACCAGGTCATAAAGGACGTAACGCTAAGGGATTTAGCATTTGTAATCAAACGTAAAGATACTGTACAGTACACTAGTCAAGGATGAATGCAAATTAGAGGTGAGCATTGGCAAGTAAGGATTCAATTCGATGCTATCATACGATCACGATGCATTGCAATGCATCACACTTTTTATACTACTGCACAACGCAATGATATAGAAATTATTTAGGCTTCGATTTTCGATTATGTCACATTGCTGCATTGCATTGCAGCATGGCCGAATCGTGATGCATTGCTGAATCGATTCTTTTTTACACCACTAATGCATAAAGTACAGTACAAAACACATCACCGTAACCAATCACAGACAGGAATGTAGCTTCCACAAGCAAACGTATAAAGCTAATATACTTTGAAATGAGTAAAGGTACAAATGATTGAAAAAAAATGACATACCCCGAAGAAAAGCATCTCAAAATAATATTCAAGGACTGACCTTGAGAAGCAGCGAGGCCCTTGAAACGTGACGTGGAATCCTCGTCCGGCACCTTCATAACAAAAGACTTATTCTGTTTTGTTTTCATTGCGGTTTCCTCTTTTTTTATTCCACCACTTTTTGAAGTATGTTCCAACCCGCTTCATTAGCATGATAATGTGATTCAGGAAGCGAGCAGCGGTTGTAGCGCCACTGACCTTGAACACCTTGGGAGAAGCTGCTGTGTCGCTGTCTGCCTGCATGGTGGAAACCTTGTATGTCCACAACCAGTACTTTTCAGCAAATTGAAAATAAGAACCTGCGTTTCCAATGGCTCCAATGTACCCTATTGGCCTGATATAAGACTATGTTTTTTCCAATGGAGATATCATAAAAAACGTGGTCGTATTATAATCGGGGACTAGACTATTTGACATTCATGTTATTTTTTCACAAATGTGTCTTGAGGTCTTGAGGTCTTTGTGTCGTCTTATATTCGGGACAATACGGGTAGTAAATATTTAGTAAATATTAAGCTCTAGTTAATACTTTTTTTTAAATATATTTATCGTAGTCAAGGTGCAACACCACATATATCAGTGCTGATTTGACTAAAGTTATGACGAAAAATGGTCATCGGCAGCCTTTTTTCTCAGAGGAAACTAAATAAAAACTAAATTAGCTATGATGACTAAAACTCAGACTAAATATTTCCTCAACAAATAAAAAACTAGACGAAGGGGCACGGTGGCACAGTTGGTAGAAGGTCCTGGGTTCGATTCCCGCTCGGGGCACTGTGGGTGCTGGCGGTGTGTTTCCTCCTCCGCGTCATCAGTGTCCATACCCGAAGGCGGGGTTGGCGAAAGGGCCTTTCTGTGTGGAGTTTGCATGTTCTCCCCGTGTCCCCTAGGGTAGGTACCCTCACAAAAACATGCAGTAATCCTGGTCTCTAAACTGCCTACCCCTGGCCAGCCGGGGCGCCTGATGGAGGGGAAAGGAACTGGTTGGAATAACGTGTTCCTTCCACGCGCTACGTCCAACCAGGGAAACTCCCCCCTGTCAGGTGTAAAGGAGCAACTTGGACACTCAGGCATGAAGGGAGCATGAGTTAAGTCCGTTGCTCTCCCCAGGTTGGCGGAGGGTGTGTAGAGCCCAGGATTACAGTAGATGATTGGCACAGGGGTGAAAAATGGGTTACAAAATCGTGGGATAAAAAAAATATTTTTAAGAAAAAACTAGACGAAAATGTTGTAGGGTGGGACTAGTGGAGAACTCATTTATGTTTGGTTGCGCTCAGGTGTTGTGTGTCTGAAAATAGCAGGTCTATACAAGGTCGCTGCGACACATTGTGAGCTTGTAGATCTGCTATTTTCAGCATGTAACCAAGTGTAAAATCAGGCATTATGACTATAGCTAAAACAAAATAAAAATTTGGTGTCAAAATCAACACTGCTGCCACATACCTGTATAGGTTCGAATGTAGCCTAACAGCGAGTCATGCAGGTTCGATTCCTGACGGCCTTTGCTGTGTGTCGCTCCCCGTCTCTCATGGTTCCAGTTATTCTCAACTGTATACCCAGTAAAGGCACAAAGACACCAAAATATCTAATGTGTAATATATATATATTATATATATATAGATATATAATCAAAATGCTTCCAAAAATAGTGAAAATAGCCAATCCTCAAACTCACAATGAGTTGTACATCTGCTTTTGTTTTGTTACTTTTTTGTTACGCTGTGGCATTTGTATGAGACCAATCTGAGAACCCACCATCAAAGTATAATGGAAAAAACAGCACCCTCTTTTCCTTTGAATTTAGTCAACAGTCTGTCTCGAGCGAGACAAAGTAGAGCCTTGATTTTGAAATATGGACATACAGGGTTTCAGTCTGTTGGTGATGGACGGCTGACTACATTTGACTGTGTGTGTGTGTGTGTGTGTGTGTGTGTGTGTGTGTGTGTGTGTGTGTGTGTGTGTGTGTGTGTGTGTGCGCGCGCATAATTATGCATGATAATTATGCATAATTATCAGGACTAATTATGGAGTGTAGCAGAGTAGCTACTGTATATGCTCCGGCTGAGAATGCAAAGTCACTGACGGATCTCACGGTGTCTACCTTCTAGCTAATCACTATCACTAATTCATGGCCATTTAGTTATAAAGATGCCAGTGGCAGGAAGCGCACTTGCTGAAATACTGTACTGAAGTAATATATATCAAATACTTTACTTCAGTATTTTAATTTGCGTATATATACTTCTACTCTTCTACTTACATCCCACAGGCAAATATTGTACTTTTTATTCCACTACAATTATTTTGACACTTACTTAGTTACTTTTAGTTAGATTTAGATTATTATTACTACATAAACATGAATCAACCACCCCCCTATTCTATACTACAAGCTATTCAAAACTACAATTGCAATTTAAGCAATTTAGGGGTTTCTCTATATTTCAAACAGTAGATGCATATATGCGGGACACACTGGGTCGGTAACAAGAAGACTCGCCACTTTTACTCTTTTTGCCAAAAAGTGAAGAAAACTCGCCATAATGTGAAGAAGACTCGCCCCGGAAAGTGAAGAAGACTCGCCAAAATGGGAAGAAATCTCGCTTGAAGGTGAAGATATATCGCCGGGTCGAGTCTTCCGGTATTCATTGTGAAGACCCTTGCGCAGCGCGAGGTATAACCCCAGCTGCAAACGATCCGGTCTTTGATTGTGTGATTATAATATATATAAATAATTTTGGGCCAAATATCAATTCTGGGCGTTGGGGGGAGGGGGGGCGTCAGCTATCAGGAGCAGGAGGAGCAACAGGGGGTGCAGGCCAACAGAGTTTTGGAACGGATATTATGGACTACAGTTTTATTAAGGAAAGATTGGCATGTCAACGCCGCAACACGTGTTCGGGTGTCAATCAAATCAACGGCGTCAGACATCTCCCGCAGCCCACCGTTAAAAAAATAAATAAAAAAGCGAACAGATTTCACATCATTTCAGATCAAGACAAGCTGTGTTGAGCGTCTTTTTCCTGCGATCCCATTGATGTCACAACAGACAACATTTATAGGTTTGGAGTAGCCTAATTTAAAACGCTGTCCGACGCTTTGTTTTGAGCGAATATTAATACCTCGCGATATTGTAGCCTAACAGCCAGGTGCATCGTGCATTGCTCAGACTCAGGCCGTCAGACGAAATATACGACATCAGAGTTATGTTGTAATTTAGAGAGAGAGACATTAGGCTAAACGTGTAGCCTATGGATAAGGGTGCATCGTTGTAACAGGTTTCAACTTTGTATTGATGTCAGCGAGAGACGAGACGAGAGACAGACAGACAGGACGGGACGGACAGAACTGTTTTTATCTTTTGACTGACTATAAGAAAAAGTCCTTCTGCACACCTACAATGGACAGGTGCGTCGGATAACTGGAACTGAGAAGTAGAGAAAAAAAGAATCCCGCACACTGTCTTCACTTGAATTATTTCAAACACTGTCATTTAGTATTGGAATCGCAATGGCAACCATTCTCACACCAAGGAAATGCCCGCTCAGCAGCGCATCGCATGAAACAAACACCACACCATTCAAAAACGTCCCCTCACCATGATTAATATTATTAAACAAATTCCAAGTGAGGAAACTCACCAGAATGTGAAGAAGACTCGCCCCGTAAAGTGAAGAAGACTCGCCAAAAGGGGAAGAAATGTCGCCAAAGGTGAAGATATCTCGCCGGGTCGAGTCTTCCGGTATTCACTGGGTCTATGTTGCATCAGCTCCCACCTTAGCAGAGAGTGTTATAAGACTAAGAGCCAACAACCTTTTTATAGGAGTTCTCTCCCAAGAGAAAGAATGAAGCCTCCATTTTCACTTATATTCTACACACACACACACACACACACACACACACACACACACACACACCCACGCGTGCACGAGCGCATACGTCGCGCACGCTCCAAAATCACTTTACAAAGCCTTCTTCTCAAATTATTCCTAAATTGCCCGTAAAAAATAAATAAAACTTGAGTGCAGCGGAAGGATTTTATTGATTTATTATTTAAGAAAACATCTCTGTGTTTAATCATATATTAACCTAACAGGTGGTTCGCAGTAACATCATCATTACAGAGCATACACAGTATGCATACAGTCATATTTATATGCCCTGCAGGGAAATAACAGCTTCGGCACTTCAGACAAAATATGAATAATGGAAGGATTCTCTCAGTGCCAGTGTTGACTATCCCAAACCCTAACCTAACCCTAACCTCACAGGAAACCACGGGTGCATGATTTGTAACCTGCATCACAGGTCAGACTAACACATGTCTGACTTAAGGGCAGTCCTTTGGTCGACTAAATTTTTTCACTGACAATTTTTTAAATAAAAACTAAGGATGACTAAAACTAAGTCAACAATTTCATCAACGGATGAAAACTACGGTACGGTAGAAAATGTTTGGGAGGGAGTAGTGGATAAGAGATCCAGTAGAACTAAAGACAAGTCACTTTGTTTGGTTGTGCTCCGGCGGCGGTGTCATTTTCTGAAATTTGCTCTGCGACGCATTGTGAGCTAAACCAAGCATAGAATCTGCAGGCATTACGACGCCATCACGGCCCATCAAAATATTTTTTTGTCGACATAATAAACTATAGATCTAGTTGACAAAAAAAACTAAAAGATGGGTCTGACTGATTAACCACTCGATGAATCATCGTATACTTCTTCACACAACACTGCTGTGCGTGGAAATAGCCCATCTACAAGCTAGCACACATCGCGTCACATCATCACAACACATTGTGAGCTTGCAGATCTGCTATTTTCACTAGCTGTATTTCACTCAATAAATCCTGTACAATGCTTCTGGAATGAATGACAACGGAGTGTTGACAGTGTGTATAGTGCAGGTTTATCATGCACTGTGTCGCTGTGCCCTTGAAGCACGGTGCCTATAGGGTGCACTTCTCAATCATTTCACTGTGTTTGCATGTGGAAAAGACCATGAAACGCAACTGAAATACAATTGTATTGCTATCTCAACACAGCAACAACCGTTAATATGGGACGGACGGACACTCAGCAGCCCAAATTATATTGTTACCTTTCACTATGAAGCATCTTATGCATCTGTATAGAACAGTGAGCTCTATACAGAATTCCAGAGGGTCTTTCTTCAGAGAGTCTTACTGCAGAGTTCTGCCCTGGGGCCCGACAGCCTGCCAAAAGCTGAGGAAATAACACATGCGTGCGTGCATGCGTGCGTGTTTATGTGAGATGTGAAATTTCGCCACAAGTATAGTGTATAGTAGAATTTGAGAAATAGACACAAAGAGAAATGGTTCTGTTCTTATGTGTTGTGATTTCGGTTAACACCCTGAGTGGGCCCTATTAAAGTGGGACGCATACTCCAGTTTTTGAACTGTAATTGTCTGAAAGGTGCTCTATAAATAAACTTTACTGACTTATACTTACTTAAAGTAAAGTAGCCTATTTAAAACCTTTTTTGTTTTAATCTAGCATACAGCTCATAAAAATAAAATCTATCTCAAAATATTAGAATATTTTACGAGACCACTAAAAAATGTTTTTTTTAAATCCAGAAATGTCTACCATCTGAAAAGTATATTAATGTATGCAGTCAATACTTGGTATGGGCTACTTTTATTTCATCAATGGTGCTGAGAAGGAAATACCTGAGAAGGAAAGTCCTAGAGGATCTCAACATTGATGAGGGCCCTTTCACAACAGGGGAGTTTGCCTAGGTCAAAGCCTCCCTGAGGCATGGGAAAAGTTTTGGCTCTATGGTCAGGTGCCAAATCGAGCTGGAAAGGAAACTCAGCATCTCCATAAAGCTTGTCAATATATGGAAGCACAAAAAGTGGTCTAAAATATCCTGATAGATGGTTGTGTTGACTCCAGTGTAACATTTTAATTGTCAGTGATTATTTGTAGCGGTCAATTTGTATTGGGGGTGGGGAGGAGGGCGGGGCGGGGGTCAAGAGGAAGGT